>NC_039366.1:13553325-14265349 GCF_003573695.1 Papaver somniferum
TCTATTCCAAATTTTAAGCTTGGGTTCGCGTTAGGTTTCGTTTTCCTAAGGCGGGCAAGAAGGGAACGGTGATGAAATCCGAACCCTTATCTTGTTTAGGCCAGGCCTTTCCCTTTACTAGGAAAATAAAGACAGTCCGGTTCGTCCTCAAACAATTATCACCTTAAGGCAGACAGTAACCCGCTTGCAGAAGATTCGCGAGTGTTTCCATGGACTTACCTCCCGTACCAGACGGGCGAAGAACCGTTGAAGTCGACTCGGGCCACGACTCCTATGTCATGTACGAACCCGAGGGGCCGAGACGATATAATAATCGTCGTCCTTCCCTGCACACAGTTTATATAATTTATTTATTTTTTAATAATAATAATACCCTTCCGTAGGGTTAAAAAAATAAAATAAAGTCCAATTGTTTAAAGTCCAAAGTCCAAAATAAAAATTTTTTTACAGTTTTCCTCACACACACTAAAAAAATTAAAAATTAAAAATTAAATCCTAAAATTGTCCTTTTTTCTTCTCTTTTCGCTTTTCGCTTTAAGCTTTTTCCTCTCCAAGTCCTTAGTGCTCCACTTCGAACCTGTAAATCAAAGAAAAAAAAACAAAGTAAAAAGGAACAAATAATAAAAAAATAATAAAAATAAACCTATATACAAGTCCTCGTCGGCGGCGCCATTTTGTTGTAGTATTGAAAGTGGTAGTAAAGGTTCGTTGCTCGGACTTGTAAAGATTTAAAAATAAAAATATATAAAAAAAATATTAACAATATGGGCAAGAGTACTGGGACTAAAGATTCGGTCATTTTTCATTTTCAAGTGGTTCAGAATTTAATTCTAGGCGATTATAGTTCAAAACATAAATTATATGGACTCTTATTTTGCCAAAGTAGATTTTCAAAACATTGATTGTAAGTCCTAAGCATGATGTATCAAAACACCTAAGCCAAGCATACATCATCAAATTAAATAACAACTAATTAATTCAAATCATATTTTAATTTTAAATTAATGAAAAAGTCATAAAAAAGAATTAAATGAAATTACCTCAAGTATGAATTTTGGCCTCCTCCGTCGTCCCAGTGTTGGGTTTTAGCTCATCATAGTAAAAATGCTCTCAAAATAATTATTTACTGCTCAAAAAGTGGTTTACAAATGATGAAAAGGTGTAAAACAATTGAACAGAAAAATCGCAACAGAAATAACTGTTGCAAAGGCGCTGTTCAGCTGTTACAAGAAGAACGATAAATGATAACTGCTGTTGTACAATGAACTACGACTCACGGCCGTGCGTCTTAGACACTGTTGAAGAACGACGGTCTTTGGCTGTCTGTTCTTCGTGTTCTTCATCTTCATCAATGGCAGCAGCAGGAGCAGAGAGAAATCATGGTTCTCGATTCTGCAGCGTTCCTTCTCTCCTCCCAACTCTCGACAACTATCTATGCTAACCCAAGAGTTATATTTAAACACCTTTGGACCAAGAATAACTTCTCATTAATCCAAAAATTCTTCCCATTACTCGGCAGTGAATGAAAATATTCCCAAGAAATTTTCTTTCCATGCACGCGTCTGCTGGCTTGTTTTAACCTCTCCAAATCTTCATAGGATGTATTCAAATCAAACAGGATAACTTCTTACCCATTTGGTCACCTACGGGTGGCAACCCGGCTGGTATCCTACTACTTTGGCAAGAGATACAATGTATCCGAACAGTAGAAAGATAGAAAACATTTATCTGGTATCCCATAAGATGACCCTTGTGAAGTTGGGAAAATATTATGGGATTTCTGAGTATTAAGGTATGTGACATATGCTCAGAGAGTGCGAATAATTTGAAACCTTGGTTTCTCGATTGGCGTATCACAGAGTCTGGGCTTGCCAAGTGGGTCGTAACCCAACCTATTGGGAGTAAACATTCTCTGGTCTGTGACAAGGCCAGTTGGGTAGATGTCCCTGGGAGTTGCAACGAAATCATTGCGCATTATGCAGGCAATTGGCCTAGATCCAACATCGCATAACAATTGTGCATCAGGCCAGAGCGAACTGACCGAGAGAATATTGTGCAATATTCCAGAGTAAATATTGTGCAATCACTGTGCAGTACATCAAAGTGGATGTTGCTCAATCATTGTGCAATACTTAAATAAACTCAACAATCATTGCCAGTTATTCAGAGATACATAACCACAACCATGAATAGTGAAGCAAACACCTAAAAATTGGTACTTGGTGAATGTCAATCCTCTACCCTTTCCCAAGTTTTAGAAATGTCATTAAGACATACTTAGGGAGAGGTAGTTGGTTGAAGGTGCATATGCAGACTATGCACCAAGTAAGCTTCATACCTCAGCCGGAACAGTGTAAATGATGTTGAAAATGCGGGGGCCTAACAATCAAACCCAACAATTTGTTTGGAAATCTGAGAGGAATTACTCCAATACACTTTCTAGAAAATCAACTAGACAATCAGACTCAATCTAGAATAAAGTATATCAAAGAGTTTAATATCTCTAACTCTTAATTCAATCCGCAATCAGCAAATACAAATCTGCGAGACTGATTGAATATAAGAGAAGTTACTTGAATGGTACCAAAGACCAATGTAAATCAACAACCGAAGGTTGATATTCTAATTGATTGATCTTAACGCACAACCTATGGTATTTCAATTATATAACAAAATATAATGTGGAAAAGAAATAAACACAGACACCAGAATTTTGTTAACGAGGAAACCGCAAATGCAGAAAAACCTCGGGACCTAGTCCAGATTGAACACCACACTGTATTAAGCCGCTAAAGACACTAGCCTACTACCAATTAACTTCAGACTGGACTGTAGTTGAACCCTAATCAATCTCACATTGATTCAAGGTACAGTTGCGCTCCTTACGTCTCTGATCTCAGCAGGATACTACGCACTTGATTACCTTAGTTGATCTCACCAACAACCAAGAGTTTCTACGACCCAAAGTCGAAGACTTGATAGACAAATCTGTCTCACACAGAAAAGTCTATAGGATTGAATAAATCTGTCTCACACAGAAATACCCACGAGTTTTTGTTCCGTGTTTTCATAAATCAAGTTGAACAAGAACCAATTGATAAACCGAATTTATATTCCCGAAGAAAAAACTAGTATTATCAATCACCTCACAATAAACTTAATCGACTAGCGAAACAAGTTATTGTGGAATCACAAACGATGAGACGAAGTTTGTTTGCGATTACTTTTATATCTTGCCTATCGGAGATATAAAATCTCGAGCCAATTATTTCAATTGCACTCAACACGATAGAAACAACAAGATCAAATTACACAACTACAAAGATAATAGTTGGGTCTTTGTTCACAATCCCAATGAAGTCTTCAAGTCGTTAACCTATAGGGTCTCGAGAAGAAACCTAAGGTTAAAGGAGAATCAAATCTAGTTATGCAACTAGTAACACACATGAGGTGTGGGGATTAGGTTTCCTAGTTGCTAGAGTTCTCCTTTATATAGTTTTCAAATCAGGTTTTGCAATCCAAGTTACCTTGGTAAAAAAGCATTCAATAATCACCGCTAGATGAAAAACCTGATTCAACCAAGCTAATATCTTTCAACCGTTAGATCAAACTTAGCTTGTTACACACAAATTAAATGTGCCCTCATTTAGGTTTATGTAACCGTAGCTAAACGTGTACACCAGGTTGGTTCACAAAATAGTTAACCGAGGTTAGCCATATGATTACTCTCATATCAACCTTATTCATCTTAACCATAACTAGTTCAAATGACTCAAATGAAACTATTTAAAGAGTTGTTCAATTTTTTAGAAAACAAAATTGAAACCAAATCGGTTTGATTCAACTTGAATCAATCATGGACATTATAGCCAAGGTTTGCAAAGATTGCATTCCTTATGATTTAAATGTGTAAATCCATGAACTGACCGATTTGACAAAGTAACCAGCTTAAGTATGCATATGGGTATGCGTACTTAAGCAACCGGTTTTGAGTTTGTAAAGTTTCCAAACTCAGCAGAAATTTTCGGTTCGAAAACTTCCTCTAGTATGCATACTTAAGGTGACTAGTTAAGAGTTTATCAAAAACCAAACTCAGCAGAAATTTTCGGTTCAAGAACTTCTGCCAGTATGCGTACGGGTACGCATACACAACCTATCTCTTTCACCAATTTTGTATACACACATATGCATACTCTTGGCTTCCGGTTTATGGATTTATACACTAATGTGCGAATACACTATATATGCTTATATCCAAAGATAGTTACATCATCAACTCTTTATTTCAATCATTGAAACATTCTTTTATAATGACAATAGACGTTTTCACACACTATTAACATCAAAGCAATTTTCAAGATATTGAAATAATTATTAACGAAACATTCCAAGTCCACATCAAATGATTGTATCACACAAACCATGTAAGATGTTACTCGGTAATTTTCTCATGATATAAGATGAACTTGGTCGAAGAGAAAGCTTACCAACACATGTTTCGATAAATATGTAAGCGAGATATACTCAGCTCGAAATCTCAAATGTGTATAGAGAAAACTATATTGGAACACGACTTATGTCTCAATATTGGAGATATTAGAAATAGACTTTCCAAATGATAGATAAGTTCAAGTCTCCACACACCTTTTGTCGATGAAGTTCCACAAGCTCCCCTTAGTAGTTCTTCGTCTTCAAGAGATGAACGTCGAGAGATCCAAGCTCAACTACAATATGTATGTCCTAGTCCGAGACATCTATAAATAGGCTAGATATCAAAACTTATAGTTTTGATCACTAACATTGACAAACATGTTTGAGATAGCAACGCACGCGAGTTCAACCTAGAAATTCTCTAACAATCTCCCCCTTTTTCAATTTTAGTGACAAAACTATCAACACATATGGATTACAAAAAAGATAAAAAATATTGCTTCTCATCCACATGCTTGATCTCCTTGGTATCTTCAACGCGACTCTAAATCTAAGTCACTTCCAAATACTCCATGATCCTAAAGGTTGTAAGTTCAGCATCACAGTTGTTGAAGATCCGTAGCTATAACAATGAGAAAACAAAATGCTCTCAATCATTGTTATACAATGTCATAGTATTATTACACAACATCAAAGTTCAATTGTATCACAACTTTGACAACAATACTATGGTGATATGTATCACTCCCCCTTAGTCAATACATATCTCAACATGAAAACCACTCCCCCTTACATAATGATCCGTAAACCATATGTATTTGTAGTGTGAACTACACATTGATTCTCCTCCTTTTTGTCAATAAAATTGGCAAAGGTACAAAAATTAGTGGGATCCGAATGAAATTTCCACAGAGATACTTCATGACCAAAAGGTGTAGTAACATACCAACAAATTTAGACGCCATCATAAAGCCGAATCTAAATGCATTCATTAAGAAGTTAATAAAGATACAAGATAACCCCTAAATATTCCACAGCCGCACTCCCCACAAATATTTGGCAATTAAGCACAAGTTCAAAAATAACTCTCCCCCATAAAATGTCATCCCCGAAGGAACAACAAAGGCGACCTTACTTTCACAAGAAAAGAATGATTTCTTTGGATATAATCAAATTACATGAAAACATGAATTTGAATCCAAAAAATTCAATAGAAATAACCACAAGAGAACCAAAGATTAATTCAATCAAAAATACAATCAAATTAATCACAAGAAAACCCATGATTAATTCAATTGGAATACACAACTAAATTAATCACAAGAAAGTGATCAATTCAATTGGTCATGCTCGACATAAGAGAACTTACATAGCAACAACTAAAATAACCAAAAGAAAATGATTAATTTAGTCGGTCATGCTCAATCATAAGGAACCTTACGGAGCAACACAACATTTGCACAAAAATGTGGATCGGAGATCGACCAATACTGCGGAATAGACAAGGATTCATTCTATTTTCCACCACTATTTGCACAATTACATACAATAGACTTAATCCTTGTAAACAAAAGTTTTATCCTTTCTTCCATAAAAATATGACATAAAAGGCTTTAACTTTTGTAATGTCAAAAGTTCATTCTATCTCCCATTAATACATTCATATCGACATAATAGAGATAACTTTTGAACAAGTATGGGACAGTCACAGGTTCACAGACGTAAACAACATATCCCATAACAATTTGCAATATATAAAATCATAAAGATTAAAATTACAAAAATCATCTTCCAAATAACTTAGAATTTAAATACATAAATCTAAAAAAATGAAGATGAAAATCGTTGGACATAGCTATGTGTACTCACAGTAATGGCTATTCCAAACCCTAAGTATTCTTCTAAAAACATGAGAAAGAAAATTTACTGGAAAAAATCAAACAAGATCAGCAACCACGGAACGGACAAGAGCAAGTTCATCAGTTGCTTTCTTTAGCTCCTCCTTCAAAAACACTAGATTATTTGATGCAATCTCGAGATGTTCACGCACGACCTCAAAGTCTTGAAGAATATTTCCAACCAATTGAACAAACATCTGGATTGAAAGATATTTTTCATGATCAATTGCTTTATAGAAAATAACGAGAATGGGATCATCATAAAGTTCAAAGGTCATATAATCAAAGTTGTATTCCTTTTTGCTTCCTTTCATCGTGCACTTGCTCAAACAAATCCATTAGAGCGCTTGGCGTTACCGAATCAGTATACGTATATAAAAAACTTGATACATACTTAAAGGGAAAATTTCACAAGAGAAACCAGTGTTTCTTGTATACGTTTGATAACAAGCCGGTGTGCATAGATACATGGTTAAGACCCAAGGTGAGGTCGATCAACGGATGAAGCAAACATGTTTAGAGAATGACGGGAATCATTGATACAAGGTGATTCGACTGTTATTCTAGGAAGAAAAACTAGCGTATCTTAAGAAGGCATTATGTAAATAATTTTTAAGCAAAACTGTTTCAAGCAAATTATAGGAAGAAAGAGAATACTGTCATCACAATACAACACAGACCATTTTTCAAGAAGAATATCTTCATTGAGAGTTATGTGTATCTTCTCATTGGTCCATAGAGAGGATACACATAAAAGAATAGTCAAGTTGTATTTTGATGAACATGAAGTTCATCAATGTGTTGACACACTCCTTTTTTACTCTCCTCCCCTATACTAGAATTATCAGGAGAATGACAGGAGTTACCTGGGTCAGCTGCTTTCCTTGCCTTCTTGATCTTGCGCTTGAGACCGCTGATAGCGGTCCTGAGTTCCGAGACACGATTATTGAGATGAATGTAATCAGGGACACTTGTTTTAGAGGAAAGATCATTGTTGAGCGAAAGAGAGGGTATTGAAGAAATTTTCTTTCTTCGACATCTTTTCCTTCTTACAGAATTTTCAGAGTTATCAGTCATCCATATAACCTTGTTCCTTTTGCCATTGTAAGTGGAGGAACTTTTATGTTTATGATCAAGAACTGGTCTACTGGAACACTTTTCTTGATTGTGGAATGAATTTCTACCTGAACACCGAGGAACCGGTTTGACTACTTCCTTGGACATCCATATGAGAATGTCGTGAATTTTTTCATTCCTTAGACGAAGATAACATCTTTTTTCGATGTGACCTTTCTTACCGCAATAGAAGCAGTTGATCGGACGATTTACATCCATTCTCAACTGAGTTGTTCTTGTAGGATCACGTTCTCTATTTTCAGATATATCTACGGTAGTAGTTGAAGAAGGTTTTTAGCCTTGACAAAAAATGTCTTACCACTTCTTGGAGTTTCTATTCCTTTATAGCCCAGACCACGTGTATCAAGATGTTCTTTACATGCTCCAAGCATAAAATATAGTTTCGTAGAGCGTGAATTGAATTTTTTTTCAAATTCTCTTCTAAAGCCTTGACCTTCTTAAGAGCCGTACTAAGATTAGTCTCCAATTTCCTTTTATCTGATGTTAAAACATTCTTGTTGAGAGACACAACTTGCATTGATTTCTGCAATCTTACTTCCAACGTGACGAGTTTTTGACGAAGACCATCACATTTAGAACTTTTTGAACATATGTCTTCGTTACGATCTTTAAGAGCAGCTTGTAATAAGCTATCATATCTCTTAAAGAGTTTTCTCAATTTTCTGTTTTCAACACAAAGAGGGGTTAAAAATTTAGTCAAGCAGGATGTTGACTTATTTTTGTTTAGGAGATGATCAAAGGGAATAATGTACTGAGAGACTTCTTCTTCGAAACTTTGTCCTTCTTCTGAGTCACTTTCATCAGAAAGGTTATTTAACTGTTCATCCAGACTGGCTTCTCAGTTAAGTCTGAATTTAGGAGAAGATGCTGAAATTGCATTCTCAGTGGAGCCACGACAATTAACCAAGTTGGAATGTCCATGAACTGGTGGCGTAATATTAGAGATATTCTCATCCATATAAGATCGCTACAAACACAGACTTATGAGGTCTTTAATGTGTTTGCCTACTCTGATACCAATTGAAAATGCGGGGGTCTAACAACCACATACAACAATTCATTTGCCAATCTGAGAGGACTTACTCCAATACACTTTCTAGAGAATCAACTAGACAGTCAGACTCAATCTAAAATAAAGTATATCAAAGAGTTTAATATATCTAACTCTTAATTCAATACGCAATCAGCAAATAGAAATCTACGATCCTGATTGAATATAGAGGAGTTACTTGAACGGTACCAAAGATCAATGTTCAAGTGTCAATCATTGTAAACCAACAATCAAAGGTTGGATATTCTAATTGATCGATCTTAACGCACAACCTGTGATATTTCAATTATATAACAAAATATAATGCGGAAAAGAAATAACACAGACGCCAGAATTTTGTTAACGAGGAAACCGCAAATGCAGAAAACCCCCGGGACCTAGTCCAGATTGAACACCACACTGTATAAAGCCGCTAAAGACACTAGCCGACTACGAATTAACTTCGTACTGGACTGCAGTTGAACCTTAATCAATCTCACATTCATTCAAGGTACAGTTGCGCTCCTTATGTCTCGATCCCAGCAGGATACTATGCACTTGATTCCCTTAGTTGATCTCACCAACAACCAAGAGTTGCTACGACCCAAAGTAGAAGACTTGATAGACAAATCTGTCTCACACAGAAAAGTCTATAGGATTGAATAAACCTGTCTCCCACAGAAATACCCATGAGTTTTTGTTCCATGTTTTCATAAATCAAGGTGAATAGGAACCAATTGATAAACCAGACTTATATTACCGAAGAACAAACTAGTATTATAAATCACCTCACAATAAACTTAATCGACTAGCGAAACATGTTATTGTGGAATCACAAACGATGAGACGAAGTTTGTTTGTGATTACTTTTCTATCTTGCCTATTGGAGATATAAAATGTCGATCCAATTATTTCAATTGCACTCAACACAGTAGAAACAACAAGACCAGATCACACAACTACAAAGATAGTAGTTGGGTCTGTCTTCACAATCCCAATGAAGTCTTCAAGTCGTTAACCTATAGGGTCTCGAGAAGAAACCTAAGGTTAAAGGAGAATCGACTCTAGTTATGCAACTAGTAACACACATGAGGTGTGGGGATTAGGTTTCCTAGTTGCTAGAGTTCTCCTTTATATAGTATTCAAATCAGGTTTTGCAATCCAAGTTACCTTGGTAACAAAGCATTCAATAATCACCGTTAGATGAAAAATCTGATTCAACCAAGCTAATATCTTTCAACCGTTAGATCGAACTTAGCTTGTTACACACAAATTAAGTGTACCCTCATTTAGTTTTATGTAACCGTACCTAAACGTGTACACCAGGTTGGTTCATAAAATAGTTAACCGAGGTTAGCCATATGATTACTCTCATATCAACCTTATTCATCTTAACCATAACTAGTTCAAATGACTCAAATGAAACTATTTAAAGAGTTGTTCAATTGTTTAGAAAACACAATTGAAACCAAATCGGTTTGATTCAACTTGAATCAATCATGGACATTATAGCCACGGCTTGCAAAGATTGCATTCCTTATGATTTAAATGTTTAAGTCCATGAACTGACCGATTGGACAAAGTAACCAGCTTAAGTATGCGTACGGGTATGCGTACTTAAGTAACCGGTTTTGAGTTTGTAAATTTTCCAAACTCAGCAGAAATTTTCGGTTCGAAAACTTCCGCCAGTATGCGTACGGGTACACATACTTAAGGTGACTAGTTAAGAGTTTGTCAAAAACCAAACTCAGCAGAAATTCTCGGTTCAAGAACTTCCGCCAGTATGCATACGGGTACGCATACTCAACCTGTATCCTTCACCAATTTCGTATACACACATATGCATACTCTTGGCTTCCGGTTTATGGATTTATACACTAATGTGCGAACACACTATATATGCTTATATTGAAAGATGGTTACATCATCAACTATTTATTTCAATCATTGAAAGATTCTTCTATTATGACAATAGCCGTTTTCACACACTATTAGCATCAAAGCAATTTCAAGATATTGAAATAATCATTATCGAAACATTCCAAGTCTACATCAAATGATTGTATCACACAAACCATGTACGACGTTACTCGACAATTTTCTCATGATATAAGATTAACTTGGTCGAAGAGAAAGCTTACCAACACATATTTCGAGAAATGTGTAAGCGAGATATACTCAAAATCTCAAATGTGTATAGAGAAAACTATATCGTAACGCGATTATGTCTCAATATAGGAGATAGTAGAAATAGACTTTCCAAGTGATAGATAAGTTCAAGTCTCCACATACCTTTTGTAGAAGAAGTTCCACAAGCTCCCCTTAGTAGTTCTTCTTCTTCAAGAGATGAACGTCGAGAGATCTAAGATCAACTACACTATCTATGTCCTAGTCCGAGACATCTATAAATAGGCTAGAAATCAAGACTTATAGTTTTGATCTCTAACATTGACAAACATGCTTGAGATAGCAATGCATGTGAGTTCAACCGAGCAATGCTCTAACAATCTCCCCCTTTGTCAATTTTAGTGACAAAATTATCAATGCATATGGATTACAAAAAAGATAATAAATATAGCTTCTTAATGGATTTAAACCCTTTGCAGAACATGGGGTAAAATGAAACATTGTGGAAGCTAAGTTAGCCACGTCATGCTCTACGAGCATGATTGCAAGGGAAAATGAATGTGCATTTTCCTACTATTAAGGCTCGGTTAGTAGCATCAACATGGCGCATCGGGAGGTTATGTCCTTCGCACCAGGCGTAATTTTCCGGTCCGTAACAGTTGGTATCAAAGAAGGTTCAAAGATAACTCTAGGGACAGTGCTGAGTGGACTCATTAGTGAGTATTTTCCTTCAATGGAAACTTAGAGTTGGAGACTAGGCCAACTTTTACCCGGAAAGATTTTTGTAACTTCTATGCTAGTTACTTTGCGGATCGAGTTGCGCTTGTTTTAAGTACTGTGAATTTGCCTGGCCTAAGTGGCATTTCACTTACAAGTGAATATCCGGAAGACCGTTCGGAACGGTAGGAAGACAATTGGAAAAATTATCTCCACACGTTGGAAACTGGCCAACGGTGTGCATTGTTGGTACGGCTAGCTTCCCACTTACGAGTGGCAACCTGGATGATCGTCAGGGACGGGGGGCAACTGGATTCCGTTCCACATAGAAATACGCTACGATCTTGTCATTTCGATGACATTTTCAACCTTGTGAACTTTAGGGACTTCTGAGTGTGTAGTATGGGATGCGCATTTAGGATACCTTGTTGACATATCATTTAGGAAACTGACCAACTGAGATTCTCGGTTACTTTTTGGACTCTTTTTGGATTCCTGAGTATGCGGTATGGGAGGTTTGGTCAGAAGGTCCTGATTGATGTTCCGTGACAAACTGAAAAAGCCTTGCGTGATTTCTGAACAATTGTTATGAGAATTTTGCTCAAGAACCCATCTTTGAAGAATGATCTGACTACTGTAATTAGATCAATCTGAAGATGATTGACTAAAGATGATAATTCAAAGGATTAAACTACAACTTTAGATTAAACTATTCTTTTCTTCAAATTAAGCTGAAAAGAATACGAGATCTGAAAAACTGAAGCTCTTCGATTTGTTCAACTCTAAAATCAATCTTCAAATACAATTCGAAGGATTGAAATTGGCGATCTCTTCTCTAAATCAACTAAATTGAAACGACAACGAGATTTCAAATTAATTTATGAGATGATCAGTTATGAAATTGAACCTAAAATAAGTTTCTGGATTGAAAACATTGATGAAATCTGGAGAAATTTGATATATACGAACTAAATACACAAAGATTCTGGTGGAGAAAATCTCGAATATGTCTGTAAATTTGATTTATAAAATTTCTCTTCCGTTTTCTGCAATTTTTCTATTTTAAAAGATTGTGTATATATGATGAAGGACATGATTGGAGTTATAATATCTAATAAAAACTAAATTTAATAATTTTACATGAAAATTGAGTTTCTGCTCCATTTTTATTGGATATATTTTTTACTTACCCCAAATAATATGGATGGTATTATTGTAACTCAACTAATATTACCTTGATTTTTTAGAACTTAATATGTACATTTAGTGTAGTACGTACGTGGACGGGATTTCAAATTACTGCGTAATCATGAACCGTGGATTAGATTTGACTTTTACCGTAGTACGTACGTGGAATTCGGAATTGCTAAACTAGGTCACAGTTTTGAATTTTAACTGCATTGACACCCGTAATCCCCTTTACACTTGTCCAGCATTGAATTTTAACTGCATCGGAACCTCTTATATTACACGTGTCCGGCATCCTTGATTCTCGTGTCGTCGTCCCGTTGTTTACCCTTCTCAAATTAAGCCCTAGAATCCTCAACTCAAAATGAGAATAATAAGTTGAAGGTCTTAGATCTATCATCACTCTCTTCACTTCTCACAAGGCCTTGGGAACAATCTTATACATCACAGACCACTGGAGGTATTACTATTCTCTCTTCTTCTTTTTTTTCCTTTCATATTCTGTCTGCAAAATAAAACTTGGGTTCAGTTTTGTTCTTTCATCAGTTATCTGATTGTAGGTATCCAATGGTTTTTTTTTAATAAACATTGTTACCAATTGATGAGATAGGATCAGTAAATCTATGTCTCTAATATGGATTCCAACATAAAAAATTTCTTGTGTTTGTGTATGCGAAAAATTTCTTGTGTTTCTAATGTTTTTGGAAAATGGGATAATGAATGGTAGTTCTTCTAATGCAACTTGATTTCAGAATGCCATTTGATAAATTCATGTTGATTCGGACTGTTTCGTGCTTGTAATTCATGTCAATTTTAACTTTGATTGTAAATACTAGTGTTGATTTTTGTGAGTATTTCAACAAAAAAATTGTTTTTTTTATGTGTGTATGCGAAAATGTGGGAATTCTAATGTGTTTGGAAATGGGGTAACGAATGGAAGTTCTTCTAATGCGACTTGATTTCAGAATGCCATTTGATTTTGTTCATGTGGATTCAGACTGTTTCGTGCTTGTAATTCTTGTCAATGTTAACTTCGGTAGTACCGTAATAGATGTTTGTGTTGATAATAGTGAGTATTTGTATGCTTGAAGATAAGTAGCACTAATTAACTCGAGATCTTGGTTTTACTTTGTAGAAACTACTACTACGACAACAATATGGATGTAGTTGGAGAGGATAGGATTAGTAAACTGCCTGATCCATTAGTTCACCATATACTCTCCTTTCTTCCGACCCAAGTGTGCTGTTTCCACTAGTGTTTTATCGAAAAGACGGGAAAATGTTTGGTTATCTGTTCCAGTTCTGGATTTTCGCAACTGGGAACCTCCTAGAATCAATTTTGCTAGTTATAAAGATTATGATAAACAAGCTGTTATTTTGGAGACAAATAATTTCATGGATTTTGTGGAGAGGGTATTGGTTAAACGCAATACCTTGAATACAAACAAGTTTTGTCTCAGTTGTGTAAGTGGGTATTTCGATCATAAGCGGGTGAATGCATGGATCACTACAGCAATCAAATGTGCAGTCAAAGAGTTTATTTTTTCTGGGTTTTTCTCATATCCGAGCAATGACAAGATGATTCCTGATTCCCTTTTCACTTGTGAATCATTAACTACGTTAGACTTTCAGTTTCCGGAGCAAGATAGGCTTGATCTTCCGGAATCAATTTCTCTTCCAAGACTGAAGATCCTTCGTCTTACGAATATTGTGTATTATGATGAGAAATTGGCAGGAAAGCTCTTTTCAAGTTGCCCTGCACTTGAAGAATTGTGTTTGACCGATTGTAGTTGGCAGGACTTCTTTTTCATACGTGTTACAGCTCCTAGATTGAAGTCCTTCACTCTAATTGGTTGCAAGAGAAGTAATGTGGAAGATGTCAAGGTCAAGGTTGATGCACCAAATCTAGTGTCCTTCACTTTCTGTGATTGGCTGCCGGAAGATTTTGTTGTGGATGGTTTTCCATTGCTACAAGATGCAGATTTATACTACAACTATGGCGACATAGAGAGCAGATTTCGCCCTTTATCCAAGTTTATAATGAAGCTCTGCAATGTAAAGGTCTTGAAAATATCAGGTGCTTACTTTAAGGTATGCTTGCTTACTTTTTAGTGTTTCTTTCATAAAATGTGAGCTGACCAGATGATTTTATATAGTACCTTGGGTTCTCAAGAGAGTGACCTTGAGTTCGGCTTCTAACCTGGCCAACCGGATAGTTAGATTCTCAGCTTCAATGGCAATTTTTTTTTTATTTTTTTTTTGTGCCTGAAGTTCTGTTCTTACCCATGTGTTAGCTTGAACCAAACAAAGTCAGACTGACGCCTGAAGAACTAGTCCTCTTTACAGGGTCTGAATGCAAATTTACCCTAAACTGTTGGATGTATAATTGGTTTCACATTAGTATCTTTTTTGTATATTAGATTCTCAAGCTCGCGAAAGTTCTGTCTACAAGTTTCCCTACCTTTGATAATATGATCCGTTTGGAAGTGTCTGATATACGTTACCTGCAAATGATAACATTACTCAACTTTCTAGAGTTCTCGCCAAAGTTGGAATCACTAGTCATCAAAAAGGTATATTTCACTTCTCAATTATGTTTGTAAGTGCAATTGCTACTAAACTCAAATAAGAGAAGAAGTTGCACAGTATATATCATTACCTACTTCTTGCCCTTGCTGATTTTGTATATTTTTCTGAACTTAAAACATTGGTGGTAGGTCGAATTTAGTGGAAAAGTCAACGAGAACACTTTAACATTTAACAAAGTGCCTCGTTGTTTGGAATGCCTCAAGTCAATCGAAATTCAGAAGTTCAATGGGTATCCAAAGGAGCTACAAATGGTTAAATTTGTTCTGAAGCATGCAAGAGTTCTTGAGATGATTATTTTGGAAACTTCATATACTGTGGAAGATTATACGGATCCACGCCGGAAGAGGAAAAATCTTAATGCTATGGATGTTGAAGCTTTGAATAAGAAAGTTATGACGCAGTTAAGAATGTCACCATGGGCTTCAGCTGGTTGTGTCATTAAGTTTTCAAGCTCCTAAATCTTGCTATTTCTTATTCTTGTCAAACCGTAAAATAGGTTGGGAGGTTAGGCTTTTGATGTTGTCGGCAATTAAACTGGAAGTGAACTAAGAAGCAAATTTTCTAATTTGTAGTTCTGCTTCTTTACGGCGGACAATTGCAGGAGACATTTTTTAGAGCAGGTACCTTTTTCAGAATTTCGAACAACTCTTGCCTTTAAATGTACTTTTTTAACTTAATGAAGCTAGGTTGTTTAAACTTTGATGTGTTGAATCCAATTTGTGGAGGTAAAGTAGCAATTTGTGATAGATTAGCAGCTTTTTAAGTGAATTATCCAAACTCTTTTAGTCTATTTTTCTTTTGTTTTGGGTGAATGGTAAATTTTAAATCTTTACAGGTTCATCCTTTGAATAGATCGTTGTTAATAACTAACTGTTAATCACACAAGAACTCTAATAGATCGTTGTTAATAACTAACTGTTAATCACACAAGAACTCTAAGAAGCTAGCCAAAATGGCTCAAGCAAGAATCATACAAGTCTATCTAACGGTTCTATGCCCATTAACATAAGGTCTAGCCAACTGGTCAACTAACAGTCTCTAACGGTCAGACTAACAGTTACAGGTCAACTAACGGTCAGCTTCCAGAAAATAGTCAAAGTCGAGTCAAAGGTCAAAAGTTAACTCGGTCAATGGTCCACTGAGTCAAATAGGGAATCACTGAGTCACTCTAATAGAATTCTATAAACTCAATACAACTGAAAAACATAATTTAACTACAAAACAAGCTTAGCCTACCTGCAAAGGCAGTAGCTGCTCATCATTCCTTCTATCTTCTTCTATAACAATGATCTTTATGATGGCAGCAACTCCAGGTTTACAATCTTTGGTTAAGCATACAATCCTTTCAAACCCTAAACATTTCTTCTCTGCCAACAGATTCCAATACCAGCACAATCCATTAACATCTGAGCAACTCAACTACAATTCACTAAACAACCACCACCATACTCAATTACAACCACCAGCAGGTCTATCTCATAACTCGACATCGTCTCGGCTTGCACCTCGGCTCATACTACTACACCTGCAGTCCATATCAACAACAACTCGGCCTAACCTTCTTTAAATACCATTATCTCCATCCTTTCAATTATCTCAATCATAAATCTATTTCAGCTTTCACAGATCAAACAACATTCTTCTACACCTCTACTTCTCTTCTAGATCATAACTTCACTGCAAACATAACACCAGTAAGAACACTATCAAACTGACTACTCCGTTCGTCACCTATATATACATCTAATTCTGTCCATTCCATAACGGTATTAAATCTTCAAACCATATCAAACTCCATTCACAGTTCACTGAGAGACTTATAAATACAATATCGGAACTGCACTAATGTTTAGTGAAAAGAATAATTACCTCAAATACAAGTCCAACAGCTTAAGACTAATCCATCTTCTCTGTTAATCCAGTTCAACTCCAATCAACACAAAATACCCCATCTGCTGATTCTATAACCATCAACAACCATTCTAACCTTCAACTATTACAATTCGATATCACCCTCTGCTCAACCACAAACTCAGAACCCTAATTCAATCCCCAAACTTTCATTAAAAACAGAACCAAACCCTAACTACCTATTCCAATCTATTCTTCAAACTCAAACTCCAATTCAGGTAAACCCCATCTCCAATTAGTCTTCTAAATTATCAATTTCACATCTTCCCTGAAACTTATTACAAACCCTGATTTCTCCAGTTTCTCGAATGATATGCATGTCGGTAACCAAATCTTCAAATCAGTCAAAACCCCATCTCTAATCAATCTCTTAGAACCTCAAATTCATTTTCCAATCTTCATACGAGTTTCTTGTAAACCCTAATTCTGATTCTCTGATTCACCTTTCCATTGACTCTGAATCATATATTCTAATCAACACTACCAGTAACAGTAGTTACTTGATCTGTATCACCCTCCCACGATCTCAAAACTACTGTCTCTATTTCACAGATTCGTCTCAGAATCGAAGCAGAGAAGAACGGAGAAGAAGAAAGAAAGACGAGGAAGAAAGAAGAAAGAGAAAGAAAAGAAGAAAATAACGGGATCTTCTGGATATGGTGTAGATAAGGTCGACCAGAATTGCTAAACGCACCCGACCAGAAGATAAGGGAAGGCAGACGGTCTAAAACAAAATTACTATTTTGCCATTCATACTCATCCAAAAGATATCTTCTTCATCCGGTATCCGATTGGCACGTTCGAGTAGTCCATTCGGCGTAAATTTTCGAGGTCTATCTAGTGATACTAGTTTCCTATCTATTTCGTTGGTAGATTAATTCCTATTAATTAACGTTCATGTTAAACTAATCGAATCATTATCGGCTAATTCGTCACTTGGCTGGTTTAATAGCGTTGATCAGCTTGAGGGTCCTTATAAATTTTCTGGACGCAGGCAATCTTATGACTGTAGAAACTGATGAAGTTTGCCACTTGTAAACTACTTCTCACCGTTTTGGATTTGATATGACAATAAATTATATTCACTTGGTTATAAAAAACACTACTGCAATTCACAGATACTTAACACCGAAGTTTTGAGAAGTATAGTCCTTAACTTGATGAACAATGATGATGCAATCTTTTTTTATATAAGTATTTCCCAAGAAAGAAATAAGACTGCATGACATGATTACTTATGTAGTATAATATTCTGTAGTTGTCTTTAATGGTTTGTTTATAGCCAACAAGGGAGATTCGGTACTTGCCTTTCAAGGATTTTCCTTTTGCGTACAGGGAGCAGAAACTAAACACTGTAGCAAAAAACTCTTTCCCGGAGAGCAGTAATTGACCGGAGGTGGCCTCAACTTTACATAAGCTCCAACTATGCTTTCCCTGCGGACACAGAAAAGCAAACAATAAAGGGTAACCCAAATTGGTAAAAGAATTCTTCACATCCTAGACAGAAAAGGGAAAAAACAGGGTAATAACTAAAATCAACACCTAAAATTAAAACACTAAAAAGAAACTCAATCAAAAGGTCAATAGAAAACTTAAAGAAATAGAAGATGAAGTTGAGAGACGAGAAAATCCTGCAGAAATTGACAGTCTAAAGACACAGGGAGATGAACAAAACCTAAGAAGGAAATTATAACCCTAATAGAACAATCGCAAAGCCCCAGAAACTAAGTATACATTAAAATTAAACCAAACCACACAAAGAGTAATAGAAATTTGATTGGAAAAAACCAGTTTTGGAATGAAAATCAAAAATCCATCTAAATCATGGAGCGATTTGATAACTGGACTGACTCGGTTTTATCGCGGATCCTCAGAGCTCCTTTCTTCGAAATGTCTTACTAAAAATAGAACCATGGTCCCCATTTATTTATGAAAATGAAAAAATAAAAACAAAAAATACACTAGATTTTGTGCACGTGCTCTGTACCAGGGTGACCAAAAACCGTTTTGTCACGCCCCGTCCCGATGTATGCTTAGGATTTTTGATTTGGTGTAGCTCGGCTTCGCCTCAGCCCCGTCCCGATGCATGCTTAGGATTTTTTTTATTTGTGTGGCTCGGCTTCGCCTCACCACGTCGTTTTTGATTTTTTATTATGCTTGTACTACGCATCGGGCGTCTTTTTCTTTTAACTATATTTTTGATTTGGTGTGATGTGACATTGTCTCGCCCCGTCGTGTATTTTTGATTTGATGTCTGAGGTTTCGCCCAACCCAGTGAGATGTATTTTTTCATGTGGCCCATTGCTTAGGATTTTTTTTTTTTTCATTTGGTTTTGTTTTTAAAATTCTTGATTTGGTGTGGGATTTTTAATTTGGTCACCGGTTAAATAAGTCACCGGAAAACTGCTCAGGCGGCAGGAAAGATGTCACCGACAGCTGGTCAAATGAGTCAACTCGGGTGAACTCCGTCAAAGTCACTGAGATAGGTCCGAGTTAGGTGAGTCAGGTTGTAGGTCAAGAATGAGTCTGCTAGTTCTAGTTAGAGTAAGCTGAGTCATAAGCCATCTTTTCAGGCCAAACCAATATCGCGCCATGATATATAGCCTAATTCAGTCTACATCTGCAACAGATTCATTTCTCCTCCTTTCAGACTCTCAATCACCACAAAACAGTGAACATCAAACTCATTTCGAAATCAAACAACTTTAATTTCTCCATCTTTCTCATCTTATTCGAACTACTGGTACTCGATTCCACCAATAACTAGAGATTGGGTCAAAACTCCATTACCAACATCATCTTCTTCATTGAAGCTCAAACACTAATTACGCTTCCAGAAACCCTAAATTTCTTCTCATTCACTTCAATCATCAGATGACTCATTTCCATGTTGCACAGCAGCAACCAATTAGGTCATCTCCATCTTCTTGCTCTTGATAATTTCAACTCAACCCCATCTATAACATATCACAATGATATAACCTCACCAACAACTACAAAATCCGCATTATAGAACTCAACTCCCTATGCAACAACAATTCAGTTCCATCTATAAACACCTTCTCTTCACAATCATAACCTGTAATCAACCTAGCATTCATCTAACTCTTCTCATTCAAGATTCAGTAGCAATACCATCATCTTCAGCTCTACTCATCTACAGCTCATTCATCCACTTAACCTTCTTACTACTGCAGCATCACCACCAACTGTAATATCAATTTTATAGTCAGCTCAATCCCTGCAGCAACCTAACATACATCTAATTACTAGATTCCAATAGCAACACCAGCTTCAGTTCAGGTTCATAATTCTATTCTCTATCACCTAGTCCACCTTCCCAGTTCATTTGGTTCTTGCGAAGCACTCTGCTTCTTCCTGCAACTATACTCTCACACTTCATTCCCTATAACTGCAATTTCAGATTCAACCATTAAACATTGCAGCACTCTGTTGCAACTGCATCATTCCATCTCAGGCTCAATTTCATCTCCACTGCATCTGCAAAAACATATCACCTGACACAACCATCCTCTGGACTCTATAGCACATTCATTTACAGCTGCGACTCAACCTAATCAGATATATCTGATTCTCCATCTCAGGTTCGTAGCGAACAGCAAGTCCAACACAATAAGCAACTCCTTGCTCAAGCCATTGTCACTCTACCTGTAGTCGTATTCATTCTGCACATTCCCTGAACTAACATCCATAAACCAATCCACCAGTTCAGTAATCAACAGCTTCACGTGTTACTTCATTTACAACATCACCACTGCTTTTGCAACCAAACAACTAATTCCAACCATAACCCTTACAAATTGCTCCATGGGCTAAAGTGGCTAGCGTTCAAAATTCGATGTTGGATAGATATATAAGAAAGTATCGCATTTTCGATGACTTGGTGTCTATCATGGATTTGTTGAACACTTCTTCCATTCGAATTTCCAAAATCTTGCTTATATTTGTTATATATTTTTGTACAAAAGGTTTCGGAATCTACCTTTATGGATTTTTAATTTGAGTCTCAGTGTACCATGCTTTGGTGATGGATATATCTTCATTTGAATCAAAAGATACTATTTCTTATATGTAGAGGTATGAAATGAGTAGTTGTGGAGTATATGGAGTGAGAGGGAATATAATGAGTAGTTTTTGGGAAAACAGTGTCCAAGGATGAGGTCTCTATATATAGAGAAAGACCCCAGCGACTATTTTTTTTGAAAAAAGTGATATAATTTGGAACAATCGGTCTTCTCGAACGTCCATAAAATCCTATTATGTTTTTATGTCCCCAAGAATCGGTATTTATGTTTGCCAATATAAACCGATTAGAGACAAGTAAAAAATATGATTTTTCACCGACAACAATTAGTTTATATAAATGCACATATGATCTGATTGCACTAGTAGAAAAATGATGATCCATAACAGTTAGAAACTGTTACTGTATTATTTCCGTAACAGTTTTAGTTTTTTCTGCGGTGTTACTAAATCCCCTGTTACGGAAAGTTTATAAAACCTGTTACGGAAAGGCTATTGAAAAATGACTCATAAATTCTAAAACTATTACTGTTGGTAGTTTCCAGTAACACTTTATAAAATATATGTTACTGAATAATTTCTACTGTAACTATTTTACATAAAACCGTTACCGTTAGCAGTTTATTGTAACATGTTTGGGAACAATCTGTTGCTATTGTTTGAGTAACCGTAACAGTTTTTATTGAAACTGTCATAAAAACTGACAGTTTTTACTGACTACCATCACCTCCACCACTACCTCCACCACCAGCACTGCCACAACCATCAACACTAGCATCTCCACAACTGTCACCACCATGTCCGCCGCGTCCACTACGTACCATGAGTTGGTCTTCTTGGACATGAAATATAAATTCTATAAAAGTACACTTCACAAGATTCGACCTTGAGACCTATTGCATTAATTATAACTCTTGAACCACTCTTCCATGTTTTCCTTTTGTTTAATGTTATCCAAATAAAATATTTACTCTCATTAGACAGTAAACTATACCTCCACCACCTTCGCCGTCACACCACGCAACTACAACACAATTTATATTTTTAATATTCCTACATATTTTTACAACTTGTTTATTATTTTGTGTTATATTCGATTTTTTCTCAAACCTTAGGTAACCATTAGTACGAGCCATGGCTAGCTCTCGTGCTTAGAACTAAATCAAGATGTTAAATTAATGTCAGTTCATAAGTAGTTATTTTCTTGAATCGGATACCCAAAAACTAGTTATACAAATAAACAATTTACAGAAATGTCACCATAATGTCAACTATGGTAACATATTAAACATGTTGCAGTAACATAGATATATAGTAACATTTAGCTTAAAAAACGTTACGATAATGCCAACTACGGTGACATATTAAATATGTTACGGTAACATAGGTATATAATAACAGTTGGTTTAAAGAACTGTAATGTAATGTCGACATACGAAATATGTTACAGTAACATGGGTATATAGTAACATTTACTATAAAAACAGTTACAGTATACAACCTGGATGACATTGTGTTACAGTTCTTACGAAAAGTGTTACTGTTATTTAGCTATCTAACATTTAGTAACAGGCATTTTACGAACTGTTACTTTATAAAAGTTTGAACTGCTACTAAATGTCACTTTTCTACTAGTGTTGTAGCTAGAAAAAGATACAGAAAAAACACCATTTCTAAGGCATGAAGAATTAGATTATACTGACCCCACACATAAACCAGTTTCGTTATGGACCCTCGACAATCGGTTTATGTTGACATATCGAGTAGCTCGATTACTTTCTTGTATTTGGAAAACAGAATTATTGGGCTTGCATAAACTTTTTTTACGATGAACATAATTATAATTAAAACTTTAAGTGCATTAATTTCAAACCAGGATCATCCAAAATATAAACCTTAACCATCCCGAAAGAGTGTTAAAAACATAAAACTTAAACAACCAAGTCTTAAAAACTTAAACTTTTAATATATAAAACTTAAACTTATTATAAATCATGGAGCACCAGCATCAGGAGTAGCAACACTATGAGCATTTGCAGCAGCAACAACATCTTCTGCTTCAGAAGGGCTTGAACTTCAGCCATTTCTTTAAACATACCTTCCGAATGTCTGTGGTGATCCCTCTTAGCTGAAATCAAATCTCTCATTCTCCTCATGAACTTGATGACCTCATAGAGCTCTTCCAGTGCAAGCTTGTTTGCCAGTGCGAGGGATTCCTCCAGATGGGTCTCACGTCCATATGCAAACTTTTAAAGGCTTCTTTGTGGCACAGGTTGTGGTACCCTGTGGTAAGCTCTTGACAGTAAAATGCTAGGTGGCTAAAGTCCATATATACAAAAGAAAAAAATCTACTTAACAATCAGTATATAATTAAACATATAAAAAAACCGTTTCTCAAAAAAAAAAACACAGGATTTCAAAATAAATAATCGGTTTATGTGATACTTATAAAAAAACCGATTATGAAATGGAATCTGAATAGACAGATCCACAATCATACAATAACAAGCAAATAAAATTCGATTGTGGAAACCCACGGTAAAACAATATAGTATCCAGAATTGGTTTATGTTCATGCACTTATAAACCGAATCTGGGGATATCTTTTCATATTCAGATTTCAGACCAAAAAATCGGTCGATGCTAATTATCCTATAAACCGATTACTCTGAGTGATCTTTATGGGCGAAGAACACAACACATAATCGGTTTATTCGATATGTCAACATGAACCGATTCTGGGAAAATCAGAGATTTCGGTTTTCAAAAATCGCAGTTTTAAACATGTAAATCAATGAAGAAGTGCGAATGCTAGAACAGGTTGATGAAGATTTTCCTTTTTCTTGGTAGGATTGAAGATCTTTGGAGAAGAGGATTAAAAATATAATTTAATTAGGGTTTTGAGAATTTGGAAAGATTAAGATGAAAATAGAAGAAAAAAAATTGGTCTAGGTTTTTATGTTTTTTGGATTTTTCACTGAAAATGATAACGGATTAGTATTTATATGAGTTAGTTTTAGAAATTAATTTGAGAGTAAATTAGACTTTTTATGAAGATTGGCACCCGATAGCCATTTCACAGAGTTGAAAGAGAAATTTGATAGCCCCCAAATAATT
Source organism: Papaver somniferum (assembly GCF_003573695.1). Taxonomy (NCBI): domain Eukaryota; kingdom Viridiplantae; phylum Streptophyta; class Magnoliopsida; order Ranunculales; family Papaveraceae; genus Papaver; species Papaver somniferum. The sequence continues at coordinate 13,577,515 of NC_039366.1, forward strand.
GGCCTAGGCTCCAAACTAGGCAGGTATTCTTATATGTATGTAGGTGTATACATATATATACTAAGTATCGGCCGGGGATCAACCTTTTTCGATTTTTTTTGTTGTTGTTTGGTCGGCTGGTCAGTGTTCTCCCAAAAAAATTTAGTCATTAACAAAACTGATTAGATTAGAATTCTTAAACATCGAGGCTAAAAGTTAGTTAGGGCCTACGATCGTAGTGTTGTGGTCGTAAGCCTCGGCCGTGGCCTCTTAAGGATATCCTAGTGTTTTGTTGGTCAGGTTAAATTAGTTGGGGCTTACAACTTCGGTCGTGACTTCTTAAACATGTCCTGGTGTTTTGTTGGTCGTATCAAATAAGCCGAGGCTTACATCCCTGGCCATGGCCTTTTAATCATGTCCTAATGTGTTGTTGGTCGTGTCAAATTAGTCGGGACCGTGACTCCTTAAATTCTTTTAATATATGGAAAATTAGGGAGAATTAAACTACAATATAGGAAATCTAATTATATTAGGATACTTATTCGGGAGAACCTAAAGTTTGTTTTGGTCTTAACTCAAATAGTATTCACAATCTCGTTGTTCCGTTGATCGTTACTCGAAGGACCGACCAATTCTTGGATTAATTGTCTGGCGTATCATGCTACTATTTGTTGGATTTATTTTCATTTTTCGTTTTCAACGCAATTGCGATCATATTCGTTTGATGAGTAATCATGTGTTGGAAAAAAGTAAACTTCTAAAGCATATAATAAGTGAGGCACCGATATGAGTGTATATTACATATTAACGGGAAACAGTGGGCTCGATCTAACTGCTGTTATTGTGAAAGATTCTTTCACGAATGAGATGGTTCTTTAAAGAAATAATTTTGTAAAGGAAGCCTAACGTGACTCAATATCCTAATGTATTAGGATATTGAGTCACGTAGAACCATATAATGGTCTAAGATTTTCTACGGCCTCGGCCCTTTAAGCATGTCCCAGTGTTTTGTTGATACTGAATAAATTTCATTGCCTACGGCCGAGACTCAACCTCTGTCGATTTTTTTTATGATGTTTGGTCAGCTGGTTTGTATCCTCCCAAAATATTTTTAGTCAACAACCCCGGCATATTGTTGGTCGGATCGAGTTAGTCGGTACCTGCAGTCCCGGTGTTTTATCGGACGGGCAAAATTATTCGGTCCTGCATGGATTAAAAAATATATGATCAAATGTTATCCCATATTAAAATTAGTTGTAATTAGCTTGAAATCCCGAGGGTTTAGCATATAAGTTAGCCGGTGTTTTGACGGTCGATTCAAATTAGCAGGGTGTATTAATCGGTCCTTGCAGCCCTGACATTTTGTTGATCGGGTCGAATTAGCTGGATCTGCAGTCTCGTTGTGTTATTGGTCGAGCCAATCGGAGTCTATGTGGTTTAGAAAATCTAGGACCAAACGTCAGTTCTTTTAGATGGTCAAATCAAATAGACCCCGGCAGTGGCCTCTTAAGTTTTTTTGGAAACTAATATTTAGCATTAAGGTTAGATGTTTTTAATTAGGAAACTAAATAAGATTAAAAAGCCTAATTATATTAGGAAATTTAGCACGACCAACTTAAAGTTAACCGTATTTAGGATTTGTGGACAGGTTAGAGTTAACTTTTTCCCGAGCTACGAAATTATTGTAGCCATCCAAAGTAATAAAATTTCATTCGTAGCCCTAAAGGAAGGGATGGCCAAAATTAAAGATCGTCTTTATCCCACTTGATAAGACTTACTCCCTCCGTCCAAATTTCTATTTAAGTCTTTCTATTTTTCTATGTACGTTATGTTTATGGACATACTTTTACTCTAAACTATCAAATATATCCTTTATTTTTAATAATCATAAAATCATTTTTAATATAAACTTAATTCAAAATCTTAATATTATCATCATATATAAGGAAAAAAAACTTACTCAATATCTTTGTACTAATTTTCTTTCCTTTTTTAAATAAAAACAGTTATGGATAGTTATAAATTTCCTAATAAAACTTCTACTTATTCTTATTTTTATAAAAAAAAATCTTAAATTGTGGGTTTCATAATAAAAGCAGTATCATTTGCTTTTACTTCTTAAAATATTTTCTAAAATAATAATTTTATCCAATTTAGAATTTTTAACACTAATAATTTAGTTTTGGTAACAACATAACATTAAATAGGCTAGTCAAGGGCTAGTCATGACATTTTATAAGATTTCCTTAATATCTTGACAAAGTCAAAGCGAACTGTTAATTTAGGATGGAGGGAGTAATATATATATAGATGGACACAAACCGCTTGATAAGACTTAATTTTTAAGTTAATTAATTGCAAATCAACAAATTTTAAGTTAAATAACTGAGCCGTAAGAAGTGTTTTGTTTTGAGGTCTAAAGTTTTTCTGTTCATTTAGTTGTAGCAATTTTTACATACCAGTGCACCAGCTGTGATCCACTTTTTTTTTCTCTCACCAACATCACCAACTAAAAAGATGATCAACCAATCCTCTATTTTTCTTGATTAACATCCGTTTTCCTAGATCCTCATAAGACAATTTCCCAACAAATTTATGTTGCTTCCTCCGGTATAGTTGTTCTATTCGATTCATCTTCCTCTTCTTTTCCCATAATTTCGTTGATTGTCTATGCTCCTCTTACTTACCCTGAAAATTAATCTCCTCTTTTTTTATATAATCAACCATTAGTATTTCATTGCATTAAGAAATGTTTACATGATGGTTTTCAAGAACAAAGAGTACATCATAAAATGAAACGAATACAATAAAAGATGCAAAACGTAAATAAATCGCAAAGAGAAAGAGTGATCCACAACGGTAGCACCCAAATCTTGTGCGGAGAGATTGGAGAAGGAATGGTGGAACTATTATTCTATTAAAGAAGAACTTGATCTTGCCTCCGTCAAATCACCCGATGTACTTGTATCCAAAAACCCAAATCACGAACAACTCTACAAAGAGAAGCACTATAAAAGTGTAGATATAATCACCCTGATAGCGAAAAAAAATTATTCAAAACGTAAATTAAAACTAAAAGCAAGAAATCTTTGCTCAGATATAATCCCTAAAAGACTAGATCTGAGCAAAGGAGGAAGAAGGTGATAAGTTTTGTTTAAGGTTTTTGAGAAGGAAGAGAAAAAGAGAGAAAATGTAAATTTATTTTCCAAATGTTTTTAATACTCTTAATTAATGATAGTGGGGACATATGTATAGAACTCCATGCATGTACATAGGAAATAAGATGAGGGTTTACGTGTTCAGATTTGCAATTCATTTTTTTTGATAAGCACCTCGTACAGATTAGACGAAGTCAATAAATAAAGATCTTTCTCATTGGTGTAAATACTTATCAAAGATTTACCTCGCATGCCAAGATTCGTTTTCGTTATATAAATACATCTTCTAAGTAAGAACTAGGAAATACAAATATTTACGCAAGCATAATTAAATCAGGAAACAAGGGGATCCGATGCACAAAAATATTTTTCCCCCAACTCTCGATCCTGGCCTTAAGATGACGAAATTGATGGTGAAAAATATCTGGATAGACAAACACCATTATTTTTATAATATGGAAAATTCTGAGGAATCCAAGTTTGAGTTCTCTCAAACCCACCATTAAGAATGTATATATGTGTAGCCCACAAAATTAGATCTACGGTTAAGATTTGTAGGTTTAGTGTTAAATTCAAATTTTCACATTTTAAGTAGACTAAATTAACCTCTATCCAAAATGTATAATTAACAAAAAGAAATAAATAATTAATTAATTCATTAAATAATTGACTGGTACTGGCGTTTTTTGTGGGCGTGTTTTATGGGTTTGTTACTCATTAGTTCAATTTGTTACGGATTTTTTACCATTCTGGTCAATGGCTTCTCTCTTCTTTCTCTCTTCTTACTCTAAACACAATAATCCATATCTCAACATTAATAAGTTTTCGTTTTCTATACATGTAAATGAGTAATGGAAATACACAAGCGAGAATCATACAGATGTCTTACCATGGATCCATGGGCTTCCCTCCCTTACTGATATTGGTCGGATTTAGTCATGGTATACGCCAACGACTATAGGTAGTTTTTGGTTTGTCATCACCGTCGCAACATCGTGAAAAAACTCAAAGTTTCACGCCCTTTCTGTTTTTTTTTTTTAATTTTTTTTTTTAATTTTTTTTTTGTTAAAGTTAGATTATCACCGATTCACCGAACCTAATTTTTATCACTGGAATTTTCTCCATTGTTGGTGATAATTAGAGATATTTTTTACCATTTTGTGAAAACCATGATTATCCTCATTTTCATTCTGTGATAATTGGAGTTAATTTAGGAGTGATAATTAGAATTTTCTACATATACGTGTTTTTCGATCGGTAAATCGGAGTTTTATGAAGGGTGATAATTGGAGTTTCTTTCGTGATATTTGATTTTTTTTTTTAAAAAATTATTTAGGCGAGGTTTTTAAGGGAGTGAAATGAGGTCGGGTAAGAGGAACTTTTAAAGATTTAACTGATTTATAACAAAAAATGCCTTCACGCCTCAAATTAGGTAGATTTTTTAGGGAGAGATTATAGTTTACCTAGCTGTTTTTAGGAAACAGTTAATGTTTTCTTAATTTTTTCACGTTTTCTCCCAAGAAAAAAAAATTCTAAAATTATTTAATTTCCATCTCAAGGGAAAAGGATATTTTAGGAATCATATATTGTTATAACTAATTATGGGCTCTTTGTATATGGAATCTTAACGATGAGTTTTAGATATACAAACTTTTTTATTTGGGCTATAAATAATTCCCCCCTAATATGGATATTAAAGGAGAACCTATTTGCTGACATGGTGAAAGCACAACAATCCTCATATTTTGTCTAATACAAACACGCTATGTGGATACTAAAAGATTGGTCCCTTTCCAGAACCGATACTATTTTTCGTATATTTTCCACGTCAAGAGCCGGGTTGGCAGTTTAAAACAAGCAACCCTGGAAAATAGACGCGTCGATTGAAAACGAGAAGTTATGAATGAAAGACTTTCAGTCTTATCCAACAGGTGCGTCTTTTCTTTGGTTTGGTTTATATATAACGATTTAAAGCTTTGAAGGTAGTCCAACAATACTCAAAAGAAAATTCCTCTCAAGACTCACCAGGTATAAAGATTTTTCTCTCATGTGATTCCATAAGAGTATCTAAATTTTTCGCTCCTGTGATTCCGTGAGAGTATCTAATTTTTTTGTTGGAATTAGTTCAAACGGGTAGGAAATTAGTGGCCACTCTTTGAGAAGCACACAAATTGTTTCATCAAATTCTTAATTATCAAACCATACTTCATAAAACAGTTGTCTCCATTATTTGGTTTACTGTTTTGAGTTTCTTATAAGGAGAATCCGAGAAAGAAATGTGGGAATATATGCTCAGTAACAGATTAACATGGGATGATGTCAATGAATGAGGGCCCTTTGAATTAAATGAAATTCTTGGAAGCGGTTCTAGACTGTACGTTGTTTTTTTTTTTTTTTTTTTGCATGGGTTAGTGTCCTTTATTCTCCACAAAATTTAATTAAATCTTAGAAGTTCTTCTGCTTTCTTTTGTTAAAATAATCATTTTTATGCTTGATTTTCATCAGAACAGACGCGACCAATGGATTTCGTCAGCAGACACAACTCTTAATTACAGAAAACTTTATTTCACAATGAAAATCGTTTCAGAGATGTTGCGGTTATTTGTAACATTAATGCTGGTTTTGGATCACTAAACCATTTTAGATCGAGTAAACGAGATTTTTTGGTTTTCTCTGATTCGATGGAACACGAGTTGTTGCTCTCATCCGTGGTTAATTAAACTACTTAATGAAAATATTAATGGATCGTCATTAACGAATCACTACATTGGGTTTAGGTAAAACTTCAGAGATTACTTTTTTATTTAAGTAATTTATCTCTACCAAAGATTTGTGACTACTCTGTTTGATCAATATCAAAATGGTATATAAATTTCAGTTTCAATTAATATACTTATATCAGTTCTTTCTAACATTTAGTCTGTTTATGAATGCTTCCGGATTTGCTTATCAATGAGTTTTCTATAATGTCTTTGGTTCCTCCTCATTTGGATCATTGACTTTTTTGTTTTTGTTAACGTTTCTGATAGGAAGCCCCAGTGTTGATGGTGGTTTTTAGTTCAGGATTAAATTTGTAAAACCTTGCATCTGATGTGACGTCACTTTGCGAGGAAACGAAGCTATGAGTGTCAATCTCTCCACTGACACATTTATTGAGTTGTTCAATATATTTACATGAAATTTATCCAGACTAGCGCATGTAGCAACCATCACAGACGTTCTGTAAATTTCGGCGCCTTTCCTATATTCACTTAACATAAGTTCCTTTGAATGTCTTCTATGCTATGTTCCCCGGATGAACCCTTAATGTTGATATGGCATGACGATTTGTGTTCACATGCAAAAGAGTAGCACGAATTTCCAAATATCAAGGATAAGGTCTTTTGCATAAGGTATTCAATCAGAAAAGCATGTTGCTCTCTGGCAATGAACTTAAAAGAACTCTGTGTCAACACATAGAATTCAATCAATTGCCGTGACGAACTTGCAAAAGTTAGGGTTTTGCGCCTCGCGCAGTATATCAGACCTTGCTTGTCGAAATTAAGCCTAGGCAAACTAGGTAATTAATCCGCTATGTATTAGGAGGTGAAAAACCTTGCCCATAGTCAGAAAATAGGGAGCCACAGCAGCAAAGGGAGGCGTGGCCATGCCTTGGAGCCACTTGCCATTGGCCACGCCCCATCCTAAAACCGGCCCTATTTCCCTCGACCAATCAGGCCGCTTTAAACTCGCCACACACACATAAGTTGTAGCTACGCCAATGCTTGGCCGTCCCTCTTTTAATCGACCAATCAGGTCGCTCTAAAGCCGCCACACTCTCACCAGAAGTGTATCCGCGCCTTATGTTTGGCCGACCCCTTTTCTTGGCCAATCAAGTTGCTATAAACTTACCACCGTACATTAAAGACCAAACGCACCCTGTCGCGCCACCATACTAACTAGAAAGCCAAACGCGCCCTTCCACAACAACATATTGATCGGCATGCCAACATGCCACTCTGCCGCGGTAACATGCCAACATGCCACTTCGTGGTAACCTGTCATAAATAGCGCCATATGTGCTAACATGCCTCCTGTTCGTGGCCAACGCTATGAAAAGCTTAAGATTAGGGTTTTCGGGTCAAAAGCACGCCTATGCATTAAACAAAGCCCTAATTTTCAGTTTGGCACAAATCATGTCACTTCGACCCCACAACATGTCACGAGCCATGTGGGACTCGAGAAGCCCTAGGGTTGGCGCCATATCATAGCCACAGCAATCCCTACTCTAGTGACCGTTTCCACACTATGGCGGCCTTGCCATGACTCCTTTGGCATATCTATGGCGCCATTTGCACCAAAGTATCTCCATGTCGCGGCCGTATGCCACACGCACTAATTAGGGTTTCGACATGCCAAACCCTAATTTGGGCAAAGTTGCTACGCCAACCAAAGCCAAATGACGTTTCCCAGAGCGATGGGATTGATGTGGCAATAGGGTCAATGTTGCCACGCCACGTATGGGTCCAACACCATGTCGCCAAACTCTATCATTGGCCATGCCGCCAAACCCTAACCTTGGCCACGACGCCAAACCCTAGTCTTGGCCATGCCGCCAAACCCTAACCTTGGCCACGACGCCAAACCCTAGCCTTGGCCATGCCTCCAAGCCCTAACTTTGGCCACAGAGAAATCTTAGCTTTGGCCATGCTACAACGCCACTGGCATGCCGCTATACCACGGCTTCTAGCATGCCATTATGCCACGGCTACTGACACGCTGCTATGCCACGGCTACTACCACGCCGCTATGCCACGGTTACTAGCATGTCTCCATGCCATGGCTACGCCACTGACATGCCGCTATGCCATGGATCCACCAGGCGCCACAATGTCAATGGCGCCACTCCGTTATACAACAAGATGCGGCCACAATCAATGGCCATCTTTCCTCATGAGATGCAATCTCGCCCATCCAAGTTCGTCGCCGAACTGACAGACTTGTGGAAAGTTTTAGGCGATCAGCTGCCTAAATCTAGTGACCATGGCTACGCCAGGCGCCACTTGCACCACCGTGCCACTGGCATGCACGAGCCATGCCATCCATGCTACATTACCACTGGCGTATACCAAAACGCCACCACGCCATTATCAGGCGCCAACACAAGGTAGCCATAATCAACGGCTACCGTCCTTCATGAGATGCGATCTCATCCATCGAAGTTCTCCACCGAACTGACAAACCTGTGGCAAGTTTTAGGCGACCAGCCAAAACGATCCTAATAACATTACATGTTATTTTCCTACGGAAAGTTCCTTGACTTTGACTTGCCACACGTAGCGAAGTGCTACATGTTTTCCACGAAAACACTCGAGACATCAAACATGTCACAAACTGGGGGAAGCTCATCAGGGTATTGGTCTGGAGGTTTACAGAGTGCGGCGTGCAATGCGCCCGTTACAAGAAAGTGTCATGAAGTGGGACAATTAGTGGTGGTGATCAAAAGTAACGGTGTAAACGAATTCATTTCCTTCATCATGGAAGCATAATGTCTGACGGTTACACGAATTCACTTCCTTCATCATGGAAGCATAATGTCTGACGGTTACACGTTACTCTTTTCTTCCACCACTCAATCGTTTCCACTTCCTACGAGTCCAGGGTACGTTTCAATATGACTTGTATAAATAGGCTTCACCTATTTTCACCAAACAACAAGTTTTGGTCGGTGATAATACAATATCTAGAAATCACCTGGTAGCTTTTCATTCTGCTAGCCAGTTCTACTTTCAGATACAAGTCATAAACAACCACACCTTCAGATCAACGATTATGGTCTCCACACTCTCTTCGCTTCCCTCCCTAAGACCAACCCTTCTCCTTCACTTTGTGACCGAAGCAAGCCTGGAACGACCATTTCTTGGTTTAGGACAGGATTGTACAGATTGATCTCTCGAATAAAAAGTACTCCCTTACAATGCATTGTTTAGGGTTTAGATTTTCTCATCCACACACTAGAAATTACCAAATCAGCAGAAACGGTTTTCACCCAAAAACAATTGGCGACCACAATGGGAGATTAATCTCTCGGTTGCAATACTAATTTCCAATTTCATTTTTCAATCCCAATTTCAAGATGGTAGAGCTCAGGTCCGGGTCAGCAACAAACCCTGATGTCAACGGCGCTGAAAATGCCCTTGATATCAACGTTCCTTCCAGTGAAATCAATGTACCACCTGTCAGCATGATCAACACCCGCGGCGCTGCAGACTTTACCACCAACACCAGCGACATAGGGAACGTTCCGTCAAGCGTTGCACCTCCAATCACCATAGCCAGAGCCGCTGCCGCCACCCCCATTGTTTCTTCAAGTATGACACTCCCAGTCGTCACCAGAGTTGTTGTCACTCCACCATCATGACGAGAGACCGGAGGAGCCAGAGGAATCCAACCCCTTATTACCATTGCTGATTTGATGGAAATACAAGAATTTTTTGCTAAGGCTCAGACGGACATGGACACAACTCAAAAGGAGCGAAACAATGAAGATCTGAATGATTAGTCAAGGGATTCAGAATTCGGGCGTTAGATTGTCATAAACCAAATGTGACCGAACATCAATTGGTGGAGCTGTGCATTGATGCTTTCTGGAGACTCTGATCACAAAACCATGTAATCTATGATGGAGCATGTGTGTGAGATTTTTTATTTCTCCAAGGTGCAGCGCCGAGATATATTTTCAAGATCTCGGCCATGTTGGGTTGACGCTTCGAACTTTGCTCCAGGAGCCGCTTCAACGTTCTCTCCAGAAGCCGCTCCGCTTCAACGATTCACTCCAAAAGACGCTTCAACGTTCTCTCCAGAAGCCGCTCTGCTTCAACATTTCGCTCCAGGAGCCTCTTCAACGTTCTCTCTAGAAGCCGCTTCGCTTCAACATTTCGTTCCAGGAGACGCTTCAACATCCTCTCCAGAAGCCGCTTCGCTTCAACTTTTCGCTCCAGGAGCAGCTTCAACGTCCTCTCCAGAAGCCGCTCCGCTTCAATGTTTCGCTCAGGAGTCGCTTCAACGTCTCACCTCCAGAAGCCTTTCCTCTTCAACTTTTCGCTCCATGAGCCGCTTCAACGTCCTCTCCAGAAGCCGCTATGCTTCAATGTTTCGCTCCAGGAGCCGTTTCAACGTCTCACTTCCAGAAGCCGCTCCTCTTCAACGTTTCGCTCCAGGAGTCGCTTCAACGTCTCACCTCCAGAAGCCGTTCCTCTTCAACGTTTCGCTTCAGAAGACGCTTCAACGTTCTCTCCATAAGTTGTCACTCCTTCCTACCGAGGTTCGTTCCCGTAGCCGCCACTCCTCCCTGTCAAGGATTGTGATCGCAGCCAGCCAAATCTCTTCTGATCATAGCTGCTGCCAAGAATTGCTACTGCTCGTTTGTTGACTAGCCAGATCTTCACCATAGAAACAACCACTACGAAGTTTCACGTGGAAGAAGTAATAGAGTCACCAGTACAGATGCAAGATGATGTCTTTATCGCAGTCAATCTATAACTTTCCATGCCTCCAGCACTCCGTGGTCAAGCCAACTCTCCATGGCTCCAGCACTTCACGGTCAAGCCAACTCTCCATGGCTCCGACACTCTATGGTTAAGTTAGCGCCAACGCTCCAGCATTCCGTGATCCAGCCAGCAAGCCTTCCGAGTGCCATTTCCACCGTTTCACGGACTGAAGCCATCAGCGCCATCATCACCACTTAGTAGCCAAAATTACAGCGCCATCATCACCACTTAGTAGCCAAAATTACAGCGCCATCATCATTGTTTGGTAGCCAAAGTTCCAGCGCCATATTTTCATCATTCCATGGACTGAAGCCAGTTTCACCATTCCGTGGACTGAAGCCAGTTTCACCATTCTATAGACTAAAGCCAGTTTCCACCATTCCACGGACTGAAGCCAGTTTCCACCATTCCGAGCAAGCAGCGCTATTCCGAGGTCAGCCATCTCCGCACAACCAAGATTGAAGCACCATATCTGCCAGGGTTGCAACGCAATATTCCACTGTTCCGCGAACCAAAGCCATTGGCGCCCTTTTTGCCATTTCTGTGTTTGGGCCAGCCAACAACGTTATCATTACCATTCCATGACTAAGGTAGCAACATCACCATCAGCGATTCATGGAAGAAGTTGCAGCGCCAAGACCGGCACTACGGGGCCAAGCCAGAAGTATGTCAAGCCACCAGTGCAAAGATTATGAATTCCTCATGCTTCCTGCCAAAGAGGACTGAAGTAAGCTACACTTGGGGACTGAAGCCTCCTTCAGGTTTAGAAGTTTAAACGCAGTCACCGTCTTACCACCGAATGCAATGGAAGCTGATGCGCGTCGTTTACACAACAAACTAATTGAATTCTTTCCACACTTTTTACTGGTAATATAATGGCAAGGAGTTCGTTCCCACGAAGAGCAGGGAGTTTTAGTTGTTAAATAGTGACCGAAAGGGGGGTTTTTATATTTTAATTAAAGTAACTAATAAAAAATAATAATAAGAATTTGTTTTAAACAATAAGAAGAAAGATGACTAGGGAATCTTTCGCCTTCACTGAACTGAAACTTAATTGAATACAAGTTTATCTATTGTTGAATTTATATTGTTAGCAACCGTACAATAACAATAAGCTTTGCTATCCTCGGGATTCCTGTTGTCACTGGATACGGAAGCGCTTGACTACCAGTTTCTATCCAACTAACTGATTAAAGATTTTTTCTGTGGTTGTAGTAATGAGGTTCAAACTCTCGGACTTGTGAAGGATAATTTTTTTAGAAAATAAATATATATACAAATATTGACAAATTGGTAGAGAGTTACTGGGACTAAGGACTTGGCCAATTCTCATGCATATGGTACATTTTATTTATCCTTAACAATTATCGCTCAAAACATAAAATGTAAGGACTCTTATTTTGCCAATACAGATTCTCAAAATATTAGTTATAAATCGTAAGCATGGGACATCAAACATTTAAGCAAGCATGACGCATCAAATAAAATGATAACTAATTAATCAAAATCATTTTTCAATTTTAAATCAATGCAAAAGTCATAAAAATAATAAATTAAATTTACCAGAATGACGAAAATCGCCTCCTCCGTTGTCCCAATGAAGGGTTTAGTTCATCATGGTGAAATACCTCTCAAAATATTTTATTAAGCTCATTTGGTGTTTACAATAAAGAGAAGAAGAGAAAATGGTGTGAAACTGTAATCTGCGACGCAGAAAAAACGGTGTCTAGAATAAACGATAAAATTTAACTGTTGTTGTCGCTATGGTTCTAAGACCCACACCTACGACCCACGAGCCACTGTCGTTGTCACTGTTGAAGAACGACGGTTTCTGAGAGTCTGTTCTTCGTGTTCTTCATCTTCACCAGCAGCATAAAACAGCAGCAGGAAGCTTGCTGTTCATGGTGATTTCTTGCTCCTCAGTTCTCCTCAAGCCCCCAAACTCTCGACAACCCTTCTATGTGATATCAGAAACCTATTTATACTCCTCAGCCTCATTTAATCACGCCCAATTACTCTCAAATATTCTCATTTACTCGGGCAGTAAAGAGAGAATATTTTTGAGATATTTCTTTCCTTTCTTGCCTTCTCACGCTGTCGATTAGTGTTTTCACGCTCCAACATGCTGCAAACTCGTACCAAATTGATTCACACTCATGCAACAAAGTGTCTCCCACGAATTAAACTCGACAATGTTGAGTTTTTCTCACCAAATAATACACGACTCTGTTTTCTCCAACTCGATTATCTAGCCAATTGTGACCCAAAATAACATCTGGAAAAGCTTCCTTAATCCTCTAGGAACAAACTCAACCAATTACAGCTCTTGAATCTCTCTAAAACACGTCCGAAAAATCGATCGAAAATCTGCATGTGCGCTGCCAGTTTTCCCGCCAAAAAGCTTCCTTTGAATTTGAGAAGAAGATGTCCTCCCCCTAATCCTGCACGGGTGTCCCTTTAGCACTTGCCCTGGGGTGCACATAGTAAATTTTGGGTGGAAATAATAATTTTTCTGGGTTCCTCCGGGACATTTCTGTGACGCTTCCGGTGCATTTATGGGGTGCCTTTAACACTTTATATTGGGGTGTACAACACCACTTTTTGAGCCCATTTCTCCGCAAGGGATTATTTCTCTAAAATTTCCTACAAGAACACAAAATGACACAATAAGTACTTAATCGAGTCTAACAATATAGAAAATTGAGAAAAAAATAGACATATAAATGCTTCTATCACTAACCCACCAAGAATAAGATCTCAAGGTGTAGATTAACCGAATGCTTTACACTCTGTGAATCAGGTTGATCCTAGCATCAGACGCATAGGATCCACCCGCTTACTAGTGTTATCTTTATACGCAATTGCTTAACAGAATCCCTTTGTCAGCTCTTGCGATTTACTACTTGTGGAAAGAGCTGATGTGACAATTACACGTATCACACAACCCTAAACTAGTAGAAGAAATATCGGTTGGTTAATTTAATTGATCACTTTAAATAACCCCTCAATATTCTTAAACATAAAAAATAATAAAGATAATCAACAATAAAATAAAACTTGAAATAAACTTGGTTTAAGAATTCAAAGCTTCATTGTTCATGATTTTGAAATCATCCCTAATGAAAAAAAAGTTTACTTACTCATAACTAAAAAGTAATAATAATTAAATAAAAAAAAAAAAAAAAAATTGAAACTAAATATAAAAGCTCACAAGGAAAGCCAGGGAGGGAAACTTTATTTCTCTGTGTTTTTGTCTCTGGCTACAAAAGGAATGAAAGAAGAAGTGATTTTCTCTCAAGTTTTTGGCTCATATTTATAGCTATCAAATACCCTGGACGATCCACAAAACTCGTACAAGATAGGTAACGAAAGTCGGTGGAGTTTATCCTGCTGATACTTCAGTGAAACGCGGTGTATTCCAGTAGCGTAAGTATGGTTTCCGTTCCGTTCGATCCTCTGAGAACCCTTTCCATCTTTATCTGTACCGTCAATCTAACCAGCCACGATGATCCGTAGCACACAAAATCATCACCTTCCTCTCTACGCGTCATACGCCTCAGATCTTGGGCAGAAGTACTGCAATCACATCCTTACCACCTTCCTCCTATTCTTCTCATTCTCTACTGATCACGAGCAATACCAAGTTACCGTTTACTTCTCCGACTTCTTCTCTTCTTCATCAACCAATCACCGGAGTTTCCATCTTCACCGTAACTTCCATGAATGGCATCGTCTCTTTTTTTATCTCGGGCATCTCTTCATCCTTTCTCATTACGAGCTGCTCCCAATATGGACTCCTCTTGTATGCCAGACCCAAGCTCCATTCATCACAACAACTCGAACTTTCCATCGCTTCCATGAATCACAACTCATTACGGCAAGGAAAATTTCTTGTTTGGTCCTAAGCCCATAAGGTTATTTATAGTAGGATCCAACCGGATTAATTAGTTATCTACAGGTCCATATTTAACCAAAACATGGAAATGACCAGAAACTCCTTGTTGCCAAACGTGTGTTCCTGCACACCTTTAATATCTAATATAATTCGATATTCTTCTCTCTTCCATAAAGAAACCTAATTTATCTACATATATAATAAAAAAAACATAGTAGAAGACCTAGACGTTCTGATTTGTGAAGTTTGAGAATAAGTCTACATATGTGTTTGCTGAAAAAATAGCATAAAATGGTATGAATTAGTAGTACATATATGATGTACTGAAAAAACCCTGTTTTATTTTAACCAATATGATACATCGATAGTTTTTTTTATCTTTTACTGTTCAAATCAGCAGCGCAACAATGTTTTAGGAGATAGATTCCCTATTACATAATTCAAAAACTTATGAAAGTTCTTGAATAAGAAATCAACATCATGAGCTAATCCTTATTTGAAGAGGACCAAGCAGCAACATCTTCTCCAGAAACTAATGCAACATCTTCTCCAGGAACTAAGCATATGCTAGTGGATAAAAAACCTGCAAAATATAAGAGTACATATATGATATACTCCCAAAAACTAAAAAGCTACACAAATTGAAACTGAAAAAAGGCTCAGAATTTTCAGTACATAACTTCCATACTCATTAAAAAACCATTCTTATGCTTACATATATGAATCTGTGTGTTAGACACTATGAATTTGCAGTACATAAATGATATACTGAAAATAAAACTAGTTAATTTGCAGTTAATAAATGGTATACTCAAAAAAGTTCCTAGTGTTTGGACTAGATATAGACATCTTGAACCTGTACATGCGACCAAAACGTAACAATATTGACACAACCATGATGAACAACGGATAAAAATGAGTATTACATGCAATATGCACTGATTCAGCTAATTACAATTCTAGATAATCTAATGTATTAACAAGCAATTAAGAACCGTACATATATACACGAAACATTGAACACATCAAAGTAATAACAAGCAATTACGAACCGTACATATATACACGAAACATTGAACACATCAAAGTAATACTGCTCTCGTACAAACAAAACATTGAACACATCAAAATAATACTGCTCATTTTACATGAAACTAACCTGAAAAAATTATCAATCGAATTACAATCCACTACGACGAACAACAACGAACCTGTAAAAACAAAACAAAAAATCATGTTACCTTTAGGTAATCCATATATGAATTGCTGATTCATTATCTAAATCAACTCCAAGATAAGAAAAGACCGATGAATCTACGAACATAACAGAATTAAAGCAGTTCTTTTTAGTATTCCATATTTGTACCTCTGATTTATAACTAAAAATCAAAGAACATAGTTCAGTATTACACATACGTACTCATCGATGGAACCCAAAACTCTGAATAAAACATAATCAAAAAAAGTTTCTATCAGTACGCCATATACGTACTGCATACTCATGAACTAAAAATCAACTTCATGTAAAGAAGAATTGATGAAACGATGAATATAACCGAATGAAAGCACATATTTCATTATTACACTTACATACTCATGGATCGAACCCAAAAAAGTGGCAAAAATCTGATTAAAACATAATCAAAAGAATTTTATATCAGTACACCGTATACGTACTGTCAATTCATACACAAAACCAAACTGTAACAAAGCTAAAGACATAAAAGCGTCATGAAAACCGATTTGATCTTCATAATACAATTGAAAAACAAATCAAAAGAAGAAAACAAATAAAATAATCAAAGAAGATGATTAGAAAACATACCTGGAATAAAATATCATATATTTATTGCTGGATCAAACAATCTCAAACAACAACAAATTTATTATTTATGTCTAGATCTGAACTATTTTCATCAAAAACCATCAGTACATCATATATGTACTGATGGTTAATACACAAAAACAAACTAAAAACCCAACAAAATGAAAGTAAAATATCAGATCTACTAACGAAATGTATATAAAACATGATTATCTATCTAGATCCGAACTAAATATGAGATCTCCAACAACAGACTAAGATGAATTGAAAAATCAACATAGGAATCAAATATAAACCAAATACCTTGACTAATTCTTAGTTGATTTTCTTGATCTGTAGGAAGTAACAACTTCATATACAATATCTCAATTGATTTCGCCATTAGACTGAAAATCAAATCCAAATAGTTTCAAAAAAATATGAGACAACATTAAAACTAACTAAATCTCGGCTAATGAAACAAGATTGAAATAAATAATCTTGCGTTCGACGATTAAAACCCAAGAATTTTTTCCTTCTTCTAGCTGCTCTCCGATTTGGATCTGAGAGATTGAAATGAAAAGAGAAAAAATGAAATGAAATTTAGTTACCCTGTTTTTATATACATGAGGGTGTTTTTGGAATTTAAAAATATGTCTCATGTATCTCGCACATGTATGGGACCTGGGAATAAAATTTTAGGTCCAATTTTCTTTTTTCTTTAAAACTTTGGACCTCTTGTTACTGGGCTTTTGTGGGTGGACCTGCCACTAACTAGTATCACTAAACTAGTACCTATAGGTAATTCCTACTTACAGAAATTCCCAATTACTGTAGATAATCAATGGCAGCAGCAGCACCGGCTGTTAAACCCCATTTCCAAGAACGACCCATTTCTTCTAATATCTTCAATAACCTACTGACCCATTTGAATTTGAGAATCACTCTGAACCATCCCCATCTTGATCATCACGATCATCAGCATCACCGGACGGTGGTTTTTTTTCTTTCTGTTGAGGTCGAGGAAGAAGGTGGTGGTGCCCTGAGTAACACAGCGGGTGTCTTCAACAGATTTGGAATTCCTGCCTCCCCCTTTATAAAATACCGCACTGCCTTTAGCAGTTCCTTTGAAACTTGAATGCCGCTTAGCAAAGTGACTGCCCTTAACGTACATCGGAGGTCCCAATGGCACTTGTTGAAAAATGACCATTTTTCCCTTTCAGTCTTCCGAGTTCTTGTTTTTCCCATAACTTCTTCATACGAGCTCAGAATGACTTCGTTTTTTCGCCATTGTCTTTGTCTACTCGTCCTCTACACAATGAAAAGTAGAAATTTTGTACGTGAACGAGTTCCAATTAGTCTTTGGCTCTTCTCCACTTGTAACTATCTTCTTTTTATTGCACAATCAAGTGTCAATTCACTTCTTTTGGGTGATTCATCTATAGAAACACAAATAAGAGAAAAAAAAAAGCGTAACATACAATAATTTGCAAGAAAATCAACAAATAATAGCATGGGATTGACACCAAATATATGTGAAGTATGCACTTATCAAATTCCCCCACACTTGCCTTTTGCTAGTCCTCGAGCAAACTAAACTAAACTACAACAACTCCATTCCGCCGAGGATACGGTTGCACTTAGCATACGCAACAAGCCTTTAAACCCCTAGGTGTCCCTAGTGGACGACTTATAGTCTCGTGAGGTTTTACGAGAGGTATACCCACAAAACCTACTCCAACTTCAAAACGTTCCAACGTCCCAAGCATCCAAAGAGTTATGAGGACATAGAGTTTCTCATGCTACTAATAAGAAGTTAGAAATACCAAACAACATATTCTCATTCTTAAATGTTGGGTGAGAAATAACCACACTGAGAGAACGCGTGTTTGAGAGCGATCAATAAGAATTTCGCCTCGACTTCTGCCTCACTTAAATGGATTTTATGATAATTACACTCAATAAGATGGCTTTTTATGGGTCTCACATGTGTGCAGGTAGGAATGAAGAGACAAATCCTACACACGTTGAATGGTGGGAAGGAAACCTTCCGAAATATTTCTGGAGACCACACAAAATCGTGGAAAATAAATTTTTTTTCTGATGATCTCTAAGAAAGGAAATCAACCATATGCAAGGATGGGAGTACTTACCACCTTCACATCCGATCGGCAGTGATGAAAGCACCACTCTCACAGCATCCAATAGAAATGTAGTCTTCAACTCGTCTTCTTCATCTTCTTATTCGTCTTCAGTCTTCAACTGTTGATGATAAACTCTTGAACTTCGTAGAACTTTGACAATTTGCAACTCTTTTCCTTAATTTCCTAGTTGCTTGAAACTTCTTTATATATTTTTCTTCCCCATGACCTTATTGAATAAATAACAATCTAAATGCAAATCTTTTTGTATTTTCTCTTTTTTTTAGTATATATATATATTTTTTTTTTGTATTTTTTTTTTAAAAAAAAAGATTGCAACTACAAAAATAATAACAAAATTAAAATTAACATGGCCATGAAAGAAGTACTTTACCACTTGATTCTTCACAACTTGTATCGTCTTTTATGTCATAAACTCCATTAATTCTCATCTTTTGATTTTCTTCGCTCTTGTAATAAGTCTTCAACATGTATATAAAATCTGCTCATTGTATGTTGCTTTACTCGGATATAAAATTTGCTCTTCCTTGTACTGTTGTTTGTAAATCTCAAATGTCTTCAACTTTCCTTGTAGATTTTGATGTCGCTCCACTTGTTGATGATGATGGTGTTTCTATGGATCGGTTGTTGGCAAGAGAGAGAATGATGCTAACTGCAAATCAAACTACAAGAAGGTGGTTTTCATCTATAGACGTCACCCTCATGATTGACAAAATTAGCACTCAAGAGATCAAAGAGTAGTGCTTCTATTGGTGGGAGGTTGGGTAGCTCACCATTGTACCCGGAATTAACGTACGGTGACACACACTCAAAAGAAAGATCTTTAGTCAGCTACAAAGAAAATTTGGTCTAGTGCCTCTGTTGATTTGAAAATAGGTAGTCTCCACTAATGATTGATCAGCAACTCTAATAATGCATTTCTCGCTTCTCCTCATTTGCATCACTGGCATGATTAAATCCATTATTTAACACTCTAACAAGCAAAAAATCCGAACGTAGTTCCCTAACACTTCCAAATTCAGTTATGTCGGTCAGAATTCTCTATGAAAACATACCTAGAAGTATGCTAGTGAATCTAAAATCTCTACAAGTTGGAGGTTTTTATGCAAAATTTACAAAATTCTATATGCAAAATACTCCCCCACACTTAAATTTTACATTTTCCACAATGTAATTGGCTCATCCTAAGTAAAACCAAGGTGGGAAATCAAAATATGATATGAAAAGCTAAGAAAAATAAAATACAAAAGATAGAGATACAAAACCGATGGGTTGCCTCCCATTTAGCGCTTAGTTATACGTCCTCAGCCCGACTTGGAATTCTCCAAATTACTCCTCCATAGGAAGTAAATCACGAAGCTCAATTTCATCAACATCCACTGTAGTGAAGTTCTCGTAGTATGGCTTCAGTCTATGGCTGTTGATCTTGAAAACTTTCCCAGTTTTAGGACTGGTTATTTCAACTGCACCATGAGGAAAAACATTAGTAACAACAAATGGTCCCACCCATCGGGACCTTAGCTTGCCAGGAAATAACTTAAGACGAGAATTAAATAAAAGAACTTTTTGCCCCACAACAAAACTTTTTCGGGAAATCATTTTGTCGTGGAATAACTTCGTCTTTTCCTTGTATATACGAGAGCTCTCGTAAGCATCGTCACGTATTTCCTCTAGCTCATTTATTTGTAGCTTCCTTTGTTTCCCAGCTTCATCATACTCCATGTTGTACATCTTTACCTCCCAAAAAGCCTTATGCTCAAATTCAACTGGGAGATGACAAGTTTTGCCATAAACCATCTGATATGGAGACATACCAATTGGTGTTTTATACGCCGTTCTATACGCCCAAAGTGCATCATTAATCCTGAAGCTCCAATCTTTTCTCGTAGTATTGACAGTTTTATCCAGAATTGACTTAATTGCACGATTTGAAATTTCAGCTTGCCCACTAGTTTATGGGTGATACGGCGTACCGACCTTGTGTGTAATGTTATACTTCTTGAGGATAGCATGAAAGGATTTCTTGAAATTAGAACCTCCATCATTGATAACCACTCGTGGTGTACCATGTCTAGAGAAAATATATTCCTTCACAAACTCACGAACAACTTGAGAATCATTAGTAGGGTGGCTTTAGCTTCCACCCATTTTGAAACATAATCCACAGCAAGAAGTATATAAAATTTTCCATTCGAATTAACAAAAGGGCCCATAAAATCAATACCCCACACATCGAAAATCTCTACATGAAGAATCGGTGTGAGTGGCATTTGATTTCGAGCACCTAGATTTCCCGTTCGTTAACATCTATCACAAGATTTGCAAAAAGCATATGCATCCTCAAATAAGGTAGGCCAACAAAAACCACTCTCAAGCACTTTGAGAGAAGTACGTTTAGAACCAAAATGACCACCACAAGCATAAGAATGACAAAAAGATAGAATTGATTGAAATTCAGAGTTCGGTATGCACCTGCGGATAATCTGATCAGCACCATATTTCCACAAGTAGGGCTCATCCCACACATACTGTTTGGTTATCTTCTTAAGCTTAAGCTTTTGAAAATTAGACATGGTACTAGGTACTTGCCTTGTAACCAAATAATTCACTATATCAGCATACCAAGGTGTTGATTCTTCAATTGAGAATACTTGCTCGTATGGAAAACGATCTTGTAAGGGAAGTTCTTCTTCGGAGACAATAAGTCTACTAAGATGATCAGCAACAGTATTTTCAACACCTTTCTTGTCTCTGATTTCAATATTGAATTCTTGTAGCAAAAGAATCCATCTTATGAGTCTTGGCTTGGCCTCCTTCTTTTTTAATAGGTACGGAAGTGTTGCATGATCAGAATATACAATCACTTTTATACCCACTAAATAAGCTCTGAAATTTTCCTAATTCAAATATTATAGCCAGCAACTCTTTCTCAGTGGTTGAATAATTGATTTGAGCCTCATTAAGGGTCCTTGATGCATAATAATTCACATGTGACCTCATGTTCGCTTTCTGACCCAAAACAACTCCGACTGCATAATCACTTGCATCACACATTAACTCGAACGACAAACTCCAGTCAGGTGACTTAATAATTGGCGCATTAGTCAACATCTTCTTTAATTTGTCAAAGGCATCCTTGCACTCCTGATCGAAGTTAAAGGCAACCTCCTTTTGCAACAATTTGCACACCGGCATTGATATTTTGGAGAAATCTTTGATAAACCGCCTATAAAAACCTACATGACCAAGAAACGAGCGAATATCCCTCACCGAAGTGAGGTATTGTAAGTTTCTTATTAAGTCTATCTTTTCTTTTTCCACCTCGAGCCCTTGAGAGGACACGATGTGACCGAGCACTATACCATGGTTTACCATAAAGTAGCATTTCTCCCAGTTTAAAACAAGATTAGTGTCTATGCATCTTTTAAGAACAAGTTCAAGATTATTTAAACAAATATCAAATGAATCACCATAAACACTGAAATCATCCATAAATACCTCAATGATGTTTTACACATAGTCGGAAAATATACTGACCATACATCTTTGAAAAGTGGCAGGCGCATTGGAAATACCAAACAACATTCTTCTATATGCAAATGTACCGAAAGGACAGTAAATGTAGTCTTCTCTTGATCCTCCGGTGCAATAACTATTTGATTGTATCCCGAATAACCGTCCAAAAAGCAATAATGTGAATCTCCCGCCAGCCTCTCTAACATCTTATCAATGAAAGGCAAAGGAAAGTGATCCTTTCGGGTAGCCGAATTGAGCTTTCTGTAGTCTATCCACACTCGCCATCCTGTTTGAACTCTTGTAGGAACAAGTTCATCATCTTAATTTCTGACAACAGTGACACCTGATTTCTTAGGCACCACTGTTATAGTTTTGAAAGTGGTAGTAAAAGTTCGTTGCTCGGACTTGAATAGATTTTTAAAACAAAAATATACAAAAAAATATTAACAATGGGAGAGAGGTACTGGGACTAGGATTCCGCCAAATTCATTTCTTAAGGTTCAAATAATAATTCTTTTATCAATAATAGCTCGAAAAATATATTAAATATATCGACTCTAATTTATTGCCAAGATAGATTCTCAAAATATTAGGTGTAAATGTTAAGCATGGGACATCAAATCATCTAAGATAAGCATGACCCACAAATCAAATCACAACTAATTAATTTAAATCATAATTTCAATTAAAATTAATGCAAAAGTCATGAAAAGAATTAAATATAATTACCCAAGTGTCAAATAAGGCTTCCTCCATCGCCCCAGTGTTGGGATTTAGCTTCTCATATTAATCATAATCTCAAAATACATGTATGTTGCTCAAAAGTTGATTAAAATGAGTAAAACAGTGAATGTACGACCAACAGAAGGCGTCACAAAAAGAACGATAAGAGACAGGTGCTACTGATATTTAGACTGCGTTGCGACCCATAGATGCGCGTCTTAGACAATGTTCATAAACGACTGCTCTCGAGAGTCCGTTCTTCGTGTTCATCAGCAGCAGCAGCAGAGTTTTGTTAAACTCTGATTTCGCCTTCTCTAGCTCTCCCTAGCTCCCAAAACTCTCGACAACCTTTCCCAAACTGTTTTTCCTTGTATTTATAGTGAATTGGAGCCAAAAATCCGACCATTGATTGCATATATTCTCCATTTAATCCAAATATTCTCGGCTGCCAATAATAACGAAAATTTCCAAAATTAACTTTGTCACACATTAGAATTGGTTCTGCACACTCCAATTCAGCTCTCCCACGCCTAGTAAGTCGTCGAACGTCCCTTAATCACTTCCATGCATAGCCAAAACACACACAACAGCGTGTACAGGGTGTGTTCAGTCCGTGTAGATCTGTTTTGAGATCGAGAATCAAATCGATATTTCCAACCAATTCCGATCAAATTAGACACCCAAACTTTGTTCCTTATGCCAAATCACATCTTTCTGCCAATTTTCAGCGATTGAATCGCACTCTAACCCATTCATTTTGACAATCAAAATTCTGCCAGTTAAAAACTTCATTTCCCGCCAAAAACACAAATTCAAATTTTTGAAGAAGGTGCCCCTTATACAGAGTGCTGGGGTGCGAATATCAATTGGGGTGGAAATAGTAATTTTTATGGGTTCCTCCGGGACATTTCTGGGATGCCTCTGGTGCATTTCTGGGGTGCCTACGGTACATTTCTCCGGG
Organism: Papaver somniferum; assembly: GCF_003573695.1. Taxonomy (NCBI): domain Eukaryota; kingdom Viridiplantae; phylum Streptophyta; class Magnoliopsida; order Ranunculales; family Papaveraceae; genus Papaver; species Papaver somniferum. The sequence continues at coordinate 13,601,242 of NC_039366.1, forward strand.
GTGTTAAACACTGCTTTTTGAGCCCATTTCTCTGCAAGGGCTTATTTCTCTAAAATTTCCTACAAGAACACAAAATAACACAATAAGTACTTAATCGAGTCTAACAATACAGAAAATTGAGAACAAAATAGACACATAAATGCGTCTATCAAATACCCCCAAACTTATTATTTGCTAGTCCTCGAGCAAATTTATTCTAGAAAGGAGAATCATTTGAACCCCTAGGTGGCCCTAGTGGCGGAGTGTTGTCTCCGGAGGGTTCACCAGAGGTGTACCCACAAAACCTTTACTCATACCCTATCTATCTAGAACGAACCTTGGAAGGCACTAAAGAATCTCCTTGGTTGGCATACTTATTGACTACAAGAGGAAGTACCCTGATGCAAAATTCCAATTGATGTACACGAGTTTGCACTCAAGCATACTAAAATTCATATATAAGTGACAGAGCTCTACTCAGATAGTTGCACTATGGACATCATATTCGGAGTCAAACTAATCATATGGATAGATCAAGAAGATGGATATAGAAAAACATAGATGGTTTTGATGTTTACTAAGTGAACGGCGTTTCCCATATCTGTCTGAAGGCCTCTGCAAATATGAACCTATCCTAATGGACTGAGATACCGGTCTGACTAATATCAACACTGCTGGCATATACAAGGGAACCAGCGGTCAATAACTTAAATCTAGATCAACAAACTGGCAAATACAAGGGAACCAGCAGTTGACTACACTGGAAAATACAAGGGAACAAACGGCATGAATAGATCTTTTTGATCCAAGCGCATGCTTCTTGTCAGCAGATTACACGATAGTTCCCACGGGTCCTGCATTCCACGCTTGCTTAGGAGACGGAAACAGGGAGAACACACGCATATTGTTATCCAAGTGTTAATACTTATTCCAATTGGTCTAACTGGTCCGGTCTTAACTTTTTTTTTTTTTTATAGTAACTCAATCACTCTAATTCACCCTAGTAGTGGTAACAACTTGAATCGTGTGCCCCACCTAATCACTTTGAGAAACATAGTTTAAAATGAAAAAATAAAATAAAAATAGAAGTGAAAAGGACTCAACGAAATATGGTGAAACTATCATGTTATTTCTAACACCTGAGCTCTGTGCCTTTATGAATAGACTCTTCTAGATGTTTCCATCTAATCAGATTGGTTCCTCAACTCCTACAACCAACATGCTTCCATCCACTTAGATTAGTTAGTGCCTACCTCAATACGCATAAATTTCTAGGCTCTGGAGTTTATTTATTGCAACTAAAAAGTTTCTCCCATACCCCCAAACTTAAATCTAACATTGTCCTCAATGTTCTAAAGATGAAACTAAAAGCATGAACAAGGAGAAATTGTTACCATTTGAAGCGAAGGAGTTAAGGAAAGATATTACCGTGTTGCATGAGCATGGGATACCTCCCAAGAAGTGCTAAGTTTAAAGTCTTCAGCCAGACTTAGAAAAGGATTGGTCAACTCGAACCATAAAGTAACAGTCGAAATAACTGTGGGTCTTCAAAACCAAAAAGAGCTGACCATAAGAAACTGCAGTGAACCAAGAAAATGGACAAGAAAAGCATGCCCTTACCTAGTTTCCTGAAAACTATCGCTAAATGCGGTTCAGGCTCAGGTTCTATGAAAGGGTCTAAATAGAATATTTTCATTGGTTGCGTTTCTTCATAGGTTGGATCCAAATTATTAGGTACTAGAGTCTGGAAAAACTCAAATAAGAACTTGGAATCACAAAGTAATAACCTAAATAATTGCGGATCCTATAAGTCAATCAGATATGACTTACATAATTGACCACAGTGAGAATAGTGGTCATTCTTAAGCAAATGTGTCGATTCTAATTTCCTAAGGCATTTAGGTTTAGTCTCACAACTTAATATTCGACACATTTGGAATATAAACGTTCCCACAGTTGGAAGAAAACTATTTGGTGGGAAAACAAAGTCAATCTGGGGATCATAGCCTGGGCAAACCACATCAACCAGAGGATGGGTTTCTAACGACTGAACTTCTTCCTGGACATCATTAGGTTCGGGAAAACGAGTATGAAGGTAATCTTGTAAAATTTTCGAGGCAGAGATATCAAGTCCTAAGTGAAGGGACTTTCTGAGAGTTAAAGGTAGGTACTATGAAGGTGATAATCACCCCCAAACTTAGAGTTTTTAGTGTCTCTAGATAGACTAGTTACAATCTCCCTAATTTCTGGATCATTAGATTCTTGAAAATGGTCAATTGATTCTTCTAATTTATTATCAGGTAGTGCATATTTACTCATCTCTACGGGTATATCTTCTTCATCTAATACTATTGTTTCTAAGTCGCTAGACTCTAAAACAGAATTTTCGGAATAAACCCGTTCCTCTAAACCACTATCGGCTTCGTAATCAAAAGGAAAAACTACATCGTCTAAAACGGTGGTATCCCTAATCAAATCCTCGTCCTTTTGAATAGGTGAATAATCATAAAAATTATTTGGATTTGAACTAGAAATAATATAATCATTATAAAGCTCAATTGGATTAATAGATTCCTGATCACTATGCCTACATATTTCAGATTCTTCATTACTACTATCCTCATCATCATAATAGTACAAAGATGATTGAACCTTATCTAAATAAGTAGTGTCTTTTATTCTAACCTCATCCTCTAGATTGGGCAAATATTCACTATTGATATCAAGGTTAGAATTGGAAACACTATTTTGGAAATTTAGATTATTTCGAGCAGCATTAGCTAACTGTTCATTTTCTGCCTCTAAACGTGCTTGAATTTCACTGAGCGTAACACTTATATGTTCACAAGTCTCATTGAATATCTTAGACCGTTGTGTACTCTCTTCTCTTGAACTAACTGCACGTTCATACTCCCTTCGAATTTGTTGGTGGGTTTCTTCTAGAGATTGAATAGGTTTAGAAATGTCATAATCAGGACTAGTTCTTAAGTAATTTTCCAAAAACGCATGACTAGTACTATAATATTCCTGATTTTCTTGCTCTAAGACCAATTCGTGTGTGGATAGTAATTAGGATCACTATGGTATGAACCATAACCTTGAAAAGGTTGGCGTTCCCAACTACTATTCCCACCATGGTCATAAAACTGATGATGTCCATATTCAAATTCAGGTCGATACTCATTGTATTGGCTTCTATCATACCAGTTCGACATTCTTAAATGCAAGGGAATTCTACACAACCACAAACAAGGCCGACTCGACTCCACCAAAACAAACCTAAATATTTCTAGCAAACAAAAAGCATGATGGCTCCACTTAGATTGTTTCTAGACCAGCTTCTATCTTTCGAAAGGGAATTCGTTGCAATTTGAGCAAACCTCTCTGGAACCAATCCGAGTCAAAGTAAGTTGAATTGAGGAGAGGGAAGCTCAGTGGAGCTTTGATACCCAAGGCCTCACCGCTATCACAAGGAGGCGCAGTCACACATTCAACTCACAGAAACCATCATGAACTTTGGAGTGTGCTTAAAGAGTAACCAATATTTTTCGAATGAGTTTCCTATTAAGCTCGTTACCCTATCGGTCTCGTTCTATTCCAAATTTTAAGCTTGGGTTCGCGTTAGGTTTCGTTTTCCTAAGGCGGGCAAGAAGGGAGCGGTGATGAAATCCAAACCCTTATCTTGTATTGGGAACCTTGCCCTTTACTAGGAATTTAAAAACAGTCCAAATTCATCCTCAATCAATGAATCACCTTAAGGAATACAGTAACTCGCTTACAGGAGATTCGCGAGTGTTTCTCATCCATACACCCGAAATTACCAAAATCAGCAGAAACGGTTTCACCCACAAACACCAAGTTATTTCTATGTTTATGACCCGCAACAGTTTCTGGACCGATCTATCTATCTGTTCTTTTTTTTAGTGCAACGTCAAAAGTTGGAATCATTTTCTGAACTTAATGGAAATCACACGGTGGGTTTACGACGTGAGTCTCAAGAATGGGCAAAGCAGAATTTGATTTGTATGCACGCAAAGAATGTAAACAGAGACAACAATGGTGACTGACTGAATATGTTCGAATGTGTAATGAACTTAGACCGGCGGCTAGTGAAGCTTATGAAAAGTGGTAAGAACTGAACCATTAACTGTAATTTCTCTTCCTATTTTTTTCCCTTTCTTGGTGGTAGAAGCTATTGGTGGTCCATTTTCCAAATATTGGACTTTCAGGTATATTCTCTTTACAGAAGCATTAAGGGTGGAAAGCACTACGTGATTAAGGTAACTATCATTTCCCGATGTATATGTGCATATATATTCATGTTTTTTTAGATAGCTTTTATCTTAACGGGTTAAAGTGATTGTTGATTTTATCTTAATCCTTCCAACGAAGAAAGTAAACTCAAAGCCTAATAGTAGTTTCGTAATCTTCTTGATGGTTGTTGGCGGGTTGTGCTTTACGCTACAATGGCGACATGCACACCAAGTTACTTCCTTTTGATAATTGTCTGTGAATTACATTTCCATTAAGGTCTCATTTTAGGCTTACCAAAAGTCTCATTAGAAAGGCGGGGAGAAACAAAAGTCTCCGTAGCAATCTAAGAACAACATTAAGAAATGATTTGCAACTCAAGCCAACAATCTATTATAATTGGGCATCAATGTACATTAAGAAAGATTTTAGGAGCAATTGGTATCAATCACATAAAATAGGCTTATATTAATCATATAAAATCATCACATACATCATCACGTGGTAAAAAATTGGAAAGGGGTCTAGCAACAAGCTGAGTCCCGACCGCTTTTTAAATGACAACCACTAGCCTATGAAAAAAAAAACTCTCCAACTTTGACATTTATATCATTACTAGCCATATAATTACGAAGCCTCTTTAGGAATGTGATAGTATCATCGCCGAGTTCACCTAAAGTAGTGAAGGCAAGGACCCTCAAACCCAAACCATGCTCCGTACATTTCTCAAGATATTTAACACATTTGCGATCAATAGCATTGGCAAGGGCCTTCACTGGGGTAAAGGTACGTACTCAATCACTTGTGAAGGGAGAGACAACGGTCACATCCATGCACACATCACGCCCATCAATCCAATTATGAACTAGAATGTCTGCAGGTCTTAAGACCAAGCCATTATTAGAGATGAGACCTAAGTCAACCTCCTTTCTAGCTGGGACACCGGCACGGTAACTTATATCAGCGATTATGTCACGAACCAGATCATTCGGAACTTAAGCCCGACTTCCATAGCACAATGTAGAGCGTGATCTCCAAGAATATCCATGTCTCTGCCACAACAAGGACAAGTACTCCCCTCCTCGAATAGTGGTATACCCAGTCTATAACACATAACCGCGTTGAATTGTCTAGGACCTATCTTCTGATTAAGCCCCTCGATTGGAACAGCCAGCAAGTAATCTTATGCATGTTTATCTTTCCTTATTTATTTATTTATTTATTTTTCTTTTTTGATCAGAAGAGAAAAAATATACAGAGGGTGCTTACCAGAGGTAGGAAAAAAATGAAAACAAAACAGAAGGATCCATAAAGATTGCACCCAGTTATTAAGTATTGAGCTTGAAAATTTCAGATGTACTCTTCTTTTAGTTCATTTAATTAACTTTTTTTCGTCCCGTTAATGAACTAGCCCGTCCATTGACTTTTTATATATACTAAAACTGGTCTGACCGTGTAATTAGATAATGATTGGACAATCAAAGAAATGAACGCAAATTTTTTGGATCCATTATTTCTATCACATTCTATGGTTGTAATTCATCAGTTAAACACAAAAAATGAACACAGATATAATAAAGTTCTTTTCGTCTTTCTTCTTCCGAGTAAATCTCAGACTTCCCTGGCCGGTTTGATGTGTTATTCCTTTTAGTGATTTTCTACGTCCTTCACCCAACACTCCCGGCGTCAGGTTTTATTCAAGAGATACGGAAAAACATCTGTTTCCTTCCCTTGTTGTTTCTTTTCTCCTCTGCTCAGCACTTCCGGTTCCGCTGCTGTTGGTGTCTTAGCCAGGGTATATACGGGCAGAGAGGTATGGGGTCACATCCATATCGTATATGTACAACTCCAGGCGAAGTCAGTTCAGGAGGATTATTTTATAAACATTTAGATAGTTTTTCGAATTTTTCACCTCTACAAAGTGTTTCTTTGCAAATTATTGTTCTTTCACTTCTACCCCATTTCATTCATATGGTATTGTCAAGGTTCCATCAACCCTTACTTGTTTCTCAAATACTGGTAAGGCTTATTAATTATTATGCTTTAATTATTTTCTGAGTACGGATATATGTAACTGTTATACATGTTATATATACAGGGAGGTATACTTGCTAGTCCATGGATTCTTGGCTATGAATTTCTAAAAATATCAACTGGCAGGCCTGTCGGGATTACGTATTTCCTATTCGCCAAAGATGGATTTCAAGTAGTAGACATGCTTGCTCATTTCAGTTCCATGTTTTTTATATTTAAAGTTGGAGTTCAAATGGATCCCAAAATATTAAAGAGAGCTAAGTGGCGAACATACATCATTGGATTCTGTTGTACCCTTTGCTCTTATTTTACTGGAGAATCATTAGCCCATATAGTGAAAAATGATAAGATACCGGGATTAAGGCCACCTGCAAGGCCAGGAGGGTTTAACAACTCTACCAAAATAATAAATCTATTCAGCATGATTTCTTTTCCGGTTATCACTTATGTACTCACTGATCTCAACATTCTTAACTCTGACCTAGGCAGTTTAGCAACTCATGTAGCAATGGTTGCTGATTTTCTTCATACGTTTGAAAAGCTCTTTAGCGTACTCTACCATGCATTGTTAAGCAAAAATCCAGCACATGGACGAATTGCAGTGTATCTCCTGTTGGGGACGTTGATATACATATGTTTAATTGTGCGTCCGGCAGCATTATGGATTGTAAAGAATACACCTGAAGGGAGACCAGTAAGTGATGTTTATATTTCCTTAATAATGATTTCAGTTCTGCTGTGTGGTCTAGCTAGTGAATATTGTGGATTAAGTGGTACGGTTGGGGCATTCTTTCTTGGTTTGGCTATACCTGATGGTCCACCTTTAGGATCTGCTCTAGTTCAGAAGCTGCGCATTGTGACTGTATTTTTCATGCCTCTACATATGGGTATAGTTGGATATAAGACGGACATTCACAAAGTCAGTTTTGTATATCTATGGCGGGTTTTACTGGTAATTGTTGGTTGTTTCATTGGAAAGATTGTCGGGCTTTTTATCCCAGCTGTGCTTCTTGGAGGAGTCTCTGCGCGCGACAGTTTGTTGCTTGGACTTATTATGAACTTTAAAGGAATTGTTGAGGTTTCCCAACTTAGCACCTGGATAGATAATCAAAAGAAAAATGTACGTACGTCTTGCAGAATAGCATCTCTAGCTACCAAGTAAATTTGAATATTTAATTAACATGTTTTTTCTAATTTACTCTGCAGAATACTTTTGCTGCAGCAAATACACTCATGGTTCTCGCACTTGTAGTGCAAGTAGCAGTTATTACACCCACGGTGAAATACCTCTATGACCCTTCATCGAAATACTTAGCCTACAAAGGAAGGTCAATTATGCAGTCGAATGAAGTCAATTCAGATTTTCGTGTGCTAGTATGTGTTCACACCCAAGATGATGTTCCAGGAATTATCAAACTCCTTGAAGCCTCTAATCCTACCAAACTCCACCCCCTCACCGTCTACCTTCTTCATCTCATTGAACTCGTCGGTCGTGCTACTCCTCTCCTTATTGCCCACCCAATGCATAAACGTTTTTCCACATCAAACCCTACCAAATCGGAAATAATAATCAATGTCTTCCAACAATTCCAAAATCGACACCAGCACCTTGTTACAGTTCATCCCTTCTCCACCATCTCTCCGTATGCTTCCATGCACAACGATATATGCAGCATGTCGGTTGACAACAGGACTGCTCTCATAATCTTCCCTTTCTGCAGGCAAGATGTAGTAAGTAAGAGGGAAGATCTGGATAGACAAAATATTTCTAGTCGTTGTATCAAAACCATTCTTCAGAATCTATTGCGAAACTCTCCATGCTCAGTCGGGATCTTAATTGATGGTAGTAATCCCCAAACAAAATCTACTTGCTTCTTACCGGACACGCCTTACCGCGTGATAGTACTATTTTTTGGTGGCCCGGACGACCGAGAAGCATTGGCCTTTGCAATGAATATGATTCATCATCCGTCCGTACTAGTTACTCTTGTTAGGTATTATGGTCCTGCAAGGCTATCATCCGACGAAGTTATTGACTATGGCAGTGAATCTGTTCGCATCGATGTTGAGAGACAGAAGTTTCTTGATGATGAATTGGTAGACCATTTCAGGGTTAACACAATGCATGAAGAAACGTTGATGTATAAAGAAGTAGAGGTTAACGATGGTGCGGAAACAATATGGTCAGTCCGGTCACTTCGTGAAGATTTTGATCTTATGCTTGTAGGAAGACAACAAATCAGCGATTCAAAAATAGTTTCAGAATTAGCTAGTAATTGGGCTGAATGCGAAGAGCTAGGAGCTGTCGGAGACATGGTAACATCTCCTGACTATGATGCTGAGGGCTCCATCTTAATAATTCACCAACGGCTAGTTGTTAGTTCATCTTCGAAAAGATAATGGTATTTGCTAAATGATCTCCAATTTGTAGAATCATGTACACCATATTACAGAGACAAGAGTACCATGTTATGAATTTGTATGAGCAGATTAGGTTTCTCCAGAGTGGGAATGGAATGTAAATTTGTACCCTTCAGTTGAACAGTGTACTCTTTCTGGATTCATCCCCAAAAAAATGTACTAATTCCAGACAACCTTCCTCCAATTAAACCAACAAGTTCATGACATCCAAAGGAACAAAGTCATGTGAATCTGTAATGTAAGCAATGGGTGATGGTTACAATTTTTCCAAATAGAAGAGCAAGGCTAAAAAAAGGAAACGGTAAAAAGTAAAGTTTTGTGAAAGCGAAAAAAATGTGAGCTCATATGGGCACGTTTTCTTCAGGAGAGCTGAAAATTGTGGGAACCCTATCCACATTGTGCTTGTAATATCATTGCTCAGTATGTTCTCTGTTGCAGTTGATATTTAAACACATGGGTTTCTTTATGAACGAACAATGTGGGACTATAATTTTTTTTTGAAGCGGATAGCCCAATAGCTCCTCCAGACATAAGCCCATGTGTCACAGTTGGGCATGGATTGTGTTGTTGAATGCTAATAGGGAAACTTAGGCGCAGGCCCCAAAAAATAATATTTTCATCGTCAAACCCACAATTAATTTTAGGTACCGTGACATCCAAAATATTTTCATCGTCAAATAGGGAAATTATTAACAATCAATACATAACTCGTTATGCATACTATTTTTTCAGGCATAACTTGCTATGCAGCCTAATTTTTCAGGGGTATAATTGACAACGCAACTTGGATATAACATATCTAAAAATCCGCACGTTGGAATTTTACCAATTTTATATCGTTGGAAATCTTTTTAAGGGAGCTACACAACGAGTACAAACAACAATATCAAATTTTTGTTTTTCACGAAAAAATCGGAGGTGATCATCATTTTAGGCAAAATTTTCGAAAATTTGATACATAACCATTATGCAGCCGCCAAAAAGGATGCATAACGCATTATGCAGACGCATAACGAATTATGCAACCATTTTCTCCACTGTATAACAAAGTTATGCATCTATAACAAGTTATGTAGCCATTGTATTAGTGCGTACATAAAAAATAGATACACAATGCATTATGCATCTATTTTCTCGATGCATAAAAGATTGTGCAACAATTTTCTCGATGCATAATGCATTATGCAGCTGTATTTTCGGATGCATAACAGGTTATGCCTCTATTTTTGCGACTGCTTAACATGTTATGCAGATATTATTGTAGGTGCATGACAAGTTATGCAGTCTTTGTTTTTGTTGGTTTTAGTAGTGACAAAAAATTTGTTGCACAACGTGTTATGTAACCATTTTCTGGGCAATATCACAAGTTATACATTAGCTTTTGTAGATCCATAACAGGTTATGCATCCATTTTCATAACTACATATCAACTTATCCATCAATTTTTATAGATGCATGATAAATTATGCAGCCACTACAAACAAGAAAACACTTACGAAATAAAAATTGAATTTGTCATTCCTAGGCAAAGCTCAAGGAAAATCAAATGAAAATCAAAGAAAACTTGACATGGAGCCACACTCATTTTCGGAATTCGACTTGGCGTTGAGTTTTTCGCATCAGCACTATCTACAATTATGAAATCTCAAAAAGTAACAACTTAGAGCAAAATATAATCCATATCAGTTAGCGTAAAAAAAATTCATTAATTAAGTGCTTACGCATATTTCATTGTTTCCCAGAAGCCTAACAATTAACAACTCACCACTTTGTCATTCTTGTAAATCTCTACTAAGTCAGTGTATGGACCAAGATCCCGAGGCATCTTAGAAAGAGGACGCTTAGAAGGAGAACCTGCAACACCGGTGTCGCTACCTATTGTACACCTTTTCTCCAACTTCTCTAAATTCAAGGTTCAAGGAGTCCATTTGCAGAAATAACAGTTAATCATTAGTAATATAGAATTAATTAAGAAAGAACATATATACATACCCATCACACTCTTCTTCCCATTCAATTATATGTGGATTACGATTACGTAGTGACAAATCTTTATCTGTTTCGTTTAGCTTAAGCTCACGCGTACGCATCTTACCTGTTACAGGAGATGAATTTTTCATTGCAGAATTCAATCAAACACCTTCTTCTTCTTTCTTCAAACTCAAAACCTAAATTCAGACAAGAAATGATTCTTAAGCAAAACAACACCTAACCAGCACAGAGAAGGAATAAGATCACAAGCCCTAAATCCAAAATCTCTATGACTCTAAAACAATAAAAAGACCATAATTTTGCAATACAACACGTCCAATGAAGATTAAATTAGTTAAATTAGAAGCAAACCTAATAATTCCATACCTGTTGGTTTGTGGTTGCGACGCCAGTTTCAAGCAGGTACGTCGGTTCAAAGAGAAAAGAGAAGGAATAAAAGAGAAAACAAAGAAAGAAGGAAACCAAAGGAAAAAAAAAATAGAAGCGAAGGAATAACAGGAAGGAACAACTATTTTTAATAAATATGGGTTTGTGTGAAATTTTTCTTCACATAATGGGTACGCGCCTGAGCTTTTCTGGACGTGAGTTTCTTAGTGTAAGAAATCTGAAAAATGGGTGTGGTAGTAGTTTTCACATGCTAATATGCTATCAACATGAAACCTGTTTTGAGGCATACTGATTTTTTCCGAGGCATACTTATTTATTATCCCCTCTAGGATGGTTTTATAAGGGGTGTCTAAAGGTAGTGCAATTACCTATATATCCTTAAGAAATCTAATTACTAGAGTGCCCTTATCCTCAAAAACCTAAAATCAAAAATCAAAATAAACTTTAAACTTAAACATCTTGGACTCCAATTCAATCAAGCAATCAATCAATCAAAGGAAACACGAATCGAAGTGAGCGATGTTGGAGTGCGAAATCCAAATCTCAATTGCTCTTATGTATTTTAGAATGCATTTGTAACAAACCCACCTTGTTTCTGATTGATTTTATTTTGTTTGATCGATAAAATATGATTTCAAAGTTGCAATTAGGGTTTTCAGAAGATCAGTGCGGCTGATCTTGGAATATCAATTTTGAACCGAACCTAATATATGATTTAGAGAAACACTATGTTCGGCTAATGTGATTTTGCTAGATTTTGCTTGAATCAAACGAACCTAAATTCGTCAGTTGTAGAGTGAAGTTTGGCTGATAACTTGTCAGCCGAACCTCTGTTTTTTGAAAATACACCTGGGTTCGGCTAACAACGATTTTTTGAAAATCACATAAATTTGATTTCTCTACTAATTTAACACTAATAATTTAATTTTTAATCAATCCTTAAAATTCATAATTAATCAAATCTAATCATAATCATTAACGCTGATTGTTTAAGGGTAGTTATGCATTATCAAAAAGGATGGATAAGGGGTGATGTTGTTTTTTATTTAGTGACCCTATTTTGGCATTATTTAGTATGCCTCAAAAAAATCCAATATGACTCAATAATGCCTCAAAAAAATCCAGTACGACTCAAAACAAGTTTCATCGACATCTCTTCTCTGGACTCCTAGTCTCCACTTTTAAAAGAAAAAATTATTTTCAACCTTTTAAAATCGGAAATATTACTCACATCCCTATTCTCCACCTCCCTCCTCTGCTCCCTCCAATCTACATCACACATATAGGATTTGAATCAAATTCAGATACAGGTGGGGTTCACTATTTCCCAGATGTGGGGTTTAAATTGGAGGGAGCAGAGTAGGGAACTGAATAGCCCTACCGTTTTAAAATTAGGACTTCATGATATTGCTCTGGGTTTTCTCTGCAAAATTGTAGCAAAAAGGAGTGAGCTCATAGATGCACATTTTCTGTTTTCTCGGCAAAATGTTACAAAAAGAAAAGGGAGTGACTGCATTTTTCTTTCAGGGACCTGGACCCGAAATTTTTTTGTTGATACAAGTTATTAGAAGAAATGATGAAAAACATAGATTAGATATGGTGAACCAATCTCCACAGCCTAATCAAATTACAATGAATCTAGGCAGAGAAGTACTTCATTATTATGCAATACGGACTGATCATGCGCGCGGATGGATATCGATGCATTGATCAGAAAGAAAGAAAAAAAAGAAGTCTCAGAACACTAAGCCTGACCCTTGCAACTTCTCTTCCATGAGACAATCGAGTCGTTCAACCATTTGTGGTGTCAAATAATTCTTCCAATCACCAATCTCACCTTTCCTGAAGTAGACTTTGTTATCGATACGTTTTCTCCAAGTTGTGTTCTTATTCACATCCAAATTCTTCATGTGCTCGAAACTACATAACCTTGATATATCTTCTATCACTCCTTGTCTTTCTTCTTCTAAACTGAAACTGGAACCCATAAAGTCCGCAAGTCTCTTCAATTGAGTTATCGGTTCTTTCCTCAGATCTTCATACTTTAGAAACAACACTTTATGAGGCTTCTCTCTACTCTCTTTCCAATACCCAAGTACGTGATCCCAAAACGGTCCGAATTCTGAGACCCCGTCGCAGAAAAACTCAAATGCTTCTTCAATTGACAAGGAAGGATTACTATCACTTGCTAATGCTGGCGATGCCCTCAGTTTGTTCATAAACAGCCACATAGAGATGAAGTTGTCTCGAGGGTTTCTACACAAGTAGATAATCTTGCAATTTGTAGTACCGATCCTGCAAGATTCTGGCAAAGAAGGGTAAGGGACATGGGTAGCTATGAGTCTGCATTGAGAATCATGAGCAGTACTATTATTGGTGAAATCGAGAAGACTATGATTTGGATAAAGATGTTTGAACTCAACGAAAGGAACAAGGTCATGAGGCGAAGCTGTAAGCAGTGGGTGATGGTGATAATTCTTCGAAGAAGGAGAACAAGGGTAGTGAACACGGTTGATGATCGCAAAGGCGAGTGCTTTCAACCAGATGGTGCCTGATTTGGGTACTGAGGCTATTAATAGATCAGATTCCAAAGCCTTGAAGTTCTGTTGGAAATCAATTACATTTTCTATCCCTTTAGCAAAACACCAGAAACCTTGATATTGATACTGAACATCATGTCCTAAACCAGGTCGCCCACTGCCCTTCAGGAAATCAAGAGTAACTTCACGATTGTTGCAGCCTCTATGGGCATCAGAAGCAGCCATGAGTGAAGGAAAAGGTTCTCTGCTTTGTTGAACTTGAATTGTTTCTGTTCCCAAGTGAACAGATTTTGCTTTGTTAGATAGATTTATAAGCTGCCTTGTTTTGTTTTTTTCCCTAAAAGCCAGATACTTAAGTCATGCATAAACAAACGTCACCACTTGTCTATAATTATATGGAAGTTGTTGGGCACTTTGTCAGCAGCATGCATACATGTCACCGAATTGTTTGTTAGGCCACTTTGTCGACATGCCTTTTCAACCACCGCCAAAATGCTACGCTCTCGGTTCCTCTAGGATCGTTAAGTTTAGAACTTTCTTTCTACTTGGTAAACCCAATATGGGAGCATATAAGGCTCAACAATTTTCAATAATGCAAGCAGGATGCTACTAGGTTGTACGCAAAAGTTGGGAGATGAGCAACTCTACAGCCATCAGTAGACATTCACAGAAGTTTAATCACCCTGATTTGCAACTCATTTTAATAGCATTATACCCCATTGGGGTATAGCAATCGGTAAACACTCACAGAAGTTTACCACCACAAAGGATAAACAAAATTTCTTCCAGTTCTCTGGCAGGTGTAGATATACTGTAAAAATTAAGACGCCCTGTTCTTTAGTGGTGTTTACTAGTTTCCAAATATTTCAGCTACAAAAGGGTGCTATTTAGAGGATAATAAGACAAACAATTAAACCAATTACTAGACAAAACATTATCTCATCAAAGCAGAGTAACAAGGTCTTTAGGTTAAAGATTAAACAGAACCAAATGTACCCTGAATCAAACTTTACTACCGAAAAGTGAGTCTAATATCTGATGCAAGTTTACTACCAAAACTGCTGGCGACAAAATAGTTCCACGGAAATAACATAAACAGCCTACAGTCTATATGATACCGATCTTGTTTGCAACGTCCAAAGCATCATAATCTGGAGTCAATCTCACGTAAGCCTTCTTAGTTCCATCCGGCCTGAAATCATAGCAGAAACAATGTAAGACGGAGTAAAAATAAATGGTTTATCAGTTACCAGATAAAATTGAACAGGACCATAATCAAGAAAAGAACTAGCTAGTCATGAGTGATCAAGTCAGCTTACCTGATAAGGGTGTTCACTTTCTTTGTCTGGATGTCGTACATCTTCTTGACAGCATCCTTGATTTTCTTCTTGTCAGCACGGATATCAACAATGAATACCAGGGTGTTGTTGTCTTCAATCTTCTTCATTGCGGACTCGGTGGTGAGTGGGTATTTCAGGATCTGGTAATGGTCAAGCTTGTTCCTTGGTGGTGCACTAATACGTGGGTACTTGGGGTTCCTTGCCTTCTGCAATGTCTTTGGCCTGTGAAATGTGACTGATGTGCGGATCTTCTTAGCCTTCTTCTTAATGGTTGATGCTCCAGCTTTGACAGCCTTGGAAGCTTTGTTAGCCTGCACCTTGGGGTCAGCCTTCTTCGATGTAACTACATGACAAGCAAATGATATCAGTCAAAAGAACTACAGAACTCATAGTCATGCCATAGCAGCCAGAACACGTTTCATACAAATGAACAAAACAGGACATCCAAAAATCAAAAACCAGTGGATACAGAACAGTCAAATCTATTTCACAACTAAACAAACTAAAGCAAGTATACAGAACTTAATAGTCCACTTTTGAAATATCAAATCATTTATCCAAACAATATGCATACAAATGCTTCAAGGGTGTCATCTTATGATTCTAATGTTAGCAGATACCAAATATGTTCTCTTAACAATCAAATTATTCCAGAGTCAATAAAACTAAGGCAAGTACACAGATAATATGCATACAAATGCTTCAAGTGGGTCTCCTATTAAGCTTATAAAGCTAGCAACCAACTAGGTTATGAAAAAATCACACTAATCCACCGTTAATAAATCTGAAAGCAAATACGAACATATCAAAACCCTCATACAGAACTGGTTACCCTATGAAAATCCACAGCTACTTAAAATGCCCATCAAATCCTTTAACAGTGTTAGCAGGATTCAACATTAAAATCTCAAAACAATCAATCAATTTATAAAAATCCAAATCTGACACAACCCCATAAAGCAGAATTGTTCGACAAACCAAAATCAAACAAACACACCACTGCAAAACCCCAAGAAACACATGCTTCAATTAAACCTAGAATCACTACAGAAATGACCTAAACAAAAAAAGATCTTCATTCAATTAAACCAACAACAAGTACATAGAACTAAACCGACATCACCATTCAAGACAAAAATGAAAAGCATAAACACACATTTAGGGTTCATAACACTTCATCATGTAAAGCCAACATCCAAATCAAAATCCAATCTATATCAAAAGTTAACAAAACCAAAAACAAACAAGAATCTAGTCTGCAACAAAAACCCAAAAAAAGAAACTGATAAAAATTACCTTTAGCTGGAGGAGCCATTGTTAGCTACTCACTGAATCTTCTTTTCAAACTGAAATTAAAACCACAAACAAAAAACAAATCAGAAATCTTGGTACAGATTTATGAACAGAAGATGAAGAAGAAGGAGATCTTGATTTGTAGAAGAAACCCTAAGAGAGAGAAAGAGAGGCGGACCTGGGTTTTTTTTTGGTTGAGAAGAAGGAACCGCTGCTGCGATAGTGGTGGCCGCCTTATGTATAACATTTATATTTAGGGTTTTGGAGAGAAAGAGGAGATGAGGGGCATTTGTGGTAAATACTGTCGAATGTGTTTGGGTATTACACGGGAATACCTGTGGTTGCGTGTTAGTGGATTTGTCAGTCTCATCTTGGGTCTGGATATGACTTGGTGTTGACCCGGTGAGCTGTTTTTGTGAGTGTTGCTGGTTGTTGGGCTTGAATCTTGGATCTGGTTTGTAGCACCTAGCAAGACTATGTTGTAAGTGGTCATTACTAAGGATGTGCAACGGGCACGTCCGGATTAGGTGTCATCTGCGTCCAATCCGTTAAAATTGCGAATTTAACCGTGTCTGGTTCAATCACCCGCAAATTTGATTTATACGGATCAACGGGTGATACGGACCGAATGCAGATGAACCGCGGATTTAATCAAAAAATTAATAATAATAAAATAAAACAAAACAAAACAAAACAAAACTTAATTCTAAAAACGATATATATGGTGGGATGTTACGAATAATTGCTGATGGTTGAGGCAGGGAATCAGAAAACACTGAGATGTGAATCTCTTTGGCATACTAGCTCATTTATGTGATTGTGACGAAAAGGTCTTTTTTCTGTAGCAGGATTTTCCTGGTCAGGATGGTAATGGAGGTCCCTTATACATCGGGAGTGGTTGCTTTTACAGAAGACAAAAAATTTCGGGAAAAGAGTATAACGAAGTATCCAAGACAGATCAATGGGAAACAGATGATATCCTATTGAAGGTAGTACTCGAAGAAAGTACTGTTGAACCAGAAGTCATGAAGGATCTTGCAAATTGTATTTATGAGGAGAATACTCAAGGGGGAAATGAGGTTTGCTTTGTGTGTCTGTGAATGTGTTCTTGAATCCTTGGATCTTTATGTTATGTATGAGATAGCTAATGCCATTCATGTCTATGTATGATCAATTTTCGCAGATGCGATTGAAGTATGGTTGTCTAGTCAAAGATGTACTGACAGAGTTATCCTCTCTACGGTGCGGTTGAATTCGCAGATTTCAAAATTCAACCGCAACCAAACCGGTAAAAGTGCGGATTTCCGTGTCCGACTCATAAATTTTGCGGATTGGGTGTCACCCAAAATTTTATGGACGGATACGAATGAAATCCGCGGTTCCGGAATTTTTGCTCACCCCTAGTCGTTACGTTAGTTGAGATTACTTGCCGATCTTAGAGCTTTTCCAAAGATAAATTTCTAAATCCACAAAGGATAAACATTTATTTTTCTGAAATTCTTCTTCAACCCTAACTCCTTAAACCAATATGAAGATGATATCGCTTAATTTTTATTAGGCATTGTCAAGGTGAATGTCTAAACCTAAATATTCACCTTGACAATGTCAAGCTATCCTAATAAGTTTTTTCCTAACTAAAGTTAATTCCAATATATTAAAATTTTATTTAAATGATAGCTTGCCAATACTAATATTCACCTTGACAATGTCAAGCTATCCTAATAACTCTTAAATAGATACTTGGGTCAGTAATGTTGTTTCTGAATGTGTTCTTGAGGACCCAGGGTTTGTTGGAAAAGATTATATATGGACAAATAGCAGCATAGGAACAGATACCAAAATATCTCGAATAGATATGGTACAAACTAATGGTGACTGGTCTGTCCACTTTCCTAACTCTCAACTTTTTCATCTGAAAAAATTGGGTAGTGATCATTCCCAAATTCTTTTGAACATTGATGTTTCACTTAATAGGCAATGGATTCCTTTCAAATTTTTTTTAACCATGCTTAGTGATAAGACATGTGTTGATAAACTAGCTAGAGCTTGGAATACTTTTGTTATTGGTTCACCTGGTTTCCATTTTGTGCAAAAGCTAAAGTTCACAAGACAAACATTGTTTCGTGGAACAGAGTTCATTTTGGAAATATTAATTTCCAGGTTGACTTACTTCAGAACCAGCTTAAAATGCTTCAAAAACAACCTCTAAGTCTAGAAGTACATAACCAGATTTAAAGCACCAACTATGAGTTTGTTTAATGGCACAAACGAAGGAATGATTCCTATCAGCAAAAGTTTCGAGTCACTTTCTTCAAAAAACTGGAAAATAATACAAAATTTTCCACATAAAGGATAACAGGAAGAAGGCTAGAAACAACTGAAAATGCGGGGGTCTAACAACCACACCCAACAATTCGTTTGGAAATATGAGAGGACTTACTCCAATATACTTTCTAGAGAATCAACTAGACAGTCAGACTCAATCTAGAGTAAAGTATATCAAAGAGTTTCATATCTCTAACTCTTAATTCAATTTGCAATCAGCAAATAGAAATCTGTAAGCCTTTTTGAATATAAGAGGAGTAACTTGAACGGTACCAAAGACCAATGTTCAAGTTTCAATTAATTTAAATCAACAACCAAAGGTTGGATATTCTAATTGATTGATCTTAACGCACAACCTGTGATATTTCAATTATATAAAAAAATATAATGCGGAAAAGAAACAACATAGACACCAGAATTTTGTTAATTAGGAAAAACCCCGGGACCTAGTCCAGTTTGAACACCACAATGTATTAAGCCGCTACAGACTATAGCCTACTACAAATTAACTTCGGAATGGACTGTAGTTGAACCCTAATCAATCTCACATTGATTCAAGGTACAGTTGTGTTCGTTACGTCTCTGATCCCAGTAGGATACTACGTACTTGATTCCCTTAGTTGATCTCACCCACAACCAAGAGTTTCTACGGCCCGAAGTCGAAGCCTTGATAAACAAATTTGTCTCACACAGAAAAGTCTATAGATTGAATAAATCTGTCTCCGACAGAAATACCCAAGAGTTTTTGTTCCGTCTTTTGATAAATCAAGGTGAACAGAAACCAATTGATAAACCGGAATTATATTCCCGAAGAATAACCTAGTATTATCAATCACCTCATAATAATCTTAATCGACTAGCGAAACAAGATATTGTGGAATCACAAATGATTATACGAAGATGTTTGTGATTTCTTTTATCTTACCTATCGAAAATATTAATCTCGAGTCAAGTATTTCAATTGTACTCAATACAATAGAATCGGGCAAGATCAGAACACGCAACTACAAAGAAAATAGTTTGGTCTGGCTTCGCAATCCCAATGAAGTCTTTGAAGTCGTTAACCTACAGGGTCTCGAAGAAACCTAAGGTTAAAAGAGAATAGACTTTGGTTGATGCAACTCGTAACACACATGAGGTGCGGGGATTAGGTTTCCCAGTTGCTAGAGTTATCCTTTATATAGTTTTCAAATCAGGGTTTGCAATCCAAGTTACCTTGGTAACAAAGCATTCAATATTGAGAGTTAGATGAAAAACCTGATTTAACCATGCTAATATCTTTCAACTGTTAGATCGAACTTTGCTTGTTACACACAAATGAAATGTACCCTCATTTAGGTTTATGTAACCGTACTCAAACGTGTACACCATGTTGGCTCACGAATAGTTAACCGAAGTTAGCCATATGATTACTCTCATATCAACCTTATTCATACTAACCATAACTAGTTCAAATGACTCAAATGAAACTAGTTAAAGAGTCATTCAATTGCTATATTCTCATAGAAGTATACAAGAACACAATTGAAGCAAAATCGATTTAATTCACTCGAATCAATACATGAACATTATATCTACGGTTTGTAAAGATTGCATTCCTTATTTTATAAATATTTAAGTTCATGTACACAATCGATTTTAGAAAGTAACCAACTCAAGTATGCAAACGGGTACGCATACTTAAGCAGCCGGACCTAGTTTGGTTACGTCAGTACGCGTACGGGTGCACATACCTATTAACACTTCCAAACTCCAGTTTAAATTCACGGACGTGAGACTTCCGCTAGTATGCGTACGGGTACGAATGCTTACCCAGACATCCAACAACCGCCAGTACGCGTACGGATACGCATGATTCTAAGCTCTTTATTTCAATCGTTGAAACTTTCTTAGAGGATGACAATAGCCGTTATTACACACTATTAGCATCAAAGAAACTTTCAAGATATTAAAATAATCATAACGAAACATTCCAAGACTACACCAAATGATTGTATCTCACAAACCATATAAGATGTTACTCGGAAATTTTCACATGATATAAGATGAACTTGGTCGAAGCGAAAGCTTTCCAACACATATTTCGAGAAATATGTTAGCGAGATAAACTCAGATCAAAATCTCAAATGTGTATATAGAAAACTATATTATAATACAACTTATGTCTAAATATAGGAGATAGAGTAGAAACAGACTTTCCGGGTGATAGATGAGTTTCAGTCTCCACATACCTTTTGTCGATGAAGTTCCACAAGTTTCCCTTAGTAGTCTTTTGTCTTCAAATGATGAACGTCGTGAAGTCTAAGCTCAACTACACAATCTATGTCCTAGTCCGAGACATCTATAAATAGGCTAGAAATCAAGAATTATAGTTTTGATCACTAACATTGAAAAACATGCTTGAGATAGCAACGCATGAGAGTTTGACCGAGCAGTGCTCTAACAATCTCCCCCCTTGTCAATTTTAGTGACAAAACTATCAATACATATGGATTACAAAATAAATAAAAATTTGTAACTTCTCATCCAAATGGTTGATCTCCTTGGAATCTTCAACACGACTCGAAATCTTCGTCACTTCCAAGTACTCCATGATTATAAACGTGTTCAACTCAGCATCACAGTTGTTGAAGACCCGTGGCGATAACAATGAGAAAACAAATGCTCTCGATCATTGTTATACAGTGTCATAGTATTATTACACAAGCATCAAAGTTCAATTGTATCACAACTTTGACAACAATACTATGGTGATATGTATCACTCCCTCTTAGTCAATACTTCATCTCGACATGAAAACCACTCCCCCTTACATAATGATCCGTAAACCATATGTATTTGTAGTATGAAACTACACATTAATTCTCCCCCTTTTTGTCAATATAAATTGGCAAAGGTATGAAAACTAGTGGGATCCTGATGAAATTTTCATAGATATACTTCATGACCAAAAGAGAATAACATACCAACTTATTTAGTTGCAATCATAAAGCTGAAGCTAAATGCATTCATCAAGGAGTTTATAGAAGATACAAGATAACCCTTGTAATATTCCACAACCGTACTCCCCACACAGATTTGGCAATAAAGCACAAGTTCAAAAATAACTCTCCCTCATAAAATGTCATTCCCGAAAGAACAAAAAATGCGACCATGCTTTTACAAGAAAAAAAGGATTTCTTTGGACATAACCAAATCACATGAAAACATGGATTTGAATCCAAAAATCTCAATTGAATCAATTAAAAAAATGATCAATTCAATTGGTCATGCTCAACATAAGAAAACTTACGGAGCAACACAGTATATGCACAA
Source organism: Papaver somniferum (assembly GCF_003573695.1). Lineage (NCBI taxonomy): Eukaryota > Viridiplantae > Streptophyta > Magnoliopsida > Ranunculales > Papaveraceae > Papaver > Papaver somniferum. The sequence continues at coordinate 13,623,119 of NC_039366.1, forward strand.
AATGTGGATCGGAGATCGACCAATACTGCGGAATACACAAGGATTCATTCTATTTTTCATCACTATTTGCACAATGACATATAATAGACTTAATCCTTGTAAAACAAAATTTTTATCCTTTCTTCCATCAAAATAATGACATAAAAGGCTTTAACTTTTGTGTGTCAAAAGTTCATTATATCTTTTATCAATACTTTCGTACCGTCATAATAGAGATAACTTTTGAACAAGTATGGTACAGTCACAAGTTCACGGACGTAAACAACATATCTCATAACAATTTGCAATATATAAAATCATAAAGATTTAAATTGCAAAAATCACCTTCCAAATAACTTAGAATTTAAATAAATAAATGTAAAAACATTGAAGATGAAAACGTTGGAAATATCTATGTGTACTCACAATAATGGCTATTCCAAACCCTAGTAATCCTTCTAAAAACACAAGAAGTAAATTCTCATATGAAGTTTCTGCTATGTACCTAGATGTGCAATAACATTGTTTGGATCATAAACGCTGATAATATCTCAATTCTCACGAATCAAGCCTACTGGTTCCGAAGAACACAACCTAAATCAATTTTACGATTGTTTTGATTAATTTTCAGATAAGAGATTCATTACAGACTCTTGGATAATATATCTAGGTTTACCATACATAATATCCAACGACCACTGGCAACCCAGATGGTTACATCCTAATCCTCCCTTACAATTGACAAAGACAACCAAAAACAAGCTAAGTACTACTACTATCACTAATGACATTGAATTGGATACGGGCACCTATTCTTCTAGGTAGGTACATGACAATGCCTTCCCCTCCAAAACATCCTTGTCCTCAAGGATGAGAAATGAGTAAATTAGTTCGATTATTGAAAAGTTATCTATGGATGTACTTTCAAGTGTCATGATAGCCAGAAAAGTATCCGTGCTATAATGTTGAAGACACAACAATAGTTCCCTGCAACTCGCAGAAGAAGCCCAGTTGACACAAAGCTAACTAATGTCCATGTAAGGCCTTGAAATAGTGTAATACTGAGCCCAGTAATGCACTGACCATCTACTTGAGAAGTTATGGTTTTACATATGGTCTTAGTACCTCCCTTAAAGTCAACCAGTGGAACTGAAATTCGGTTGTGTGTTTTTCTAAGGTAAGCAGGTGCTTTATCTGCATTGCTCCCATCTTGGTAAACTCTTATCAGTACCAGTAAGAAGATAACTCTAGCAAGTATTGGTTTAAGTATCAAACCCCATATCTTTGAAATATGTCCGTGACTCTCCACACATAACTGATCGAGCTGGGAAGCCAGTTGTTCAAAGAGTGAGTCACTCCCGATAACAAGGTGGACTGCTGGAAAGTCTCAATTGGTTGCAACTATGCCTTCTCTGTCTGTAGCTCCCATAAGCAGTTTGCAATCGACGAGCATGGCATCAAAAATTTCTATGACTGAGTGTAGACGTACCATGGCGCCAAAAATCATAGATACAGGTAATGAAGAATGCAAAAATAACCCAATTCTAGAAATGCTGAAACCAGTTTTATAAGGCGAAAAACGCATCATAAAAAAATGGAAATGGGATAAAAGAAAATCACCTTCCTTGTAAGGAACTTCATAATATTTCCATTTAGGAAATCTCTTGATCTTGCATTCCCACCAATTTAGTACAATTTGAAGGTTAGCACCAGATACTCCTACTATACAGGAAACTCTAACAGCAGTACCAAAGGTCCAACTGCGTTTCCTCATGAGAATTGCTGCAAATTGATGATGAAGAACAAATGTGAGTAACAGAGTGGTCTCCTAATACCAGTTGGTGTCCAAGCACATAAATGAGGTGAAATGCATATAAATCCAGCTGATAAAAGTGAGAATAGGCAAAAGAAGCATAAATATATGTTGAAATTCCAGTGATAAGGTGTGATACATATCTATGTTCATGCAAACCACCAATAACCTTCAAAAATCCAGCATAGAGGACCCTTGGAGCAACGTATAAGGCAAGTTTGAGCTGCAAGAAAGTATAAGCTTCAACACCATACCAACTCCATACTACAGTCCCATGCATTCCACCTAACAAAGGAGTTAAAGTACTCTGGTATATATTGTTTCTCTGTACCTTTTCCACAGACAAATAACCGCTATCACCACAGTTACCAGGTTTAACAAACACCCCCACATAAGAATTCATAAACAGGTCAAACCGAAACACACATATAAGAGTTGGTTGTTGAAAAAGCACTTGATTAACACATCCTCTTACACAGTCATAAAAATCATACTCAAAATTTGAAACACATTTAGCAAAACAAAAACTCCAATTCATAAGTTTGACCCCCTTTCCTCGATCAAAAACTCGACGAGAAAATATGACGATAACGAATAGGTATTCACCAACCCTAACCTTATAAATTGTCATACCCATGCTAGAATTATTTGTTTGTAACAAGTTCACAAATAGCTTACTCCCATAACCACTGTCAGTAGTTGGAACAAATATCACCTCACTTGAATTCGAGACTTGAAACAAGTTGTTAGACAACATATTAGTTGAGGTAAAAGCTCCAAGAATAAGTCCGTCTATACAAAAACCATCATTCAAACCCTTTGTAAAACTATCATACCAGTTACTTAATAGTTTCTGTAAGAAATAATATCTTCTCAATTGTCCAAACAGCTGCGAACAAGTATGAGAATCATCTGAAGTGGAGAATCACAAAACTCAACAAAAGCATCAGCTGCACTTAAAAAATTAATGAGTTGTGAAGATATCTTTCCAGCTGGAGTATAAGTGGTGCTAAAAAATTTATGACAAGGGACCCAACATTGCAATGCCAGGAACTCATGGTAAACTATATGGAAGGTGTTGAACGAACGAAACTCGATGTTACATGTGAATCTTTCAGGCTTTTGAACCAGCTGACCTGTCTGATCAATATCAACTACTCTAGCAAACAAGAGTAACCAAAATCCATCTCTTGCAGGCATGTTCACAAAAAACTTACTAGCCACTGGAATGTCGGTACGATAAACAATACACACAAGGCCCAGCGAATGTATAACCTACTTATTTGATTCGTACACAAAGCTAAGAAGCAATCGAATACACAATTTCCAGTAAGAAAACGATGAGATAACCACACATTTTCCTCGATCAAATAACGAGTAAGTATCATCAAAATAAAGATAGAAGTAAACAGCTATATTCAAGATCCTAGAGGTGCCGAGTAGAAGTATTTTATCAGTTTTAGCCAACACCCATTGAACTGAATCACAAAACAATGGATCTGATTCAAAACCATGCTTATTAATAAGCTCTTGAGTAAATTTTCCACTGTAGTAAGCATGTGAAACTGAACCCACCTTAAGAACGAATAATCCAGAACTAAATAGCCAATCATAACAGAATCTGTAATCCCTATCAGTTAAATAATACCTTCCCATGGGTTCAATTCCTCTCCCACGATCAAATACGCTACCAGTAAGGTTGAGACCATGGTAGGACGATTTCTTACTAAACAACTGGTGATTGATAATTCACAACATCGATTTGAAGCTTTTTACCAAACACCATCCAAGCAGAGCTAGAAATACAACCCTTGGCGAACATACAAGAAATTGGATCACAATACATCGAATATGACCAGTACCCATGTCCATACAACAATTCTAGAACAAGTTTTCTATAATATCCATTTAACAATTTCAAGCACACATCAAATTTGGGATACCTTTCTAGAAGTTGAATTAATTTTCCACGATCAAAAACTCTACCCATTTTGAGTTGCAAGAGGAAATCAAATTCAGTAACACCAGCCAGATAATGAACCCTCTTAATGACATTGAAATCTTTTCCACGACCAAATTGAATTCGAGAATAATCAGAAGGAAGAGATAAACATAGCTTACAGACCAGTTTGGTATGCTTTAAGTGCTCGCCGTACTCCACCATTTTACCAGTAGTAGTTTCGATTTGATAAACTCTAGTATCACTCGAGTTACCCAAATTAGATAAGGGTTTTTCTGCTAGTGGGTCTATAATTATTGAATCCTCATTTTTTTTCGAAGAAAAACGACGGAATCAATTTAAAGTCGAGAGAATCATTCTCTTCTTCTGATGATGGAATTGAAGAGACTTGGCTGAAGGAATCAATTTCTACTTCTTCAATAAGAATTTCTTCCTCAATCTCCTTATCTTTTATAACACCAAGGACTGACTCTAACTTCTTCTCTAAGCTGCTGATAAGCTTTAACATCTGCAGAAGATTATACTCTCGGGTAGATGAATTATCTTCTCGAGAATGAACTTCATACAACCACTTGAGATTGTTTAAATCGTCCATGATTTTCTTCTCCATCTTCACCGCAGTATTAAGATCCGCCATGGATCGAACGAATATGATACCAATTGTTATGTACCTAGATGTACAATAACATTGATTAGATCACGCTGATAATATCTCAATTCTCACGAATCAAGCATATTGTTTCCGAAGAACACAACCTAAATCGATTTTATGATTGTTTTGATTAATTTTCAGACAAAATAGTCATTACAGACTCTTGGCTAATATTTCTAGGTTTCCATACATAATATCCAACGACCACTGGCAACCCAGATGGTTACATCCTAAGCCTCCCTTATAATTCATAAAGACAACCAAAAACAAGCTAAGTACTACTACTATCACTAATGACACTGAATTGGATACGGGCACCTCTTCTCCTAGGTAGGTACATGACAGTTTCCTAGACATCAAGACAAACTCGTAATGCACATATAGGATGATTTGTCCTTAGAGGGTAGAATCAATCTTTTTCGCACGGATTTACACCAAAAATAGCTACCAAAGTCGTATAAAAAGATTTTATTAACAAAGAAGAACATACAAAATTAATAATGACCATGCACCATAGTTCACAAAAGATGATTGTGAACATTCAGGAATCCCATGGCAATGCGTACTACTTCCCATTCTTGAACTTCCTTCTCTGTGATTCACCAGCAACATTCTTGTAAAAGATACAAATAAGCTTAGAAGAGTGGTATTCCAAAAATCCAAGTGCCCAAGTCCAAGATAAGTGGAAAAAATGCGACGAGACGGAGCAAAACACTCAAAAAAAAGAGACGGGACAAAAAAAAATCTTAACTCATCCAAATTCAAGAATTATCATCTCCATTTTGAAGAGAATTTAAAGAATAAGAGAGTGCAAAAAGAATGAGCTCATTCCGAGTTCGGACGAAAAAGATACGGCCAAACAGGTTTACCAAATATCGACGTCTACAGACAAGTATGCATACGGGTATGCAAACGGATTTTCAGTATGCAAACTGGTATGCAAACGAATTTCCCTAGATTTTATTACAAAAACTCATTTGTAAACTGGTATGCATACCTGAAGTGTAATGCCAAAACATCCCGAACAACTATTTTCAAACAGGAACATTTAAGAACCTTAAACACAAATAAAGTTAGGTAGACATGAACGATACACAAGGTACATAGATCATCATAAAACTTGCTCAATTTTAGACATACCTTTTTAGAAGAATCCAATCGAATTCTACAGTGTTACCAAACATTCAAAATCATACCCAACTTAATATGTGCGTCACAGTTCTTGTGCTTCCCTCACTGAATACATAACATAGCATTTCTTGGTGAAGATGCACTTTCAACACAATCAAGTTGTGTTGAGGTGAACAATGTCTTGATCACCATGACACCAATAAATAGTTTCTTTACAACTACTTTTACATCTTGTAGTGTGAAGAAACACCCAAGAAACTGTTTTTATAAGACTATCAAAGAACTTCAAGAGAACCCAAAAAGTTTTGTGTTTCTGATTTCTCGTTTTCCAACTTATAAAAGACAGTTTCTGCAGATAGTTTTTAGTACTGCGAAGGGAAACTTTTTTGATAAAAAGAGACATCCTAGATTCTTATTAAAAAGGACAATACTACTATCTTTATAGGAAATATCAGGAATTGAGCAATGAATTAATTCATGCTTTGAGGCGATACACTCAGATGACTAAGATTTAAACTCCTCTTGTAATTCGTTTAGTTTGTTACAATTAATTGGATTATGCAGAGGAGGAGCATTGCTCTCACTGATTAGTAAACCAATATCAACCTCAACATAAATATTATTCATCATAACTTTATTTAGTATGTCAAGAGATTCTTGTTCTTTCCAGAGATATAAATCAACATCAGAAGAAAAGCTTTCAAGTTTCTTTTCAATCCCTGTAAAAACTTCAAGGGATTTTAAACCTGGTGGAGGTTTAGATGGTCTTTCTTCTACAGAATTTATTAAATCATTCATGGAAGAGAATTCTGGAATCCTTGGATATGGTGGTGCATTTATTGAGATAACACCTATGTATATATTCATATCGCAACAAACACGGAATTATAAGGTATTAAATGTGTTTGCCTGCTCTGATACCAATTGAAAATGGGGGGTGGGGGGGGGGGGGTCTAACAACCACACCCAACAATTCGTTTGGCAATCTGAGAGGACTTACTCCATTATACATTCTAGAGAATCAACTAGACAGTCAGACTCAATCTAGTGTAAAGTATATCAAAGAGTTTAATATCTGTAACTCTTAATTCAATCTGCAATCAATAATAGAAATATGCGATCCTGATTGAATATAATAGGAGTAACTTGAATGGTACCAAAGACCAATGTTCATGTGTCAATCAATTTAAATCAACAATCAAAGGTTGGATATTCTAATGGATTGATCTTAACGCACAACCTGTGATATTTCAATTATATACAAAAATATAATGTGGAAAAGAAATAACACAGACACCAGAATTTTGTTAACGAGGAAAACCGCAAATGCAGAAAACCCCCGGGACCTAGTCCAGCTTGAACACCACACTGTATTAAGCCGCTACAGACTCTAGCCTACTACCAATTAACTTCGAACTGGACCGTAGTTGAACCCTAATCAATCTCACACTGATTCAAGGTACAATTGCGTTCCTCATGTCTCTGATCCCAGCAGGATACTACGTACTTGATTCCCTTAGTTGATCTCACCCACAACCAAGAGTTGTTACGACCCAAAGTCGAAGATTTGATAAACAAATCTGTCTCACATAGAAAAGTCTATAGATTGAATAAATCTGTCTTCCACACAATGTAGTTAATATGGATATCGGTTTATCTCGGCCAGGACAGATACACTGGTACGACTTTATATCGGGGATATTATCGTTCAAATATCGGTATAATATCGGTTCCAAATTTAGAGACTATAATTTTATAGATACCATCAATTTTATCAAAAAACACAAGAGTAACTTCAATAACTTTAAAGTTCACTACCTAAAATGATAAATAAACAAGTTTTAACTAGAAACAGGAGAGTAACTTCAACAACTTAAAAGTTTACTGCCTAAAATGGTAATTAAACGAGTTAAAAGTTCAAACCAAAAACAGGAGAGTAACTTCAACAACTTTAAAGTTTACCACCTAAAATGGTAATTAAACAAGGATATTACAATCTTATTCAAAATCATACGAGCCACTATTGATATCATCATCTTCAGTAACTCCATTAACTCGATCAAGTAGTCCATAATCTGTGTCTAGCATCAATTGATCAGTATCATATCCATCATACTCAGAGTCGGTTGGGTAAGTAGACTTACTTCGAGAGCTGCATGCACCTCTACTACCAACTGGCCGACTTTCTTTACCAATAATATCTTGCAAATCATCCAAAGTTACATTATCACCTTCTACCGCCAAGTTTTCCAAGTTTTGTGGATCCAACCATTCATCATTTTCATCATGCTCATCAAGAAAAATAGGATCACGAAATATCCCCGATATATCGGCCGATACGGCTAATATCGGACGATATTATCGCAAAGATATCATATCGCCGATACAATGCTTATCCTACCGCTCCAAGGACGATATCCGAAATATCCCCGATATATCGGCCGATACGGGCGATATTGACTACACTTCTCCCACAGAAATACCCAAGAATTTTTGTTCCGTCTTTTGATAAATCAAGGTGAACAAGAACCAATTGATAAACCAAACTTATATTCCCGAAGAACAGCCTAGTATTATCAATCACCTCACAATAATCTTAATCGATTAGCGAAATAAGATATTGTGGAATCACAAACGATGAGATGCATATATTTGTGATTACTTTTATCTTTCCTATTGGAGATATTAATCTCGAGTCAATTATTTCAATTGTACTCAATACGATAGAATCGGGAAAGATCGGGACACTCAACTACAAAGAAATAGTTGGGTTAGGCTTCACAATCCCAATGAAGTCTTTTAACTCGTTAACCTACGAGGTCTCGAAGAAACCTAAGGTTACAGGAGAATCGACTCTAGTTGATGAAACTAGTAACACACATGAGGTGTGGGGATTAGGTTTCCCAGTTGCTAGAGTTATCCTTTATATAGTTTTCAAATTAGGGTTTGCAATCCAAGTTACCTTGGTAACAACGCATTCAATATTCACCGTTAGATGAAAAACCTGATTCAACCAAGCTTATATCTTTCAACCGTTAGTTCGAACTTAGATTGTTACACACAAATGAAATGTACCCTCATTTAGGTTTATGTAACCGTAACCAAACGTGTACACCATGTTGGCTCACGAATAACTAACCGAAGTTAGCCATTTGATTACTCTCAAATCAACCTTATTCATCTTAACCATAACTAGTTCAAATGACTGAAATAAAACTGGTTAAAGAGTCGTTCAATTGCTATACTCTCATAAAAGTATACAAGAACACAATTGAAGAAAAATTTATTTGATTAACTCGAATCAATACATGAACATTATAGCCACAGTTTGCAAAGATTTTATTCCTTATTTTATAAATATTTAAGTTCATGTACACAATCGATTTTAGAAAGTAACCAACTTAAGTATGCAAACGGGTACGCATACTTAAGTAGCCGGACCGAGTTTGGTTACCAATACGCGTACGGGTGCACATACCTATTCGCACTTCCAAGTAGAAATTCACGGACGTGAGACTTCCGCCCAGACATACAACAACTTCCAGTACGCGTACGGGTACGCATACTTCAGGTTCCCGGTTTTGGACTTACACCCAAATGTGATAACACACTATGTTTATATCCAAACATGGTTAAATAATTCTAAGCTCTTTATTTCAATCATTGAAACTTTCTTAGAGGATGATCATAGATGTTTTCACACACTATTAACATCAAAGAAATTTTCAAGATATTGAAATAATCATAACGAAACATTCCAAGACCACACCAAATGATTGTATCACACAAACCATATAAGATGTTACTCAACAATTTTCACATGATATAAGATGAACTTAGTCGAAGATAAAGTTTTCCAACACATATTTCCAGAAATATGTAAGCAAGATAAACTCATCTCTAAATCTCAAATGTGTATATAGAAAACTATATCGTAATACGACTTATGTATCAATATAGGAGATATAGTATAAATATACTTTCTAAGTGATAGATGAGTTTCAGTCTCCACATACCTTTTGTCGTTGAAGTTCTACAATCTCCCCTTAGTAGTTCTTCGTCTTCAAATGATGAATGCCGTGAAGTCTAAGCTCAACTACACAACCTATATCCTAGTCTGAAACATCTATAAATAGACTATAAATCAAGACTTATAGTTTTGATCACTAACATTGACAAACATGCTTGAGATAACAACACATTGACGATATTCAAGATCAACACGTTAATTGCATTCTAGGTAGAGAAGAGATTTCTCAATATCTTACATCCCATTTTAAAGAAAGTATAACCGCATCAAATTCCTTTCTTGATGAAAGAATCTTCATGGTTATTCCTATTGTAGTTACAACTGAAAACAATACTTCACTTTGTAGACAACCAGATAATCAAGAGATTCTCAATTCTCATAAATCAATGAACAACTAAAGTGCACCGAGCCTATAGGGTTTCCAAATAGGTTTTTATAAATATCAATGGGAGATTGTAGGAGGTGATGTTTGTAAAATGGTGCAACGGTTTTTCAGTCAAAGCACACTCTAAGATAGATTAACAAGACTTATATTCCTTTGATTCATAAGAAGAAAAAGTCTATCATCGGTGCATATTATAGACCTATAGGATTGTGCAACACCACTTACAGGATCATATCCAAGATTTTGGTAATTAAAATGAAACCTTTAATGGAGAAAATAATTTCTTCTTATCAAGCAGCTTACGTCCAAGGAAATATGATCAGCGATAAAACCATCATTTCTCATGAAATCATCCATTCCATGAAGAAAAAGATAGGGGGAAAAGGTTGGATGAATCTTAAGGTAGACATGTCTAAAGCCTTTGATATGCTTGAATGAAATTTCCTAATTAAGGCTCTTAAATATTTCTGCTTTTGTGATGACTGGTGCAATTTGGTCTATCAATGTATCAGTACCACAACACTTTCTGTAGTTCTTAATAGCTCTCCATGCTTGGATTTTCAGACAACTAGAGGGATAAGACAGGGTGATACTTTTTCACTCAACTTATTCATTCCAGTCATGGAATTTTTGTCCAGATATTTATCAGCATCTCAAGATAAAAAAAATAACTATTGGTATTAAAGTGGTAGGTGGTAATTCTACAACCATTAATCATCTTTTTTTTGTGGATGATTACTTGATATTCACACAAGCAACCCTTTATTTTGTTAACAATCTACTAGAACTTCTTCAAAATTTTATTACTCAGTCCGGGCAAGACATCAACTTCGGTAAATCATCGGTTACTTCAGCAGACTCAATAATCCAGAAGTGGCTTCTACATTGACTCACATACTCGGTGTCAAAGTCATGAATTCTGAATATCGTTACTTTGGTTCGAGATGATACAAGATACTATAGGGATATCAGGGAAACATTTTCAGAAGAATGCTTAACACCGAAAGAAGCTGATGAATGTAGAGCACTCCGAGAAGCATTTCTTTGGGCCAAAGATTTGAAGTTGAAGCGAGTTCACTTTGAAGCGGATGCTGAGTTGGTAATTATTAAAGTCTATAACATAAAACATTTTTTATACACATTGGGAGCAGAGGAACATTATAAAGAAGATCAAGCATACAAGCCTTTATTTTGATTTTTGTTGTTTTTCTTATGTTAGCGGAAATGACAATCAAGTCGCAGATAGAATCTCTAAGCTGGCTAGAGGTGACTACAAAGAGTCATTATTTCTTTTGGAAATTTTCCATCAACAGTATGTACTTTCTTAGCCAAGGTTCAAAATTTTCATCCTAGTTAATGCTTCTAAATGAATTTCTTTTAGTATAATATATATATATATATATATATATATATATATATATTATAAAAAGAAGTGGTGTTTCTGTAGCCTTACAAATCCAACCATCGATTTCGTCATCCCATGGCGCGGATCGATTCGTTATATGTCCTATATAGACGTCCGTCGATCCCTTGAATTTCCCGATATTGTTTGAGCCCCATTAATTTATTAATAATAGCTTGATTTCTAAACGTGAGTTTCGCACTGTTTCCGAAAATAGAATTTGTCCTAATTATGGAACCAAAAAATACTATCCTAATTCTGATAATAACGAGTCCTATATAAAAAAATCCAAGCTATCATTAATAAATAGACAACTTCGTTTTCCATTGATAATGACCCCGCAGCGTATCACATTCACAAACTTAGCTTCTTTCATTTGGAATGGATTTTAAAGTTTCTCGCCGAAACCCACTCAACCACGACACCGTCAGCCTTAGATCATATGAATGAAGTAGAGCCAATGAACAGACCGACATCCACTGGTCCGTTCATTTGTCAGTTCCAGAGATCTGCACCAACATGGTAGTGAATTCATGAAATTTATCATATTATTCCACGACCCCAGTTATTAAGATATATTGTCACGGTACCTTTAATAACGTGGTTTCCTAATGGCCATACTGTTTGTGTATGGAACATTCTTTATATAGGTTGGTTTCCATAAATGTAGTTACTTAGTATAGAAAATATATGTGGTCTCATCCCACCCATTCATGCACAATGCATACCCATATAGCACAACAGGAGACATACTCATATATTCCTTAACTGGAGACTTTCTTGGACTGTAGCTCCCACCCGCCCATTGCCAAAGAGTGGCAAGAGGGAGACCCACAACAAAAGTTATAAAATCAGTAGAATGGGCTATCTTTAATGTGACCATTTGTAATCCAAATATTTCCGACCTTCTGATCGAAGCAAAAAAAAAAAGATTGCCAACCCAAAAAAAAAAAAAAATTAATATGAAGACCCTGTAGAGTTTACTTAATCATGACTAATTTTAATGCGGATATTATATTTTCCTTTAAATTTTCTAATCTACGGCCGGGGCCGTTGGCCCCGGCCCTATCCGGCTACTATGATTTAACTAATTAAACATTCTACTTTCGACTAACTAACATGCTATAATATGACACGACCAACTAAATATCAGGACCGTTCTGGTATGACCTGAATAACTAAATATGCTCCTGACTATTATATACAAACTAAAATTGTATGGGAAGATAGACGGACTAAAATATGTGAAGATACTGACCAACCGAACAAATAATAAAAAATACTCTAAAAGGTTGAGCCCCGACCTACGTCTAGATTATAAAATGAAGTGGTGTTTGTGTAGCCTTATAAATCCGACCATCGATTTCGTCATCCCGCGGCACGGATCGATTCGTTATATGTTATATATAGACGTCCATCCGATCGGTGGGTTTCCTGATTTTGCTAAACTACCATAAGATACGTGCATATTTTTGGATACCAATTCTTGGTATTTATTTGATTTTTGTAAACTACAATAAGATCCATGTAGTTGCCGTATTTTTGGATTTCCAAAATCTGTACTAATTTTGGTATTTATAATAAAGTTAAATTCTTCTCATTGTACGTTTATAGGCTTATTATTTCCGATTCACCAGACCAACCGATAAGCTCACCCCTTCGATCTTTGTTGTTTTCGAGTGTCTATTCATTAGTTATAATTTCATAGCGCAAGGCTATTATAAATCGGTGATTTGAATAGAGATGAAGAGAACACGAGGCCAAGGTTAAAAAAATCAAACTTCCTTCCACAATTAATCTGCTAGACTCTCCCTACATAATTTAATTCCAAACACTTTCACTATCCTAGGAGCGTACTATACTATGCATTGATTGACTACACCACACGCGACAAATCATCACTAAAAAACACATGTTATAGCAAGTTTGTAACAAGAGGTAAACTGAAGGGCTTACACATCACGACAAAAAAGGAAAGTGTTTCTTTTTTTCCCTTCTTGGGATAGCTTATATTCTTGAAAGGTGAACAGTGTTAATGCGACAAGTTTCTAAAACAAATATCTGACATAAGCTTGATGACCTTTCAGCTTCCCGAACATCTAATTCCAGAAAACAAAAGCGCAAACTCCATAACAATTATCGCCAATAATAGAAAACCTATTTTAACAAATTTCGTTCTTTTGAAAATTTATTTAGGTTTACCGTAACTATATTAACTCTATTAATGACGGATAACCTTAGCACCAAATATAAATTTGCAAAAAAGCAAAGGGGTCATGATCGGGCTTATGATCATGGTTAATTTGACCCAACCAAAAAAATACTGGAATTTACGTGTAAAAGACCATGGTCGGAGCTGTAGGTCATAGCTAATTTGGTCTGACCAATAAAATAACTGGAATTTTCGTAAGGGACCACGACTGGGGTTGTAAGCCCCAACTAATTTGATCCGACCAACGACATACTGGAGTTTGTGCAAGGGATCACGGCCGGGGCTGTAGGCCCCGGCTAATTAGACCCGACCAACAAAACATCGAGGCTGCAAGTCCCATCTAACTTATAAACTCAACCAAATCACAGTTAATTTAATGCTAATGTTGGACTGTGTTTGTCCCTAGATTTTTTAATCCACGACCAACAAAACATCGAGGCTACTATGGTATGATAATACTATCTAAATACATAGACCATCCTTAATCGCGGGTCCACATGCCTAACCCCTGACTACTATGACTCAGCTAAAATTTTGTGAAAGGATACTGAATCGCAGACCAAACAACAAATAAAAGATTAAAAAGGTTGAGCCCCGGCCGTAGGCCGGGGTGATACCTAGTATATATATATATATATATATATATATATATATATTAAATAACCATTTTTATCTCTAATAAAATCTTAAAATTACTAAAAATAAAATTTAAATTCAATAAAAAATATATCACAAACAACACCATTTGACATGAATTACTTTTTTCACTTAAACATAAGGAAAAATTGGAATAAGGATGTCTTGTTTGTGTTGCCACCTAGGAAATACATACAACAACCATTAAAAAAACTCTTAAAATATTTTTTTTCCTATTTTTTCTATTTTTTGCACTAATTGAATCCCAAAACCAGGGCACGAGCCAAATAAAGTAACAAAAATATTTCAATTTTCCAAATGACTCGTAAGAAAATACTTATTATTAAGCTATATTAAGATTAGCCAAAACTTAGATTTACTCATTTATCATGCCACATATTTTATTTTATTTTTTTAAATTTATTTGTTAATGTTAAGGATCGAGCAAGAGAGAGGAGGGCATAAACGCGGAAGCATAAAAGACTACATTGATAATAATTTTGTATATAATTCTTATGGCTTAACAGCCTATTTATATTGTTCACAAACTTGACGACCACTCAAGGCACTTTCCTACCTAAGATCAAACTCTAAACATAGACACTTTCCTAATATAACTCAAACTCCTTAAAGTGTATATCTCCTAAATATAGACTCCTATATTATTTCCTAATACCCTCCCTCAAGATGGAGCATGTAGATCACGAATGCCCATCTTGGACAAAAGAAATTTAACTTCGGTTTTCTTCTTTCTTCTTCTTTTTTTTTTCAACGCTTTTGAAAAAAAATCTTCAAACCGTAGTTTAAGGACGTTTCGGTCCCCTTCATAGTTTAAGGACATTACGGTCCCATTTTCGGAAGTTTAAGGACATTACGGTCCCATTTTCGTAGTTTTAGGACATCTCGGTCCCCTTCGGAAGTTTAAGGACGTTACAGTCCCATCTTTGTAGTTTTAGGAAATTACGGGTCCCCTTCGTAGTTTAAGGACATTACGGTCCCATCTTCGTAGTTTAAGGACGTTTCGGTCCTCTTCGTAGTTTAAGGACGTTTCGGTCCCAATGCAAGTTTAAGGACATTGCGGTCCCATCTTCATAGTTTAAGGACATTTCGGTCCTCTTCGTAGTTTTAGAACATTTCGGTTCCATCTTCGTAGTTTAAGGACATTGCGGTCCCATCTTCGTAGTTTTAGAACATTTCGGTTCCCTTCGTAGAATACTTCTTGTACTCTTGGTTTCTTCGATAGAATACTTTTTGTACTCTCTCGACAACTCATAGGATTTTAACCTACTATTGTTGTTCTTTTTCTCATCACCTCTTGATGATTGTTTTTTTTTCACAACATGGATGTTGTTTCTTCTTCTCTCTTGTTTCAGTCACGCACTTCTTACGAAACCTTCACACTTCTTTGTTCTTCAAGATTCTCTCACAATCCTGTCGTCTTTACAAAGTCTGCCACACTTTGTAGGATGTCCAAGTTTCTGCCACAAACTCTTCAACCACACTTCACTTCTTCCAACATGTTTAACAGCTTTCTGCAATACCTCTGACAGAACTGTCACACTTACTTCTGTTACGCTGCTGTAACGATTCTTCTTTGTAACACCCAAACTGTTACAAATTTTCAATAACATTTTTTTTTTCATACTTGCTTCTGTAACGATTCTTCTTTGTAACACCCAACCTGTTACAAATTTTCAATAACACTTTCTTTCTGTTTTTTTTTTTTTTACGGTAAGCAAGTACTTGTTCTAGGTCGTGAAACCCCAACATCATAACTCTGTTCCGTAACTTTCACCATCACAACAACCACTTAGATTCCCCTTCTATGCAATAAGACCCATAAACTCTTCCTTGTTCTTCTCAGCATCATCACCAAAACCGTTGTGATCACCGGCAATCACCGAGGCACAACATCACCTCATTATCACTGCCAAAGGCAACAAACTTCATCTCCGGTCATCGTCATTGCTGGATTGCTGCCATCGTAAGAACCTCTAAAACCTACACCCATCTGTCCGTTGTTAACCACCATTAACGGCAGCATGATTAATCATTGATCGTTCTTCACCATTATCAGCAGCAATGTTTTCCACCCAAGCTATCATCTTGATCCACAGACTTTTCCACGTCCGAACAACAACCAGTATCCACACTTGAGTATTCTCCATCTTCATCATTAATCAACTCTAATCCACATTCAACAACGAGTCTTCTACATCTCTGTTCTCGTGTTCACCCGTGACAAGAAACTGGCAGTCAACTCTCGACAGCCAACACGAACTCACCAATTCTTCTTTGTTTGCTCCGTACTCTAACCAAACTGGAACTCAGATTCATCGATCAACCGCCAATCTTCCAAGAAAAACAACTTGCAGCAGATCCTATTACGGCATCCATCCTCACTGCATCACTGCTTTTGACAAATCTAACAGCGACCAAAACTTGTTCTCCAATCCAACAAGTTACGAACAGTAACCTAGCTTTCATGACAGCATCTTCCTTCCTTTGAAAAACAGCAACATGGCTTGACATGCAACGGGTTTTGGAGCAGCAACATACCTTACGTCTTCTTAATTTCAAGCAAAACCAAACACGAGTTTAGTTATCATTAGAACTTTGCGCCGTTTTTTTTTTTTTTTTTTTTTTTTAACCTTGCTTCAAATCTTTTTCGTCAAGTTCACGAACATGGCTTGACAGCCACAAGTCACGATTTGTACCATCTTTTCCTTCAACATCCACACGAACGCTGATTGATACGTAACAAGTCTTGAATAAGACTAAGGCTACAGATCATAAAGGCCTTCTTCCAAGCAAACAATATCATCGGAACTTTACGATTTTCTTTTCCTTTTATATTTTTTTTTTCCGAATTCTCTATCAAAACTTATGAAGATTCTTTAACTCTTTCTACCTCTCCTCTCTCCCTCTCACCTTGCTCTGATACCATGTTAAGGATCGAGCAAGAGAGAGGAGAGCATAAACGCGGAAGCATAAAAGACTACATTGATAATAATTCGGTATATAATTCTTATGGCTTAACAGCCTATTTATATTGTTCACAAACTTGACGACCACTCAAGGCACTTTCCTACCTAAGATCAAACTCTAAACATAGACACTTTCCTAATATAACCCAAACTCCTTAAAGTGTAGATCTCCTAAATATAGACTCCTATATTATTTCCTAATAGTTAACTATTTTTAAATCCCGACTAGGCAACCTACTTATATAAGTTTTATGTTTTCATGCTTCAAAAATAAAGCTTTATATTGTATTGGGTAAGGAAAAGAATTTCAACAAGCAGCATGGTGAACCTAGGCTAAGCAAGATTTAGGGTTTTAGCTTGGCATAAGGAGGAAAAGAAATACCATTTTTTGGTTAATTAGCCCTTGGATTTGAATGCCTGTGTCTAGAAGACAAGCAAAGTATAACCATTGGTCAAATATCCTAAAACCTAAAAGATGCTGTTCAAAAATCCTAAACCGGATATTTAATCTAAAATTTGATTTTCCAATAAATTTAACTGTCAATAATACCCCCTTTTTTTTATCGAACTGCTACAACTAAATAAAATCCAAGTTTAGATCAGAGATTTCCGTTTTATGATATGGTGTTCGATTTGATTCATGCAATTAGTCGGTTTGGTTGGATAATATTTTCTATTACGTCGATGAACACATAAAGGTAAATTTAACAAAATTGATTGAGTTGTTTCCATCATCTGGTTTTGAAGATTCTGATATCAACTAAGAGAACTGAAAATAATTGCGATGGGTTTACTTGGTTTCCTATCTACCAAAGTAACCAAACCATATGAAGATTGTTATTTCAGATGAGATTTTTTGCTTCCTTTTGAACGATTTGACGTCGCAACCACAAGTGAAGCCTGTGAAGGGAATTTTAACTGTCCCTTTCTCAATGGTTTTCTTAGTTTGTCTTTATTGGTAGCTCTGAGCAATAAACTGAAGTTTTATCCATTGAAAAATGTAAAACCTCAGAAAAACAAACAAGTTTCATAACTGATGATTATGAGATCAGAGAAGATATTTTGATGAAA
Source organism: Papaver somniferum (assembly GCF_003573695.1). NCBI lineage: Eukaryota > Viridiplantae > Streptophyta > Magnoliopsida > Ranunculales > Papaveraceae > Papaver > Papaver somniferum. The sequence goes on from NC_039366.1 coordinate 13,641,377, forward strand.
ATTTTGTTAGCGAAGGTAAAGGGATAATTATGTGAGAAAACAGAAGCAAGAAAATAGTAAGCGAAGAATATGGGGAATTTGTTCTTAATTTGAATGGGAAGAGAAAGGTAGATTCCTGTTCAATAATTATCTTTGATTTCTAAGGTTTTACGTTTTGTTGTTGTTGTTCCTCTTATTAATTTATTAAGGGCCAACCAACTCTAATAACAGATTAAAAACATACACATCAAGTGTTTGAGAAGTTGCTTGAACTAATGGGAAAAGGAAGCGAGAACCACGAGCCGGTACTACTAGTTCCGGACGGCGGAAAACGAAATTTAAAGTGGGAATCACAAAGTTTCATTGAATCATGAAAGGGGTTGCAGTCGGATGTATGATTTTAGAGCAGCGCTTTTGGCGAGTTTTCGTAAGAAACCAAGAAATTTTTAACTTCGATTTATCCACGAAATGCACAAGAAGCACTTGAGTGTATAATGTGTATTCTGGTGGGAAAATGAGTTTTGGCGTAGATGCACCCGAGTGTATAATGTATATTTTTTTGAATTTTTTGTTGTTTCTTATATTTTTCTTCTTTAATATTTCCTCTGTTTCAAAAAGACCGTTCTTTATTCTATTTTGGTTTGTTTCAAAATTATGTGAAACTTCTGTTTATAGTCATATTTTTCCAATGAACTCTCTAATATATCCTTAAGTTTTTATATTTATAAAATCTTTTATAATGGGACCCAATCTAAAATATTAATAAAATTTGTGTAATTAAGGAAACAAATATATTCTTCATTCCTTTTTGTATTTCCTATTTACAATCTCATAACAATTTTTGGTAGTTTTTATTATTAACAGTTTTATTGAAATAAATTAGGAAAGTAATTAAGGGTAGGAATGTAAACTACTATGGTCTCCTTAATATCTTGATAAAGTCAAAGCGTACTGTCTTTTTGAAACGGAGCGAGTACTTATTTTCGGTTGAGGTGTTAATGATGAATGTGATGGTAATGGTGATGGGTTATCGCTCGACATAATGAACTAGTGATTTCGATTGTGTAACATATATTATAGGTGATTATTAGGATAAACCTAGATTTATTCACAAAGTATATAAGATGCACCTGAGTGCATAATGTATAATTCTGACGTGAAATACGTTTTGGCTGGTTGCACCCGAGTGCATATAATGCATATGTTTTTGATTCTTCTATGAAAAATGTTTTGGCCAGGTTGCACCTGAGTGCATAATGCATATTTTTTAATAGAACAAATTTTGGCCAAGTTAGACCTGGGTGCATAATGCATATTTTTATAGGATATAAATTTTGGCGAAGTTGCATCTAGGTGCATAATGTATCTTTGGCCTGGTTTAAAAAATATATATATTTTTTTCGAATTTCACACCAACAATGGATCTTGTTTTGAAGAAATTTTCGAGCCTTTCCAAAAATATAAAATTTATTAAAATCCGACTTATATTTCGCGATTAATTTTAAAGTGGGAAATAATAATAAGTAGGAGAGAGAAAAGGATGTGATAAAGAATAAAGTTTAAAGTAGAGGGTATATATGACTAAATTTCCTAGTGTCTTTTTCATGCACACCTATATTTTACAAGTCCATTACTCCCGCACTTTATGGATTTTGGACCAATGACCCATTTTCCCAAAAAAAAAACGCATTATGACCTGAGTCAATTTAGGGGGGTCGTGGACCATCATCTAAGGCATAAATTCCTCAACTTTTGTTTGCATTAGTCATAGTAGAGAAACAGGTTGTTATTGAGAATCAACATCTGCCTCCGACCCATTTAAATTATGGATGAAAAAACTGTTTTTGGGGCCCACCCGTATGAGACGGCGGTTTTCTCACACCTTTTTTCTTGTGATATTCCATCAATCATTTGCAAGGTGGTTCACTAACCTACACTGAGTTAAAATATTAGAAGTTTTGAATTACTTTTTTTTGATGTTTGAAACAGTCTAAAATGATAAAATCATTGCTTGGACAATTTTCAGTTGATCCCAAAATTATTTTTTGAACAATACATTGTTCCGAACTAATATTTTTACGGACCTTTGAACATCCAATGCTTGAATCATATTTCGAGATGTTTAACATGACAAACTTGACTTAAAATTTCTTCTTTGCAATAATCTACTAGAAGTCAAGCGACATAGTCTCAGATAGATAGAATTGTACGATAATGAGCAACATAGAATGGTTCAATCTTCACATACCTTCTTGACGAAATCCTCCAAATGTGTTCACCTATCTTCAATTTTCGAGGGTGATGTTTGATACTCAACTACCAAATTCTAAACCTAGTCCGAGACTTGACTTAGTAGACTAGAAATTAAGATATAGTTTTGTTCAACTAACATTGACAAGAAGCATGAGATGACAAAACTTGTGGGTTTAACCGAGCAATGCAGTAACAATTACAAACCATTAAAAGTCTAAAAAACATCACTAAGCATCAGGGGACATCAACATCAGGGAACTGCAGCATTTGGAGTACCAGCATCACTATCAGCAACAATACCACCGGCAGCAGCACCTGCATTGGCAACAACATCAACAACAACTTCTGCTAAAGCTTCGTCCATTGATGCATACAAAGTATTCATCTCTTTGTAGTGTGCCTTCCGACTTGCAATTGCATTTCTCATTTTTCTGTCAAATCTGATGAGCTCAATGATCTTTTCATATACAAGCTTGTCAGCTAGTGCCAATGCTTGCTCCAATTTGGTATGCATGCCAAATGAGAAGTTGTATATACCCATATGCTAGAGATCTCGAAAAAAAAAAACTCAGACGGATGAAATCCATATTTGCGAAAAAGTTTAATCAAAACAGAAATCTAGTCAATCCGTACATAGGACAATATATGTAATCCAATTATGTCTAGAAAAATCTACAAAAAGATGAAACCTAAGGAATTGGTGGATAAGACATATAAATGTATCACGATTATGATATGGGAACCTCAAAAGACAAGTTACAAAATCGGTAGATGAAAGCCTATAAAAAAACCTATTGTAAGAGCACAAAATTAAAAAAAAATAGTATTCAAAATCGGTTTATGTTTATGCACTTATAATCCAATTTTGGTTATGTATTTATAGGTTATGATTTGTAACCAGAGTCGGTAGATGATAGTCATGTTATAAATCCATTCTGCTGCATGTTCATCATGGAGAGGAAGAATATAACCCAGAACCAAAAGATACGATGGATTCAAAAAACCGATTTTGGGTAGAAATCAAAGATTTTGATTTTCAAAAGTGGGTTTAAAATGTGTAAATTAATGAAATAAATCTTAATAATAAAACGAATTTGATGGGAATTTACCTTACCATTCTCGGTTCGGTGACAGTTGGAAATGGAAAGAAAAAATTAAATTGTAAATTAGTAAGGGTTTATAGATTTGGTAAGATCAGAAGAATATATATAGAACTTTTTTTTTTTGTTTCAGAAATTCGAGTTTGTGGTTTTTAGCTCAAAATAGAAATGATTTATATTCATATGAGTTAGAAATATGGATAATTTTTGAGGATATATCGGTTTTTTTGTCTAATTTTGAGCTCTGAGGATCGGGAGACTACTGAGTCGACTCAGACCGAAAATCAGTTTTTGAAAATCTTATGATTCTGTGATTTAATCTTCTCATTTCTGGTTTTCTATGTTAATCAATCTCTTTTCTACTTGGATTTGATAGATGGTTCTGGAATCTGTCTATTTTATTTTCTTTTTAAATCCCTATTTACTTATTCTAGGTTTAGGTTATTTTCTTAATTTTTCAATTTCTTTGCATCTAATAGTTGAATGGGTTTGTGATTTTTTCAGATCTCTGATCAATCATTCTGTGGGATTACCAGTGGTGGAAAAAACATGAAGTTTGCAGTTGGAAAAATAACAGTGGTGTGGCCAGTAGTGGTGCTAACCATCTTCTTTGTGATGATGGTTCAAATTAGTAGTTCAGAAGGTTGTTTGATATTATCAAAGTATGAATCTTCGTCAAGCCAGATTGATAATCCAAGTAAGAATACAACTATTCTTTCTCATCAAAAGTTTCAATTGATTTTTCAAAGGGAAAACCAATTTTCTCAATCAGAACTTCATATCAGTAAACCCATCTAGAAAATTCAAAAAAATTTTGGCTCTCAAATCTCAGTCAACTATTTTCCGAAATATCAGAAATCAATTAAGAGAATTTCGGTCACCTTCTTACTTTCCTTTCTGTTCAAAATCCCAAAAATATTATCCCAAATATTATGGAACTGATTTTGGTTACGATCTAAATCTGATTTTACTTCCATATCTAAACAAATTTAGGGTTTCTCAAAACAAAAGATTCTTAATTGGTTTTCCAAGTATAAATACAGAGGAAAAGATTGAAAAGTTACAACCCAAAAATCAATTTCCTAAAAAGAACCAGAAAATACGTCTTCCAGAGAAAACCATGTCTTCATCTCAAAGAGATCGTATCAACCAATTGTCAAGACAACTGAGAAAAGCAAACATTGATTTAACTGCAACCCAAAGAAGAACTGTGGGATCATCACAAATAATCAATGAAGCTGCAGATCAATGGACTTTTGGAATCTTAGGGAAGCTGAAAGAGAAAACTAAAATGAAGATGAGAGGCATAAGATCAGAAATCAACTCTCTTTGGGGAAAATATCACAACAAAGAGATTAGAATTATGGGTCACAATATGATGCTGGTCAAGTTGAATAGTGAAGCTGAAAGAGATGAAGTTATTGCAGATGGTCCTTGGTTAATCGATGGAGTCCTTTTCCGTATGCAGAAATACTACAACCATATACCCCTGAAGGATTATGTTTTTGACAAGCAAGTTTTCACTATTCAATTCAAATACCTAAAGCTGGAATATATGAATGTAACTGTGATAGATGAAGCAATTGAGTTTATGGGTAAGAAGATTTCAACAAAGCCTAAGAATTGCAGACCGCGTGCTGGAAATACTGTTAAAGCTAGAATCTAAGTGGATTTGAAAAATTCTCTACACAGAGGAGGTTGGTGGAAGACTTTGACTGAAGAGGATGCCTGGGTCAGATATCATTGGGAATTGCAACCTAAGAATATATGTCCAAAATGTTTTGTGATTGATCACAATGATGAAACTTGTGAGTATACCTCACATTTACTCTACTTAGACTCTCTCACTAAGGCTGAGTATGAAGCTCTTATTAAACATGATGTTGAAGCTAATCAGAAAAAGGATGATTGTAGTTCAACAATTTATATGGAAGAGGAAATGGCAGATGAAGGTAACATAGAAGATTCGAGAAATGTAAAGCGGATGAGAAATTCTAATCTCAATTCTGAGCCAACTATGAATCCCCACAATATTCATGTTCAACCAGCTGCAGTTATGCAAGGTCAGGATACTACTAATTTGGATCATCAACACAACAATATGATGGAGTCGGATGAACCAGCTGCAACACTTTTTGCACCCACGAATGATTGTGTCAGAGATACCTCTCAGGTAAACATATCATCTTATAGCTTTTTTAAATATTTTAAGAATTTAAATCTTTTTAAAATAACTATGAAGATTCTCTGTTGGAATGTGCAAGGTTTAGCAAAAAAGTTTACAAAAGATCAATTAGCTGTTTTGATTAGAAAAAAATCTACTGATTTACTTTTTTTAACTTAAACCAAAATTGATACAAGTAGAATGATTGTTATAGTTAAGTCTTTAAATTATTGTAATCATGATTGCATAGAAAGGGTAGGTCTTGCTGGCGGCCTCCTTCTGATGTGAAAAGATGGTATACAATGTGAAGTTCAAGACAAAACTAATAATATAATAAATGTGACTGTAAATCTTCATCCTGCTAAACCAAATGTTCTGGTTTCTTTCATGTATGGATCTACTTATACTGATATTAAGAAAATACAATGGGATATCATGACTAGTATAAGTGATAATATCATGCAGCCTTGGCTTGTAATAGGGGGTTTAAATGTGCATCTTCATACTTTAGATGTCAGATCTTCTTTTTTCCCGGATGATAGATTTGTTCAATCTAAAATAAATGAATGTGGTCTCATGGATTTAGGTTACATTGGGAGAGACTTCACCTGGTCTAGTAATAATTTAGGTACTGCACTTGAAACTTCTAGGATTGACATGGCTTTGGGAAATCAACAGTGGTGTAATGATTTTCCCAATGCTAGATTGCATCATCTTTTCCAAGATGGATCTGATCACTGTCCTATAACGTTACAAACTGAACAAGTTGCTAAGAATCTGTGGAGACCTTTTAAATTTTTTGTAATGTGGATTAAGCATGCTGGTTTTAAAGACCAACTTGAAATTGCCTGGAATACTAATACTGTAGGATCCCCGTCTCATCTCTTGATTGATAAGCATAACTCTAGTAGGAAAAGGTTGTCTTACTGGAATAAGATTAAGTTTGGTGATATAGATAATAACATTAATGCTCTTCAGGATCAGATTCATAGAATTCAGAACGCACCAATATCAAGTACACAGCATGATAGGCTTAGTGATACCAATAAACAATTAGAACTTTGGTTTAGTATTAAAACAGAATTCTATAAGCAAAAATCTGGAGATAGATTCATCATAGATATGGATAATAATTCTAAATATTTCCATACTCTAGCTAATAGAAGAATGTTTAGGAAAAATATTGATTGTTTATATGATGAGCATGGCAATTGGTATGATAAAATAGATGACATAGCTAATATTTTGGTTACTCATTTTAGCTCTGTGAGTTGTTCTAATTTTCAGCATATTTCTAAGAATGCTTTTGATGTAATCCCTACTGTCATTACTAATGATTTGTTTGAGGATTTTACCAGAAGTCCATATACTGATGATGTTTTTAAGGTTGTTAAAGACATGGAATCTTGGAGCTCTCCAGGCCCAGATGGATTTCAAGCTGGTTTCTACCAAGCTAACTGGAGTATTGTTGGTAATGATGTAGTTAAGGCAGTTCAAAATTTCTTTATCACTGGTCATATGCCTAGGGAGTTCAATAAGACTTTTCTTTCTTTAATCCCTAAAGTTGACATTGCTAAATATCCTGCTGATTTTAGACCTATAGGTTTGTGTACACAATCTATAAAATAATTTCTAAGATTTTAACAAATAGCATTAAGCCGCATCTCAAAAAAATTGTTTCTCCCTATCATTTTGCGTTTGTCCCAGGTAGATCCATTCAAGATAACATAATTATTGCTCATGAGATGATTCATACAATGAAGCATAAGGAAGGTAACACTGGTACTATGGCTCTTAAATTGGATTTATCCAAAGCTTTTGATAGATTCGAGTGACATTTTCTTTTAGGAATGCTTAAGAAAATTGGTTTCCCTGAGAAATTTTGTAAGTACATTGAACAATGTATTTCAACTACCAAAATTTCTATTCTTCTCAATAGTTCTCCCACTAGTGACTATTGTCCTAGTATAGGGTTAAGACAGGGGGATCCTCTATCCCCCTATCTTTTCATTATTGCCATGGATTACTTATCTAGACTTCTTGTGAATGCTTCAACTAATCATGTTATTTCTAGTGTTAAGGAAGCTAGAAATGCTCCAGCAATTACTCATCTCTTATTTGCTGATGACATTCTCATCTTTACAAAAGCTGATATGCACAATGTGGCAGGTATTCGAAATACTCTTGAGTACTTTGGTAACTTATCAGGTCAGTTATTGAATTTTAATAAATCTAGTGTTTATTTTAGCAACAACATTAGTCCACATGCTAGAACTGACCTGTCTAGATCCCTTGAAATGGTTGAAATGAAGGACACTGATAAATATTTAGGTGCCACTCTTTTGATAGGAAGAGATAAAAATAAAGATTTCAAGCCTCTTATTCAAAGTTTCAATGCTAGGCTTATTCTCTGGAAAAAAAAAAATATGAACTGTGCTGCTAGATCTACTGTCTTAAATGCTTTACCCACTCACAAAATGAGTATTTTTAGAATACCAAGTAGTACTGTAACTAAATTGGATTCCATTCAGAGACAATTCTGGTGGGGCAAAGATGGTAGCAATAAAGGCATTTACTTTATAGGATGAGACAAGTTACAAATCCCTAAAGCTCTAGGAGGTCTAGGTTTTAGAAATCTTGAGCATCTTAATACTGCTTTATTGACTAAAGTTGCTTGGAATGCCTGCAATGATTTTGATTCTCTTTGTTATAAAGTTCTCAGGGCTAAATACTGTAGAAATGGTAGTTTACTTCATTTAGATAAACACAAAGATGAATGTTCTTGGCTTTGGAGGAGTATTTATTCAGGTCTTGAAGTTGTGCAGCAGCACACTAGATGGTTGGTAAGATGTGGTACTAAGGTAAATATTTGGCTAGATTGCTGGATTATTCGCCTTAATAATCCTCCTATCCCTGAGGTTGGATCTTCTAGCTTTGATAGTATTACTTATGTTTGTGATTTATTCTTAGTTGGAACCATACAATGGAATGTGGATGTTGTTACTACTCTGTTTTCCCAGGAATGTGCTGAATTAATTCTAAATATGAGAATTCCTAATACAGGTGAAGATACTATGATATGGGCACCTGATAGGAAAGGCAAGTATACTGTCAAGAGTGCTTATCATACTATTCGTTCTAATGATGTTAACTCCATTATTGCAGGTAATACTATTCCTACCACTGTTTGGAAAAATTTGTGGAAATTCAAGGTTCCACATAGAGTCCAATTATTCCTCTGGAAATGCTACAAAAACATTGTTCCTGTTAGAACTAGGATATCTAGATATAAACAAGGCATAGATATTCAGTGTCCTTTCTGTAAGAACAATGAGGAAACTATGAATCACATTTTCATGGACTGTAATTATAGTAGGGCCATCTGGTTTGCCATGAATATCAATATTGATGCTATTAAAGCTCAGTTTTCTGCTTTTGAGCAATGGGATATAGGATGGTTTCATTCTGAAGTGAATAACGTTCCTGCTTTATGTTTTAGTAATGAAAATATGATATGCAGGTTCATGTGTACAGTCCGGTATCTCTGGAAGGAAAGATGCTTAATGGTTTTTCAGGATAAGAAACCAAATCTACAGCTTACTGTAGCTAAGATAAATTACTTGCATAATCAGTGTACTGATCTGAATAATCAAAATCAATTTTCTCCTGTTAATGAATTGCAGGTTAAAAATTGGAGGCCTCCAGACAAGGAGTTTGTCAAACTTAATATTGATGTTTCTTATATCCCATTAACTAAAACAGGGAGTGTGGGTCTAATACTTAGAAATTTTGCAGGTATCTATCTATGAGCAAAAGGTCTAAGCTGTAATGAGGAGGTGGATGAGAAATATAGGGCTGAGTATTTTGAATGCAAAGCTTTGGAAGTAGCTGTGGACTGGATCGAGGAGCTTGGAATCACAAAGACAATTATTGAGTTGGACTGCGAAAATGTGGTTAACTCCATTACTGGAAGTGGACTGGATGGAGGAGCTTGGAATCACAAAGACAATTATTGAGTTGGACTGCGAAAATGTAGTTAACTCCATTACTGGAAGTGAACTGCAGGTTTATTGGTACAATCGAAACTTAGTTCAAGTGATTAAAGACAAATTCAAAAGTAGTACAGGGAGAAGATTTTTATTTCTTAGACAATTTTCCAGATGACAGTACCACTCTGGTCAACAATGATTATTGTAATTCTTAATTTCAATCACTAAATTTCCTTTAGTAACAAAAAAAAAAAGTTGAGAGAAGAAATTAATAGGCCTCAAGCTAGCCAGGTTACAAAAGTTAAAACACAACAGGAAACTACACGTAGTATGATATTTCCTTCCATTTAAACATGAAGAACTTTTCATCAGTGCATTTTTCTTTTCAACCAATGAATACAACAAGAGTAGTGGGACAAGAAGTAACGTGCCTAACACCGAATATGACTGGTTATCGCCAGGACACCCTCTCCACAATCCTAACAACGAAAATATTAATTTTTCGGAGGGAGCATAGAACCGAAGTAGACAATATTGTACTTCTAGCGTTAGTGTCAATTTAAATTTCACAAAGTTGAATCGTAGTTTAAAAACATTTGATTGTATCCCTACTGTGACTTTTGAGAATAACTTCTGATTTTTCCGGGTTCACAAAAGCTAACGACGATGAACTTGCTGCCATGGCTGCTTGCCGTGACCATCATAATTGTTGGTTGGTCCTCTAAACGAAGGTTGCTCGAATGGTTGTTCAGCTGGTTGTTGTTGTGCAGGACTATCTGTTGACGATGTCCCATCCCCGTGAAGTCCCATCCCCACATATTGCTGCACCACCAACACTGACACTGACGCCGCAAAGTCTGGCGATGCAAGTATATCCCCAATTACTCCCAGCTCCGGACATTCACTCCAATCAGTAAGCCCATCAGTAAGAGGTGATACTATACCCTGTCCCCTTCCAACAATATAAAGATCATGAACATTATCCAAAGATCTGATAACTGAAACCGTCTCTTCTCCATTGTTTGTGATTTTCTCAATATAGACAACCGATTCATCGTTGGATGTTTTCATTCTGAAATCACAAATGATATCCTCATCCATCTGACGATCTCTGTCGCTATCAGTAAGAACAGTTAACATCTCATTATCCGAAGAATCATTGTCATGACGTTTCGACCACCCTTTTGTTTCTTCCCCTGGAATAAAGCGAAGAACCGTAAGGTTAACATCAGAGCAGTCTGACATTCTCATAGCATAAGCCAAGGCCTCTCTATCATCAGCGCCACCGAAGAACAGAACGACAATATCGTGGGTAGCACGGGCATTCTGGGCTCTTGATGCAGCACCTAATCCTCGATCTACAAGAATTCCAACAGAACAAGGAGCATTTGCTAGTACATTCTGATTTAGTGTTCTAAAATCTGGATTTGGTTCTTCCATTCCTCCATCAATGGTCTGTTGTTTGTGGAAAGGAACAACCAGCAGAGAAACCTTTTTGTCCTCGGCAAGATTACATATGTCTTCATGCATCGTCGAATAAGGGGAAATGGCGGTAAGGTGTTCAACAGAGACAGATGCAGCATTTTTCTCGTAAGTTTCAAATGCATTCACAATTTGATCGCTTTGTGCTTGGGTTCTGTTCGGAGGAGGGCGACCTGACTTGCGACTGTTGTGGACAATAAGCATGGCAGAAGCAAGGCCTCTGAGTTCCACAAGTTGGAGGGCATAAACGTGGATAGGTGATCTTTTGTTGGGGTGAGAGATATCTAGGAGCTTAGTAATTGCAGGGATGTTGCGAGTACTGTGGATGCATGTTAATAATCGGAGCTCAGCATCTGGTTTGGATTTCTGTATTGTTCTACGCTTGTTAGGAACAAAACGTCCTCCAGATTTGTACAGTGCAGTTATAGTTGGAATTATAACGGCGGTCGAGACTAGAGCTACAATCACCAGGAGTGCAATAGTTTCCTCCTTGAATACCTACAAAATAACAAATGAAATGACAAGGAAAACGAAGAAGAAACGAAAATATATAAAAATTCGATACGAACGAAAATGAGTTGTACCTTCAGCTCTCTAGCAATATTCAACACAATCATTTCATTGAGACCTTTAATGTTCATAAGCAATCCAAGAGCGACTCCTTCACTGTGAGGCATCTTATGGAAGAAGCCAGCGCAAAAAATCGCACCAATCTTGGCGAGATTACACAAAATTGTAACCATAAACAACCAGAACCAATTAGCTGAATAAGTCATGCTTCTTATATTAGTCCTCAACCCACATACAGCAAAAAACAATGGCAACAGCAAGTTAGACACAAAATCCTCCAATGAGTCTATCAAATTCGAAGCTAAGGGTCCGTTGGGTATCACCAATCCAAACAGAAGCGCACCGAAAAATGCATGAGTTCCAATAGAATCAGTCACAAATCCACAGATCATAACTCCTGTTAGTATCAAACATAAATAGAAATCACTAACATTCTCTCCTCCAGATGTTCTTTTTATGACCCATTTGATCCCTGGCTTGATTAGGAATATGCAAAAAACCACAAACGCAATACTTGAAAGTGTAACCCATACTGCATCAGTTAGGATCTCCTGACGTGAGTCGTCATGCCCAAGGTTGTTCACATTTTGTTGAAACCGTGCTAGAATTATACCCACAGATAATAGTATCCATGCCAGCAAATCGTTAACAATTGCAGAAGACATCGCTAGTCTACCGAGTTCTGCACTAAGAAGTTTTAGTTCTGCAAGAAATCTAGCTATTACAGTGAAAGCAGTGACTGAAAGAGCAACACCGAAGAAAAGAATGAAAATCCCGTAATCAATTGGACCTATTTGCTTGGCAGGATAACGATGCATCAACTTGGGAGATGAAGCTGCTGCTATAATAAATGGTAAACCCATACCAGCTACAGCAAATACTAACGATTTCTTTCCCGTACGTCTGACAACCGACAGGTCCATTTGAACACCCACTGAGAACAAGGAAAAGAGGACACCCATATTTGCCATTGTTTGTAAAACCAATATACTTCTAATAGGAAAAATCATTGCAGCATACTTATCGATTCTTCCGAGGCCGGATGGACCTAAAATTATACCACCCTGTACATATATATACAACGCCATGCACGGTTATCACGTCATTTAAAAAAGAGAAAATATAAACGTCAAAACAAAAAAAAAAAAATAATTAAAAAAAGAAGAGAAGATATTCTGCAATTTATGAATCTTACAAGGATGTTTGCAACGACCCTTGGTTGGCCAAAAGGTTTGAGAAGAACATCAACCAGACGAGTCGTAAGGACAACAAGGACCAGCTGCAAAATGAAGAGAGGAACCGCATACTCCAATGGATTATCACCCTTCCATACTCCAGATTGTGTGATCCTATTCGCTTCATAACAAACAAGGGTATAATCAAGTGCCGTTCCATTGTAAAGAATCACAGATCGATTCCCGACATTATCCATTTTAGGATCGTGTATTGTCCAGTCTGATGCCGACATGTTCTTCCCTGCCAAATTTTTTTCCCTACCTACAAAAAAAACCTACGACCACCACCGCGAAGGAGAAACTGGTAGTCTGAGAAATTCGTAGTTTTTAATTAAAGGATTGAAAATGGTTTTAACAGCCGAAAAATTCTGTCTTATAGTTTCATTTAAGACCAGACACACAATTCTTTAGGAGGGTTAATTTTCTGTCTATATATAGCCATTTTAACCACCCGCCCCTAATCCATTATTTGATGATGATTGATGATAAATGATAATATCATCGGAACAATCTCTTGACAGCCCAAGCCCGTTTTCCCTATGAGTTCCTAGACTTTCGGGCCACTTTTTATAGAGACAAAAATAAACCCAAAACTCATCTTGGGTTCCCTTCTTCTGCAACAAAATAATAAAGAACGATTTTTTGGGGATCATGGTTTTATTTTGGGTAAAGACATTAGAAGTAAATCTAGATCACCCTTATCTAGATATTTATATTAATACCTAAATTACCCTCCTGATTAATTTCGGATGATGATTAGTTAGTGTTAATAATAGTTAGTGTAATGATTAGTGAGATGATTAAGTTAAAGATAATTAGTGAGATTAAAAAATCACATGGTTTTTTTTTAAAGAAGTAGAATTATTGAGAGAGTAAAGTTAGAGAAGATGAAGAAGGAAAACATGAAAAACGATGGATTTTACCAACCACAACCGGAGGAAGGGTATTTGGGGTACCCAGGTATGCTTCAAACTTAGATAATGCTGGTTGAATTGCTCCAAACTTTAAAAAAAAATGAAATTTGTTATGTAGATTTGGGCCAGTTCGGTTACCATATGTCAAGAACATGTAACCGAACACATCTGAAAGTGTAGTTCAGTTACGTTTTCCAAACACGCAGGTTACCGAACTCGCTCGTTAATGGAGGTTTTGGTCGTACAGTGTAATGTTCGGTTACCTAGGATAAAATGGTAGGTAACCGAACTTTGAACTTAACAATTTATTTGGGCACATCTTGTGTGTTCGGTTAGTTCGCAAACTTCAACGCAACCAAGTTCCGAACCGAACTGCAGGTTAAAAGTAACCTAGTGTTAGAAGTTCGGTTGGTTCGCAAACTTCAACATATTTTGCGAATCAACCGAACTGGGCTTATATATGCATATATGCAATTAGGCAAACGTTCGGTTACTACGAAATTTATTTCTTGGCGAATTAGGTAGAGTTCGGTTATGAAGTTTCAAAGGTAGACTTCGATTACAAAGAAAACTTAACATTTTTGCGAACGAACCGATTTTGTGGACTTCTCATTATTTTCGTAAACTAAAGTTCGGTGATATCCTTATTTTGCGAAGAAACCGAACTTATGGACTTGTGTTGTTCTAATACAAGGAGTTCGGTTAAACGTATTTTTTTTGCGAATCAACCGAACTCTGAGTTCGGTAAAGAAAAATTTAATTCGTGATAATCGAACTTTTCTCTGAAAAAAAATCCTCCATTAAACCTCTCTGCAACTTCCATTTTCAACTCATTTTAATGATTACTTCTCATTTATTCAACCAAAAACGAATGACAAGTAATGGGTTTGTGAGAATATTTTTTTTAATGTTTTAAATTAAGCTATATATATATATATATATATATATATATAGTGGTGGTGGTGGTAATCGGAGGTGGTGGCGATAATCGGTGGTTGGTGGTGGTGATAATCGGAGGTGGTGGTGGTGGTAATCGGCGGTGGTGGTGGTGGTAATCGGTGGTTGGTGGTGGTGATAATCGGAGGTGGTGGTAATCGGCAATGGTGGGAGGTGGTGGTGGGAGGAGGTGGTGGTTATATATATATATAGGTGGTTATTGGATTGGTTTTAAATTAAATTAGGTTAAGGGTAGGTTAGTCATTTCAATGCTTTAGGACACCCCTTATAACTATAGGAAAGGTGGCCTAATAAAACCATGTCCCCTCAAAAAAATGATGGTCCCTAAAAAATCGATCATAATAAAGAACCGAGTGGCACTAAAAACTCAATCTAGGTTTCCTTCTCAAGTACCCGTAAGCTCTCGAACGTCTCATGTGTGGCCGAGGATCCTATCTTAAGGGGTTTGCAAGTAACCTATGATGGCGTTTCGTTTGTTCTTTTGGTGCGGAAAATTTAAAAGATATTTTCACCAGATACCTAATCAAAATTAGAATTAATCGAAATATTGTAGACCTAACTGATTACCTAGTATGTACTAAAATACAAAAGTAACATTATCACCGGAAAATTGAGAACCATTTTCATAGGAAAATTGTGGAACTCATGGAGAAATTAAAATTGAAATCGTTTTTATAAAAGAATACATGCTCCTGAACAATAACGATATCGACACTGTTAACGTGCGAACCGCACAAGCTATTTGATATCGGTAAAACGTGAGTTTATTGAGGAAACCCACAAGGTTTATTGTGGAAACCAGACTGTGGATTTATTGTGGAAACCCACAGGGCTTATTGAGGAAGCCAGGACGGACTTATTGAGGAAGTCCGGAGGTTTATTGTGGAAACCAGACTGTGGGTTTATTGTGGAGACCCACAGGGCTTATTGTGGAAGCCAGGCCGAACTTATTGAAGAAGTCCGGAGGTTTATTGTGGAAACCAGCCTGTGGGTTTATTGTGGAGACCCACATGGCTTATTGTGGAAGCCAGGCCGGATTTATTGAGGAAGTCCGGAGGTTTATTGTGGAAACCAGACTGTGGGCTTATTATGGAAACCTACAGGGCTTATTGAGGAAGCCATGTCTAGCTTATTGTATCAGCCCAAATGACTTATTTTGGAAGTCATTTTGAGATAAACACAAATCTCGGGAGATAGATAAGAATCTTCCTAGATAGATACAAATCATATGAAGATATACAAGGATCTTTTAAGATATACATCGATCTTTATGGATAGATACAAATATTAAAGGATAAGTACAAATCCAGGTGGTTATTTTGGATAACTACAAATCTAGGATTATTATGGAACCAGATTAGGGTTTTTGCCTATAAATAGAGGCCAAAAATCCAACTCAAGAGATGGAATTCTAGTTTTGCAAACCACACACAACTATTGTAATCATCATGTCAATAAAATATCTCCCTACGGGGTTCCATCAGTGGACGTAGGCACAACTTGCCGAACCACGTTAAGTTCTTTTGTCTCTTTGTTTTACTTCAATTTGTGTCATAACCCTAAATTTATTTAATCATCATCAAATCATCGTGTTTTGTGTCTAGAATATATTTTGGGTACGAATATTGACGCCGACTAAGGGGATAACGAAAAAAGAGATCGTGCTTCCCCTGAAGAAGGATTATGACAAGAACTAAGCAGACCACTGGAAGAGAAGATTCCCGGCCCTATCATGGCAGAATGGACGAAGATGATGGATGAGTTAAACCGGCTGTAGCAGTCATCAGTTCTGAGAGTATCTCTCCTACTTACAAGTAAAAAATAAAATAAAATCACAGAAGACCCATGTTAATCAGCGACCTACAACGGTCGATATCTTTTCTCCTTATCAAGAATCTGATTTATTGGCCGCGAGGTGTGAGAGGCTTCTCTTTAGTTGATTATATTGCTAGCCGAAACAATCTCTACATAACACCACCAAAAGGAGCCTTCAAATTTCATCAAGCAGTATAAACTATATCGGGAAGGTCTTCGTTGATTGGGTTTTTCCAGCACAAACACACTAAGCTGTCTCCTTTTCACATCTACGCTTGGTTTGCTTTTTTTTTTTTTAATTATCGGTTATCCCCACTTAGTATTTGATGACAGGCGAATATCCAGTTCACATGAAAGTACTATTTTTGAAATATACATGAAAGTATTATGCAGATGCATGAGCCAAATCCAGCTTGTATCCTTGCTTATGTCTTTTACCAGAAAGCGTGATGTTCAGTCGGAGGGGTATGGATGTACTCTAGTTGAACGATTTTTAGAAAAAAAAGACTCGAACTTTCTCCATATTCTGCGAGAACGAGAGACCGGAGTACAGGTCCCTAATGTTTCCTTTACAAGCGATGGACGAACAAATGACATCACAGATAGGGGTGCACATACCCAACCCATACCCGCCAACCCTATCCTACCCGCCAGTTTTTAACTGTATCCTACCCTATCCACTATTTGGCAGGTAGGGTAGCGGGTAAAGCTCGAAATTATCCTACCCTACCAGCATACCCGCCTATTTATACTATTGATCTCTACCAGCATACGCACTCTCAGCAGCAACCGAGCTGTTTTTATCAGGATGAAGTAAAAATGCCATTCTCTTGTATTGTTTCTTTATCATATCTGAATCAACGCAATCGACATCGCCATCCAAGATATCCAACACCCCGTACCAATCTGGTATACTGACCTCGCAAAACTTATGATTCCATGGAGTATTAGGATCATTAGTTCTACTAGCAACAATAGTTCTTATTTCGCTTTCATAAGCAGCGACCTGAACCATATAAGCCGCCATATACTATTGTATACCGTGGAGGTTAGGAAATGTTTCTTGAGACATCTCAGCTAACCATACCGCCCCAGAATAATCTCGTTCGTTGAATTTTACTTCTGCGTCTTCAATGATTGCTTCTGCTTCTTTCATGATTGCTTTTCAATGGGATTGACAGAAGAACAACAACACTTGGGAGATTGAATTCCGATCACGCTGCACCTTTCTTTCTTTCTTGTCTTGTTGTTTCCAAATTATATGGTCGTATCCTGATAAAAACGGTTATACCCGTCACCCTACCCTACCCGACCCGCCAGAAAATGGGTTGGGTAGGATCTTACCCGTTTAATGGCGGGTAAAATTTTTCTTAACCGCCAGTAAACGGGTAGGGTGGCGGGTATAGGCCATATCATACCCACCCTACCCGTTGTGCAGCCCTAATCACAGATGCCACATCGCTGCATGCTATCCTAAGGTGCAAACCCGAACAACATGACTGAATGGTGGTAGACATGGTGGTCACCCCGCCATACAACTCTTCGTCGGCGTAGGGTCGCCTAAGCTAAGTTTCAAAGATCAAGTTGAGAGAGTACAACGACGCCGGTAGAACATCAGGCATCCCTGGACATCATCCTTCCGTATGAGCTACATTTACACAAACAGTGTTGGGTGCAATAATCAAAAATGAAGAAAAATCAAATAAGAAAAAAGTTATTGATACTTAGCTCCTTTATAGTGGAAGTGATTGCTTTGACGAAATGAACAAGCTCCCCATATCTCCACAACAGCAAAAGGGCAAAACTTTGGAAAACAGAGTGAGTCGCGTATTCAACACGCTGTCCTTAAGACATTAGCGCCCGACTATACTCAAGAGTGATGCTATATCCCTCACAGGATGGATATCTTCAGGATAAAACACCCTAATACACCTACTATTAGCATATGTAGTAGATGCTCAACTTGAGCTTGGCAACTCCGAAAAAAACATTAAGGAAAATCGCGAATGCTAAAGAAAGAAATACAAAATATTTCCCTTGGGGGTCTCTCTAAAATATAGAGAAACCCCTTACCCATGTTTTCCCTTAGGGGTCCCTCTAAAATATAGAGCAACCCCTTTACCATATAAGGGTCCCTCTAGAATATAGAGCAACCCCTTTTTTTTACATGCTTTTACAAAAGAAGTGAATTTGTTTATATAATTGACAAACTCAAGTTAAGAA
This sequence comes from Papaver somniferum, assembly GCF_003573695.1. Classification (NCBI taxonomy): domain Eukaryota; kingdom Viridiplantae; phylum Streptophyta; class Magnoliopsida; order Ranunculales; family Papaveraceae; genus Papaver; species Papaver somniferum. Next base: position 13,660,058 of record NC_039366.1, read on the forward strand.
GAGCTCCTCCCCTATGTGGGACTAAAAATCTTATATAGTCTCTTAAAAACAACTAAAGTGTGGAAACTCCACTATGTGGGACTAATAAGTTTTCATTCACAAAAGAAACACTAAATTAAAATATTCAAAAAATATTTTTATTAATCGTTTTTCCAACAATCCCCCACATGAATGAAAACTCAATAAAACGTGAAAAACACAGATAGATCTTGGTAAATCAACAATCCAATCTCACGACCCGAAATGACTGAACAGACAGACACATCGTGCATGTTGAATTCATACTAGCCATTTCAACGTCCTCTCCTTCACACAGTAGTGTGTTGATCCCAGGGTCATACTATGGATTGCATAAATCATAATAGTATATAGAACTTTCATCTTTAATTTATCACAAGTGAGACTAAAGGTTTCTTTCACCAAAGTGAAAAATCATGAACTAGTGAACCCTTAGTGACCCTTAGGTCCTAAGAACTAGTAATACCAAGACTATAAAACAACATAAAACTGATTTTCTCAAAATGAATTAAAAATAGATAAAAACGAAAAACAGGAAATACCACTATAGGCAGAGGTGTCCATGAGGTCTTGAACCTTTGCTTAGTGAGAGATTACCGGAACTACTAGCTAGACAGTGAACGCGATGTCTTGAACTGCTAGCGTTTGGTGTAATCCGTGATAATAACCACGCATGATATCTCCAAGGTTGCTTCCAAGCTCGTGTCGTTGTGTCCGTTTTGGCCCTGGACTTATCCTGTTTCTCAGAATGCTCTAGAGAATCAGCTCATATTCTCATAGGAAGCGACCCACTTCCCCATTCAGATAGGTGAATTCCATCAAGAGTGTTTACTGCTACACCCCACTTCAATCTTAAATTGAAACTATAGAACTCATTAAGACTTATTAAAAAGTCATCCTCCACATGCAGTCACATTATCACGTCTACACTATAGGGAAGGGACAGAGAATGAAAATCTCTGATAGTGTTTACCTTTACCCACCACAAATTAGTTTCTCATTTGAAATCTTGATCATGGGATCTCCAGTCAGCAAGGTTGAGTATCCTTCATGGAAAGTTTAATATATGAGCTTAAGCCCCAACCCCCTTGATGCATTTTTTACTATCTCTTTGTAAAAACCTTTCGTCAAAGGTTGCGCGAAATTCTCCTTGGACTTTAGCCAATCAATGGAAATAACGCCGATTGAGATTAGTTATTACTTAGCTTTAACTATTATAGCTTGGATAACATAATGTATAGATATAGCTGGCACAGGCCTATGCCAGAGAGGAATGTCTTCTAAAAAGCATCTTAGGCACTCGTCCCTCTCTCGTGCTTTATCTAACTCAATACTCTCAGATTCCATAATGAATTGAGCAATATATGTTTGTCTGAAAAACTTCTAGAAACAAACCATCTTGCTAGAGTGAAAACATATCCACTGGTAGACTTAGACTCCTCTGAGTCAACTATCCAGTTTGCATCACAAAGTCCCTCAAGGACAACAAGATACCATTCATAAATAAAACAAAAGGTAATAGAGTATTTTAGGTACCATAATACTCTATTAAGCGCATCCCAATGCTCTTGTTCTGGACTACAAGTATATATACTTAACTTACTCACAATATAGGCAATGTCTGGACTCTTACAGTTCATTAAATTCATCAGACATCCTATAACTCTTGAGTATTCAAGTTAAGATATTCCATTACTCTTATTTTTCTCGAATCTACAAGAAGAATCGTACGGAGTAAGGCATGCTTACAATCAGACTGATTGTATCTCATAAGAACAAATTCAACACAATGAGAATGACTAAGACTATAAATGTTAGATTATCTTATAATCCTCATTCTTATGATTACATCAATAAGGTCTAAGTCTTTCAAGTCAACGTTATCATTCAGCGTATGTTTTAGTGGAATTAATTATATCTACGTTTATATCAAGTATAAGCATATCATCAATATACAAGCATACAATTACATAGGCATCCTTAACAAGTTACTTGCAAATATACTTGTCAGATTCATTACCTTAAATCCACTACTCATTATCACATGATCAAATTATCATTTCATTGTTTACGAGCTTATTTGAAAACAATACAAAGATTTGTTCAACTTGCAATCTTTGTCTTCACAACCTTTCACTACAAAGTCCTCAGGTTGGTCTATGTAAATTTCTTTATCTAATTCACGGCTTTATAAAATTTGTATTAACATCCATCTGATGTATCTCTAAGTTGTTTATGGCAGTAATAACAATTAGCATCTCAACGAAAGTAATTCTTGTCACATGCGAATTAGAATCAAGGAAATGTACACCTACTTTTAGTTTATATCCTTTAGATATCAACCTAGCCTCATAATTTTTCCACAGTTCCATCTATCTTACGTTTCCTCTTAAAGACTCATTTACATCCTATGGTCTTACTTCCCGTAGGTAAACTAGCATGATCTCAAGTCTGCTTCAGACGAACTTTGTCCATTTCACTAAATGAAGCTTCTTAGCAGAGTGGGGTTTCGGTAAATGTTATGTACGAAGCTATATTTTTGGGTCCTCTATTTTAGGTTTAGGGATGGAAACCTTATCCAAACACCCCCACACTTTGAAGTAAGCATAATAAGGTTGTCTACCTTTCCACAGTTCATATGGAGTTTTATCTGATCCTTTAAAAGGTACTCTGTTCAGGATATAGCAGGCTGAGAGGAAATCTTTCCCCCACAAGTTCGAAGGTAATCCTGAACTAATTACCATGGCATTCATCATCTCCTTAAGGGGACGGTTCTTACGTTCAGCTACACCACTCGACTGAGGTGAATAAGGAGGGGTAACTTCGTGTATTATGCCATGTTTTACACAGAAATATCCTTTCGGAATTTTATACTCACCACCACGGTCAGACCTAATGGTTTTAATGGTAGTATTCATTTGGTTTTCAACTTCAATTTTATACAACTTAAAGGTTCTAAGGCATCATCCTTACCTCTAAGCAAATATATATAACAATACCTAGTACAGTCGTCTATAAAAGTAATAAACCATTTCTTACCACCTCTAGTTTGAACCGGATTCATGTCAACTAGGTCCGAGTGAATTAATTCCAAGGGTTTAAAATTTCTATGAACATTTTGCTAAAAGTTTTTTTTATCATATTTTGATTCTACGCGAATTTAACTTTTGTGTTCAATATCCAAATTAAATTTGGGTACGTAGCCTATGCTATCCAGTTTATACATTGACTTATAATTTACATGTCAAAGTCACACAAAAGAAAGCACAAGAATCAACTATGTTCATTTTACCAGATTTTCCTTTAAGCTTATAAAGACCCTAAGTCTTATAACCGTCGCCTAAAAAATCACTGCCCTTAGTTACAACAAGTTTTCTAAATTCACTTAAGATCTTCAATCTTTTACCATCTACAACATAAAAAGATACAAGATTCTTGCATATGCCCGGAACATGAAAACTTCATTCAATGTGAGAATATTACAAATATGAGCTTCTGCTCGACCTTTTCCTTTTATGCAACCTCTGTTGCAGATGAGTTACTCATATAGAGTTTCTCGACATCCCCTATCCTCTAATAGGAGGTGAACAGGTCTCTGTTTCAACAAACATGCTTAGTGGCTCCAAAGTCCACCCATCAATATCTCTCACATTTGTTATTAAAATAACTTCCGACATCATGCCACTGAACTCGTTCTAGTTTGTTTCAACTAAATTAGCATTAACTTACTACTTATTAAGGTTTTTACGTTGTCTACAATTTACTGCCATATGGCTAGGAATTTACAAACATAAAAATCACCCTTAATTAAAGTAATGCTAGATTCAGGTTTACGAAACATACCTTTATAATGAAGACCACGCTTAGTGTTGCGTTCGATGTTCTCACCTTTGCCATCTTTGGAAGATTTGTTTCCAACCACATGCGGCTATTAGCCATGTCCCTCGGAGATGACACCTTTAGATATACAAACTTCGTTTGAATCAGCGTTTCAAAAAACTCATGGTTACCCCATAAAAATTAATTTAGTTAACAACAAATTTTTGCTTGTCAGAATTTTTCAGAAACGTTTTTCTGTTTTGTAAAATATCAAAAAAATATTTTTACAACTCCAAAAATTATGAAATTTTACGCGGGTAATTATCAGGATGTCTACTACGTTGTGTCAAAAGGGTTATCGAAATTTCTTCTATGTTGAGAGATAAATTCGAAACTCTACAGCTGACCAAAAATTCGTTTTTTGTTTTTCACTCCACAATTAACATCCATGATTCACAAGACCAACCATTTTCGATTATTACAAATAACTAATGTCTTAAGATTGTTGGGTGCAATAATCAAAAACAAAGAAAAATCAAATAAGCAAAAAGTTATTGATACTTAGATCCTTTATAGTGGAAGTGATTGCTTTGACGAAATGAACAAGCTCCCCATATCTCCGCAACAGCAACAGGTAAAAACTTTGGAAAACAAAGTGAGTCACGTGTTCAACACGCTGTCCTTAAGACATTAGCGCCCGACTTCACTCAAGAGTGATGTTGTAGCCCTCACAGGACGGATATCTCCAGGATAAAACACCCTAATACACCTACTACTAGCATATGTAGTAGATGCTCAACTTGAGCATTGGCAACTCCGAAAAAAACATTAAGGAAAATCGCGAATGCTAAATAAAACAATACAAAATATTTCCCTTGGGGGTCTCTCTAATATATAGAGAATCCCCTTTGGGGTCTCTCTAAAATATAGAGAAACCCCTTACCCATGTTTTCCCTTAGGGGTCCCTCTAAAATATAGAGCAACCCCTTTACCATATAGGGGTCCCTCTAGAATATAGAGCAACCCTTTTTTTTCCATGTTTTTTCAAAAGAAATGAATTTGTTTATATAATTGACAAACTCAAGTTAAGAAGAGCTCCTCTCCTATGTGAGACTAAAAATCTTATATAGTCTCTTAAAAACAACTAAAGAGTGGAAACTCCACTACGTGGGACTAATAAGTTTTCATTCACAAAAGAATTACTAAATTAAAATCTTTAAAAAATATTTTTGTTAATCGTTTTTCCAACAAACAGTACAGATTAATTCCAGAGACGTGGACAATATGGATGGAGGAATGCAACTTCATGCTGAACCTTATCTCAAAGACTCGGTACTGTGTCTACTGTAGCAGCTTGAAGCACGTCTAGCAAGGCAGCAATATTGGAGGCAACAACACGATGGCAGAGTAAAGCAACGCAGTTATCCCATCTAAGGTATATGTGAGATATAACACACAACACCCCCATAGCAGCTGCATTCCGATAAAGACCGGACAACGCCAAGTCTGTATACAAATGATATATTTATGCATTTGTAGACTCATCAATTTGCATACATATGCCTGAAAGTGTGGCTGCACCGGGGCAACTGGTATTTTGCAGCTTCACACCAAGGAATTCGGATCATGGAAAAGTCAAGACCCACGAGATCTGTGCATTATTAAGAGGTAGCCTGATTTGCTGATCCAAAATTTTCAAAAGAAAGAACAAAGAGCCAAACAAGCTCGCCAGCAACAAGGAATCACGAAGCAAGTAATCAGCATATCTTGTTAATTAATTGCTGACCAGTTAAGACGTCAGGGTGGAAATAGTCATCTTGCACATGAGTTGGACCTCCTGGTCCACTACACACATCCACGGAATAACAACACATCAAGCTGAGGACAGTATGATTAGTCGCATTTGAAGAGAGTAGTCAATATGACTATCCCATACCAAACAGACTAATCTAACTAAATGTCTACGCACTGATGAAGAGAAAAACACACATGCCGGATGAATTGTGTACAAAGCTTTTCACGAGAAGCATATGGATACTCGTAAGGGATATTCAAACGCTTTATTTTAGGAGTAGCTACTACGGTAGAATAAAACAAAAAGCAGCAAAAAAGAAAGGGCGTATATTTATAGCCAAAAAGTACCAAGTCTGCGTGAAGCCTCTCTGAGCTGCAAGTTCCATGTTCGCACCTTGACTTCAAAAAAAAGCCTCTCCCTTTCCGTGAGAAGCAAAACTTTCCACCTGCATCAAGCACCGCGAGCACCAATTCAGGGTGTGGCCATACACTCCTATCACAGTATCTCAGTGCAGAACATGTTCATTCTCGCTAATCGCTAAGATTGTGATATCATACTTAACATACTCCGAAATGACAGCAAGGATGGGCAGCAGAGTGCGGAACCATTATATCCTAAGATCTATAAAGAGCCAACAACACCAGCCACCAAGCCGTAGAATTGGCATCCTGGACAAGCTTGATTACAAGGATTTTGCATGGTCTGCGATATTACACCAAAGTACTACCGTTGAGGACCTATAAATGGGGCACGCTGGAGTCCATCTCGAATGCATAAGCCCAGAGTCGTCTATCAAGTGAGGAACAAATATAATTGATCTAGTTCCTGCTTCACAAGGGGGCATCTTTTCTATTGAGAATATTTCTACAGATATTGGGGGCGGCTAGGGTTGAAGCAACAAACACTGGGGAGGTAAGTCCTCACCGATTGTTACATTACAAATCAAGTTTACAGTCACGATTTAGGGAACTTTCGCATGTATTTATTAAAGAAATACTTGCATTGTTTTTCTATTAAAGAGATAAAACAAAAACGAAGTTTTTAACTTTTCAAGGAAATAGTTGCAATTTTTTTTTAGAAAAGAGAAAAACAAAGACGAAGTGTTTTGACAGAAGTACTTCAAGAATAAGAGTAAAATGTTTCAATAAAAAATGAAGCAAAAGGAAATATATGATAAAAATCTGTAGCCGGCGAACCTGTACACCGGAGATTGTCGTACATTCGTTATTCGAAGGCACAAGAGGTTTAAGTCAGTAAATTCTACGCCAGTACGAGAGCATGTAGGCGATCACTGTGCCTAACAAGTTACGGTAGCAGCCTGCATTCGAGTGAGTTCTGGCAATAGCTTACCAAAGAGATGGAGCAAAATGTGCCAAAGCAAGACCGAAGTAGCTGGGAAAACAGATAAATAAAGTAATGTGCCTGGTTAGCTACTGGAGGTTCCTGATAAGCACGCAAGTGCGACATAATTATACCTATATTTATACTAGCTAGGACTCGTTAGTTGGCTAACAACACTATTTTAGTGCTTTTGTAGAAAATACGGGTGAATTGGATCACTTGGACAATAAACGGCTAAACAAGGAGCCAAATGGTGTTAGCAACAACAACGTAGCTCAAGGTACCAAAAGAGACCGGGCCCATGATGGTCTACCTTGCATGCCCATGTTGCTCACCACCCAAGCCACCTGCTTGGCTACATCATTTCACGGACAGAGAGGATGATGGATTACAAAGAATAGTGGGACGTGGTTTATTCTCCCACCCCATATCGAGTATCACCTCAAAACAAAAGAGGAGTACTGGAGTTTCAAGCAGCTGTCGTTTCACAACTGTTGGTGAACATTTTCAGCCGTGGGAGATCGAGATATCAGAGAAGTAAGGTTTTGAGGGAGAGAATGGAGACGTTCACCACTACAGCGAGACGATCTCGGTATCTTCTTCATCTTAATGTCGATGGAGTTCTGGCAGTAATTGATGGTTTGCATTGTGAAGAGATGTCGACAGTGTGTTTGTTGTTCTTGATACAGTGAAGGTTTAACTAGTGGTTGGTGGTTACGGTGGATTATGATTGCATGGATTGAGGAAGTGGTTGAATGGGTTGTGTCTAGCAGAGATGGAGAATGGATTGTGATGGTTGTTTTGGTTGGAGATGAACTGGTGTTGCTGACGACGCTTTCTATGGTTGGTTGCGCCTGAAGTAGCCTGCAAACTATCCGCGCAATTGCCTGAGTAAGAATTGGAGTTTGATGGGGTTTGTGACCAAGTGAAGCTGCCGTTGTATTCAAGGTGTCGCGTGTTCAAATGGCTGATTACTAGAAGACTAGTGAGCTTTGTATTCTCGAACAGATGGTGGTAGAAGTGAACAGCTGCGAAGAAGATGAATAGGCAGAGTTATTGGCAATCGTTGGCGGTCTGTAGGTGTCGAGATTAAGAAGGAACCAAATTGCAGTTGAGTTAGGAAGGAGCTGAAGCTAGATGGATGGACTGAGCAGTGGCCGGAGATGGTGTTGTTGTTGATGGCTGAACTTTAGCGACCAGTGAAGAGGATGCCTAGGCGAACGGAGATGAACTTATGGTGCGAAATGGAAGTGTTGGAGTATGAGCTGATACAGGGAAGGAAAATGGGTTTGTTCTGCTGGTGATGATTAACTGGCAGAAAAGCTGCATTTCGCTGGTGGAGCTGGTGGTGACTCATCGTTCACCGTGGACAAAAAACAGGCAGTGAACGAAGGTGGTATTTTTCTGAAATGGGTAATTGCAGGGGATGAACTGGAGTGTGTCTGTGTTGGTTGATCGATCGGCTGCAAAGAAGAATGGTGTTGGTCGTGGCTGTAGATTGATCTGAGCATCAAATTCAGATGGCAGCAAACAAAATGAGAAGAACGGTGTTTGCTGAGATGGCTTCTCAACTGGCAGTGGTGATTAGACGGACAGAGGATAGAGCTTGGTGCTGTTTGGAGTTGAGAAGGGCCAGAGAGATGGCAGTAAACATTCTTGCATGGGATGAATTTTCTGATGGTGTATGAAGTGAATTCTCAAGCTGGTGTTGGTCGTGATGGCTATATAGAAGAGATGAAATTGGTTATGAAATGGCAGTTGGTTATAGCAGCTGATGATTGAGAAGATTATGGAGTCTGCGGTTTGCTGTGTATGAATGTACACACGCTGGTGGGTCGCTGTTGTGATCCGATTGAGCTATACCTAGATGTACAGAGAGTAGAGATTGGAGCTGTAGTTAGATCGAGGAGATTGACTTGGCAGCAAACAAAAAGTATGATGGTGCTTCTGATGGCTTAAATATTTATTGGCAGTGACAGTTTCGCAACGAGACAAAGGCTGGTGATGCTACTGATGGTCAGAGACGAAGATATGGTACTGTTATTCGAGTGAACCGTTGGTGGTGACAACGACATCCATGGATTCATGGGTTCAGTTTTGATATGAGTATTACTGCCACCGACTCATGGTTGTAAACGATGGGTTTTGAGAAGATTCGGAGGGCTGGTATCCGGTGGGAGTTTTGGCCTGAGTTTGAGAGACTGGACGGACATGAAATCAAGCAGTGGTGATGTCTTGCTGGTGTTTACATGGCGAGACTTGCTGCTGAGATGGAGTACTCCGGAGATGAACTCGGAAGCTGATACATAAATGGAGAAGAAATTGCGAATAAGTAAAGCTTCCTGTCTGTTTGATGGAACTGAACTTGGTCGAGCTGTTGCAGTTGTCGAAGGAGCTGTGGCCGAGAAGCTGGTGGTCTGACTTTGAGTGGGTCTGGACTGAGAAGCCATTTTTGGTGGTATTGGACCGGGCCTGGCGAATATTTGCTAGGTCATGTTTTCTCGCAACAATGAGATATAAGGAACACATAGAAGGAGCGAAAGGGGAGGAGGCCGGCTACTGGATCCGCGAAGGAGAGAAAAAGATATCCGACGACTGGAAGCTGCAGCCAAAGTCGAGGGTTTGAAGTTTCATTTTCTATTCCATTTTGATTAATCGATCTCTCTTGAATATGTTTATGGCTTTTGAGAAAGCCATGTTTTGCTTGATTTTTATAGCTAGGGTTTATGTTGAAACCACATGGAGTTTTAGATTATTTTGAATTGAATACAATTGAGCAAAAGACTATTATGAATTGAATAGATTAGCTCTTGATTTTTGTTTGTTGATTTAATGATGATATGTGTTGTTGCTTCACCGGGTTTGTATACAATAACTTTTGCGCATAATTGTTAGGAACACAAATATATTTATCTTATTATTTGATATTTCATGCTTAGGTTAAATCCTTTGATGGGGTATGCTTAGATATGGCCAGGTATTATTTGTGAACCTAAATTTAGTTTCGTATAATTTTCTCGCTAACCCAATTTGATGGTGCATGCTTGGGTTTAATCTTTTGATGTGCCATGCTTAGGGTGTCCCAGTGATATTTGCGATTCTAATACTTTTAATAGGTGATGTCGATAGAACGGACAATAGACAAATATTCAGGAGTTATGTTTCATTTCAGTAATTGAATTGAAATAGTGGTGGATACTATAAACCCTGGTTACCGATTCTTTCTTTGGATTCGTTTTATTAGTTTAATTTATTTTCTTTGTTTATTTTCTTTCAAAAATCCCAAAACATCATTTCTGGTTAGTTAATTAGGAATACTGATTATTGATATTTCCACCGCTCCTTGTGGGAACGACCCGTACTTGCCTCTGTCTACTAGTTAGACACCGTGCGATTGCGGTTTATATAAATAAGTATCTCCGGATCCTATCAGTTCCTGCATTCGAACAAGTGGAAAACAGATAAATAAAATGCTATTCTATGAAAGAGAAACAGCAAAGGGGATGGTCACTAACTCCAGGACAAGACAAGAAAGTGCTAACAGAGAGCACATCTACACGTCAAGCCTCACATGCCGGTACATGCGTAAATTTATATAAGAAATTTTTTAGTACATTATTGGTACTTTAAATGTGTTTCCAGTGTGCTAGGTAGTTGCAGTATGAGGGTGCATGGAAATTTTAAAGTATAATTGCTATACTTGGAAGTGTTGACATAAACCCGGGCGCACTCCGAAAAGTTAACAACGCTAAATTCGCGGCAAGATGATCGTAAAAGTAACAGGGTCATCGTAGGCACACTGCGACGGACAATCGGGATTATACTCTTCTTAATTCTTCAACAACTTGAGAATTAAGAGGGGGCGATGTTTGTACCCTATTAAAATAGTGTTCGTGCGAACCTCACAAGCTATTTGATATCGGTAAAACGTGGGTTTATTGAGGAAACCCACAAGGTTTATTGTGGAAACCAGACTGTGGGTTTATTGTGGAAACCTACATGGCTTATTGAGGAAGCCAGGCCGAACTTATTGAGGAAGTCCAGAGGTTTATTGTGGAAACCAGACTGTGGGTTTACTGAAGAGACCCACAGGGCTTATTGTGGAAGCCAGGCCGGACTTATTGAAGAAGTCTGGAGGTTTATTGTGGAAACCAGACTGTGGGTTTATTGTGGAGACCCACAGAGATTATTGTGGAAGCCAGGCCAGACTTATTGAGGAAGTCCGGAGGTTTATTGTGGGTTTATTATGGAAACCTACAGGGCTTATTGAGGAATCCAGGTCTAGCTTATTGTATAAGCCCAAATGACTTATTTTGGAAGTCATTTTGAGATAAATACAAATCTCGGGAGATAGATAAGAATCTTCCAAGATAGATACAAATCTTACGAAGATATACAAGGATCTTTTAAGATATACATAGATCATTATGGATAGATACAAATATTAAAGGATAAGTACAAATCCAGGTGGTTATTTTGGATAACTATAAATCTAGGATTATTATGGAACCAGATTAGAGTTTTTGCCTATAAATAGAGGCCAAAAATCCAACTCAAGAGATGGAATTCTAGTTTTGCAAACCACACGCAACTATCGTAATCATCATGTCAATAAAATATCTCCCTACGGGGTTCCATCCTTGGAGTAGGAACAACTTACCGAACCACGTTAAATTCTTGTGTCTCTTTGTTTTACTTCAATTTGTTTGATAACCCTAAATTTATTTAATCCTCATCAAATCATCGTGTTTTGTGTCTATAATTTATTTTGGGTACGAACAGACATAAAACCCAATTATTCCCAGTTCCCATTTCCTAGTAACACGAACAGTAACAACGTAGATTTTCCTACGTCAAGGAATCGTAAAATCTTCAAGTCTTGTCCTGGGTAACTGAAGATGGTACCTGTTGTGCTTTGATACAGATTTCAGATGCCATTTCGTTTGTTCTTTAGACCAAAACTGAAAATTGGAAAAGAAAATTCATCAGAAACCTAATTCAAACATAGGAATAATACACACAGTGCAGACCTAATGAATGATTTAAAAAAAAAAAAATTTGTGAATTAACATTAGGAAGGCAAACCATAAACCACAAAACAAAATTCTCGTAGGATTTGAAATCGTAAATTTAAGCAATTTTGGATGAACGAAACGAAAAATAATCATCAGATAGAAAGTGGATGTTTGGAAGCTAGGGAAAGAAGACATACACGTTCAGTGGTGGAACAAGGATTTTAAACGGGGTTTGGAGAAAAAAAATTTGCGCAGTGGAAAAACAAAGAGCCACCTCTTAAAAGATGATGAGTTTTTGATGTTTGAATCTCTCATACTTTTAGCCGTAGAGTAGTATTAGTTTAGGAGCAGTGGAGCAAGATTATTTTCTCTCATAAACTCACTATTTTATTGATTATCTTGCTCAAGTTTTACAATGATATATTTATAGGCAATGTTAGACCGACAATACACACTCTAGTTCTAACTTGAGTCTTCTGATCTTTATCTTTAACGCTATCTAGTTTTTTCATAACGTTTGACCACTTTTATAATTCCAGAGAATTCACTCTCTAGATTTTTCTAAACCCAGTAACTAGTTCACATTACAACCTGACTTCCTCTTGTTCACACATGTCAAACAAACTCGATTACAAATGAGACTTTCCAACATCCCCCTGTAATTTGTAATATCTATAGAAGTTGTTAGTTTCCATCTTCACCCAATCTCTTGTTTGTTGTTAATTTGTTCTCAGCTTCTCATGCTCGCAGTGTAGCTTCTTCAAAAAATTTCGCCATAGCAGTCTCCACAACACCATCAGTCTTCTGTTTTCTTTTCTAGCTAGCTTTAGTAGCATCTCTTCGTAGACTTCCCCTGGCCTGTACGAAGCCTGATCACCATCGATTCAGAGGCTCCACCTTTAGTCAGTTAATTCCACTTCTCACGTTGGGTTTTTTACAAAAGGAACTTAACCAATTAGGTGGTTCAGAGGTTCCACGGCTTTGGCCAGCCCAACATTTTTTTTTTCTTTCTTTCCTTATCAAGAGTAGAAGTTAGTATCCCGTGACAAGCATGGCACTCTTGCCATGTTTTTCTTTCTTTAATTGAGGAAGCAATCGTATTGCTCTTACCCTCAATTTTTTTGTTGTATTTGAGGAAGCAATTGTATTGCTCTTACCCTCAAATTATTGTTTTTTTTCGATTTGAGGAAGCAATCGACTATTCCTCTTACCCTCAAATTCTTCTTCTGATCACTAATTAGGAAATGATCCCTTTTATTTTTTCTTTTTTTTCATTAAGACATTTTTATTCTTCGTAGCTTTTGTAACTTCACTTAGTATACCCACGAGCAAGCTTTTCATTTCATTTTTTTTCTTCGGTTTCTCTTCACTCAGAACTTCTGTAGCAGTTTTCATCATCTTTTTCTTTTATCTTCTCAAACTTCATCTTCTGTTCACAGCGGAAACTTTAACGCCCATATTGATCGAGAACAAGCTCTGATGAATTTTTGATGTTTGAATCTCTCATACTTTTAGCTGTAGAGTAGTATTAGTTCAGGAGCAGTGGAGCAAAATTATTTTCTCTCACAAACTCACTGTTTTATTGATTATCTTGCTCAAGTTTTACAATGATATATTTATAGGCAGTGTTAGACCGACTGTAGTACAATACACTCTCTAGTTCTAACTAGAGTCTTCTGATCTTTATCTTCAAGTTTTTTCATAACTTTTGACCACTTTTACAATTCTAGAGAATTCACTCTTTAGATTTTTCTTAACCCAGTAACTAGTTCACATTACAACCTATATTTCTCTTGTTCACACTTGTCAAACAAACTAGATTATAAATTAGATTTTCCAACAAAAGAACATCGACAGCTCCCGACTAGTTCCATGTAGAATATTATGTAATCCCTAAGAAAATCTTTTTCAATTTAGTTTCATGTAGATGCTTTTTAACCAGTTTTATTATTGAGAAAAGTCTTTTTGCAGTAGAAATTATATTATACGGATCTCTTATTGCTTGACTTTGAGTTCGTCCGACTCGGTTCTTCGGGAAGCACAATTCTTCAGGTTCAAATGCATAAATCATACAGTATGAAAATACATATGATATATATGAAATATAAAAGAGCTCTCGTTCGATGTCTGGACCAACCATGTTGATTGTAGTAGAACTTTCACAAGGAAAGTGAAAAATAATGATTAGCTAAATTTATCATACAATTCTGAAATAAGAAAAAACGAAGTGTAAACACTAAACATAACCATCACCATGTATTCCAAAACAAATTATTTGACCTCATTCATTGGAAGGTTTATAAATTTATCCCCAAGGTTGCATAGATCATGTGTGCAGTTAGTTTATGCCATTGTTCTTTTCATTGTGAAGACCGTTTCCTTCATATTTAACATCATCCGTGAAGATAACACCCCTTCATGGCAAGGGATATCATTTCAACAATATCATAAGCATCATAATGAATGCAAATATCTATAATACAAAAGAGGTCATGGCTAAGTTAGTCTAGACAACTAGCGGTCCAGATTGTTTGTGCTTTATGATCGAAGGGCCTGCGGATGTTGTTCAAGCATGTGACCTCCAATCCCGCATGGGTACACTTTTATTAGTGGGCTAATAATACAATTCTAAAAACGCCCAAGTCGGTACTCTTTACTCCCATTGTTACTCATCTTTCTGGACTCGGTCATTAATCATGCTTTTCATCTTTTACCAATAATTAGGGTTGTTTCAGTTGAACACGATTTCGTTTTATTAACAAAGGCGCCGCAAATAGTTTCACAAAGAGCCGAGAAGTGGGTCTGACAAGAAACATGGTGCATGAGTTAAACACGGACATAATTCGGGTATTATACCAATGTAATTGATATGTTAAAAATCCTGGAATTTTATATAAGCACAGAGAAGACACTTTGTTTGGACAAAAAATACATATGTTACACTATTCGAGAATTCCTTGGTGCTAATGTGTTGTGGATACCCGCTTATCTATTTTGAAAAAAATAAGACAACAAGGGATCAGCGTCAGATGTTTGTGTCTTTCTCAAATTTAATAGATGTGTAATTCACAAATTTTATGTGTTTACCTATATATGGAAATGCTTTCAATCTCAATCTCTTTCACAAAAAAAAAAAAGAAAAAAGAAAAGAAAATGTAACACCCAAATATTTGGATTCTTAGGCGGGGATTTTCTATTTTCTTCATCTATTTATGTAATCCTGATAATTAATGAGATATGTATGGGTGGACGTCGGATTTATTAGCGCAGCCAGCTATATGTAATGGTTTAGAATTCGTTATTCAAACGGGTTGGATTAATGATGGTTCACGAGAAAATACGGGGTGAGCAAATTTCGGATGCTCCAATAATCAAGGACTGAAGTCCAGATACATACATCTCAAACATATCTCACGTCCTGATTGCGATTCTCCAATCATTTCAGTCAATTAAAATGTGGTAACTTGGAGGACGTTGTAGTGCAAGACACAACTCATCACTACCAACTATTCAAATGCCTAATGCAGTCGCAATGGTAAATCAAAAATATGAACATATTCCTAAATTATGAAAATTATTAAAAACACATAATCCATTCAGGGATAACCTATTCAAAAGGTGATGAGTGACAGCGAAAATACGCTTAGTATAACACGAAATTAGTATCGGTGCATCTTTACGAAAACTGATAAACATACCCGTGCCGGGTTGAGCTCTAGTACTACATAATAAGACTCATAAGCATCATAGTGAATGCAAATATACTACAGATTAAAAAAAAATTCATATACCAAATTTAAATATACCAGCTAATGAATGCAATTAAATATACCAAATTTAATTGTGAACCACAGACTAAGGCACTAAACCAATTCATTTTTAATTTTTTTCTTTGACACGTACACACACATAAAGAAGTCACAAAACTTTATACCCTGGCTTGAGAATAATTTTACTTGTGATTTACCCGGCTTCCTCTGGACTTGGGCTGCTGCTGGTAACTAAGTACGGGATTTTTTTTGATCTACCCCTGGCTTAAGCCAGGGGAACTCCAGATGTACATCCGCCCCTGTACATGTTCGATTGGAACTGATGCTGATTTCCATTGGTATTAGCCATTTTACAGAAAGGATCAAGGATGAGCGTTTTTTTCTTGAGTAGCAGGGAAAATTGAATATGGATTGAGAATACCTTGATTGGGAATACCTACCGTTATGGAAAAGACGTTATGGAATATGGAAGTTAAGAGGATAAGATTATTCAGGAACACGATGAGATATTAATCGGAACCTGAACGAAGTTCCAACGAAAAGGATTTAGCTGTGCGTTACAATGAAGACCTTTTTTTTATGATTCGCTTTTAAATTACATATTTTTTAAGGAAACATGCATTTTATTATATTAATCCTCAAACAAGTGGAGACGTTGCATAATACAATAGGGTAGTTCTACATGAGACCACCACCTTTTTACATTGTTTGAAATTGCAAATTGAACTAAGTCATGTGCAATTGAATTTGCATCTATAGAAATAGATGTAAAGGTTATATCACTAAATTCCTTGACGCGATCATTGATAGATAGAACAGTCAGCAGATACTCCACAGAATATTGTTCATGCTCCCTGTTATTGCTTTGGGTATCTCCTCAGCATCTCCTTCCACAATTATTTTTGAAGCTAGTACTCGTCTCGCCAATTGTAAAGTCCATAAGCTTTAGCCTCCGCCAAAACTGAAGAAAATGAGTCGAAGCAGAAAGAGCCACATCCCAGGTAAATGTCAGAAGAATCTCTCGCTATAGCTGCAGCTGCACCTCTACCATTGTTATACGCTGCATCAACATTGATCTTAATCGTGAATTGAGGAGAGGGTACCCAATGCACTGTTTCTTGTTGATTGATCTGAATCATTGAGCTGAAGTTCAAAGCATGGTGAAGATCGAACAGTTTGAAATCTTGCAGAGCCTTCTCAATGCATTGAGAGATTGAAGGTTGAATGTTTCTAAAAATTCTGTCATTCCTCATATTCCATATATTCCACAGAATACACGCAGCCAAGTTCAGAGTTATACCTTGGTCATCCTTTTCTAGCCAATATTGAATAACTTCCATCGGAGTTGTGTTATTTGGGATGTCAACAGTTAGAGGACTTCTTTGAAACACTTCTTTTGAAAAGAGACAAGCAAAAAACAGGTGATGCACTGATTCATCTTCACAACTGCAAAACGGGCAAAAGTTTTGAACATGATTGTTAAATCTTGACAGATTGCTATAAACCGCCAGACCATTATGCAGTATCTTCCAAAGAAAGACATGTATTTTTGTTTGAGTCTTCACCAATTTCCAAAAAGTTTTCCAAGGAAAAGAAGAAAGTGTCGAACTGGAATCTACTGAATCTGCCAAAAGTTTGTAACATGATTTTGACGTGAAATTTCCTTTCTTCGTCTTTAACCAAATAAGTCTATCTTCCACATTCTCATCTTGAGGGATATATATGTTTAAGATTGCCTGAACTTGATTTTTCGGGAATATTTGAGATAATAATTCCACGTTCCACCTTCTTTGGCCTTGACAAAAAGATCGGACACTAAATCCACCTGAATTGTTGATTCTGGTAGTCTTATTGGTCTGAATCCCGGTATGTTTGGAATCCATGGATCTTTCCAGATTATAATAGAATTTCCTTCGCCAAGAAACCAACAACAATTGCTAACAAATAAATCTCTGACAGATAACATATCTTTCCAAGTTTTACTATCTCCATATTTTTGTTCGCAGTCCCAAAAAGATGATGTTCTAAGATATTTTGCTTCATACAACTTCACCCAAACTGCATTCGGACAAGTTAAAAACCTCCACACAAGTTTTTCCACCAACGAAATATTAACCTGC
Organism: Papaver somniferum; assembly: GCF_003573695.1. NCBI lineage: Eukaryota > Viridiplantae > Streptophyta > Magnoliopsida > Ranunculales > Papaveraceae > Papaver > Papaver somniferum. Next base: position 13,677,936 of record NC_039366.1, read on the forward strand.
TCAATATTCCTTAAACCTAGACCTCCATCCTCTTTTGCTTTAGCCATTTTTTCCTAGTTGATGAAATGACACTTTCTTGTATTCGTTTCATGCCCCCACCAGAAAGATCTTTGAATCTTTGTTATCTGATTAGTGATGCCTTTTGGAATCTTGTTAGTTCCCATTGAATAAATAGGAATAGCAGATAGCACATTTTTAGAAAGCACCGTTCTGCCCGCTGAGTTGACGAAGAATGATCTATATCCAGTCAACTTAGATCCAAATTTGTCCATTAATGGTTCATGTGTTTCAATGTTGTAATCAGACTTTAGAGGATAAGAACCCAAGTATTTTTCATTAAGAGCCATTTATCGAACACCAAACTTTTTAATAGTTCTTCCTCTATTAAAATCTGAGCAACCCTTGTTGAAGTAAATAGAGGACTTTGAGAAGTTTATGGTCTGACCTGAGAATGAGGAGTAAGTATCTAAAATACACTTTAATTGGTCGACACTTGCTTCCGAGTTCTTCCCAAATAAAAATAGATCATCCGCGAACATTAGATGACTGATTGACGGAGCACTGATGTTTAACTGATAACCACTGTAAAGGTTCAGACTTTCATATCTAGCCATAAGGAGATATAAACCTTGCGAGCAGATAATGAATAAAGAGGGAGATAATGGACATCCCTTCCTTAAACCTCTTCCACTTTTAAAGTTACCATAATGGGCTCCATTTACAAGTATAGAAAATGTGGAAGTACAAACGCAATTCATTATCAGTTTATGAGCATGATCATGAATTCCCATTTGATGCAACATGAAATCTAAAAAAGACCAAGTCACTCTATCATATGCTTTCGACATGTCTAGTTTTAGATCAAAGAAATCTTGTTTTGATTTTGACTTGTGCATTGAATGGAAAATTTCCTTAACAATGACAATATTGTCAGTAATCTGCCTATGCTTTACAAATGCATTTTGAGACCATGAAATGAATTTCTCCAAACATGGACTTAATCTCATAGCAATAGTTTTTGCAACAAATTTATACAAGACATTACATAAAGAGATTGGTCTGAATTCAATTGTTGAGGTCGGGTTTTTCACTTTTGGAATCAAACTAATGTGAGTATGATTTAACTTACTTGGAAGATCTCCTAAAGTGAAAAACTTTTGAATAAACTTGACAGTGTCTTCTCCAACGATATTCCAACATTTCTTATAAAAGATTACCGGAAATCAATTTGGTCCAGGTGAACCAAAAAATTCATGTTCCTCACCATTTTCCAGATTGCTTCCGATGTTGGTATTGCGACAATTGAAAGGCTATCTGTTACATGTAAAGAGAAGGTCGGCTGTTGCATATCAGAAGGAGGCTGCATAGTCGTATCTTCTTGAACAAATTTCTGAAAAAGGAAATCATTTCATCAGCAATTGCACTTGGATTAGTTAGCCATTGTCCATAACTTGTTTGTAGACTTGAGATGTTATTTTTCCTTCTACGTTGCTGAACAAATAAGTGAAATTGTTTTGAATTTTCATCTCTCGTTTTCAACCAAATTTGTTTCATCCTTTGTTCTCAATAAGTTGCTTCCATGATGATGTATTCATTAAGATGATCTGAGGTTAACTTCTCTTGTTGTAGCGTATCCAGTGTAGGGTTGATGCCTTGAAGATGGAGTAATTTTTTCTTTAGCTTACATATATTGTTTTTGATGCAGCCGATCTTTTCCTTACTCCAACATTTAAGAAACGTACCCAGTGAAGAGAGTTTGCCTAATAAGTCACCTGATATATCAATGTTCCAACTTTCCATAACAACTTTGAAGAAATCAGGGTGAGTACACCAATATGCTTCAAATTTATACGATGGAGGATTTCGAGGGATATTTCTGCAGGTGTTGAGAATAATTGGAGAGTGATCACTTGATAATCTTGGAAGATGTAAAACTCCTGATTTTTCAAACATCAGGCACCAATCTGGAGAAGCCACCACTCTATCCCAACGTTGTCTTATCAAACTCTGCATTTGTCTTCCATTCGACCAAGTAAAAGCTGGACCAGAGAAACCCAAATCCAATAAATGGTTGTCTCGGATAAAATTGTTGAAATGTGTTATTGTTGCATTTAGTGACTAATCTCCTACAAATTTCTCCCTTATTGAAGAAATTGCATTAAAGTCTCCTATGAAACACTTTGGCCCTTCTACATGCTGTGAATATACAGAGAGACTTCGCCAAAATTCACCTCTATCTTGTCTATTGGGAGGTCCATAAACACAAAATAAGGTCCAACTACGAAAAGCTCCATTTTGTTTTACTTGAAGGTGGATCAAATTTTTTGAATAGGAAATAACTTCAGCATCAATTTCATCTTGCCAAAGAACCCAGAGACCCCCACTGCGACCAATAACAGGTACAATACAATGGTTAGAGTAACTAAGCCTACGTACAATTGGAATTGAAGCTGCCTCAGAAAGTTTTGTCTCTGAAAGAAATACAATGTTGGGTTTTGTACTTCTAAGGAAAGATTTCAATGTATTAATTGTTGGGTTATTCCCTAACCCCCAACAATTCCATGCAAACACTAACATGGACCGTGCGACCAATTAGAGCTAGCCGCCACCGCCCATTGATCATCAGAATCCTCCTCGATTATTGTAACCATCTTTGATTGTGAGTTTCTAGAATTGATGCATGATCCATCCTGCATTCGTTTAGCGCCACTTGAATCTCTGATGGTAATTGGTTCTGAAAAAGAGGTAATGCGAAGTTCTCTAGCCGTCGATTTCCATTCACGCCTTCTGGTAACCTTGTTTGATTTTCCGTACTTCCATAGAATTCGTCCACTGTCACTATTGTGTGACATTCTGTTTGTCCTGGATAGAGTTGATGAAGATTCTCATTGATTGATTTACTTGAAATCTCAGTTGAAGAAGATTTAAGTTTTTTTGTTACGAACTGAAAGAATTCTGCCACTTGTAATGTTTGGTTGCTTGAGAGATCGTAATGAGAAGTAGAATGATGGTTTTCACTCTCTTTTGCTTTACCTTTGGCTAGCACAGTGTTTAGATGATGCAAGTCAGATAATGAAGTGGTTGTTGTAACCTGTTTTTTTACCCTTTCTTGCAGTTAATTGTGACCCAGTATCCGAGAGATTATGAACAGTTGTAACTGAAAAAGGATTTGAATGTTGTTTGAATTCTCCAGGTTGATAATTAACTTGGTTGGAAACCGTCAGATTATTATCACCCAATATATATCCGAATATGGGTAACTGATTCTGCAAGATATCCGTTTCTTTGGGAGCCACCTCGGTTGCTGACGTGGGATTCATATTGCCAATCAAAGACGAGTTTGCATGATGACTCATCATCCCTGTAACTTGAGTTGATTTTGTTTTCCTGCTCCGGACATTGTGAATAACCGTATCCTCTTGAACATCGTCTTGATGAAATTCCTCCATGTCATTAAGAAATATTTTGTTGGATGCATTAACTGATCTCTGATATTTTGGAATGATAAGGTCATAAGATTGTTGATGGAGTTCTAGTGGGAATTCCTGATGCACTTTATCTTTCAACTGATGTACTTTTGGACAGATTTTCATGAGATGACCAAGAAGGCCACAGAATAAACAAATTCTTGGAAACCTCTCATATCTAATTTCAGTAGTGATTTCTTGACCATTTTCCAAAGGGAATGAGATAGAATCTCTTATTGGTTGTTTGCTATCAACAAACAGACGTACTCTTGCAAACTTTCCCAATTTCGAGATTCTTGAACAATTATTGTTCTTTTACTTCCAGCATATGCCACTATACTTTGAATGAATTTCCTATCTAGATAATTCACTGGTAAACCATGTAACTGTGCCCAAAATTCAACCTTGTCAAAGAGATACTCATGTGGAAGTTTATTAGGTACACACCTCTCCAACGCTAGAAGATCATCTCTTGAAACCCATGGAGAAGATTCCATGATAAATTCTGAAACAGAATGTGATTCAAACTTAATCAAGTATGTTTCTGATGTAAATTCAGATACATAAAATTTCTGATTAAATGATCTCCATAGTTTGGCTAATAACTCCCTGACCATCGAAATTTGAAACGTTCTAGGGGACAGAATCAGTAAACCTAAACAGTTTTGGTAATTCTTTGAGATATTTGGCAGAGGAAAATTGACACAGATGTTTTTGGATGGAGTTTCTTGGTTTAGGAGAGATGCAAATTGACGAATCATCTCCATATTTTTATTGTGTTGTTCAGGATTGGAATGTTTAGAGAGAGACATTGTTATGTGAGGAATGATAGTGTTAACTGGATTGATTACCAATGGCTATGGAGTTTGAAAAATTGAAATTTTTAGAATAGGAAATCTTCGTTGAAATACGAAGAAATCCAAACTTTAGTGCCTCACTGTAAAGAGATTGTGAATCTGTGCGTTTATGAGTGGTTTATGTAAGAAGAACTATTAAGAGATTAGGGTTAATGGTGTTTGGGTTTCAATCGAGAGAGTTGCAGAGAAGAGAGAGAAAGAAGGATCTCAATCTAAAAATCTTTAAATTACAAAATTAATACATATATCGTGTGTCGGGGCGAGGACCATCCATTGGATATACCAAATCCAGTATGTTATTTTAGGAGGGGAGGACATATCACAGCCGCTAATTAGAAAATCCAATGTATCCTGGCTGCTGGATGACACAACAAACACTACTATTGTGTAAGCATTGATTCGTATATAACGATTTATTTGTATTGTTTACAAGTTGGGCATAAAAGGCGGTTCTACTGCCAGAATTAGAAAATTAAGTCGAGAGAGATAACGAAAATTAGGGCAACCAAGAACAGAAGTTTAGATTTTGATAATTGAAGGGAATGTTTGTGATATATAGGTTTGTTACTGCTTTTGTGGCTACCGTAATGGCTACCAGTAATAGTTAGTTGAGGGTGCCGTATCGTTTTCTGTTTAGTTAATTGTGTCCGTTGGATCTGTGACACGTGTGTCCGATCCGTTGAGGTAGTCTTGAGGTTAATCTTTGGCTATAAGGTTGTAAGAAGAGTTCATCTCTTCATTATCTGAAAATTAGTGAAACTAAAACCCTTTAGCTGCGTTCTGATGAACACAGATTTGGCTCATTCCTCAGGGATTTGAGATTTATCCTTCATTTTTATCACATTTTATCCTTCCTGATTGTTAAATTTGTTGTGTTATCACAACAATTGGCATCAGAGCCGTTTCTGTCCACTCAAAAATTCCATCCAATTTTTTTTTCTACTATGTCTCTCAAAGATGTTAACGAGAAGATTGATATGAACACAACAGAAATCACTAAATTACAAACTGATGTTTCTGCGTTATCATCAGATCTATCTTCTAAGTTCGATTTACTCATGAAGAAATTGGATCAATATCACAACAATCAACACAGTTCAAATAAAGAAGGTGGTTCTAACACAGTATTATCGGCAGATTTAACAAACAATGAAAGTTCCGAAGGATTTTCATCGAGTGTTAATCAAAGGGATGATACCCTAATTGCTCCATCTATTGATGATGAAAAATCCGCTACGAAGTCAGTAGTAGTAGATTCAATTCCTTCCGCTGTCATTGAAGTGGGTAATTTTTCATATGTGGAGTTGCTTATTTTTGATGTCGATGAAATCGATGATTCTCTCGAGGTGGACTTGATTCCACCATTTTTCTTTGTTGAAGAAGAAGACATAGATCCACTTAATGGTGTGCGTTTACAACTTGAAAATGTGGAATGTTTGAACGATTTGTTCTTTCTGCACAACAAAATTCTAGGTATGGCTTGTTTTTACTTCAAACCGGGTGATTCTCGTTTGTTATTCGATAGAGGTAAATGTGTTGGTAGATTTCTTTTCCGATTACTTCTTAGCTTTGGGTATAAATCATATTTTTCATCTGTGCAATCATTTCATTTTTTATGTGTTAATGATTCCAAAGTTTATGATGAGATGCAGCAATTTGTTAAAATGCCAGATAGAAATAGAAATTTTACACTTGTTTTGGCATGGATGGTTAAACATGGGGAGGCACAGGAATTGTGTGTTACTATGCCTGTGAGTGTTTCTTGTAACTTAGGCTGTGGCAGAGATTTTGCTGGTTGGATATATGATCGTGGCAAAATGTTCGATATTGATGATTATTCTTCTTTTGTTAACACTTACAAATTTTCTTTTGATACAAATACTTCTTGTCTTGTTTGGTCAATTATAAGGGACAATCACCCTAGTGCTGGAGCTCCATTTTTCACTCAAGCATCTGTTATTGGTGGGGCTTGGTATCTCAAGCAAGGGCAGATTATACATGCACCAGAATTTTTTTAAGGAGGTTGAGAACTCAGCTCCTTCTCATGGGAATTCAAATTCTTCAAGGGTGGTTGTCTGTGGTGTACTTACAGTCGGAATTCGGTTTATTCCTTAGGGGTTTCTGGAGTGCAATAATGGGTACAAATGACATTCTTTCGCAGCTTCAACTTAGTTTCCCCACTGCTATCAAGGTCCTTCGTGATGAATTATGGAAGAGTAGTGAATTCTTGCAGCTTGTGAGAAGATTGAACACTCAGGTCTTACTCATGGTACTTCAGGTTCTAAATGTGTGGTTGTTCATTGAAGGCCTGAGGTGGACATTCAAGTTGTTTTCAACTAGTTTATGGAGTGGGAGAAGTATTGATGTGATAGTTCATTTCTCAACTTATGCCACTGCTACAACTCAATTTTATTTTTCCAGAATCAGGTTCTTTTTTCTCTCTCTTTTGCTTCTACATGAAGTCTATGACAGACTTTTAATTCTTACGGGGATTGTGCAGAAATATTTACATTCCAGTTTGATTTATTTGCGTACATTTTACTGGGATTGACTTCTTACTTCATGTTACAACCAATTGCTGTGGGGATACAAATGCAATTCCACTCAATATCCTCATTGGTGTTACACGTATATGTGGAAATTTCCTTGTCATGATCTACCTAATGCTGCACAAGTCTTCTATGGTGAATGGTTAAAAGTCACCGATATACATGAAAACAGAGAGGTCTTGCTCTTGGTACATCAAATTCTTCACATGAGGCTGTTAGTGGAGTATTTGAGGTGGAAGTTCAAATTGGTCCCCCCTGAATTGTGGAGTCTGAGAAATGCTAGCTGGATTGATAACAGTTTTATCTCAGTTGTGTGCTTTAACGGGAACATGAATTATAGAAGCAATCGGTTCTGCAAAGCTGAGGTCCATCATCAACTTGCAACCATTCTCATGAGATTACCAAGTTGGCGCCTAACTACTACAAGTGGACTTTTGATGATACGAAATGGTACTAACACTTTGGGTTGTAACTGGTCGTTCAGAGAACTAGGGCTTGAGACGATATTATGGGATTCTCATTCTCAGAGATGGGATGCTGTTTATGTTTATATTTACATAGAGGTGCATTATGAAGATCTTTATTCGATTACAAGAAGTGGTGCAATGGGTACACCTAAAATCTTCGCGCACATGTTGGTTACGGATAAAGCATCTGATGTGTTTGTTATAATTCATATTGGGATGACTTTGCTGGATAAGGGCTGGAGGGGAATCAAGCTTGAGATTTCTCGCAAATTGCAAGACATGACGAAAACCACTATTTCCTTGGCCAACACAGCCTCAACTGTTTTCAAAAGAAGTGAAATTATTTTTATTCAAGGGAGGTACTTGTGGTACTCACCAACAAGAGGTTCTAGCTGGACAACATTATTAGTGACAGAAGGGAGAGTTAAGGATTTACTTGTGAGGTTTACCACTCGGATAATAGAGCAGTTGGAGGATCAAAATGTAAATGCCAACAAACTCACACAACTCGCAACCAATAATCATGGTCAGACTGGAACAGTTCAAGAAAGGGACGCATAATTTTTTCTTACTGAAATGGATACTTTCAACTTTCTCTTAGTATTCACACAAATAGTGAGGGTCTCCGTTGAAGTTTTTGTGCAACTGGTTGATTTCAAGTGAGGCGCTGTGGAAATGTTTGAACCTTTCACCTTGCAAATGCAGTCACTTACACTCAGTCCACACTCGAGCAGTTTCACTTAGTTCTCATCCTCGAGGACAAGGATGTTTTCAAGGAGAGTGGAATGTCACAGTGTGAAAGGTAGGGGCTATCGTAATGGATGCCAGTAATAGTTAGTTGAGGGTGCCATATCATTTTCTGTTTAGTTAATTATGTCAGTTGGATCTGTGACACGTGTGTCCGATACGTTGAGGTAGTCTTAAGGTTAATCTTTAGCTATAAGGTTGTAAGAAGAGTTCATCTCTTCATTATCTGAAAATTAATGAAACTAAAACTCTTTGGCTGCGTTCTGATGAACACAAATTTGGATCAATCCTCACGGATTTGAGATTTATCCTTCATTTTTTATCACATTTTATCCTTCCTGATTGTTAAATTTGTTGTGTTATCACAACAGACTGTACGGATACCAAATACATTACGGATCCAAATATGAAAAAAAACAACAACAAAGTGTTCTCTATTACGTAACCCCCCAAGCTGTAGTAGACTACAAGGAGTGTCTTTAAGCTTGTTTCTGAGGAGATCTAACCTAGGACCTTTTGACCCTTAGTAAAGACGTCAACAATTTGATCCAAAGTGGAAAGAAAAAGAACCTTCAAACTCTTGTTCTGAACTAGCTACCTTACAAAGTGATAATCAAAGGCTAGATGCTTCATTTTGCTGTGAAAAATAGGATTGAAGAAGAGAGAAACAACACTCTGATTGTCACAAGAAATAAATGGTGGGGATATGAAGAAAAAGATGTGTTAGAGCATAGCTCGGTTGAACCCACCAAGCGTTGGTATGCCGAGTTTGGTTGTCATATTTTAGTGATCCAAAACTCATTTAAGAGTCGCTTGATTAAATGTACTAGAGTCAACTTCGTATAGGTTAGCTTGAAAGTATTAGGATTTGAGACATTACAAGTACTGCGAAGACTTGAAGAAGTGAAGAAGTAAGGAACTACAACCACAACATCATCCTTCCGCTTGAGGTTAGTGATATTTGACTTGAACTGTTTCATTCCCTAACGTATCGTTCAAGTCGTGCATATTGAAAACAAAACTGCGAAGCATGAACACTCTAGATAGACATAGTCTTAAGGAATACAATACGAGGTTTATTGCTTAACCATTAAACTTCGTAGATAAGACATCGACATAATCGTTTGAATGCTATTGTGATTATGTATGGGCATGAGGTGAGGATTTCATGCTAGGAAACAATGTGTTTACATATGTTTTAGGGAAGTAAGTTCATGAACTTTGTTTGTGAATCGAAAAGGAAATCGTCAGGCGTTATTGGGATTGTTCTTTATTGCATATCTTATAAACGACCAATATGTGCGATTAGTATAACCTCTCAAGACTTGTTTGTGTTCTTGGTAAAACTATTCACATGAGGCCTGACTTTTGTATTGGTATGACTTTTACTAGTGAAACCGATCTTAAGTAATCACCTGATGGTATGATCGAGTTTGTGTAGTTTGTAAGACCTAACATTGGGTAAAGGGGAACCGATCCTAGTAATAGGTGCAACACATCACAAAGGGGAATCGATCCTTGCATGGGGTGCAGCAAGGTTTATAGAAGAAAGGGGAACCGATCCTATGGACATGTGCAACACATATGAGTTAGATACCATATATATGTGGGGAACCGATCCTAGTACCTAGTCAACCGAATTTTGGAAAGCTAGTGTGACTATGCACGGTACTCACATGGAGGTAGAACCGAAACTTGTTTTGGTAGAACCGTTAAACCCATGATTTGTGATTGAGAGTATTTAATCAATCACATAGCTCTTGAAAGTCAGATGAACCAATTCTAAACATGTTTGGAAGCGTGGAAAATCGATTTCAAGTGTGTAAGTATGAAAGAGGACTTACAAAGTAAGGATGTCGACACACTTTGAACACGTGCATTTATGCGTACTTTTATTGTTCAAAGATATTCCTTAACAACTAAGAAGGAAGTAAATCTCAGAATCGAAATTAAATAAGTTAAGAATCTTTTAATTAAAGTTTTTAATTATATATGGAAAATAAGTATTAGTAATGTGCATTTACTAGTTAAAGATTTTCCAAGGAGATTTTCTATCATTATTTTGGACAGAGCATTCTCAGGAATTATGAAAACCGAATATGGAAATTATTATTGAATATCTTGAGAATATTTTCGGTTTTGGAAATTCCTTGGTGTCCAAACTTCCTTGTTTATAAATACTTGAAGTTTGCATTTCGGGAAAACTAATCCTTCGTGATAGTAAGCTTCCGATGTTGTGCTGTTACTTGTGAAGCCGCCTATTCAGAGAAGAGAGTAACCTAATTATGGGAAATCTCTTACGACCGCTCAATTTAAAGACTTCTTTGGGATTGAGAAGCTCTACGAGTACCGTTGGTGGGGAACTAGTTTCGGTTTATCTTTTGTTTTCGATTGATTTGATTGAGTAACGGTGGTTGAACTTTTATTGCACCTAGTTTGTTTATGCTTGAGAATCTTCTCTTCTGATATAAGATTCACTCAAACTAGTTCGAAGTCTCGACAGGGATCTTTAGACTGTTGTTAGTTCTAAAGACGATCTTGTGATAATCCATTCTTAACAGACTCCCTTCTGTGTGTGATTGATCACAAGAGATTCAAGTAGTTGTGTGCAGGTGTTTATTGAAGATCTAAGAAGATTTGAAGACAAAGAAGAGATAAAAGATTTCTGAATTGGTTATATAAATCATTGGTGTGCACAATACTTGTTTTGGTAAAAAGAGGATGTTACTATAATCGGTTTATCCTTGTGGTAGATTGGATAAATAGTTGAGTAGATCGACATCAATATGGTTCCTTGGGATTAAAGGTATTGATTGCAAAATCTTATGATTACTTTGGGTAATTGAACATAAGATAGATCTAAGAACCTGATGAAGGAGTTTATGTTAAGATAAACAGAAGATCCTTTGTCCAACTCATATCACTTGGTTGAAGAGAGTTGATACCAAACAAATTTGTTGTTCCTTTATTGTTTGGAATATGAACCAAAGGAATTGCTCCAAGTACGTGACTTACATAAGTTGGAGGCGTGGGAATACAGACGAACTAGGTGAACTATAGGTTTAGTTGCTTGGTCTCAACTATACGAAGTTGGTTTATTTTGTATAACGGCTTAATCCTGAGAGTATTTAATTCTGGACAAGGTCCCGGGGTTTTCTGCATTTGCGGTTTTCCTCGTTAGTAAAATCTTGCTGTGTCATTTAGTTTATATTTCCGCATTATAGATATTTTATTATAATTAAAGTAAATTACACAAACGTTAATTCTTATTTACTTGATAAGCAACCCTATTGTGTTTGGTTAAGTACGAACCTTTGTATCAAGTAAACATACTTCGTTGTTATATTGTCTCGATCTCGTATCCATAGACGATCACACGAAGTGTGAACCGGTTAGTTGTATTGTCTCGACTCAGTCCATAGACAATCACTTTCGGAGAAAGGACTTATAGGAAGGAAAAGTTTTAGCTTGAGGTATATTTGGGTACCCTTGCCTTTTCAAGATGCAAATCCTTAAGCAGTTTACAAACCCAAACCACTTCAACTGCAATGTTGTAAAGAGACCTATATTCAACTTTTGTAGAGCTTCTAGCAACTCCATTCTGTTTTTTGCTAGACCAAGAAATTGGATTAGATCCAAAGAAGATGCGGTAACCACTTTTGGATCTTCTTGCATCAATTGAACCCGCCCAACCAACATCACTAAAGCCATGAATAGGCAATAGACCCTAGGAGAAAAGTAAACCATGATCAAGAGTATGCTTGATATATCCGAGAATTCTCTTTGCAACAGTAAAATGTATATCAGTTGGACCTTGCATATGTAAGCACACTTGATTTATAGCAAACCCAATTTCAGGTGTTGTCCAAGTTAAGTATTGCAAAGCTCCAACAAGTGATATGTATTCACTAGGATTAGATAGTGGTACTCCATCTGAAAATAGCTGACTAGCAGGTGAAATAGGTGTATCACATGTCTTAGCCCCAGTCATGTCAATTCTATCAAGAGAATCCAATGCATACTTTGTTTGATATAAGAATAAATAATGAGAGTTTCTTTTTACTGTAGGCCAAAAAAGTAATACAAATATCCTAAATATTTGATAGGAAAATAAGTTTGAAGCTGAGATATAAAGGTCTGGATGTACTTTTGTGAATTTCCAGTTATGAGAATATCATCAACATAAACCAGAATTATGGTTATTCTTGAACCAATCTTTTGAACAATTAAGGAAGAGTCTGCAGTTGAGGATTTGAAATCATGAAAAACTAGCACATTTAAGAGCTTGGCAGACCAAGCTTTGGAGCTTGCTTAAGTCCATAAATGGATATGTGAAGTTTACAAACATGATTAGGTTTATCTGCATCAACAAAACCAGGAGGTTGTTTCATATAAACATCCACTACCAAGTCACCATGCAAGAATGCATTATTGACATCCAACTGCTTTATTTCCTAAGAAAAATTCACCGTTAGAGATGGAACAATTCTTATGGTAGTTTGCTTGGATACAGGGCTGAAGGTTTCTGTCTTTCTGAGTAGTCAATACCTTCTTGTCGATGAAATCCTTTTGCTACAAGTCTAGACTTAAACCTTCGAATTGTACCATCAATATTGTGTAGATTCTAAATACTCATTTACATCCCACACCATTATAATATGGATCAGGATCCACCAAAGACCAAGTTCCAGCATCCTTCAAAGAAGTATGCTCTTCAGCAACAACATGTATGAGATGACTCAGCAACAACATGTATTTGAAGTGGAGAGCTCAGTTGTTGAAGTATTTGAAGTGGAGAGCTCAGTTGGTATGGATGACTCAGCAACAACATTTATGAGATGCAGATATAAAATAATTGTCAGAAATGGTAGATATTGAAGAATGGCTGATGTCTGAACAAATATTAAGAGAATTAACTGAAGCAGAGTGCAATATAAAACTATTATAATTAAATAAAACATGTCTTGAAGTATATACTCTACCATTTGTAGGGTCCAAACATCTATGCATGGAGCTACAACCAATAAAGATACTATGAATACTTTTGGGTTGCAATTTGTGAGTGGTATATGGTCTTAACCAAGGAAAACAAGAATATACAAAAGATCAAAGAAATGAATAATTTGGAGTTTGTGCAAAAAGCTCCAAAAAATGTGATATGAAATCAATGCTTCTGACTGGTAATCTATTTATTATATAGTTTGTTGTTTAAAAAGAATCAACCCAATAAGCATCTGATAATCCAGATTATGTGAGAAAAGTTCTACCTGTATCAACAAAGTGTATGTGCTTGGATTCAACAACACCATTTTGTTCACGTGTATGAGGACAAGATACCTCATGAATGATCATATGTAGACATAGAAAATCCTTCAATTCATTATTCAAGAACTCACCACCCCCATTTTTTCTAATTCATATAATAGAAGAAGTTTTTCAACCATTTCTTTGAAATATAAGAAGATTTTTCTAAATTCTGATTTTTCATATAAGGGATAAATCCAACAGAATTTAGAATATTCATCTACAATGTTGAAATAGTATTTAAACTAGAAGATATTACAGGACTGGGACCCATAGGTCCATATGAAGTAATTCTAGAGGATGATGGACCTGATAAGTGGACAAAGAAAAAGTTAATTTGTGTGATTTACCTAATTGACACTCATTACAGTATAGTGGTGACTTAAAAATATGTGACAATTCTAAATTCTTGCAAACTCTTTGCAGTACTTGAAAAGAAGGATGGGATAATCTTCAATGCCAAGTTGTTGCTGATGTAGAAATGTTAGATAGAGCTTTATTTATGGTTGTTGATCTGGGAAAATGCATTGGATACTATTCATATTTATGTGGCCCTTGAAAAATGATCTTCCCAGATGAGAGATCCTTTACATTAAAACCAACAGAGTTAAATGATATTGAGCAATTGCTATCACTTGTAAACTTGTGTACAAAAAGAAGATTTTGAGATGACTTAGGAACCAACATAACATTGTTTAGATGAAATTTATAGGAAGGTGTTGTTTTAGAAACATAACCAATGTGAGTGATTGGCATACCTTCACCATTTCCAACTTGTATTTCTTCAGCTCCCTCAAAAGTTGTAGCTTGTTCTAGTTCAGTTTCATCATTAGTAATATGATTGTTTGCCCCAGGGTCAGCATACCAGGGGTTATCTCCAATCATGTTAGAAGTAGAAAGCATTGCACTTATGTTCTGATGAATATATGAGCTTTGATATGCAAAATTAGACCTATGTCTACATTCTAGAGACAAATGACCTGCTTTCTTGTAGATCTGACAAGCTTTGTCAGATATTGGTGCAGCATGAGAATTTGAAGAGGATGCACCAGGAGTTGGTTTTGGTGGAAATGTAGGTACAAAATTAGGCATAGGTTGAAACTGTGATAAACCTCTAGAATAATATGAAAATTGATATTTTACTGGATTAGATTGTGAAAAATGAGAGGATTGTGGATAATGAGAAAAAACCTCTACCTCTACCTCTTCCAAACTGAGAGTTAGGCCTAGCATTAGAAGCAAATGCTTTGGCATTAGCTTCAGATAACGATCCTTCTGTTTTATGGTAACAACTATTTCTTCACTCAATAGCAGATTATGTAACTCTTTAGAAATAACACGTGGAGTACGAACTCTAGTAGAAACAGAGAAAGAGCTATATTCCGGTCCTAATCCATTTTGAATAGTCAAAACTAACTCATCATCAGAGATTCTAGATCTAGGAACAAATAACTCATTTGTGATTTGCTTGATATCACTGAGAAAAGCAGGTATTGTACCTGAACTAAGACGTAGTGATTGAAGCTTTAAACGTAGTTGAATCGAGTGTGTTGAGGAGCTTCTTGCAAATCTTGATTCAATTGTTTCCCATAGATCTTTCGCAGTATTGGCTCAAAATAACAGATTCAGAAATATTGACATTTGAATTCATAAGATGAGTGTTGTATCATCATAATGCCATGATGTATAACCTGGATTTACAGCGTTATTGACCAGATACGCAGAATTCATAGGATTCTTCATATGGAAGTGGTCCATCAACTTTGTATCTTTTCAAGAATGGAAGAAGTAAAAATTTCCAAGTAAGAAAATTATCATCTTTGAGTTTATATGAAAGAATCCTAGAAATTTGATTAAGCGGAAGAGTAGAGATTCTGGATTCGTAATTCACTATTAAAGGAACGAAAGAGCAATCTGATAATTAACAGAAGAAAGTAGAGCAATTGAATTGATCTGAAAAAGAAGAATCAAAGAAAGCATAGAAAAATTTTCAGATTTGAAAAAAATTAATGCCGGTGCGGAAGTGCGGAAGTGTATACATCTGATACCATAATAGAAGTGTATCACTTGAATTAAATGCTAATCATCAGTTACAGACACTGTACAGAGATGAATGTATTTATACACACATCATACAGACAAAGAAGGTAAGAAAGTATGATTGGATTTGCAGCCAGTCACCAGCTAACCAATCTCCACTCACACGTACACACACATTGCGCACGTGAGACTGTACGGACACCAAATACAATACAAATCCAAATATGAAAAACAGCAGTAGCAGAATGTTCTCTACTAAATGGAAGGGAAAAAGTAAGTAACTTACTGTTTCATTTTAAATTTTCTTGTTCGAATTGATTTATGAGGAAAGATTATATGGTGGAAGAATTCTATCTTTCAAATTTCATGACACCTGATTAAGCATTTGGAATTGATCATCGAGTGATGGAAGTTTAACTTGACATCTTACACTTTTTCCAAGAATAGAATATCTTGGATTCCATCACAAGACTTGCTGTAGTGTTGCTGAGATGCAATTCATGATGTATTTTGCGGGGGCGAAATATGGCACAGAGCAAACCCGCAATCTCGCCCTAGCTAAGACAACCATCAACACGAAGAGGAAGGAAATTAGGCGAAAAGTAATTACGCGATTACAAGGAAAAAGGGATGAAAGATAATCACACGATAAGAACAAAGCAATACTGATCAGAGAAAGTGCGAAGCATCAGTGCGACAGACAAGGACAGCTCTCAGAAACCTGGCGAATAAGACAAACTGATACCAAATCCGCCTTCAGAGATCTTGCACGTGAACATGATTGTCTTCTACTGGTGCATTTGCCTATATATATATTCACATGGTAAAGAGGGAGGGGCAGTTTAGAAAAGAAGGAGAGAATTCAGTCAAGTAATAGAGCCAAGAACCACTTCTAAAAGAGAGAAAGAAGCCATTAAAGTTCAACCTTTTACTTATCATCTTCCTTATCATACATTTGAATCTTTGTAATATTTTTTAATATTTGTAAGAACATCATATCCTCGATACAAAGTTTGTGTGAAGATAATATTAGTGTCAAGTGGTGTATAATATCATTAATGTTTAAGTTTATCTCTATGACTTATACTTTGTGTTCTTATCATCTCATCGGGTTTAGTTGTGGGATTTTTCGCAACTACATATTTGAAGCATATGGTGATGTTATTAGTTGAACTCAATTTATTTTGCTAATCGGTTTGACACAAGCATCTGTCTACTTTGGCTGGCTGACTGGCCGGCCCCGGAGTTTGAATCCCAAGCTGGATTGAAGCTTATGGAGGCTCAGGAGAAACCTAATCTGCGAATCACATTCATAACATGGTACTTACGGACCTCTATAGCTAGACTACTCTTGTCACCGCATAAGTAATTTGAATATGTAGATCAGTAAGCGTGCGCCATTATTTTTCCATGATTAACTGATATCTTTCCGTTGGTGAATTATTAAGATTGAGCCCCCGCCACCATAATCAGGAGATGTTACCATGTCCCCGATAGCTCCTAGCTCTTCACATTCTTCCCAATCAGTATCTAATCCTGAAATTAATTTTGAATCAGCGATTTGTTGTCTTCCTACGAGCATAAGATCAAAATCTTCATGAAGTGACCGTACTGCCCATATTGTATCTGCACCATCTTTTACTTCTACTTCTTTGTATATCAACGTGTCGTCATGCATTGTATTAACCCTGAAATGGTCTACCAATTCATCATCAAGGAACATGTGCCTCTCAACATCAATGCTAACAGATTTATTGTGATAGTCAATAACTCCGTTGGATGATAAACTTGCAGGATCATAAAATCTAACAACAGTAACGAAGACAGACGGATGATGAATCATATTCATTGCAAAAGCCAATGCTTCTCGATCATCCGGGCCACCAAAAAAGAGTACCATCACGCGGTAAGGCGTGTCGGACAAGAAAAAAGTAGATTGTGTCTGGTGATTACTACCATCCATTAAGATCCCGACTGAGCATGGGGTGTTCCGCAACAGATTTAGAAGAAGGGTTTTCATAGCACGATTTGAAATATTTGGTCTGGCCACATCATCCCTCAGCTTAATTGCGTCTTGCCTGCAGAAAGGAAAGATAATGAGAGCAGCCCCCTTGTCGACTGATATGGTGCATATATCGTTGTGCATTGAAGAATACGGAGAGATGGTGGTGAAGGGATAAACTGTAACAAAGTTCTGACATCGGTTTTGGAATTGTTGGAAAACATTGATTATCCTTTCCGATTTTGTAGGGTTTGACGTGGAAGCAAGTTTATCCCTTGGGTGGGAAATAAGGAGAGGAGAAGCACGACCAACAAGCTCAACGAGATGGAGGAGGTAAATGGTGAGGGGGCGGAATTTGTTAGGATTGGACGCTTCAAGGAGTCTGATAATGCCTGGAACATCATCTATGGTGTGAACACATACAAGTACACGAAAATCCGAGTTGTTCTCGTTTGACTGCAAAATTGACCTTCCTTTATAGGTTAAGTATTTCGATGAAGGGTCATAGAGGTATTTCACTGTAGGTGTAATAACTGCTATTAGCACTACAAGCCCGAGAACCATGATTGTATTTGATGCACCAAAAATATTCTGCAGAGTAAATAAGAAAAACATGTTAATGGAGTACTAAATTATTTGATGAGATGCTATATATTTTGCATTAACTACAAAAAAAAAACTTTTGGTGTTTGAACACGCACTTTGTTATTTACTGAATCTAACCAGGTGTTAAGTGTGGAAACCTCGACAATGCCTTTAATGTTCATAATAAGTCCAAGCAAGAAACTATCTCGCGGAGAGAATCCAAGAAGCACAGCTGGGATGAAAAGCCCGATAATCTTTCCAATGATACAACCAAGCATGACCAGGATAACACGCCATAGATAATAAAACTTAACTTTGAAAATGTCCGTCTTATATCCAACGATACCCATATGAAGAGGCATGAAAACTACGTTAACAATGCGTAGCTTCTGAACTAGAGTTGTTCCTAAAGGTGGACCATCAGGTATAGCCAAACCTAGTAAGAAAACCCCAACTGTAGCATTCAATGCACAATATTCACTAGCTAATCCACAGATCAGAACTGAAACCATTATCAAAGTAATGTAAACATCATTTACTGGTCTCCCTTCAGGTGTATTCTTTACAATCCATAACGCTGCCGGTCGCACAATAAAAAATATAAAAATAACCGTCCCCAATAAGATGTACACTGCAGGTAGTGCATAAGCGTGTCTTCCACTTGTGATTATTTGGCGGAAAAAGACAAAGAATTTTAAACCCATGTGAAGAAAATCAGCTACCATTGCTGTATGAATCGCTAAAATACCTAGGTCGGAGTTAAGAATTTTGAGATCATCGAGTACATAGACTATAACAGGGAAAGAAATCATGCCGAATAGATCTACTACTCTATCAGAGCTCCGAAACCCTAAATCTCTTGACTTTAATCCCGGTATACTATCATCTTTGAGTCCATGGGAAAATTGACCTCCAGCTGCAAAAGCGCAAGCAATACAACAAAAGCCGATTATGTGTGTTCGCCACCCAGCTCTCTTTAATATTTTGGGATCCATTTGAACTCCAACTTTAAATATAAAAAACATGGAACTGAAATGTGCAAGCATGTCTACTACGTGGAATCCAGCAAGAGGGAATATGTAATATGTAATTCCTATAGCATTGCCATCTCCAGAAATATCTGAATAACTATCTCCAAAAATGCTATCTCTTACGTTTATAATTGGATACCCAAGAACCCATGGACTAGCAAGTATCCCTGTCTATACATATAAGATTTATAACAAAGTCATAAAAATGAAAACGTACATACTCGAGAAAATAATTAAAGCATAATAAATAATAAGCCTTACCAGTATTTGAGAGACAATCAAGGGTTGATGGAACCGTGACAATGCCATATTATGTATGAAATGAGGTACAAGTGAAAGTACAGTAATTTGCAAACAAATACTTGGTAGAGGATGAAAATTCGAAAACTTTTTTGATTGATAAAATAATCCTCCCGAACTGACATCGCCTGGAGTTGAACAAATTTTAAAACCTTTCCCCATTTCTGTCTCCCGGTATACCTCAGCTCACCAGCAGCCGAAACCTTAGGTGTTGGGCAGGGGAGAAAGGAAGCAGCAAGGAAAGGAAACAAATGTTTTTTTTTTCCTCTTTTTCTTCCGAGTTTTATATGAATGAGATAGAAAATTTGATTGATGTATAATAACGGATTCACAATTTTGCTGTTCATTTGTTATTGACTGACTAATCATTATCTAATTAAGGTCAATTCAACCCATATATTGACTATTTTTTACTATTATCAAAAAATAGTCAATGATATTCAGCCTGTCAACTCCAAATTTAGTGGGCATTTCTGGTGGCACCTCAACAATTGCATATGATTTATCTTGAGGAGAAACTTCCAGGTACCGCTTTTAGTAAGGCAGTAAATTTGTTAGCTGATAATATTCACAACATAAATTGTCTGTATATTCTCGTTTATAAAGAAAAAGAGAAGAAGTATTCCAGCTCATAATGGCACGCAGATCGCAGGGAGTAATGATTGACAAACTACTATAATATTAATATATGCATTGTAGTTCTTTTTTTTTAGGCTCTGGAAATTGCAGGATATGAATTTCTTAGATGTGGGATTTTGTTCGCAGTGATTGCTACTTTATCAGTGTTTTTTTTCCACAAAACTAAAAGTATCTTTATCACAAGATTAATGTAAGATTGTTTGCTTAATCAAAATTATCAAACTCCTTACTCCTCCATTGATTTATGTTTTACACCAAAACCCCTACTTCCACGGTTCTTTGTTATAGCGTAAGGAGTTATCTCCCATACTTTCTTACATATATTTCTTACATTCCATTCCTAAGCATCAAAAAGTTGTAACAAAGTCGCCGGTAAAGGACAAGATATATGGAAAGACTTTAAGAAGTAATCCCAAACCTGAAATGTGAAGCTGCAAGAGATGAACAGATGCTCAGCCGTCTCTCTGTGTTACAGAAAACACAATTTTATGTGTCAATCTAAACTCCACGGTGTCTTAGCATAGTTCTCGCAGGAAGTGAATTGTTAAACACTGCCCATACTATCTTTGAATTAAATAAGTTGATAGGAATACGTTTTGGTATAACTTATATATAAATCTCAAGCAAAGAATAGTTACAAAGTTTTGTTGGATGAATGATGCTACATTCTTCAACCATGTTGTAGTTGTAAGAAATCTTACAACTACACTCCACTTAATCTAATTATTTTTCTATGCAATCATCTAGGATAACGATCTTATTGATTGTATATATTCAAATTGTTTACAAGATAGATGGAAATCTACAATAACACTTCTCGTAAGCTAAACTCACTTTCTTTCTCTTACAATCTCTCTTACAAGACTTGTGTTCGAATCCTCTACAAGACAACTACTCTCTCCTTTATATAGGATTTTACATAGTGGATGACAGCTAAGAATCCCTTTATTTTCGGGATCTTTGTGCGACATATTCGCTCATATGCAATCGCTCATCTTCGCATATCTTACATCTTCGCATAACTCCTCACACTTTACCCGTGACTTTGCTGACATCATCTGATGTGACATCTCAATTTGCTGCGAGCGATACTCCACGCATATGTTATGTTCGTTACTTCGCGTAATTACTAATATGTGCCATATTTAACTCCTACATTTGCCTCTTCTCATGTCGCTTGATTCTTCAAAATGAGCGATATGAGAAATTCTTCCTTTTAAGGTCGCACATGCTTATCTTTTTCCTTTTTACTTTTCCGACAGTTATCCGGATTTCAAGTCTTTCTTATGTACGCGTGTCCTCTTAACCACTCATTTCTTGACACGTCTTTTTTAACCGCAAGTTTTTATCTGTTCGTTTCCTCGCATTAATGAGAGTAAATTTTGAAAAACGGGTCGCTCCTTCCTATATATATTCTCTTTCTCATATAATATCTCTCTTTTACCTTCTTTTTATCTTCTTCATTCTCTCTCCTTCTCTGCAAATTCAAATTCTTCATCCCCATTCTCTAATGGCTCCTGCTGGTAAAAAGATGGAGGTCGAATTTAACAGAATGAAAATTGACTTTAATCAAAGAGGCTATGAACTATCCCTTCCTCCTTCTTGCAACTTCGCATCCAAACTTAACCTCGAACTAATTAGATATGAGGAATGGAATAGCCGAAGAATCATTATTTCACTAGGTCAACTTCAATCTCTGCCAATTCCTTTATTTAACCCTGATATTCCTCTATTCTATAGAATTCTTGTTGATGAGAGATTCACACGAGGAATATTTCAACTGAGTGGCGATGCTACTAGGATACCCTTAGAGTATGCTCGTCGCGCAGCTGGTCTTGGAAATTCTTGTCCCGAGGAGGTGTGAAAAGAAGGTCATCGTGACAAAGTCATAGATCCTGCTGAGTACACTCTTGATAATTTCTTTAAGAATTATTATATCGCTATCATGAAAAGTAATGTGACTAAATGGGTTTTTCGCATAAGGAGAGCAGATGGTATCGCCGAGGGTGATAAAATAATGTGAGATGTAGATTAGAATTCAAATTCGAATCGTACTGCTCGCAGATCTAATGATTCCAGTTGGCTTAATTGTCCTGTTATCTTGCATGGGCCCTTTGTTTCTGGTAGAACCATGGATGGCTTGGAAAATCCTCTTCCCGAAGATTTTCCCCCTTATCAACCTTGGGAATTCAAATTACTCGAAAACGAGGAAAAGAAAGTAGTGGTATGTGACCTTCTTAACCCAACTTGTAAATCTTTGTAATTTTCTTATATTTTATTTCTTTTCTTTCGCAGGATGCCTCAAAAGTCACTACTTCACTCAAGGTATGAACTTCACAGAATAAATAAGTAAGAAACACACTTCTCATTTTAACAATATTATTGCCTATGTTACTTATCTTGATTATTCGCACAGGTGAATCCATTGAGCCACAAAGTTATAGGCAAAAGAAAGAGAATCCCTAAGAAACTTGCTTCAAAGAATTTACCCCAGAAAACCTTATTGAAAGATGATGTCTCTAGGAAACGTGCGAGTTATGATTCTTCCCCAGGCTCTGAATCTTCGGAGAGAAATACCTTAGTTTCTGAAGAAGAAGTTTCGATTGACTCATATCGTCAAAAGCTGTCTGATCTTTTTTCTGGAGATGCCTTTACCACTCTTGATGATAATGAAACAGAACGTGCCTTCCAATTGGTTTCAAAGATCTGTATTGTTCCTGATTTGGGGGATCGATCTTTTCTCAAAGTTGCCTCTGCGATAAATCCAGACTTACAATTTGCAATGAATGGATTGGTAACAGTTTATAACATTTATCTTTGATTTTTTTTCCTTATTCGCAACATATACTTATAATATTTGTTATCCTTGCAGGGTGCCTGCATATCTTATGCAATTGCTTTATACAATGATAGGAAAATTCAGAAGTTACAAGCCGAGATTACCAGATTGAAACATGAGAAGTCTACTCTTTCAGATGCAAATGTAATCCTTGTTGAGGAAAGAAACTTAGTTCGATCTCAACTCCTTATAGAAAGTGAAGCTGAGTTCAATTGGGCTGCTATGGTTCTGAACGATGCTAGAAATAATTTAGGTGTAAATGTTAGTCTTCATACTGAGCATTCTACACTGGTCGCAGACATTATTTCCAATTATGAAGGTCATCTGTTGTTCTTTGATCTTCGTTTTTATGTATCATCTTTTCGTTTTTATATCCCTTAATCTTTCTCAATTTTTACTTCGTAGAGAAAGAGAAGGAACAATAAAAGCGAATTTCAGAGCTAGAAACTCGCTTAGCCGCTAAAGAAGAAGAATCGTCTGCTCGTAATTCAAAGTATCAACAACTAAAGCAAAATTGGTTTAACTTAATCCAAAACAACATCAACGATGTTAATCGTTCTCGTGAGGCTGTTGTTAGGCAAGTTTGTGTCGAGAATGGTATTCCTTTGTCGAAGTACCAATTCCAAGCTATCCCTGAAAATGTTCCAATCCTGATATCCAAGTTACTGATGAAGAGGATGATTCTGAAGAAGAAGTCAGCGATTCTGAGTCTGAGCGAAATGAGAAAGATTAAAATTGATTATTCTTCTTGTTATAATATACTTGTAGACTCTTGTAAACTCATCTTTCATCTTTTTAGTATGATTCTTCTTTTCTTCGCTTCATATTTGTGTCTTCTTTATATACAAGTAAGATTATCAAAATGTGGCAAATAACACTTCTTTCGCATCCCCATTCTTGCCTCTTGTTATTTATTGTATATTTGATTATACCAAGATAATTGTTATCCTTTATCCAGAGATTCTATTGGTGCGAGCATATGGGAAACTTTGAGAATTAAATTTATATTATTCGTGAGGTCTTATTTGTGCCTTCCTATGTAAAGGTCTTATGTTGCCTCTTTTATGTGCGATGAAATCGCAGGCAGTCATGACACCATAGTGTATTGACCCATTGATATCATCTTACCATTTTCTCTTTGTATTATTTCCTCTTCAGGTTAATTTGCATAAATATCTCAAGTCTCTTACTACTCCCATGAGTAATAGTCTTGGAACATTTACGTCTTTTAACACAATTCAGCTCCCTAATGGATGGTGCCGTCCTTATCTTCCCCCTGGTTGCCCCTTCAAGGAAGCTTACCTCTATCTGGTTAAGATTATGGCTCTTCCCATCCGGCTTTTCAACAACCAGTTGATTTCACAATCTCGCATACACTACCTATAGGTTTTATGGCAACAAGATCACACCCTAAGTGGGGTATCTCCGGACCGAATGCATCATAGTCAGGACTTGTCAAGAGTGGAAAGGTACGCTCCAGACGTCCCGGGAACTCTTGACTCAATCGTGTACCTCGGCGCCTTGATCGAGTTTCTGCACTCCTTAGGAGAGCCTTTCTCACCTTAGGCTCTCAATCTAAGATTAGTATCTTAGACTGAAAATTTAAGGTATCTCTCCCGGATGGGCATTATCGTTTAATTCTCACCCCAAATTTCCATAACTCAAGTTCCGGGGTCGGTGTATCCTTCTCTTGAGTTATTCCTTCTAGGTATTTCCAATTATGACATGCGTTAGGTCTCACTATTTTGCCTCTTGCATATGAGCGAACTAGGGTGCACTCCATATTAGGAACCCTAGCCAATATGATAATAAATATCATTTTCTGTAGCCTTTTGTAAAGGTCTTATTATAAAGATTTTTCTTTGTATTTTCTTATTATGATTTTACCATATGAATTTAAAGTTTTTCATTTTAATCAACTGTAGTACATGAATGTTGTTATCAAATCATATGATTCAAAGAAAATCATACGCATTCGTTATATGCACTTGTCTTCTTTATTTTTGATTCTTCTGAAATTAGCACGTGTGCGACATACTATACGCATATGTCTCACATGTTTATGATCATTCAATAGGCATTGTCAAACATCCTTTTGTGTTCCTTCTCATGATGTTTTGTCTTCACTCATTTATTATCCACTACTTCCTTTATTGATTTCTTCTACCAATTTCCTTCTACCATATATTTTCCATCAAGTGTTGTTTTATTTCCTTCCGTTAATTGATTTAATTATACTTCCTCAAACATCGACCATTGATCTCTCTGCTCTTTTAGCATTCTTTTGCCAATTTCAACTGTGTCCCCTCTTATAATTCCAACACCCTTCGGTAAAGGAAACTTTATACACTGATGAAAAGTTGATGCGACAGCTAGTATGCTATGCATCCAGGGTCTTCCGATTAAAGCATTGTATGGCGACTCGACATCCACTACACAAAATGTGATATCTGTCAGTAAGATTTGCAGAAGAATCCTCATAGTCACTTCCCCTTTTGGTTTGTTCGCAGAGCCATTAAAACCATATATCTTGTATGTTGAGGAGATCAGTTCATCGTCTCTACCACCCATTGTTTTGTATGTGTGATAAAATAGAATATGGACTGAACTTCCAGTGTCTATAAGAATTCTATTTATCGCCCAAGTATTTTTCTCTTCTTCTTCTTCTTCATCTTCTTCTAATGGTTTCGGGTTGATTCCCAATCTTACCACTAACGGGCACTCATGGGAAGCTTTTCCTTCTGGGACTTCTTCTGCACTGAACGAAATCTTCTAATTTTTCCATTCTTTCAAAGATGGTACTTTTTCTAGGTTGAAAATTTCCCTTCCTTCATCATCTCTTGCATATACTCGACTTAAGATATTATCATGAAAATCTTCTATGGTTTTGAATGAACATATGATCGAGTTACAGAATAGATTCTTTGCTTTCGCTCCCACCTCAATAAAAAATGTGTTCCTATCCATTTAATTTCCGTATTTATTTCCTTGACATGGTGGTGGTGGTAAATTTCCTTTTTGATTTAATAGAAAGTGGTCTAATTTCCCATACTCGATCATCCGCAATATAATCTTTCTCACATTTCTGCAGTTGCTGGTTGTATGACCATGGAATCTGTGATAGACACAAACCTCTTTACTCCTCCTCCCCGGTGATGGATCTTCGCCTGCATTATTTGGTTCTGGAATATCATCCATTAGGAGAGCAGCTTCCCATACTTTATCTACTGTAGTATTTAGTTTTGACAGATTTACTTGTTCCCACACGATTCTTCTAGCTTTCTTGTTATAATTTGTTTGTTGTCCTGTAGAGTTACCTGGCTGAATTGTATCATTACTTCCATATTTTTGAAGTTGTTTATCTTTGTACTCTTTTTCAAACTCTGCTTGATCTGCACTTCCCATATCCACTAATTTTTGTTCCATTTCTGCATTACTCCTTCCTTGATTTCTCTGCGATGTACTCGCAACAACATTCGTGAGTCTCGGAAGTAAACTTGTATTTCCACCTTTCGAATTTGATACTGCAACTGGGTAAGATTCCATATCTCTCTGCTTTTCTTCGAGGGCTATATATTCTTCTTGAAATTCGCGTAATTCTGACATTGTAATTGTATCCTTTACTCTAAATATTTGAGTGTACAATAGATCTGTTGCGAAAAGAGAATTTATGAATGCCGTAATAAGATGTCTCTCGTCCACCCGCCTTCCAATTTCACTACACAATTTTCTCCAGCGAGTCGTTAGATGACGTAAACTTTCATTCGTTCTTCTGCGAAGTCCAAATGCAGTTTCAATCCCCGGTCTTGATAGATTGTTACTTATGTACTGCCCCAAAAAGATGTTTTGTAAATGATGGAACGAACCAATGGACTCTACAGGTAATACTTCAAACCACTTCAGAGTTTCACCTGCTAAGCTTGCAGCAAAATACTTGCACATTACTGCATCATAATTTTCCCACTGCAATAAACATCTAGAGTAAGCCTTCACATGTTGGATCGCGCATGCATTTCCGTCTAATATGCTTGTGAATGCGGGTAAACTGCACTTAGATGGTATCAGTGCTCTTTTAATTTCTTTTGTAAATGGTGTTTTTCCTGCTTCCTCCACTGCTTCTTCTAGTTGTCTTCTCCCATCATTTCCTTTTGCAGTCATCATTTCTCTTAATTCTGCCATTTCCCTGAGTATTTCTTTGTTGAACGATTGATCCAAATCTTCTTGCATAGGTATTTTTAGCCTTGCTTGTCTCAATCTGTTCTCATGATTATTTTGGTGTATTGCCTCTTGTATCTCCTGTTTTTCATCTTCCTCTCTTCTTCGCCTACGCCTTTCAGTATTTGTTTCAATTTGTATTCTATCGTGTATTTCTTCATTGTATGTGCGATCATATTGATGTCTTGATATTTCTCTTTCTTGTGGTGTCATTCGACCTTGATTCGTATCTTCTACGCGATGATGTTCGCGCCCCCTTCTTCTACTATGAATGTGACGCAATCCACTTTGTAATTCGCTTTCTTCTAATTCTTCCCTTCTTTGCTGTCTGTCTCTTGCACGCGCAGCTTCTCGTTCGCGCTCATATTCTTCTCTGTGCATCTCCCTACCATATAATATCATTTGTCCTTTCCTTGGACATTCTTCTTCTCTTTCAGGATTAGTATTTGCTCTATGAAGAAGTTCGCGTGGATGCTCATAACGATTAGTTGCTAACTCAATTATACGTCTCCTTTCCCTGTGATCTTCCAAATTTTCATATTCTTGTGAGTTTTATTCAATGACCTCCATATTTGCTCTCGCCTATCGTTTCTTCGATTAGATTGGCTCTATCTGGAAGAATTCCTACTGGATCTTGATCTTGAGCGTGTAACGCTTCTTGACCTTTGTTCTTGCAATCTAAGATTCTCTTCTCGTAAATCATCATTTTGACGGATCAAATTCGCACGCTCCTCTTCTTCCCTCTTTCTTTAAATTATTATTTTTTGCCTAAGCTCTGCAATCGTCATATTTCCTTCACTCGCTGTAATTGGTTCTTCGTTCCCATTTCTCTATTCTTCTTCTGTAGAATTTGTCATCGCAGTGTGGACACTCACTCTATCATAAACAATATTCTGTTCTTGTCCTCGCTGAAATCGAATTGGATTTTCTTCTCTTTGATTTTCATCCATTCTTTCTTCTTCTCCTTGCTCAAGATTTGTAATTCTTCTTCGTTCAGCGAGTCTGTTACTCCTTCTAGTCGTCATTCTTGCTCCACAACAGATTCAGTTCTTACCATTTTCTTTTTCACTATTCTGACTTCACTATTTTCTTTTTCAATTTATGATATTATATCAGGATTTATCATCCAGAGCTGTTTCCAAGCGCAAAAAATGTAGTTGTAAGAAATCTTACAACTACACTCCACTTAATCTAATTATTTTTCTATGTAGTCATCTCGGATAACGATCTTATTGATTGAATATATTCAAATTGTTCACAAGATAGATGGAAATCTACAATAACACTTCTCGTAAGCTAAACTCACTTTCTCTCTCTTACAATCTCTCTTACAAGACTTGTGTTCGAATCCTCTACAACACAACTACTCTCTCCTTTATATAGGATTTTACATAGTGGATGACAGCTAAGAATCTCTTTATTTTCGGGATCTTTGTGCGACATATTCGCTCATATACAATCGCTCATCTTCGCATATCTTACATTTTCGCATAACTCCTCACACTTTACCCGTGACTTTGCTGACATCATCTGATGTGACATCTCAATTTGTTGTGTGCGATACTCCTCGCATATGTTATGTTCGTTACTTCGCGTAATTACTAATATGTGCAATATTTAACTCCTACACATGCAACACTAAATGTATGTGCTTTAGTTTCTTTTCTGTACCGGTTATTGTATTTTATTAAAGTTGGCCTCACTTACTCACGAAATGTTTTTCTCGTTATGTAGGAGGTGGGAATTCACGAAGTTCAGCCGTACCGACTGAGGCAAGTGGAAGTCATATAACACAATTGTTCTAGATGGTGTCAACGCTAAGTTACTTGGATGTCATGAACGGTTGCCTAGACGTCAACCCAATCAATTGTTCTTAAATGTCGTTTTAATAGAAAATCAATAATGGGTTTAGAACTTGAGTTTTTCTGTGGTAAAGTAACAGTTTGTCAAACTTTGGAGTTTTGTGCATTTTGATTTAAGCTTGGGTAACACTATTGGCTATTGCATGGCATGCAAAGAAAAAGTTGGCCGAGCAATTGACATCCCTTCTTTTTAAGCATAACACGGTGCATTTTGTGTAACTTTCATCTGCTGTAGTATTCAGTGGTGTCTGTGTTGAACATATTCAACTTAAATAACATTGCAATCTACTAGTAAGTATAATTAGGACACAATATAAACAAACCTAATTATCAATTTTTTTATTTTATTTTTGAAGCATGCCTACTTCTCAACTAGCATTAATATAATACGAGTACTAGGCGGTGTTCCATTGTACAGTGACCCAAACTTAAGTCTCTTATTCAGCAACTTATTAGCTGAAAATGATGAAATTCCTGTCTTTCTGGATGATGTCAATCCCATTGGCAGGAAATGGCAGTAGAAACAATATATACTCGTCCTACGGCTTCTGCTCTCTTGCGTTTTCTTATAACTTTCTTTTTTTATTAGGTGATATTTTCCGGATTGAAGAGTACGTTTTTGTTCCACTGGAAGGTTAAAAATTTCCATTTCATTCATGCAATGGAGAAACCTAATCTGCACATACATATTCAAAACATGGTACTCACGTACCTCTGTAGCTAGACTACTCTCATCACTGTTTAAATAGTATATGTACCATATCCTGTAACAAGGTGTACATGAATCTGCAAGTTGGTGATCATTAAGCATCTAGCATTCTCACTATGATCCACTAATTAATATCTTGCCGTTGGTGAACTATTAAGATTGAGCCTTCAGCATCATAATCAGGAGATGTTACCATAGCTCCGATAGCTCCATGATCTTCACATTCCGCCCAATCAGTATCTAATCCTGAAAATATTTTTGAATCAATGATCTGTTGTCTCCCTACGACCATAAGATCGAAATCGTCGTGAAGTGACCGGACTGCCCATATTGTTTCCGCAACATCTTTCACCTCTACTTCTTTATATATCAAGGTGTCGTCGTGCGCTGTGTTAACCCTGAAATGGTTTACCAATTCATCATCAAGTAACTTGTGCCTATCAACATCAATGCTAACAGATTCGTTGCCATAGTCAATAACTCCATCAGATGACAGAGTCGCAGGACAATAAAACCTAACAAGAGTAACAAAGACTTCCGGATGATGAATCATGTTCATCGCAAAAGCCAGTGCTTCTCGATCATCCGGGCCGCCAAAAAAGAGTACTATCACGCGGTAAGGCGTGTCGGAAAAGAAGCAAGGAGGTTGTGTTTGGTGATTATTACCATCAATGAACACCCCGAGTGAGCAAGGGGAGCTTCGCAACAGATTTTGAAGAAGTGTTTTGATAGAACGATTAGATATATTTGATCTGGCAAGATCATCCCTCCTACTTACTGCGTCTTGCCTGTAGAAAGGGAAGATTATGAGAGCAGTCCTCTTGTCAACTGACATGCTGCATATGTCGGTGTGCATTGAAGCATACGGAGAGATGGTGGAGAATGGATGAACTGTAACAAGGTTCTGGTACCGGTTTTGGAATTGCTGGAAGACATTGATAATCCTATCCGATTTGGTAAGGTTCGATGTGGAAGCACGTTTATGCAATGGGTGGGAAATAAGAAGAGGAGTAGCACGACCAACGAGTTCAACAAGATGGAGGAGATAAACGGTGAGGGAGTGGAGTTCTGTAGGATTAGAGGCTTCAAGGAGTCTGATTATGCCTGGAACCTCGTCTTGGGTATGAACACATACAAGTACACGAAAATCTGAGTTGTTTCCATTCGACTGCAAAATAGACCTCCCTTTGTAGGTTAAGTATTTCAATGAAGGGTCATAGAGGTATTTCACCGCTGGTGTAATAACTGCTACTAGCACTACAAGTGTGAGAACCATGATTGTATTTGCTGCACTAAATATTTCCTGCGGAATAAATAAAGTGTAAAACATGTTAATTGAAGGCTATTCTGCAATCACTAAAAGAAACACTTTTTATAGTGTATATATGAAGACGTACTTGTTGTTGTTTTGAATCTAGCCAGGTGTTAAGTATGGAAACCTCGACAATGCCTTTAAAGTTCATAATGAGTCCAAGCAACAAACTATCTCGCTCAGAGACTCCAAGAAGCACAGCTGGGATGAAAAGCCCGATAAACTTTCCAAGGATACAACCAAGGATGACCAGAAAAACACGCCATAGATATGTAAAATGGACATCGTAAATGTTCGTCTTAAACCCAACGATCCCCATATGAAGAGGCATGAAAAATACAGTCACAATGCGTAGTTTCTGAACTAGAGCAGATCCTAAAGGTGGACCATCAGGTATAGCCAAACCAAGAAAGAATGCCCCAACCGTACCATTCAATCCGCAATATTCACTAGCTAGACCACATAGTAGAACTGAAATCATTATTAAGGAAATGTAAACATCATTTACTGGTCTTCCTTCAGGTGTATTCTTTACAACCCATAATGCTGCCGGGCGCACAATTAAAAATATGTATATCAGCGTCCCCAACATGAGTAACACTACAGTTCTTCCATGTGTTGGGTTTCCTCTTGAGAATAATTGGCCGAGTAAGGTGAAGAATTTTTCACCCGTATGAAGAAAATCAGCAACCATGGCTACATGAATTGCTAAACTGCCTAGGTCAGAGTTAAGAATGTTGAGATCAGTAAGCATATAAGCAATAACAGGAAAAGAAATCATGCCGAATAGATTTACTACTTTCTTAGAGCTCTGAAACCCTGTCATCTTCGTAGGTGACTTTAATCCATTTATATCATCATATGCGGGTATACGGCTAAGTAATTCTCCTGATATATAGGAGAAAACAATACAACAGAATCCGATGATGTATGTTGGCCAACGAGCTTTCTTCAATATTTTAGGATCCATTTGAACTCCCACTTTAAACATAAAAAACATGGAACTGAAATGAGCAAGCATGTCTACCACTTGAAATCCATCTTTAGGGAATAGGAAATATGTAATCCCTATAGGCGTGCGATCTGATATTTTAATAAGTGGATAGCTAAGAATCCATGGACTTGCAAGTATCCCTCCCTATACATATAAAATTTATGACATAGCCGTCAATAGTCTTAAAAATAAAAAGGTACGTACTTAATATCCATGACAAATAATTGTAGTATAATAAATTAGGCTTACCAGTATTTGAGAAACAAGTAACGGTTGATGGAACCGTGACAATACCATATGAATGAAATGAGGTACAAGTGAAAGTATAGAAATTTGCAAGCAAACACTTGGTAGAGGAGCAAAACCCGAAAAATCATTTAAACGTTGATAAAACAATCCTCCCGAACCGACTTGTCCTGGAATTGTACAGAGAGCAAATATATGTGCATTTGATCCCATACCGCTGTCCCCGGACACCCTAACTCACAGGCAGCCGGAACCAGAAGTGCTGTGCACAAGAGAAAACAAGCAACAAGGAGCTCAACAACGAGATTACATATATTTTTCTTTTTCTGAGTTTTGATTGAAAAGATGAATTACAGAACAAATGAGAGAAAGAAAATGGATGTAATAATCCATTCCCAATTTTGGTATTCATCTGTTATTGCCTGACTAACCATTATTGTAATTATAAGGTCAAATCAATCTATTGACTATTTTTGATAATAGTCAATGATATTCAGCCTGGCAACTCCAAAAAATAGTGGCATTTCTAGGGTCACTGGAACCTCAGCAATCGCACATTATCTTAGAGAGAAACTTCTGCATGTCACTTTTAGTAGGGCAGTAAATCTGTTAAGGGATGATATATCACAAATAATTAAACGAAATTAAAAAAGAAAATAAAAAATTAAAAAGAGAATGACCTTATAATGGCGTGACTGAGGTGCTACTGAATGACAAACTACTATGAAGTTCGTACATATTATTGTTTTTTGCATCCAAGGCACTGGAAATTGCAGAAACATGAATTCCTTAGATGCGTGATTTTATATCCAGGGACTGCTCCTGTTAGTGCTCTTTTCATGAGAAGAGTTGAATTCCTCAAAGGTAATTCCTGGGTTGACCAAAAATAACAAGGCTGCTAACGGGGTATCAATTTGTTAGGGGGTGTACCAACCCCAAGGCAAATGATGTTTTGTCTTATTAGCATTTGGTACACCCCCAAGCAAAATCAGTCCCCCTATTAGCAATCTTGAAAAATAGCCCTCCCCCCAAATCCATGACATTTCATGGTTTAGTCTTCTCTACGACGTGTTGGAGATATTTCCATGCCGGGAAGCTGAACTGGAGCACATGGATTGTAGTAGTAGAAAATCCTACTACTACACCCCTTAAAAGAAAACATCATGAAGAACATCAAGGAATAGTTTTATTAAGTATAGAAATCAATACACATATGATAGATATATAGAACCCTAATTTAGGAAACAAATATTTTTTTCTCTCCTAAAGTTCTATCTCCACTCTCCAAAAGATCTCTCTCTACCACAAGTGGCTGGTCCTATATATAGGGATTTTACATAGTGGAGGACAGCTAATAAAGCCCCTATTTTCGGATCTAACATGCGAGTTGCTCGCTCCCGTACACTGTGTCTTGTCGCACATACTCTTGGACTTCCCACAGCTCTCACACTTTACTCGTGACTTTGTGACGTCATTGATTCCGTCATTTAAGATATGCTACGTGCGAACTCTGCTCGCTCCTTAGCAATTCAGTGGTCTCGCGTGATTATTCATGTGTGCGATATTTAACCCCTACATTTTGCCTCTTATCTTATCAATCTTTATTGTGGGAAGAGCGATGAGAGAACTGTTTTCATCCCCTTCTTCGCACCCTTTATGCGATTTTTCGCACTTTGTCAACCTTTCATCTTCTTTCCAAACCGAGAAACTTCCGGGTTTTCCGTGTAACCGCCAGCACGTCTTCGTCCCTGCAGTTTTTACTGACACGTCATCCCTTTTTACTTGATATAGACGGTTGTCTTCTTCCTTATTTAATCCCTCTTCAGAGAGAGAAAGACTTTCCTTTTAGTTCTTCTTCTTCACAAACTCTTTTCGTATTTCTGTCTCCCTCAAATCTTTATTTGAACTCGATGGATTCTTCTCACAGGTTCGTCTTTTCTCCTTTGTTACACTTTTGTTGGTTATGTTTATTTTTGGTATTATCTGTGAATCTTTGTAAGGATCTTATTCTTCCAACTTCGCCACCTCTCTTTTCTTTTCCACCAACAATTTCTACCTCTCTCGAATTAGATTCGGTGACTCAATCCATAACTTCTACTACTGAAGAAGTTCTTGCATCCATGCTAAACATTCCTATTACTACTTCTTCGGCTATTCCCGCATCTGTGGATCATTCCGTCTCCTCTCTTTAAGATGATACTGCTGCTATTTCTTCCATGAGCACTGTTCTGACTACTTATCCTCTTCGCACAGCTGGTCCTTCTCAAGCGAAATCTTTCACTCCTGAGGTTGGTGTCTTCGATGCTGCTGGTTCAGGGGATAGGCCTCTTCTTGATATTGTTCAGCTCACACATTCATCCTCCAATGACCCATCTCAACTTCGTTTATGCGAATCTCTCATCAAACTGTTGGGTAACTCTTCTTTGGATAAACCGTATAGGAGAGAGATCTTCGCTCAAATGGATTCATCCATGAATGCTTCCTTTGATCGTTTGGAGTCCCGCCGCCGATTTATTCAAGCTGAAGGTTTTTCAGATGCCAGCTCTACGATTCGTGAACTTACTCATCAGAATGCCCAACAGAGAGCTGAGGTTCATGCTGGGGAGATTACAGCCGAGAAACTTCGCAATAAAAACCAAGATCTTAGAGGTATATTTTTCACATCCCTTTACTCTTTTTGTGACTCCTTTACATCTTTCTCTTTCTATTTATTCGCTGGTACCTTTTCCATTCTTTGCTTTTGTTCATGCGAACATATAGATTTGTGCCAAAAGCGAGGTATGGAGAGACATGAGTTTCAACATTCTTCTGAGGATGCAATTGCAGAGAATAAGGAGCTGCAGCATTAGCTGAATCTATTGTTTAGTGATCGCTCGTATTTAGTAGATCAAATCGATAATTTGAAGAATGAAAATCATGGCCTTAATGCCCAGCTTGACTCCCTGAACTCCCAAATATCCCATATTGCAGGGCTTTTATATGATATTGACTTAAGTAATAAAACTTTATCAGAGAAAAATCGCACCCTAATGGGAGAGAATCAATCCCTTTTGAAGGAAAAGGCGAACTATACCCAACAATATCTCACCCTTCGTCGTACCTGTACTGAGCAAGAGGAATCTCTCCAGTCTTTGAGAAATCAATATGACAACGATATAAGGAGAGTGTCCTTAGAAAATGACAAGATTATAAATAGCAAAGTGAAACTGACTGTTGAGATGAAGAAGCTTCGCGAACAACACACTCGTTTGGAAAGCTCGCATGATATTTGAAAAAGAAACACGCCTCTCTTGTTAAAGATGAGAATAAAATTCGCTTGCGTCATGAAGGCTTGATATGTGATGATTTTGATAAGCACTTGGAGGTTATGAGAAGTAGTAGTTTGGCCCTTTCTCAGTATTATCTTTCCCAAATGGAAGGTAGTCGCACCAAGCTGACTACCTTTAATTGTATTTTTATCTTCTTTCGAATGTTGTTTCCATCGCATGTCTTTGTTATTTCTAAGCTAATTCTAGTATTTTTGTTCTCGCAGTTTCTGACAAGGCCAACCAACTCCTTGTCCAAAAGTCGATGTCTGACTTGGCCAAATCTCGCAAGGATGTTAGGGATCTTTCCTCTATGCTTTCATCTTCTCGTGATAGGGCATAGAGGAGGCAAATATATATTGAGCAGCTGATGAAGGTTTACGTCAAGAATGCCCAGAAAGACGTCGCACGCGAGGCTCATCTTCAGGATAAGGCTTATGCTTATGGGATATGTATTGCCAATTCGCTGCCTCTAGAGGAAATTGAACCTCTCAACATTTCTGATAATGAAGCTATTCCACATCCTGATAGTGACTACGATTATGTCAGTTGTAATGAGGAAATCCCTCACCTTGAAGATCAACCTGAACGTAGTGGTGCTTGCGGTAATCTTCTTGATGTATCAAACACTGATGTTACTCCTCAAGCTGAAGCCCAAGCTATTCCCCATGCTGAACTTTCTGCGAAGGCCTCTATTCCGAGCTCTCCTCCTGCTGAAGCCATTCATTCACATGATGAAGTTCCTCTGAATGACCCTTAGCTTCATTCTATTTCCATGTATTAGAGCTTATTTGGATCTCGCTTCTTTTTTGTTTTTGCTCTTTTTAGGAAACAAAGGTTTTGATGACATGGGTATTTATTTAGGTCCCTTGGTGTTTGATAGTGAGGTCTTATTGAGCCTCTCTAAGTATAGGTCTTAATCAGCCTCTCCTGGTAATATGGCTTATCTTTGCCTCAGGATATCGTTTTGGTCATGCGATAGAGTCGCAGGACGTCTTTACATATTCGTGCGTTGACCCCTTGACCCTATCTTGTCATCTTTCGTATTATTGCCTCTGCAGGATATGTGAATGTGCATTAATATAGCAAGCCTACTTACTCCCATGAGTAAAAGCATTGTGATATTAACGTCTTTGACACAATTCAGCTCCCTAATGGAGGGTGTCGTCCTTATCTTCCCCCTGGTTGCCCCTTCAAGGGACGTACCCCTATCGAGTTGGGGTGGGCTCTTCCCATCCAGTGATGCAACAACCACTTGATTTCGTGGTCTTTTATCCATCAGCCTATGTGGCTTATGGTTTCGATACCACACCTTAAGTGGGGTTTCTTGAGGAACGAGTGTATCATATCCAGGACTTGCTAAGAGAGGCGAGGTACGCTCCATACGCCCCCGACACCCTTAGCTTAACTGTGTACCGCGGCGCCGTGGTCGAGTTTCTACACTCCATAATAGATTACTTAGTACCTTAGACTTTCGAATAAGGAGTCTCTACCGGATAGGCTTTTATTTCGCCCCCACCTTCCATGACTCAGATCCCAGGGTTTGTATGGCTTTCGCCTGAGCCAAGCATTACTAGGTTTTTTTCCCAATTATGACGCATTAGGGATTATTTATTTTTCTTCTTGCACAAGTGCGAACTAGGGTGCATGCCATAATTGGTTACCCAGTGATGAGTGCCAAATATTGTATATATTTATCCCTTTTTGTTGGCATTTAACTCATCTTTTGTGCAGTAATTCTACATTTTATCCCATATTCTGTGTTTTCATTGTTTTCAAGAATAAATATTTTTATTAATTAATTTTGCATTTTTAGGTAATAAATAAAGTCTGGATGACTTGCGGAGCAAAAAGAGAAGAAAAGTAGTGAAAAGCCGGGAGAAATCACGCAAGGAAGCCGCGAAGAATGGTGCGCACAACCTCATTTTCTACACACAAAAACGCCTCCGTTCTCAGCCATCAGATCAGTTCTCAGAAGCATCCGATGGTCGCTCCTTCATAGAGCATCAAAATCTGAAGTCTCTGCCAAGCACCACAGCGCTGAAATTCCAAGCCTTCAGATTAGATGGTAGTTGAATCCAACGGTTGCTCCCTTGCTGTTCATCAAAGTTTGATATCTCCGCCTTACACTACAGCACCTTACCTAATCTAGCACCGTTCGTTTCGTTGTATCCCTTCATCCGACGGTCGCTCCTCGCTTGCCTCCGCATCACCGTCCGATCTACCTACCAGCTCCACATCTCACGGTTTAGTCTCGCTGAACATCAAAAATCGATGAACCCGCCACACACTCGAGCAACCTAACCCTATACCCATCGCCAAACACTCCCCTCCTTCCTTCCATCGACTTCTTTCTCCCTCACCCTCTGCAACCACCATCACCCTGCCACAACCACCTTCTCCCTGCCGCGCCACCAAACAACCACCTCGAGCTCACACACTGCCACCCTATCATCCTACACGTGATTGATAGCATCCCCCATCCTTCTAGCCCTTTATCCCATCAACTGATTACCTAACCTAAACCCTAGGTTATGGGTTGATGGATTAACGTGTGCTAGAGAGAAATTGAAGGCATGGAGAGGTAGA
The DNA here is from genome assembly GCF_003573695.1 of Papaver somniferum. Taxonomy (NCBI): domain Eukaryota; kingdom Viridiplantae; phylum Streptophyta; class Magnoliopsida; order Ranunculales; family Papaveraceae; genus Papaver; species Papaver somniferum. The sequence goes on from NC_039366.1 coordinate 13,715,995, forward strand.
GGAGGGCAAATAGAAGCATGGGTCGAGTTTAATTTGATGTTGCTACATCAAATTAGGTAAAAAAAATCAAACCCTAGTCTACTGTTAATTTGGGAATTTTTTTGGTAGAACCCTAATTGTGTCTGTGGGGTATAAATAACCTTGTGGGTGTTGTTGTAAAACTTTATGCTGGACTAGCCAGTGTCCAGAACTTAGTTCTGTTAATTTTAGTTCAATTTTATTTCAATTTCAATTTCAGTTCAAGTTCATTTCTGTTCATTTCTGTTCATGTTCATTTCTGTTCAATTTTAGTTTCTTTCCCTGTTTTAATTCCCTGTTTAGTAGTTTACATGTTGTGTTGTTCCTGTTGAATGTGTGATGTTCCTGTTAATGTTAAATGTTGTTTACATTTGTCCTGTTAATATGTGTTGTTCCTGTTAATCCTCATTGTTTTGTATCTGTTATTGGTAGAAGTTTGTTTTGTATCTGTTAATCCTCATTGTTTTGTCACTGTTAATGCCATGTTTAGTTCACTGTGTTTCAATTCATTGTCAAGAAGTGACGGTATGCTAGGTTAGAGCTTTCAGAGCACTGAATTGATTGAGTAATGGAAGAAATCAGTGCTCATAGCAAGCTGATTATCTTGCCATTCCATTTTTGTATGCTTAGGATGCATTGTGTTGATTGAGCATTGGGAGAAATTAGTGCTCATAGCAAGCTAATTCTCTTCCCATTCTATTTGTATGCCTGTATTCTTCCCTTGACCTTGCATTGTCACCATTTTAGCTTCACCATCTCCCTTGACCTTGGCTTAGGCCTTGGTTCATTTCCATTGTTGTTGTTTAGTTCTTTGCTGTTAATCATTGTCTTGTCTTTCCTGTTAACTGCCTTTTTTCTTCCTTGCCTTGCACTGCTGCATTCCCCTACTGCTGTTGTTGCTTCCCTTGTGCTGTTGCTTTTGCCCTGTTGTTGCATCTCTTGCACTGCCATCTCTTTTTTCTCCTTGTTCTGCTGCTGCTACTACTTGCACTGCTTGTGCAGCTACTGTGCAGTATTGCTGCTGCCTCCCTTTCTCTGCTTGTGCAACTGCTGTGCAGCACTTGTGCTGCTGCCACTTCTTCTCCTGTTGCCTTCACTTCTCCACTGCTGTTGTTCCTCCCTTGCTGTTGCTGCAGCTGCCTTTTCCTGACTGCTGTTGCTGCTGTTTTCTTAGCCTTGTGCAGCTGCTGCTGCAACCCTTCTGCCCTGTAACCCTGCTGTTGCTGCTGTTGCTGCAGCTGCCTTTTCCTTCCACTGCTGCTGCTGCTGCAACTGAGCCCAAAGCTCACTTCACTCCTGAGCCCAAGTCCAATTCAGTGAAACCAAAGGCTAAAAGCCCAGGTTAAGGCAAGCCCAAAGGCCTAGCTAAACCAAGCCCAGTTTCTAATACCAAAAGCCCATGAGTCCATTGAACTTAACCAAAGCCCAGTTCATTAAGGCTCCAAGCCCAAGTTCATTGTTAAGGCCCAGTTCAATTCATTTTAAGACCAACTGAGTCCAAGGCTCAGTTCAACTCAAAGGCCCAAGGCCTAAAGCACTTCATCATTACAAACAAACCCACTAAGCCCAAAGCAAATTTAAAAGCCCAACAATAGCAATTTAGAGCCCAAATAGCTAAACACTACAAAACACTCCCAATCTCTGTGGATCGACCCGTACTTGCACGAGCTACAACCGACTACCGTGCACTTGCGGTATTACTGTAGGCCCGCGTTTCATTGCGCTTAATTATATACCTATCTTCGGGGCCCACCAAGTTTTTGGCACCGCTGCCGGGGATTGGTGCTGTGTTTTTCGTGTGTTTTTATTAGCTATTTTTGCATTTCATTTCATAGCATTTGCATCTGCATCTGCTTCACTTCATTTGCTGTTGGACCTGCTGTTCTGAACCTGTGTTTTCCTCTGCTGGGACGCCACCAAGGAAAAGAACCAAAACCCAACTGGGTTTTTGCAACAATATCAAAGCAGCTGGGCTGTGCTTAAAAGGTAACCCATTTAAGAGAACCCGAATTGTGGGCTTCCAATTTTTAATTGTGGGCATGTAATATTAAAGCCAATTTTTGGGCTTCTCTTATTTTCTGTTGGGTTTGTAATAATTTATTTGTGGGCTTGTTTGTTTAATTTGTGGGCTTGTATTTAATTTTTGTGAGCTTGTTTACTTTGGACTTGTATTTTGTATTATGGGTTTTTAAACCCAGCTGAGCTTGTAACCGACCACGCTAGTTGAACTCGTTAGTGGGCCAAGTACCCAAATTCTAGGCCGAGATTTTGGACTCAGTTCCACCAAAAGTTTTCAACCAAGCGGAGCCAAAGCAAACGCAAAACAAACAGTGGGCGTGCTCCCATTCAAAAACCAAATTTTATTTTCCTTTTAAAAAAAAAAAAAAAAAAAAAAATTCTTGTGCTCCCAATTTTAAAACCAAATTCTACTTTGCTCCCACATTTTTAAAACCAAATTTTCTCTTTTCAAATATATCCCATTAAAAACAAACAACTTTTGAAAACCCATTAAAAACCAAATAGTGGGCTTTGTGTCTTTTCAAAATGGGCCAACCTCGTGCTCTCTATGAATACATGTATCCGTCAATAGAAATTCCATTATCATGTATTGTATTACCTCAACCAATAACCCTTTAAATAAATGCAAGCATGATACAAATACTTCCTATATTTCGAGGTTCGATTCTGAGAAACCCCTATAATGTAGAGAGTTTGAACAAATTTGTCGACTATGCAACCTGATCATATGTCCGAAGACTCTCTGAAAATTGCGTTTTGTTAATTTTCTTTAAAGGAAAGGGCCAAAACATGGTTTCCGGTTTGAGACCACAATCAATCACACTTGGGACCAACTCACAGATCTATTTTTCAAAAAATTCTTTCCACATCATAGGACCATCGATATTCGTCAAAGTATCAATTGTTTTGTCCAATTGGATGAGGAAACTGTTTTTCACTATTTTGAACGTTTTAATGATTTTTGAGTGAATGTCCGCACCATGGAATTGAGAAGTGGAGACTTGTCGTCATCCTCTATGAGGGACTAGACTTTAAATCTCGAACCATGGTTGAGTCTATGTGTAATGGTGAGTTTATTGATAAATCTGGATGATGCATGGAATTTTTTAGCCGAGATTGCAGAGAAAACCCATCAATGGGAATCCGTTAGGGAAACAGGAACAACACCACATGATGAGTCACCCCCATGAATTAGAGTTTTATTCTTGTAATAGCTCCGACCTTAGGATTGAAAATTATCCTAGATTGCAAAATTCCTATCATGATGATGATGATGATTATGATGGTATGTTAGAAGAACATGTCTATACTAAAAATGTTATGGAACCTTTGGGTTCAAATACATTAGGCTTCTCTGCCCCGACCTTAATGCATGATATTTCTTCTAGTATTCCATGTGATGTTTCCCCTGATGTGCCGATACACGAGAATAAATCTGTTGATGATGTTGATAATTCTGATTGTGATCTTGCCAATTTGATTGATGATTGTGAGCATGATGTGACATGTGTAGATGAGTTAGGAAATTTTGATTTGATTGATAATGATATGCCTATTCTTCTACCTAAGTCACAATCTGATGGCCTTCCACCCAACCTAGATTTGGTTTGTACCCATATTGTCAAACCGATTTTTCTGAAAATTCCTAATCTAGGATTGGAACTGTGTGCCTCCCAAGTCCTCTTGGACTATTTTGCTTCAAAATATAACACTTTTAAAGAGCCACAATTGGAATGCATTTCTTTGCCCATCCCGAACAAAGTCCATTTTCAGTTAGACCTTTTGAATCCTGAACCCCTAAAATTAAAAGATTTTGTGCTTAAAAGTAAACCTGTTGAAAAATTTTGGTTTAGGGGTGATTCATTCGGTTTTTCACTCTCACTCTCATTTCAGTCCAATTTTAGTGTTTTGAAACTTTCTATGTCTCTACACTTTTTCTTTTGGGTTGATCCTCAACTCTTTAGATTGTTGGTGTATGGTGAATTTTTTTGTATATCATCCAGTAGATAAAATTTCTTAAAAACCCTTTTGTTCCTTTTGTATATATTTTGCTAATCCAATATGATCTCGGCTGAAATATGTTGGATTTTTGCCTTGAATAACGGAGTTTTAATTCTGCTTTCGCCGAAATCGGGTATTCTCTCTCCTTTTACCCTACTCAGCATGTCCCTTTCCATATGTTGCATTTTAATTCTTTCCATATTTTGAAACATTGAGGACAATGTTTAGTTTAGGTTTGGGGGTATAGAGTAGATACCATGATAATTTGCCATAATTGAAAACGAACTCCTTCTTCTTTTGAAAAAAATTGAAAAATTCCAAAAAAATTGAAAAATAAAAATTGAAAAAAATTAAAAATGAAAATCATAAAAAATGGAGCTCATTTACCTTGAAATGTTGACTCTTGTGCAAATATGTATTTTTATTAGGAGTCTTAGTCTAGATATTTAGGCACCCTGATTCTAGCACAATTCACATAGTGATAAGAAATTTGCACGCGCACGATCTACCAATACATGTATGGCCTCGATCTTCAAGGTGTTTGATAGGAAGTTACGATTGCCAATCACTTTAGAATATGAACGAACGAAACTTGACTAGCTTGTTCTTTGGTTGGTTGGGATAGAAGGTGGAGGTTACATTAAGAAAGACAACCATCAAATTTAATTGGGTGCATCAAAAAGGGCTACCTCTTGCAAAATGTCATGTAATTTTTGTTTCCTTTTGTATAATCAAAAGTGTTTCCTTGTTCTAAAAAAAAAAAAAAAAAAAAAAAAATATATATTATATATATATATATCAGAAAAATACAAAAAAAAATCAAGTACTTATCAATTCCATCATCTCTTGTTCCAAAAATAAAAGAGAATAGTCAATGTAAATAGAGTCATGTAAAGAGTCATCTTTTTTTATTTCATTGTAATAAGCAAGGAGGGTGTATGCCATTGATGTACAACGCGAGTAATTGTGAAATACCTCCAACTCATTCACAATTCTCGTAAAGTCCGGACAGCTAGCTAGATTTCGACCTCAGTTCTTAGCCTGAGAAACTATCTCTTGGTGATTAGTAGTCATAACTTCAGATCTTTCTTTACACATGTGTAGATACACTTTACACTCTTATCACATGTCTTTTTTTGTTATCAGTGCTAGGATTGTGCCTTCGATAGCTAGATTGACATCTCCATTTTGCTGTGAGCTTAAACTGTTTTGCACATGTCACATTTGATGGAATCTGAGCTTATATTTTGACCTAGAACTTTGTAGGTACGTTCTAAGCAAACCTTCACGAGACTTCAACTCGTCCACTAGGGACACTTAGTGGTTTAAAAGGCTTAGTGCATAAGCTAAATGCATTCGAGAGACCAGCGACAGTGGTATAGTTGGGATTTCCTTAGTTTTGTTTTACTTGAGGACAAGTAAAATTCAGGTTTGGGGGTATTTGATGAGTGCCAAATATTGTATATATTTATCCCTTTTTGTTGGCATTTAACTCATCTTTTGTGCAGTAATTCTACATTTTATCCCATATTCTGTGTTTTCATTGTTTTCAAGAATAAATATTTTTATTAATTAATTTTGCATTTTTAGGTAATAAATAAAGTCTGGATGACTTGCGGAGCAAAAAGAGAAGAAAAGTAGTGAAAAGCCGGGAGAAATCACGCAAGGAAGCCGCGAAGAATGGTGCGCACAACCTCATTTTCTACACACAAAAACGCCTCCGTTCTCAGCCATCAGATCAGTTCTCAGAAGCATCCGATGGTCGCTCCTTCATAGAGCATCAAAATCTGAAGTCTCTGCCAAGCACCACAGCGCTGAAATTCCAAGCCTTCAGATTAGATGGTAGTTGAATCCAACGGTTGCTCCCTTGCTGTTCATCAAAGTTTGATATCTCCGCCTTACACTACAGCACCTAACCTAATCTAGCACCGTTCGTTTCGTTGTATCCCTTCATCCGACGGTCGCTCCTCGCTTGCTTCCGCATCACCGTCCGATCTACCTACCAGCTCCACATCTCACGGTTTAGTCTCGCTGAACATCAAAAATCGATGAACCCGCCACACACTCGAGCAACCTAACCCTATACCCATCGCCAAACACTCCCCTCCTTCCTTCCATCGACTTCTTTCTCCCTCACCCTCTGCAACCACCATCACCCTGCCACAACCACCTTCTCCCTGCCGCGCCACCAAACAACCACCTCGAGCTCACACACTGCCACCCTATCATCCTACACGTGATTGATAGCTTCCCCCATCCTTCTAGCCCTTTATCCCATCAACTGATTACCTAACCTAAACCCTAGGTTATGGGTTGATGGATTAACGTGTGCTAGAGAGAAATTGAAGGCATGGAGAGGTAGAGGAGGACAAATAGAAGCATGTGTCGAGTTTAATTTGATGTTGCTACATCAAATTAGGTAAAAAAAATCAAACCCTAGTCTACTGTTAATTTGGGAATTTTTTTGGTAGAACCCTAATTGTGTCTGTGGGGTATAAATAACCTTGTGGGTGTTGTTGTAAAACTTTATGCTGGACTAGCCAGTGTCCAGAACTTAGTTCTGTTAATTTTAGTTAAATTTTATTTCAATTTTATTTCAATTTCAGTTCAAGTTCATTTCTGTTCATTTCTGTTCATGTTCATTTCTGTTCAATTTTAGTTTCTTTCCCTGTTTTAATTCCCTGTTTAGTAGTTTACATGTTGTGTTGTTCCTGTTGAATGTGTGATGTTCCTGTTAATGTTAAATGTTGTTTACATTTGTCCTGTTAATATGTGTTGTTCCTGTTAATCCTCATTGTTTTGTTTTCATTATTGGTAGAAGTTTGTTTTGTTTCTGTTAATCCTCATTGTTTTGTCACTGTTAATGCCATGTTTAGTTCACTGTGTTTCAATTCATTGTCAAGAAGTGACGGTATGCTAGGTTAGAGCTTTCAGAGTACTGAATTGATTGAGTAATGGAAGAAATCAGTGCTCATAGCAAGCTGATTATCTTGCCATTCCATTTTTGTATGCTTAGGATGCATTGTGTTGATTGAGCATTGGGAGAAATTAGTGCTCATAGCAAGCTAATTCTCTTCCCATTCTATTTGTATGCCTGTATTCTTCCCTTGACCTTGCATTGTCACCATTTTAGCTTCACCATCTCCCTTGCCCTTGGCTTAGGCCTTGGTTCATTTCCATTGTTGTTGTTTAGTTCTTTGCTGTTAATCATTGTCTTGTCTTTCCTGTTAACTGCCTTTTTTCTTCCTTGCCTTGCACTGCTGCATTCCCATACTGCTGCTGTTGCTTCCCTTGTGCTGTTGCTTTTTCCCTGTTGTTGCATCTCTTGCACTGCCATCTCTTTTTTCTCCTTGTTCTGCTGCTGCTACTACTTGCACTGCTTGTGCAGCTACTGTGCAGTATTGCTGTTGCCTCCCTTTCTCTGCTTGTGCAACTGCTGTGCAGCACTTGTGCTGCTGCCACTTCTTCTTCTGTTGCCTTCACTTCTCCACTGCTGCTGTTGCTCCCTTGCTGTTGCTGCAGCTGCCTTTTCCTGACTGCTGTTGCTGCTGTTTTCTTTGCCTTGTGCTGCTGTGCACTGCTTGTGCAGCTGCTGCTGCAACCCTTCTGCCCTGCAACCCTGCTGTTGCTGCTGTTGCTGCAGCTGCCTTTTCCTTCCACTGCTGCTGCTGCTGCAACTGAGCCCAAAGCTCACTTCACTCCTGAGCCCAAGTCCAATTCAGTGAAACCAAAGGCTAAAATCCCAGGTTAAGGCAAGCCCAAAGGCCTAGCTAAACCAAGCCCAGTTTCTAAGACCAAAAGCCCATCAGTCCATTGAACTTAACCAAAGACCAGTTCATTAAGGCTCCAAGCCCAAGTTCATTATTAAGGCCTAGTTCAATTCATTTTAAGACCAACTGAGTCCAAGGCTCAGTTCAACTCAAAGGCCCAAGGCCTAAAGCACTTCATCATTACAAACAAACCCACTAAGCCCAAAGCAAATTTAAAAGCCCAACAATAGCAATTTAGAGCCCAAATAGCTAAACACTACAAAACACTCCCAATCTCTGTGGATCGACCCGTACTTGCACGAGCTACAACCGACGACCGTGCACTTGCGGTATTACTGTAGGCCCGCGTTTTTACTTCGCTTCATTTTTATACCTATCTTTGAGGCCTACCACCTAGCCTCCCTAGTTAGAGGTTTTAAATTTTATTTCCCCCTGTTGGGGTCTTATTTTGAGGGTTTATCGTTGCCTTTTTATTCTATTCGTATTTTCATAGATCTTTGTTTTGAATGGAGAAAACATTTTCTTTTTATTCGTAACTTCGCGCATACATTATTAGCTTTTCTCTTCTTCTTTCGGACATACTACTCTATTAAACCTCCCATGGATAATACTTTTTAAGGTAAAATCTATTCCACGGATGATCGAGCTTGCTTCCAACATCCTTTCCATCTTTGTCCATTAACTCGTACGCTCCATTTCCTACAATTCGCTTGATTATGTATGGTCTGTCCCACTTCTTCTCCAGCTTTCCATCTCCTCCCTTTTGATAAGATGGTATTTCTCTCAATACCATCTCTCCTGGTTGAAATTCTCGTGGTTTGACACGCTTGTTGTATTCCCTTGCCAGTCTTTGTGATAGTTCTGCATGTGTGTCGCAAAGCAGCCTCTCTATTTTCCTCTAAGTCATCCAACTTTGCTAGTATCATATTTGTGTTTATATTCTTCTCCCATGCTTCTTTCTTTGTTGTTGGCATGATGACTTCAGTTGGTAAAACAGCTTCTACCCCATACGTTAAACAGAATGGTGACATTCCCGTTGCTTATCTTCTTGTTGTTCTATATGTCCATAAGACATTATGGATCTGCTCGCACCATCCTTTATTTTGTCCTTCCAACTTCTTCTTTAGTATATTCGCAAGCGTCTTATTAGTTGCCTCAGCCTGTTCATTACTTTGAGGATATAAAGGAGTTGACTTTCCAATATGGATCTTGAAGGCATTTAGTAGAATTTCTATGTTCACAACCTTGAATTGTTTTCCATTATCAGACACCAATTGCACGGGTATGCCGAATCTGTAAATGATATTCTCGAATATGAATGTAAAGATGTCTTTACCACATATATGTTGGACTGCTTTTACTTCTGACCACTTTGTGAAATAATCTGTTGCGACAATCAGATATCTTCTTTGGCCTGATCCTGGTATGAATGGCCCCACAATGTCTAAACCCCATCTTGCGAATGGACAAACATTGGTAGATGAGATTAAGTTCGCCCCAGGTGCATGTATTCTGTTTCCATGTCTTTGACATTCTTCACATCGTCTAGATACTTCCCTTGCGTCTTCATTCATGTATGGCTAGTAGAACCCTTGTGCTTTTGTCTTGTATGCTAATGATTTTCCTCCGCTATGATCGCCTGCATCTCCATAATGTATTGCCTTTAATATTTTTATTCCTTCTTTTCGCTTAGCGAGGGTCCAAGGAATGATCGTCGTCAAAGAACTCCATATCTTAATTCGTAGTTTGTCGCGCGGCTTTTTATCTTGTGTGCCGCTAATCTTTTTCTTCGTACCTCTCTATTTTCCAAGTATGCATGAAGCTGCGATCTCCAATCTTCTTCGTTTCTCTTCTTTCTCCGTTTTCATCTTCTATCATCATTACTTATGTTTCTCCTTCTTTTTTGATTGACAACAAACTGTATCGTGCGGTTGGATCCACCAACATTGATGCGAGAAATGCCAAAGCGTCTGGGGATCTGTTGTCTTTCCGGCATATAAGTCTCCACTCCATGTTTTTTATTTTTGCTGACAACTCTTCTGCGAGTAGCTTATATTTCTGTAATGAAGGTTCATTCGTGCTGTATATCCCCAATATTTGGTTGATTACTAGTTGCAAATCACTGGTTATTCTGACGTCTTCTAATTCCATTTCTATTTCCAATCGCAATGCATGTATCACTCCTTCATACTTTGTTTCATTATTTGTTGATGAGAATTCCAGTCTGAATGGATATGCCATTCTTTCCCCAGATGTCGATATAATTACTATTCATATTCCATTCCCTTCTCCGTTTTCAGATCCATCAACTAGTATCTCCCACCTTTTTGAATTTCTCTCTCTTAATAAATTTTGTGGGTTCCCTAGTTCTTCATCTATCTCCATCATGTCTTTTACACTCTCATCTTCCTCCAAGGGAAATTCTGCCAAAATATCTGCAATAATTTGTGATTTTGGTGATGATAATATCTCATATTTTATTTGTAATTCTCCCACTTGTGCGTTCCATCTTTCTACTCTCCCGGACCATTTTAAGTTCTTCATCACAGATTCAATTGGTACCCTTGTAAGAACTCTGAATTTATGGGCTTGAAAATACGTTAGAAGATTTTCTGCTGTATTGTAGGTTTTTCTTATGTAGTTGTTGATGGTGGTTTTTAGCGTAAGGTTAAAATCGTAAAACCGTACATCTGACATGACGTCATCATGACCATTAGCACATTTATTGAATCGCTCAGCATTCTTACGTAAGAATTACCAGGGTATCTTTTCTCTTTTATGAGTCATGTTCCACGACAGAACCCTTAACGTTAATTGACATCACCTGTCCAAAACCCTAATTCTCGTGCTACTGCGCCACGACATGCCAACCATGCCAGCCGCACCACTGTGCCAATGGAAAACTTGTGCCAGCCACATCTCCGTGCCAAGGCATGCCAACCATGCCAACCGCACCACTGTGCGAATGGCAAACCGTGCCAGCCACATCTCCGCGCCAAGGCATGCCAACCATGCCATCCGCACCACTGTTCCAATGGAAAACCGTGCCATCCATATCTCCGCGCCAAGGCATGCCAACCATACCAAACGCACCACTGTACCAATGGAAAACCCTGCCAGCCACATCTCCGCGCAAAGGTATGCGAACCATGCCAGCCGGACCACAGTGCCAATAGCAAACCGTGCCAGCCACATCTCCGCGCTAAGGCATGCCAACCATTCCAGCCGCACCACTGTGCCAATAGAAAACCGTGCCAGCTACATCTCCGCGCCAAGGCATTCCAACCATGCCAGACGCTCCACTGTGCCAATGACAAACCGTGCCAGCCACATCTCCTCGCCAAGGCATGCCAACTATGCCAGCCGCACCACTGTGCCAATGGAAGATCGTTCCAGCCACATCTCCGCGCCAAGGCATGCCAACCATGCCATCCGCACCTCTGTGTGTATGGCAAACTGTGCCAGCCACATCTCCGCGTCAAGGCATGCCTAGCCATGCTAGCCGCACCATGTGCCAAACGGCATGCCAAGCCCTTGGCCCACCATGCCAAACACACCTAGCCATGCTAGCCGCACCATGTGCCAAACGGTATTCCAAGCCCTTGGCCTCACCATGGAAAACGCACCAAGCCATGCTAGCCTCACCATGTGCCAAACGGCATGCCAATCCCTTGGCCCCACCATGCCAAACACACTTATCCAAGCTAGCCCCACCGTGTGCCAAACGGCATGCCAAGCCCTTGTCCCCACCATGCCAAACGCACCTTTCCATGGCCCTATCCATGCTAGACGCACCATGGGCCAAACAACATGCCAAGTGGTAGCTCAAGGAATGAGACCTAAAAACTACAACCTATGTTTTACCTACAAGTATACAGGGTCTTGATGAAGATAGAATGTAAATAGAGGTTTGTCCACAGGGACTTGGAGGATTTGCTAAAGTTTTCTAAATTTCTAAAGTTATCTGAATTCAAAAGAAGGTACTAAGGCTTTTGATTCCACTACTTGACCCTAGGCTAAGGAAATTATGATGCAATGTATGTCTTGTTCTTTCATGAAAGACTACAATGAGGATTCTACTAACTATCCTAACCAAATTACCCCTAGCATCAGTTGTCTTTAATCAGCATAACTAATCACAGGCATTTAGCTCCTCTAGCTAGTTTAGCTTAAGGAAATCTCTCTAGTGGATTGAATTCTTGGCCAAAGACCTAGCACCACTCCTAGTATCAGCTGTCTTCTAACAGCACAGGTGATCACAAGCAGGTGGCCCAAATGGCTAAGCATTCATCCTAAGGCAATTCAGCTCAATAAAAGAACATACAAATACATTAACATTCCTAGCATATGATCAAGAGCTTACTCTAAACCCTAGCAAGTGAATTAGAACATGGACATGCTTGTAATCATGATACTAACAGGTATAAACATGCTCCACATTACACAGCATACAATTCACATTCAACCTTTATGCATAAGAGAGATTCAACATGGATGAATTGAAAATGAATGTCGAAATTAATATTGAACTGCAAATATTGCTCACTGGCTAGCCCAGAGATGCCGAATTCACAACCCCTAACACCCTTTTATAGTTACAACAAAAAAATTCCAAAATCCCCAAATCAGTGAAATTAGGGTTTTACAAAAAATCCTTACCTAATCTCTGAAAACGACTGATAGCTCTCACCCATGCTTCCTTCTCGTCTGCTGATGCTACCCATGCCTTCGATTTATCCTCTAACCTCACCTATTTCATCAACTCCTAACCTAGGGTTCCTGTGAGATGAAACGATTAGGAGGTGATGTAATAAGTGGCTAGAAAAGTAGGTCTTGGTTGTTAGAAGTGATGATGGCTCGAGTGGTGGTGGTTGAGTGATTTGGGGGAGAAGATGGTTGAGTGATTTGGGGGGAGAAGATGGTTGCAGAGAAGAAGAAAGGTATGGAAGAGAAACTCGATGGATTTAGGAGAAGGGTGCGTTTGGTGCGGGTAATAGGGTTAGGTTGCTTAGGTGTTAAACGGGATCATCAAATTTGATGTTTTGTGAAGGGAATCCGTGGGATGATAACTTATGAAACGGATCTAACGGCGAGATGGAGACAAATTATGAGCGACCGTTGGATGCAAAAATACAACGAAACTAACGGCTCAAGATGGAGTTAGGTATTGTAGTGTTGGTCAGGTGCATCGAAATCTGATGCATGATGACGCAGCGACCGTTGGATGATGGAATGGATCCAATCTTACGGTTAAGAAGGAAAACGGGTTTGGGTTTTTAATTTTGGGTTTAAGATATGGATTTGGGTTTAGGAATTGGATTTGGGTTTAGGAATTGGATTTGGGCTTAGGTAATCTTGAGTCCACTTCTTCTTTAAGAATAATTTCTTCCTTTTTAAGCCCATTTTTATCCTTGAGTCTTCCATAACACATTCTTCACTTCTTTTCCGCTAGAGTTTCCACCGGCTTTCTCCCGTGTCTTTGCTCTTTTGGCTCCGCAACTCATCTAGTCTTTATTTGGTACCTAAAAATACAAAATTAAACAATATTAAGTAATTATCCTTGAGGAGAGTAAAATACAAAATTCATTACAAATGGGGGAATTATGGTATGCAAAATGGGATAAGTGCCAATAAAACGATGATAAATAATGCAATATTTGGCGCCTATCAAATACCCCTAAACCTGAATTTTACTTGTCCTCAAGTAAAACAGAAACTAAGGAAATCCTACCTATACCACTGTCGCTGGTCTCTCGATTGCATTTAGCGAATGCAATAAGCCTTTTAAACCACTAAGTGTCCCTGGTGGACGAGTTGAAGTCTCGTGAAGGTTTGCTTAGAACGTACCTACAAAGTTCTAGGTCAAAATATGAGCTCAGATTCCATCAAATGTGACATGTACAAGACAGTTTAAGCTCACAGCAAAATGGAGATGTCAATCTAGCTATCAAAGGCACAATCCTAGCACTGATAACAAATAAAGACATGTGATAAGAGTGTAAAGTGTATCTACACATGTGTAAAGAAAGATCGTATGTTATGACTACTAATCACCAAGAGATAGTTTCTCAGGCTAAGAACCGAGGTCGAAATCTAGCTAGCTGTCCGGACTTTACGAGAATTGTGAATGAGTTGGAGGTATTTCACAATTACTCGCGTTGTACATCAATGGCTTGCACCCTTCCTTGCTTATTACAATGAAACAACAAAATGACTCTTTACATGACTCTTATTTACATTGACTACTCTCTTTTATTTTTGGAACAAGAGAGGATGGAATTGAAAAATACTTGATTTTTTTTTTTTTTTTTTAAGAAGTAAACACTTTTGATACATATACAAAAATAAACAAAAAATTACATGACACTTTGCAAGAGGTAGCCCTTTTTGATGCACCCAGTTAAATTCGATGGTTGTTTTTCTTAATGTAACCTCCACCTTCTATCCCAACCAACCAAAGAACAAGCTCGTCAAGTTTCGTTCAGTATTCTAAAGTGGTTGGCAACTAAAACTTCCGATAGAACACCTCAAGGATGAGGCTATACATGTATTGGTAGATCGTGCGCGTGTAAATTTCTTATCACTATGTGAATTGTGCTAGAATCAGGGTGCCTAAATATCTAGACTAAGACTCCTAAAAATTACATATTTGCACAAGAGTCAACACTTCAAGGTAAATGATCTCCATTTTTGTGATTTTTTTTCATTTTTTAATTTTTTATTTTAATTTTTCATTTTTTCAAAAAGAGGGAGGAGTTTTGTTTTCAATTATAGCATGTTATAAGGGTATATACTGATTATCACCCCTAAACCTAAATTAAACAGTGTCCTCAATGTTTAAATAGTGCAAAAGAAAGAACTGTACAGAAAAGGAAAAACATAAAATAAAATGGAACGTTCAACCTGGTTTATGTACAAGGGTGGACCAATCAGGACGCGTAGACGGGATCCTCCAGATCGGTTGCCTCAATGTCAGGCGGAAGTGGTTCAAGGAACGGTTTCAATCGCTGCCCATTCACTTTGAAAATGTTCTTTTTGGAGACATCTTCAAGTTCCACAGCTCCATGAGGGAATACCGTGTGTACTAGGAACGGGCCGGTCCATCGGGACCGCAATTTTCCTGGAAAAAGATGCAGCCGAGAGTCGTATAACAAAACTTTCTGACCCGGTGTGAATGACTTGCGCATAATACGCTTATCATGAAACAACTTCATCTTTTGCTTATACAGCTTGGCACTGTCATAAGCCTCATTCCTTAATTCTTCTAACTCATTGAGTTGAAGTTTCCGTTGTGCACCCTCCTTGTCGAGAGAAAAGTTAAGTTTCTTGATAGCCCAGTAAGCTCGATGTTCTAATTCCACAGGAAGATGACATGGCTTTCCATACACCAGACGATAAGGGGACATGCCAATTGGTGTCTTATAAGCTGTTATATAGGCCCACAAAGCATCATTCAATCTCAATGACCAATCTTTCCTTGACGGGTTGACCGTCTTCTCCAGAATGTGCTTAATTTCCCTATTAGAAACTTCTACTTGTCCGCTTGTCTGAGGGTGGTACGGAGTTGCAACCTTGTGGGTTATTCCATACTTGCGTACTAAAGACTCAAAGTACTTGTTACAGAAATGTGAACCACCGTCACTGATTATAGCTCTAGGGGTACCAAAACGTGAAAATATGTTCTCCTTCAGAAATGAGAGTACCACCTTGTGGTCATTCGTCTTGGTTGCAACAGCTTCAACCCACTTCGAAACGTAATCAACAACAACTAGGATGTATAATTTTCCTTCAGAAATAGGAAATGGACCTATAAAGTCAATCCCCCACACATCAAATAGCTCAACGATCAAAATCGGATTCAACGGCATCATGTTTCTCCTCGAGATACTTCCTAGTTTCTGACAGCGCTCACAAGCAATACAATACTCATGGCAGTCTCTAAACAGCGATGGCCAGTAAAACCCACACTGCAGGATCTTTGCAGCGGTCTTCTTGGCACTGAAATGCCCTCCACATGCTTGGTCATGACAGAAAGATATCACATCTTTCTGTTCCATGTCGGGTACACATCTCCTAATGATTTGGTCTCGGCAGTACTTAAACAAATATGGGTCGTCCCAAAGGAAATGTTTAACTTCAGCCAAGAACTTGGAGCGGTCTTGTCTCGACCAATGTGAGGGCATTCTACCTGTAGCAAGGTAGTTAACAATGTCGGCAAACCAAGGAAGGTTTGACACAGACATCAATTGTTCATCAGGGAATGATTCTCTAATCAGCTCAGATTCATCAATAGACTCACTAGTTAATCGGGACAAGTGATCAGCAACCACATTCTCACAACCTTTCTTATCACGGATTTCGATGTCGAATTCCTGTAATAAGAGTATCCATCGAATAAGGCGAGCTTTAGCATCCTTCTTAGAAAGAAGATACTTCAAAGCCGCATGGTCAGTGTATATGATGATCTTAGATCCTATCAAATAAGATCTAAACTTGTCTAATGCAAATACCACGGCAAGTAACTCCTTCTCGGTAGTCGAATAGTTGAGTTGAGCATCATTAAGAGTTTTACTAGCATAGTATATCACATATGGTAGTCTATCAACACGCTGTCCTAAAACAGCGCCAACGGCATAATCAGAGGCATCACACATGAGTTCGAACGGTAGTTCCCAGTTGGGTGGTTGGACAATAGGAGCTGAGGTGAGGAGAGTCTTGAGTTCTTCCCATGCCTTCACACAAGCAGCATCGAAGTTAAAGACAACATCTTTGACAAGTAGATTACACAAAGGTCTTGAGATTTGGCTAAAGTTTTTGATGAATCGCCG
Source organism: Papaver somniferum (assembly GCF_003573695.1). NCBI lineage: Eukaryota > Viridiplantae > Streptophyta > Magnoliopsida > Ranunculales > Papaveraceae > Papaver > Papaver somniferum. Next base: position 13,732,631 of record NC_039366.1, read on the forward strand.
GTAGAACCCAGCGTGACCTAAAAATGATCGAATCCCCTTCACAGAGTGGGGTTGTGGTAAATGTTGAATGAGGTCGACTTTAGCTTTATCTACTTCAATTCCTTTTTCCGAAACGATGTGTCCTAGAACTATGCCGGAGTTTACCATGAAGTGGCATTTTTCCCAGTTTAAAATCAGATTCTTTTGCTTACATCTAGACAACACAAGGACCAGATGGTCCAAACATTCATCAAAAGAGGAACCAAACACAGAGAAATCATCCATAAAGATCTCGAGAAAACTATCTATCATGTCTGAAAAAATGCTCATCATGCAACGCTGAAAAGTGCAGGTGCATTACACAGCCCGAAGGGCATACGTCTAAAAGCAAATGTCCCAAATGGACACGTAATGTAGTTTTTTCCTGATCTTCCGGTGCAATGTGAATTTGGTTATAACCGGAAAAGCCATCTAGAAAACAGTAGTGACTGTGTCCAGACACACGTTCTAGCATTTGGTCTATGAAGGGAAGGGGGAAGTGATCTTTTCTTGTTACTGTGTTCAACTTCCTGTAGTCGATACATACTCGCCATCCTGTGGTTGTACGTGAAGGGACTAACTCATTCTTTTCGTTCCGAACTACAGTAATGCCTGACTTCTTAGGCACAACTTGAATGGGACTAACCCATTTACTATCTGAAATCGGATATATGATACCCGCATCAAGTAGCTTCAAGATCTCACTCTTAACAACGTCTCTCATGTTAGGATTAAGTCTCCTTTGCATTTCCCTAGATGGTTTGGCATTCTCTTCAAGATTAATGTGGTGCATGCAAATGGTGGGACTTATCCCTTTGAGATCTGAGATGGTCCATCCTAAGGCTTCTTTCTGCTCCTCAAGTACTCCTAAAAGCTTGTTTTCCTGTTCTATGTTTAATCGTGAAGAAATGATAACAGGTAAAGTATCAGAAGGACCTAGAAATGCATACTTCAAAGTATCAGGTAATGGTTTCAATTCCTGTTTGGCCTTAGGAGACTCATCCGAAGATATAACAGACTTCTCAGAAAGTGGGAGTTGTTCCACTGTAGTCTGCCATTTAGTGATGTCCATTTGAGGTACAGATTCGAGCAAAGATTGGACTTCACCAATGTATTCATCATCATACAACTCCAAGTTAACATCTTCCAAACATGCTTGCAAGGGATCTTTTGACATAATGCCAGTCAATGAATCTTGTATCAAACTCTCAATCATATTGACCTCATGTACATCCTCATCATCAAGATTCACATGCTGTTGACTAACATTAAACACATTCAGCTCTACAGTCATGTTTCCAAAAGACAGCTTCAACACTCCATTACGACAATTGATGATCGCATTAGACGTCGCCAAGAAAGGACGTCCTAAAATGACAGGAATGTGACTATCCGGGTTTTGCACAGGTTGAGTGTCTAAGACAATAAAGTCTACAGGAAAGTAGAACTTATCAACCTTAATCAAAACATCCTCAATTACACCTCGAGGGACTTTGACGGATCGGTCCGCCAATTGGAGAGTTATGGGTGTTGGCTTCAATTCTCCAAGACCTAACTGCGCATAAACAGAATATGGCAGGAGGTTCACACTTGCACCTAGATCTAATAAAGCTTTATTGACCATGTGGTTTCCTATAGTGCAAGAAATTGTTGGACAACCTGGGTCCCTAAACTTAGGTGGAGTTTTGTTTAGAATGATGGAACTCACCTGTTCAGCTAAGAAAGCACGTTTGTGCACATTAATCTTGCGCTTTTGAGTGCACAAGTCTTTGAGGAATTTGGCATAAGCAGGGATTTGCTTAATTGCCTCAAGAAAAGGAATGTTGATGTTGACTCTTTTGAACAGTTCTAACATCTCATTGTAGTGGGTGCTTATCTGTTGGCGAACTAACCTCTGAGGATATGGAGCAACATGAGCATTAGGAGTTAGAGGGATATTCACAACAGTCGTATTTTCGGCTTCACTAATGTGCTCAGGCTCCTTTTCTAAGTTGGAGGTGTTCTTTGGTGGTGCAGGCAATGATATGTTTGGCTCAGATTCATTTGATTGTGGTGTGCCTACATTGTTCTCAACAATCTTACCACTTCGGAGAGTGGTGACGGAATGGACTTGATCGGGTGAGGTTTCATTGCAAGATGATGTGCCTGCTTGAAATATCCTCTTTGGATTTTGTTGGGGCTGGCTAGGAAGTTTACCCTTTTCTCTTGTATTCAGTGCATCGCAAATTTGACCCATCTGTAGTTCTAGAGCGGAGACTCGTTGATCAGTTGCTTTCTCATTTTTCATCAGATGTTGGGTCAACTGATTGATACTCTCTTCGATGCTAGACAATTTCTTGTCAGCAGTGTATTGAGGTACGACTGCTGTTGAGGATTTTTAGGGTATTGATAGCCTTGATTGTTTTGATAGCTTTGAGTGGGTTGAGATGGTCCTCCTTGAATGGGTCCTTTAGACCATGAAAAATTGGGGTGGTTCCTCCATCCTGGGTTGTAGGTCTGTGAATAAGGGTTATGTTCTTGTTTTTGAAACATAGCATGTGCCTGTTCCAGCCTAGATTCTTGGAATGCATGCATTTCCGGACAATCACTGACCTGATGGTCAGAAACGTTACATATATCACAGATAGCCATTTCGACATGTTCACAGAAAGCAGTGGTAGAAGGTTTTACGTTTTTCTGAAGTTCTAATGCTTCTATTTTTCTTGCTAGTGCTGCCATTTTTGCATTTCCCTCAAAATCAGACTCAATTCTATGGACCTTATCTACAAGTGTAGTCTTTCTAGGTTCACGAATGGACTCCCACTGTTGAGTTTTTTCAGAAACTTCAATTAGGAAAGCCCAAGAGTCATCAGCACTTTTATCTGTGAAGAGTCCATTGCACATAGACTCTACAATTGTTCGGGTGGAGACATCTAAACCTTCATACAAAATTTGCACAAGTCTCCATTTTTCAAAACCATGATGGGGACACTTAAGCAACAATTCATTGAATCTCTCAAGATATCTAGCTAAGGTTTCACCTTCTAATTGTACAAAGTTGTTCAAATTTTGCCGAATTGTCGCAGTCTTGTGATTAGGGAAGAACTTTTTGAAAAACTCTTCTGTGAGGTTGTCCCATGTCCTAATTGACTGTGGATGTAAAGCATACAGCCATGACTTTGACTTTTCCTTCAAATAGAAAGGGAATAGTCTCAATTTTAGGGTTTCGTCAGACATCTGAGTGAAACGTATAGTTCCACAAATCTCCTCGAATTCTCTCACGTGATGGTAAGGGTTTTCATTTTCAATTCCTCTAAACACGGGAAGCATTTGTATTGTGCTCGATTTTAGCTCATAATGACCAGTAGCTTCTGGTAAAACAATGCACGAGGGTTGACTTGTCCTTGTGGGATACATGTAATCCTTGAGATTACGGGGTTCTTCCATTATCTCAGGTTGGTCCGGTGTGTTTTCTTCAGAAGATGTGGGTATGTCAATTGGGTCTATTGGATTGACTCTAATTAGTCGGTTTGATTGGTCTCTAAAGGTCACAACCATATCCTAATAAGATCATTGATCGATGAAATAACATCTAACAAGCCCACAGTCAAAAAAACACGACCTAAAATTTGGTTTTGTTGGGTTTTGGTTTCACAATGGGTTTTGGTTTATAAAATGTAGAGCCCAAATTTTTTGGTTTGAAAGGGTTAGAAACTTTGGTTTAAAATGGGTTTAGAAAATTTTTGGATTAATTGGGACAAAGCCCAACCAACTAAAAGGCTTTTGGTTCTTGGGTTCTTTGAAGAATTTTGGTGAGAAAAATCTTAACTCACGGCCCAACAGAATGTTGTTGCCTCTAAGCCCAACATAATTGTTTTTGTAAGGTTAGGAGCCCAATGGATGTGATATAAACCTATAGTCCAAATTAAAGTGCAAGCCCACAAAAGAAAAGAAAAAATAACAAACAAATAATTACAAGCCCATAAAAGAAAGAGAAAAAGAAAAAGAAAAATAAAAATTATTACAAGCCCAAATAGAAAATAAAGAAAAAGAAAAACTAAAATTATTACAAGACCAAATATAAATACTTAAATACAAGCCCAAATAAATTTAATGAGGCCCAGTTGGGTTAGCTCATGGGTTAGGCTTACTTGATTTTTGGAGGGAAGCCCAAATTTGGGCTTTTTATCCCTTTTTGTTGCACTAGCCCAGTTGGGCTTGGATCTTCCTTAGCAACCTTAATCAACAGCTCAGCAGAATTGCATCAGCAGTTTCACAGCAGCAGCAAGCAGGAGGGAGCAGCAACAACAGCAACAGCAGCTTCACAGCAACATCAACAGCAGCTTCACAGCAGCAGCTTCACAACAGCAGCAACAGTAGCAGCAAACAAGGAAGTTGCAGGTCAGGAACAAGCAAGATTAACAAGAAAAAAAACAGAAAACAAGCAAACCGCTACCGATTCCCCGGCAGCGGCGCCAAAAACTTGGTAGCTCAAGGAATGAGACCTAAAAACTACAACCTATGTTTTACCTACAAGTATACAGGGTCTTGATGAAGATAGAATGTAAATAGAGGTTTGTCCACAGGGACTTGGAGGATTTGCTAAAGTTTTCTAAATTTCTAAAGTTATCTGAATTCAAAAGAAGGTACTAAGGCTTTTGATTCCACTACTTGACCCTAGGCTAAGGAAATTATGATGCAATGTATGTCTTTTTCTTTCATGAAAGACTACAATGAGGATTCTACTAACTATCCTAACCAAATTACCCCTAGCATCAGTTGTCTTTAATCAGCACAACTAATCACAGGCATTTAGCTCCTCTAGCTAGTTTAGCTTAAGGCAATCTCTCTAGTGGATTGAATTCTTGGCCAAAGACCTAGCACCACTCCTAGTATCAGCTGTCTTCTAACAGCACAGGTGATCACAAGCAGGTGGCCCAAATGGCTAAGCATTCATCCTAAGGCAATTCAGCTCAATAAAAGAACATACAAATACATTAACATTCCTAGCATATGATCAAGAGCTTCCTCTAAACCCTAGCAAGTGAATTATATCATGGACATGCTTGTAATCATGATACTAACAGGTATAAACATGCTCCACATTACACAGCATACAATTCACATTCAACCTTTATGCATAAGAGAGATTCAACATGGATGAATTGAAAATGAATGTCGAAATTAATATTGAACTGCAAATATTGCTCACTGGCTAGCCCAGAGATGCCGAATTCACAACCCCTAACACCCTTTTATAGTTACAACAAAAAAATTCCAAAATCCCAAAATCAGTGAAATTAGGGTTTTACAAAAAATCCTTACCTAATCTCTGAAAACGACTGATAGCTCTCACCCATGCTTCCTTCTCGTCTGCTGATGCTACCCATGCCTTCGATTTATCCTCTAACATCACCTATTTCATCAACTCCTAACCTAGGGTTCCTGTAAGATGAAACGATTAGGAGGTGATGTAATAAGTGGCTAGAAAAGTAGGTCTTGGTTGTTAGAAGTGATGATGGCTCGAGTGGTGGTGGTTGAGTGATTTGGGGGAGAAGATGGTTGAGTGATTTGGGGGGAGAAGATGGTTGTAGAGAAGAAGAAAGGGATGAAAGAGAAACTCGATGGATTTAGGAGAAGGGTGTGTTTGGTGCGGGTAATAGGGTTAGGTTGCTTAGGTGTTAAACGGGATCATCAAATTTGATGTTTTGTGAAGGGAATCCGTGGGATGATAACTTCTGAAACGGATCTAACGGCGAGATGGAGACAGATTATGAGCGACCGTTGGATGCAAAAATACAACGAAACTAACGGCTCAAGATGGAGTTAGGTGTTGTAGTGTTGGTCAGGTGCATCAAAATCTGATGCATGATGACGCAGCGACCGTTGGATGATGGAATGGATCCAATCTTATGGTTAAAAAGGAAAACGGGTTTGGGTATTGAATTTTGGGTTTAGGATATGGATTCGGGTTTAGGAATTGGATTTGGGTTTAAGAATTGGATTTGGGCTTAGGTAATCTTGAGCCCACTTCTTCTTTAAGAACAATTTCTTCCTTTTTAAGCCCATTTTTATCCTTGAGTCTTCCATAACACATTCTTCACTTCTTTTCCGCTAGAGTTTCCACCGGCTTTCTCCCGTGTCTTTGCTCTTTTGTCTCCGTAACTCATCTAGTCTTTATTTGGTACTTAAAAATACAAAATTAAACAATATTAAGTAATTATCCTTGAGGAGAGTAAAATACAAAATTCATTACAAATGGGGGAATTATGGTATGCAAAATGGGATAAGTGCCAATAAAACGATGATAAATAATGCAATATTTGGCGCCTATCACCAAGCCCTTGGCCCCACCATGCCAAACGCATCTAGCCATGCTAGCCGCACCATGTGCCAAACGGCATGCCAAGCCCTTGGCCCCACCATGCCAAATGCACCTTGTCACGACCCTAGCCATGCTAGCCGCACCATGCTGGCCTTCCCTATGCGGCTCCCAAAACGAAGGCGTGCGACAATCAATGATCGCCCTTCAATCTCAGGAGAAAATCCTAGCCATCCAAGGTTACCAGACAACGCATGGTAACCTTTGGCCCGAAACCCTAATTTGGCCACGCCAAACCGCGCCAAGGCATGCCAACCCAGCCGCGCCACCATGCTGGCCTTCCCTATGCGGATACCAAAACGAAGGCTTGCGACAATCAACGGTCGCCCTTAAATCCCAGGAGCAAATCTTAGCCATATAAGATTACCAGACAATGCATGATACCCTTTGGCCCGAAACCCTAATTTGGCCATGCCAAACTGCCCCAAGGCATGCCAACCCATCCGCGCCACCATGCTGTCCTTCCCTATGCGGCCACCAAAACGAAGGCGTGCGACAATCAACAGTCGCCCTTCAATCCCAAGAGAAAATCCTAGCAATCCAAGGTTACCAGACAAGGCATGGTAACCTTTGGCCTGAAACCCTAATTTGTCCATGCCAATGCATGCCAACCCAGCCGCGCCATCATGATGGCATTCCCTATGCGGCTATCAAAACGAAGGCGTGCGACAATCAACGGTCTCCCTTCAATCCCAAGAGCAAATCCTAGCCATCCAAGGTTACCAGACAACGCATGGTAACCTTTGGCCCGAAACCCTAATTTGGCCACGCAAAACCGCGCCAAGGCATGCCAACCTAGCAGCGCAACCATGCGTGCCTTCCCTATACGACTACCAAAACGAAGGCGTGCGACAATCAACGGTAGCCCTTCAATCCCAGTAGAAAATCCTAGCAATCCAAGGTTACCAGACAAGGCATGGTAACCTTTGGCCCGAAACCCTAATTTGGCCACGCCAAACCGTCCCAAGGCATGCCAACCCAGCCGCGCCACCATGCTGGCCTTCCCTATGCGGATATCAAAACGAAGGCGTGCGACAATCAATGGTAGCCCTTCAATGCCAAGAGAAAATCCTAGCCGTCCAAGGTTACTAGACAACGCATGGTAACCTTTGGCCCGAAACCCTAGTTTGGCCACGCCAAACCGCACCAAGGCATGCCATGCCAATCACATGCCAATCTAGCCGCGACACCATGTTGGCCTTCCCTATGCGGCCAACAAAAACGAAAACATGCGACGATCAACGGCTACCTTTCCTCTTAAGATGCAAAATCTCGACCGTCGAATGTCACCAAGCCAGCAAGTCTCCCAAGCTCGACTTGCCAGGAAACAACAATATGCTACATGTTTTTCACGAAAACATTGGAGACATCAACACATATCACAAACTAGGGAATCCTCTTTGGGTATTGGTTTGGCGGTTTACAACGTGCGGCGTACACTACGCCCGTCATAAGGAAGTGTCATAAGGATGAGGCGGTTAGTATATACAGGGAGTAATGGTGAAACGCTCTTTTTTATACAACATCAATTTTATGCGCTAACGGTTACCACCTCCTCCCATTTACTCACCCATTTTCCCATTCCTTAATGAGACCAGAGTACGTTTCACTTCGACTTGTATAAATAGGTCTTACCTATTTCCACCGAACAACAAGTTCAGTCAGGAGCGTACAACACTCAGAAAACATTTGTTATCTTTCCGCTTTGTTAGCTTCGCCCTTTCGGATACAATTTTTAGAAAACAACTACTCTTCCATAAATCAACTATTCTTGGCTCATCACTTTCTTTGCTTCCCTCCCCAAAACCAATCCATTCTCCTTCACTTTATGACCGAATCAAGTCTGGAACGACCATATCTTGGTTTAGGACGGACTTGTACAAACTGATCTCTCGAATCTAAAGTACTCCCTTGCAGTACATTATTTAGGGTTTAAATTCGTTTCTTACCCACGCACCCGAAATTACTGAAATCAGCAGAAACCATTTTCACCCACAAACAATTGGCGACCATAGTGAGAGATCAATCTCTCGGTTCCAATATCAATTTCAGAATATGCTTCTCTAACTCAAGAAGATGGTCGGTTTTAGGGATGAATCCATGTCCTCAAGTTCCGCTCAGGAGAAAGATAATGTTTTCTCCCTTAACACGACGCCCAACAACGCAATCGATGAAGGAATCCGAAGTCTGACTGACCTGGTACGGATTCAGGAAATCCACACCAAGAACATGGGGCTGATGAAAGATGCGATCAACGCCATACTGGACTTCCTCATCAACTTAACGGTGAAGTCGAGCGATTCACTTGCTCCGGAAACTCCAAGACCGGGGACTAACATCCCAAACGATCACTCCCAAGTCAACAGCTTCACTACTAATCGGAAACCAGTAGGCCAGGAAGCGGCCTCACTGGTGGAAAATCTATGCGAACTCTCACATCTTTCGAAAGATCAACTGCTGGAGACATTCACCGCCATAAATCGAATAGCATTAAATGCGTCCCTGGTTCCTTCACGATTGGGAATGTCAAGAATGCCAGGGATGTCCAGCAATAATATCACGTTTACCGACGACGACATGATTCCATAGGAAGGCCATAACCAGGCCCTGCATGTCACAGCCCGTATCAAAGACGCGGAATTCCAAAGGGCTCTCATCGACACAGGAGCATCCTCCAACGTAGTTACCCTCAGGACGATGAGAACGGCCAGGGTACGGCCTAACGAAGTTGTACGACAGTCCAATACAATGACCGATTTTGAGGGCACTACAAAAAAACCAACCAAAGGCTACTTGACTAATGGTAGTGGCCTATTCAAATCTTTAGTTGCCTAACAATTTATGCAATTAATGTTAGTTGCCCAGGCGTAGTGGCGTAAGAGGGTGTTGTTTTATGTTTAAAGCAACAAGTTCACACTGGTTAGTTGGTCCCCATGTCTAAAGCTACTAGTTTGGCTAGTTGGCCGACAGATGTCACCTAATAGGTAAAGTCACTAATTTGTGTAGTCGTCAGGTTATTAGCGAAAATATTAAGGCAACAACTATCTTTTAATTGTTTAATAGATTTTGCATTTAGAGATTCATCTAGTGGACAACAACATAAAACCACTGGCTTTTGTAGTAGTCGTTTCATATGCCTAATGGTTTAAGACACTAGTTCTTGTCTAGTTGTGGTTTAAGACACTAGTTCTTGTCTGGTTGTTCAATAGGTCACGGATAAATTATTTCATGCATTTGCAAAAATATATATGCAACTAAGTTTTAGTAGCCAATCTTTTAGGATACAAAGTATCTCTAATAGTCTCTAGTAGCCAAATGGCTAAAAGCTACTACCATTGCAGCAACAACAGTAGCCAACTCGTACATGAAACCAACTTCGGAGTTCCTAAACTTAAAGAGCCACTAGTTCTCTAGATTTTAAATAGGTAATGCTACTAACATCTCAAATGGACCGGTGAGAGGGATGATCTGGGCTTGACCGGTGCTACGGACCCAGGCCCGGAAAAAAAGTCCATCCGTAAATAACTTCCCAAATTTAATGCATTACCAAATATTAATAAATAAATATTAATTGAATTTCTATAATTAACAATAAATACTAAAAAAAGAGATATACTAAAAATAATTTTTTATTTAATAGCATTCGTTAAAATAAAGAAGTTTCCAAACAAAAAAATAAAGAATATCGTAATCCCACCCGAGATATCAGGACCACAAGACCAAAAAAAAAAGAGAAAGTTCTTCTAAGATCTAAGCTAGATCTTTCTAAAAAGAGACTCTAAATAACAGAAATAATAAATGCATCTAAACCTCAAAATATTCTTCTTCATCATCCTCTTCGAGTTCCCTGTCCGGATTCTCCTCGTCACCTTCTTCTTGACCATCTGCAAAGGCCTCTACATCCTCCTCTTCAGCTTCCATATCACTACCTTCAAAGGCATCTCGATGTTCATGAATTTGACTCCCGTGCACATCAGCATCTTCATCATCATCTTCCGCTTCATCTTCAGATGATAATTCCATATCCGGCATGCCATTTTTAACAAGATATTCATTCAACCACTTCTTTGTCGCGTTCGGACCTGTTTCTTTCTTAAGCCTTTTGTTTTCCTGTTCCAAGGATGCCATTCTTACTTTCAATTCGGCCATTTCTTCTTCTTTTTTCTGGTATAAACTGTAGTTAGTTGGATGAGCCTTGCGACGACGTTTACCCGAACATCCAGCATTACGAACTTTGTTAAATATCTCTTCTGGAGTGTCATTAGTTTCTCCCCGATCTGCGGCTTCCTTCATGGCCTTCATTTTTTCCTGCACATTAATTCAAAACACAAATTAATCACAAAGTAGTCAACCAGTTTCAAATGAGTTTGGGCAGGCAATAGCAGGTTGAAGGAAAAAAATAATACTGACTACATAGTAGAATTCCAGAATAAAGAACCGTACTTAATGTGGCCACAATTCACAAAAATTCCCATAATAAAGAACCATACTTATTCACAAAAATTCTACCAGGAGCAGTTTTCACTTAACCGATGATAAGAAACTCAAAACTCTGATATAAAAATGCTGCATATGTTTATTCACTTAATCTTTTGGCAGAATGAGCACAACAGTGCATAGCATAATTTTGCAATTCTATCTGTGCAAATCATGATTGTGTAAATAATAATCTATAAATAGATACATATCAAACATGTTTCATCAATGAAGGATTATTTCTTACACTCATTTCTTTGCATTTGGGGTTGATTTTCTTTTCAGGATCATGGGTTCGTCGGAAGAAAGTCACTGGATCACAAGGCTCTCCGGCTTGCAGCTTTGAAATGGAAAACATCATCATATAAAACAACATATCATGTAATAAACACATCTGACTCGTAAACAATATCATTAAATAAAACAATTGAAGCAGGCATAATATATACCAACTCGTATTCGATACTAGTGAAACTTTTGTTGCCATTACTGTGGTTGATACCGTTGAGTTGCTTTGCAGCCGCAGCAAGACGTCCTCTTTCAGAATTTTTCTATCGCATGAGGTAAAATGTAAGTTAATATGAAGTTAAATGTAAGAAGGCAGACATATATAAGACAAAATGTTAATAAAAGATCACCCACCCCAACTCTTCAAGTTCAATCTATATATATAACCTTATGGAAAATCTTCCATAACCAAAACCAAACTCTTGTATATGATGTAAGCTACTTTACATCCACATATAATTTATATTCTAAACGAAAAATACAACAAGAAATGATAGCAAGGGTTTGCAAAAAATGAGTTCAGCTGCATAAGAGTGCCCTTGGCAGTGCATTCTTGTTTTCAAACCAATAATGAAGTGCAATTTTAAGACAAAAAAGAAAAGATAACTTGTGTAGTGTTTTCCAGTTCCACATATCATACCTAATTGTCCACTCCCATGACTTAAAAAAAAAACATCATATGTAAACAGTAAGCAAATAGATATACCTTGAACGCATCGGTGGTGAAGTGCTCACACATGTGAGCCCAATCACGTTTGTTGGGGAAATCTTTGGGAGGGTGTGCCAAAGCCTCCAAATGGCCATCTGATCCAGCGAACCCATCACCCCCAGCTTTTATGTATGCTAGACGAAGTTTGTGCCTGTATGCCTTATAGGCATTCCTCATCACGTCTTTGATCACTTTGACAGCCACTTCATCATCAGGAACGAGAATAAAGTGGTCCTATATGGCCGAAAACAACTTATTAGAGATAGGAACTAAAAAAATTCTAAACTAAGAATAAAATAAGTAACATTAAGTTATTTATACCCGGACATTCTGGATCACTCGGGCAATCTTCTGTTCAGGCATATCATCAAATTTATCATATGTTAGTGGGCAATTGTCCCTTTGCCTTACCCACGACCCAATAGAGTTTATAAGCTCATGTCTATAGTGACCACAAAATTTTTCTTTAAAAACGTACACGCTTACTTTCTCCTTCCCCCTCTTTGCAACCGCAAGATTAGTCGTTTTCTTTCTTGTGGTACGTTGTGTTCGACCTATTTAAGAAACCAAAGATAGCATACAGGAAAATTATTAGCTAGCCAGAAAAAAACAACATTAAAAAAAATGCCTCTCACATAAATATACCATCTTGCAGTGAATAGCCAACTTCTTCATTATTTGCTACAGGAGAATTAGACGCTGATCGCGATCGGTTGGGTTGCGAAAAATTATGGTTTTCAGCTGAAGAATCATGTAGATTGTTCCGCTGTTGTGATCGGCGAGATTGCTGCGAAGATGAAATTCGAAGAGCATTATGCTGTGATTGATGAGATGTTGAACTTTGAATAACTTTTTGTGTTGACCGATGAGATGGCTGAAGAGATGCTTGTGTTCGATTATTATGCAATTGATTTGAACGTTGTTGTATTTCATTCTCTGCGGAAGGTGGTACAGAACGGCGACCTTGAGTTCTCATAGGGCTATGTAGACCATTGTATTCCTTCTCCAGATTTCTGTGTACTCCTGTGCGGTGACCTCTAGGGGATATCCTTGGAGTTAACAGAAAATCATTGTTCAGAGGTGATTCCATTGGATGCACCGCGCATGATATTCCACCAGCCCTACTTCTCTCATGCACAGGTGACTCAATTGGTGAACGACTTGGCAGCACAGGACGTGTTCTTCCACCTCCCCTTCCTCCATCCACTGGTGACTCGATCGGTGCATGGCTTGGCAGCACCCGACCTGTTCTTCCAACTCCATTTCCGTCGTGCACCATTGACTGAGCTGCTTGCAAGCGACTGCTAAAGTCATTCAATTGGTGTTCTTGTCCCTCCTTGTTTTTGTCTCCTGCAGTATGACATTTAAGTAAGGCATACATATTAATTGCTAAAATTACCTAACAATACACAACATCGGTTATTGGTTCTATAAGGCAGAATTCAAGAAACATTTGAAAAATTCCCGACACTCTATTGGGCATCAATCAGCAAACACTACACTGTGTACTATTACTTGTCATTGAAAATTATGCAGAAAACGACATGTAAAATTCTAACTCAGTTTACTTGTTCAAAACTGAAAATGTTATTAAGAGAGGAGATTTAGATACAAAAAAAAAGGTTATTGGTTACCAATAAATTGAGATTGCTGCACATTTCTTGGATTTCCTCCCTGTCGTGTGTACATGGGATTCGCAATTGCAGTTGAGGAAGCTTTAGCTCTTCGCTTCTGTTCTTTTTTTTTTTTAGTAGTGGATTCTAGAAAACAACCATGCATATTAATCAACACACAACACAAACAGAAAGTTTATGCCTTCATTGAATCATAAGGTTTATTCTTAATTTACCGTATTTTCGGCGCAAGGCGGAATCCCCAAAAAATAGGTCTCGAGCCATATCTGATGAAATAAAAACACCTAAAAATTATTGAGAATAACAAATCCACAGATATATACATTTAAGCACACAATTCAACAACCATTTGATCCGTAAGATAAATCCTCAAAATGTTGACAAAATCAATTTAACCACTAGAATACATATTGAAATCCATTATACCAGTAATTTTTTTAATACCCAGCCATTCGCAAAACTCAATTCATGAAAGGAACAAGTTATAACACTGAGGCGTAAAACTCAATTCATGACAGTATCAAAACAAGAAAAATTTAACCCAAAACATGAAGAAAAAAAACACGAAGATATTCCTTCCAAGAATAATATTCAAAAGAAACATACCAGTAAGAACACAACAACCCAAATTAGATAAGTTCCCTGTCGAAAAAAATACAGAAAAAATCAATTAGGTTTTGATACAAAAAATCAAGCTTAGGGTTTGAAGAGAAAATTGAAAAAGAAAATACACCTTCGTAAGATGGAGCTGAGATTGGATTGCACTCTTCATGATTTTAGGGATCTTTATATAGCCGAACAGATACACATCAACCGCGAATAATCCCGCCCAAAAAAATTTCAGTTTGAGTTTCATCCAGCTCAAATCAATTTAGGGTTAACTGAGAAAAAATTGAATTTTTTTTCTTCGATATCTTCTTTCCAAAAATCTAGAAACCAAGTTTCCCTTTTTCTCTAACAAATTCTCGAACTTTCCCTAATTTTCAGCCAAAATATTTCACGAAATTTTATCCTTCCTTATCTCGGTTCTCTCTGCTGCTGTGATGGACACGCCCGCCTGTTATATAGAGAAAGTTTGGTGATAATACCACTTACTCAAGATAAAGATAAATGAGTTTATTTTTTTCTATAAATATAGACTAACCGTGATTTTTTCATGGTGAAATCACCATGTGAAACATAAAAATGTGGTACCCACAAAAAATCAAAAGGCCACTTCCTATTGTCTCCCGGTGGATCCCAGGAGTTTCTCTCTTGCGGTGACTTCATGGTGTCTAGCACAGCCGATCTTTTTATTCCTTAAGGATTCTTTAGAATACCATGAGTAACACGAGTCAAGGTCTTGAACCTTCTATGTATCGACTTAATTGAGGTCGAGGGCAATAAATATAAAACATTGTAATACAGTTCCACATTTCTCTCTTTATCTCTTTTTTTTTGTATTATACTAATTTAGTATGTTCATTTAGACTATGATATGTTGGCTACGTGAGCCGGTGATTACACAACAGTGCCTTATTTTTATTTTTATTAGTCCGCTTAGGGTTTTTTTTTTTAGGTTTTGATCACCATAAAGAGAATTAGGCAGATAAAAAGTTCGGAGCAATTGCAAATTACTCTTTCACGTATTGCTCCCGTACAACGATATAGTGAAATGTTTTCAAATTTAAATAGAAAAAGAAATATGTAAAAAAAAAAATCATGGACCCCAATCCCTTCCCTATCAGGCTAACACTTACATATTCATTAATCTGTCTCTAGCCCAGACCACGATGTTTGAAGCTTGAGTTTTTTATCTTGAATCAATTTTATTTTTAGTATCTGTATGATGCATAAACATGATGTAAAGTAGTAACTCATACCCTTTCGTTTCAAAAATATAGACTTGTTTCATATATAATTTGTACGTGAAATCGGCCTATATTTCTGAAACCGAGGGAGTATATATGTTTAGTCATAAACGTAACGTACTCCAGGTTGTTTATGATAAAGGCATCGCGCATGCGCCAGGATCTAATATATACAAAGAAAAACCTTTGTTATGTTTTAGGTTGTGGTGGCAAGATAAACGAAATTGTTATTACACTGTCAGAGAGAGTAAGATAAGAGGTTCTTGAAATTGCTTTTATTCATCCAACCATTAGTAGGGTTCATGATATCTATCATCCGCCATGAAGTTTGTTAAGTACATCCAATTCAATGTAATGTGGAAATAACAAAGTCTGAACATCAACCATTCGTATTTTTTGATCAAGAACAATAACTCTCAATAAAATAAAATGCTGCTTCTTGGATCTGTTTGTAAATTGAGGATAATTAATCTGATTTTGGTACAAACGTTCAAAAATTGAAGTGACCGAGGTAATAGATGATCAAATGTTGGATTACGTTGCAATAGATGATCATTTAGGTGATCTTGATCTAGGAGATAGACCTTCTGCAGAATCCGATAGTTAATCCAATTTTGGTACAAACGTTCAAAAATTGAAGTCACTAAGGAACTTCAAAAGTCGTCCGTGAGATTTTAATTTTCGACCATGTTTTCCGATCGATACCAATATCGAAATCAAATGTTGGACTCTATTGCAATAGATGATCATTTAGGTGATCTTGGTCCATGAGATACACCTTGTGCAACAAATAAGTACTAATTAAATAACCTGATTATATGAGGATAGTTAATCCGATTTTGGTTCAAACGTACGAAAATTGAAGTCACCAACAAGGAACTTCAAAAGTCGTCCGTGAGATTTTAATTTTCGACCATGTTTTCCGATCGATACCAATATCAAATGTTGGACTACATTGCAATAGATGGTCATTTAGGTGATCTTGCAGGAGATACACCTTATACGAAAAATAAGTACGTAATAATTAAATAACCTGATTATATGAGGATAGTTAATCGATTTTGGTTCAAACGTACGAAAATTGAAGTCACCGAGGAACTTCAAAAGTTGACAGTGATATTTTAAGTTTCGACCATGTTTTCCGATAGATACCAATAATAAATGTTGGACTACATTGCAATAGATGATCATTTAGGTGATCTTGATCCAGGAGATACACCTTCTGCAGAATCCGATAATTAGTCCGATTTTGGTACAAATGTTCAAAAATTGAAGTCACCAAGGAACTTTAAAATTCGTCTGTGAGATTTTAATTTTCTACCATGTTTTCTGATCAATACCAATATAGAAATCAAATGTTGACTACATTGTAATAGATGATCATTTAGGTGATCTTGGTCCATGAGATACACCTTGTGCAACAAATAAATAATAATTAAATAACCTGATTATATGAGGATAGCTAATCCGATTTTGGTGCAAACGTTCGAAAATTGAAGTCATCGTGAAACTTCAAAAGTCTTCTTTTAGCCAGTCAGTATGTCAATTTTATGTGATAATAAAGCATGGGATACCTGCGTTGTATGTCAATTTTATGTTTATCAACTCGAATCGTGTTAGCCAGTCAGTTAGAATGGTATTGGGTTTTGTTTGAATTAAAGTTTCTTGTGTACCATTAGAGAATATATTTATGCATATAACATGTTTGTAATATCACCTCTATTATTTTTGGTACTTGAGTTTCAATGTTAAGAGTTACTGGAAACTTAGTCTTGATGATGAAATTTTAGCAAGAACTGCGAATCCATTTTTCTGATATCTTGTTTGATAAGGATGAAAAGAATAGTAATAGGATATATGGTAGAATATCTATGCTTGTTGTAGTTAGTGTTAGACTATTCTGCCGTCTATATCGATGACGAAAATGAAACATCTGTATTGGAGTTTTCTCAAGTTTGCGTAGCTTGCTCCTATAATATATTTATGAACTTTCTCATTGGCGATGGCAATGCTAATCTCACTTTACTGTTTTCCAGGGATCCCTCCTAAAGTGCATTTGTAAGCTGCTGCCCAGATTAGATTTAAAGAGATTACCCTGGCGTTCAGTATGGATTTCGAAGAAGATGAAACTATCGACAAGAGTTGGTTGGAACTGCCAAGAAACCATCTTGACTATGAAGCGGGTGTCAAAAATTTCATGAAATTTGCGTGTCGCGACTTAGAACTAGTGGAGGAAATATGGTGTCCGTGTAGAAAGTGCAATAACAAAAACTTACTCAAACCAAGTAAGGTGGAGGCACATATAATGTGGAAAGGGTTTCTGCAAGGATATGTCCATTGGATATACCATGGGGAGGGTGAGGAGGAGGACTATATGTCTACTGGTACTGTGATTGGGGATGAAGACGACCGAATGAAGGAACTGATAAATGAGATGGTGCCTGATTATGATGAAGATGCTCCAAAAGACGAAGCTTCAAATTTTTACCAGGTCCTGGAAGATGCAAAGGTTCCACTATATCCTGGTTGTGAAAAGTACTCACGGTTGTCCTTTACTATACACTTGCTTCACATCAAGTGCCAAGGTGGTCTGAGCATCAAGTGGTTTAACGTGCTACTGAATCTCTTGATCAAGGCATTTCCAGATGCCAAACTTCCAAGGAACTTTTACGAAGCTAGGAAAACAATCAGTAACTTGGGTCATAGCTACACTAAGATCGATGCTTGTCCTAACGATTGCATGTTATATTGGAAAGATGACGCAGATAGAAATGATTGTCGGGTATGTGGTGTTTCTAGATGGAAAACCGTTTCATCTAATACTAATAATGGGTCAGAAAATAGAAGGACACCGAAAGGGAAGAAGATTCCTGAAAAACAACTAAGGTACTTCAACTTGAAGCCCAGACTTCAAAAGTTATTTATGTCTCCACAGCCTGCTACTGATATGCGATATCATGCTGAAGAACGTATCAATGATGGACTTTTGAGACATCCTGCTGATGCGAAGACATGGAAAACCTTTGATAAGAGGCATACAACGTTTGCAGCTGACCCTAGGAATGTGAGACTTGCATTAGCAAGTGATGGCATGAATCCTTACGGAAATATGATGAATCCGCATAGTACATGGCCAGTGGTTCTAATCATCTACAACTTACCACCATGGGAGGTTATGCAAGAGCAAAACTTCATTTTGTCTATGATAATTTCGGGACCCAAGTCACCGGGAAATGATATCGATGTTTATTTACAACCCCTTATAGAAGAATTGAAGGAATTATGGTACGTTGGTGTTACCACTTACGATGCTTCGAAGAAAGAGTATTTTCAGTTGCGCGCAGCATTGCTTGGCACTATTAATGACTTTCCTGCACTAGCTATGCTCTCCGGGTGGAGCACCAAGGGGTCCTTAGCATGTCCGTGTTGTGGGTCCGACCCATGTTCAACTCGACTGCGGTATGGAGGTAAGTTTTGTTACATGCAACATCGCCGGTTCTTGCCTGCTGATCACAAGTGGCGACAACAGACAACACCCTTCAACGGGGAAAAAGAGCTTAGAGAAAAACCACATCTAATGAATGGGGATGAGATAAATCATCAGTTGGCACATTTTGAGCAAGTAGAATTTGGTAAGAATGCCAAACAGAACGGTCTGACACCAACAGTACCGGTCGATTTTGACCACAATTGGAAAAAAAAAGTGTATTTTTCGGGAAGAGTTGCCATATGTGAGCACAATTTTGTGTTTCCATAATCTTGACGAGATGCACATTGAGAAAAATATCTTGGAAATTTTGTTGGGAACAGTAATGAAAGTAGAAGGGAAGACAAAAGACAATATCAAGGCCCGTTTTGATCTCAAGGATATGGGAATAAGACCGGAGTTACATCCGAAAAAAAAAAGGAGACAAATTTGTTATGCCACCAGCTAGGTATGTGATGTCCACGAAGGAGATGGATACTTTTTGTAGGACTTTGAAGGATATCAAGGTTCCCGATGGATATTCATCAAATATTTCTCGTTGTGTTAATGTTAAAGATCGAAAGATTATGGGTCTGAAAAGTCATGACTGCCATGTGCTAATGGAATGCTTACTGCCGATCACGTTACGAGGATTACTTCCTGAGGATGTGTATGACGCAGTGAGTGAGCTTTGTATGTTTTTTAAAGCGTTGTGTACACAAGTTCTCAACATAGCGGATCTAGACAAACTAGAAGACATAATTGCAATTACTTTGTGCAAGTTGGAAAAAATATTCCCCCCGGGATTTTTTGTCGTGATGATGCATTTGCCAATTCATCTACCACAACAAGCAAAGGATGCTGGTCCAGTTCAATATCGTTGGATGTACCCGATTGAGAGGTATGGTTTAACCATTTTCGGTATATTCTGAATTCTAAATATTAATGTTAATGATAGTTTTCTTACATCAGTTCAAGAAAACAAATATACGATTCTTAGATACTTCACACACATTTTTTCTGTACTTTTTGCAGTGTATATTTGTACAATTTTACTTAAATTACGCCAGTGAATTCTAATAAGAATTACATTTTAGGTATCTGCGCAAGTTAAAGTCTTTTGTGCGAAATAAAGCATGTCCAGAAGGCTCTATGGCTGAAGCATACTTAATAGAAGAGAGCCTCACGATGCTTACGCGATACTTGAACAGTGCTTATACAAAATTCAATCGAGTCTCAAGGAATGAGGATTATGAACAACCACCCTCACGTGAGAAATTAGTCGTTTTCAGACAATCTGGTCGGCCCATTGGAGCTGAAACTTTGGGAACGCTTGAGGACTCAGAAATGCAACAAATCCAACTTTATGCTCTGCAGAATACTGCAGAAGTGGAGCCGTACGAGAATTATATACGTTTTGTTTTGCTTTTAAGGCCAATAATCTTTAAATTGTGTCAATTCAGTAGTTAACTATATGAAGCATTCCACTTACAGTGAACATAGAGAAGAATTAAAAAGGCGTGGAATAAGAGATGCTGACGTTGAAAGAAGACACAACGAAGAATTTCCTTTTTGGTTTGCCAGCAAAGTAAGTGCGTTTATATATACTCAAACACAATACATATTTTAGGATTTCATAACCTGAACTAATATATGAATATATGTACATGAATAGATATATCAACTGCACAAAAATGGTATGGTGAGTGATGAACTCTATTCGCTGAGTCAAGGTCCTAATAAAGAGTGTTCGTCTTTCAACGGATACATCATCAACGGGTTCAGATTCCATACAAAAGCGTGGGAGATGCGACGGAAGACACAGAATAGTGGAGTATGTATAAAGGGAGGGGAAGGTGAAGATGATGATATGAATGATTATTATGGAGTGGTATCTGAAATTATCGAGGCATGCTATTTAAACCAATTACGAATTCTTTTTTTCAAATGCAATTGGCGTCCGGTTGCAAATCAAGGTGGCTCCAAAAGAGATAGCTACGGATTTACTTGTGTTAATCTCAACAGAACCTGTTATGCGAATGAACCATTTGCGTTAGCGCACCAAGCACAACAGGTTTTCTATATGAAGGACATAAAGAATCGACAATTGGAAGTGGTTATAAAAACACGACCTCGCTGCTCTTATAACATTCCAGAAAAAAATTCAGTGGAACTTATTGCACCAGAAAACTCGAGTTCTGATGAAGCGTATCAAGAATGGTATTCAAGTTATTCAATCAACGATCTTAGACGAGTGCCCCAACAAGATCACAATGAAAATATGGTTTGGGATAGGACTGATGTTCTACCAGAAACCATCAGCCATGAAGAAGTAATAGCTGCCATCCAAAGACAAGAGGAGGAGGAGGAGGAAGCTGATAGTGACGCAGTTTACACCACTGACGAAGACGATGACTTTGAACTTGGAGATATGGGATTCTGATAGCCTACATTTTGGGAAGGTGAGGTTTTTGCACGCTATGGTGGAGAATGCACCATAAGAACAATGCTCCAGAGGTGCGGTTGCTACCGTGAATAAGGCATTCCTCCATGGGGAACCTGGTATGCATATGTGGATTCAATAAGACTTTTGGTTAATAATCTAGCGTAATGAAATAGTTCTTTTTTTTAAGCTTTATCCACAAATAATGAGCAATACCAATCGATTAGCCTTTTATCCCAGTACTCTACTCTTCTGACATTTAGCGAAGTTATATATTTAAGTTACAACCTTAACGTGAAAAGAGTGATTGTCTTTTGTATGCTTTCAACTTTTTTCGCATTATTTATTATTCCTTTCAAATTATATTGGACCGAAATGTTATAATGCCGCAGCCGGCACTCAGCAGGCCATCCCATGTTCCATCTGATTTTTTTCTGTATTTCAAATATACGTACCACTAATTTTAATATTTTCTTGGATATTGATATTACGTACCAATTGGCTTGTTAATTGTTAGAAATTGGTTTAGCACTGACGCATGGTGTTTAAACAACTTTATTACTAAATTACTAAACAACAATATCATCTATACAAATGTGATCACAATAACATGTGTGCCTAGATTTTGATCTTAGAGAACTTAGCGACAAAGCTTCACTACACCAACAACTTAGTCATTCCCTTATTAAATTAATATCTCTTCTTTAAGTTAAGCTACTAAGAATCCTAAGTTGTTTCTTGGAAGTAGCTCAATGAATATGCCTACTGTAGTTGGCATGGTTAGTTCCCAAAGTTCTATTCAACTAGGCTTTCTGGTAGTTGTGTTATTTTAGTGGCTGAATAGAGGGTTAGGTAACTAATATCCCGCCGTTGTTTTTTTCCAAGTGGTTGAATGTCTCAAGCTACTAGCGCATTTGTTTAGTTGGCGCATACTTATTTCTAAAGGGTTTTAGAAACTATAGTTGCTTACCGTTTAGTGGCTCAAATCAATACACCACCACAGTTGCCTTTCCTAGTGTCTTAAACTGTGAAGCAACTAAATTTTTTCTGTTGTTGGAAAATTTTAGTAGCCTTTGGTCAGTTTTTTTGTAGTGGGGGAACCAAACCAACACGTATGGATATGTCAACCTGAATCTATCGGTAGGATCCGTCCAGTCAAAAGTAAGGATCGAGGTAATTGAAAAGGAACCAGATTACCACATGATACTGGGATGACCGTGGCTCCACGACGACAGAATCATCCCGTCGACATATCACCAATATGACTAACGGAGAAGTCGTTCGCATCGCCGCATCATTGTATCCCTATGCGCCAATCTGTGGCATGAAGATTTTTGAGCCAAGAAAAGACCTGCAGGCCACAAATTACAAGGCTCACCACACTCCGCTGCCAAAATGGACGTCCATTGAAGAAAGCGATAGCCTTGCACCGCTTCGGGAGGAAACCCGATCTCACATCACTTCTTCAAAATAGAGGCACGCCAGTCTTCACCCTCCAAACCGGAGTTTGGCTTACGCCCATACCAAGAGAGGGCGGACTTTTATGAGTCATGATGAAAAATAGAAAACCGTGTATCAGCACCGCTGTTAGCAATTAACAGGAGAGACTACCACACAGACTCCCCACCCAATGGAACGCGAACTGGTGACGAGACACAGGAAGAAGTACCTGATGCACCACGACAAATACAAGACGAGAACAACTCCACTATGGACGAACTTGAGGTTGTTAATGTCAGAAGTGAGGAATTTTCGCGACCAATCTCGATAAGCTCGACCTTGTGCGCAGACGAACGCTTGAAAATGGTAAACCTCCTCAAGCAATATCAAGACGTATTTGCATGGAAATATGAGGAGATGCCTGGCTTGGACGAAAAGCTGGTCACTCATCATTTACACGTGATACCCGGATCCAAGCCGGTCAACCAAACCCCGAGATAATTCCGACACGACGTGGAAGAACAGATTAAGTTAGAGATTCAAAAGTTACTAGTGGCTGGTTTTATCAAACTGATTCACCACTCTACTTGGTAAAAAAAAATAATGGTCAGATCAGGTGTTGCGTCGACTTTAGAGATTTGAACAAATGCTTTCCTAAAGACGACTTTCCACTCCCCAACATTGACATGCTAGTAGACGCCACCAGCGGACATGGTATGTTCTACTTCATGGATGGATACAGCGGCTACAACCAGATAAAGATGTATGAACACGACGCAAGTAAGACGGCTTTTCGAACTCCTCTTGGAAACTTTTACTACACTGTGATGTCGTTCGGTTTGAAAACGCTGGTGCCACATACCAACGCGCCGTGACCACCATTTTTCACGATATGATGCACAAGAAAGTCGAAGATTATGTAGATGACATAGTGGTCAAGTCAAAAACCCGGGCATCCCATACATGAATTATGCGGAAAGTATTCGAAAGATGCCGTGAATACAAACTGAAGATGAATCCGTTAAAGTGCGCTTTTGGTTTCTCTTCGGGAAAATTCCTAGGTTTCCAGGTGACTACCGAGGGAATTAAGGTTGAGCCAATCAAAAAGCAAGCTATCCTCACGATGCCACCACCACGAACCGTGAAAGAACTCCAGAGCTTCATGGGTAAAATAAACTACATTCGCCGCTTCATACCAGGATTGGCTCAGCTAGTTGTTTCGTTTACCCCCTTACTGAAGAAGGGAGAAAGCTTCACATGGACCAAGCTACAACAGGAAGCATTTCAGAAGATTCAACAGACGTTATCTTCCCCAGACGTCATGAAATCACCCGTACAAGGAAGACCGCTACACCTCTACACTGCCTTTAGTGACACTGCTGTCGGAGCTCTCCTCTCCCAAGAAGATGACGGAGGAATTGAACATCCCATCTACTACTTCAGTCGAACTTTAAGAGATGCCGAACTCAGGTATCCCAAAGCAGAAAAAATGTGCTTAGATTTGGTTCACTCCATCCAAAAATTCAGGCATCACCTACTTTCCAATAAAGTGGTGATGATCGCAAAGTCTGATCCCGTGAAGTTCCTCCTCTCAAAACCGGACCTGATAGGAATACCGGCCAAATGGCTCTTACAAATATCAGAGTTCGACATAACCTGCACTTCCCCGGGAGCCATCAGAGGGCAAGCAGTCGCGGATTTATTGGCGGAGTTTCCAGGAGAGAATACCGTGACACTACATGAAGACCTCCCTGGAGATTTTCCGAAAATCTCTTTCATACAAGGAGAAACATGGGTACTATTGTTTAACGGCTCTGCTACTCCCAAAAACAGTAGTGGAGGATCATGTGTGGTTCTAGTATCCCCAGCTGGTGAAGTATTCTCGCACTCCTTCAAGCTAGACTTCCCTTGCACCAACAATTCGGCAGAATATGAAGCCTTTCTCGTCGGAATGTCCTTGACTAAACGAGCTGGAGCCACACGTCTAGAAATAAGAGATGATTATAAATTACTCGTCAACCAGGTGAATGCAGTATACGCACTAAAGGAAGTAACCTTGGCTCCATACAGAGCCGAAGCACAAAAACTGCTAAACTATTTCGCTGACGCAACCATAACGCACATCGGGCACAGCGGCAACCAACACGTTGATTGCCTAGCCACACTAGCATCAGAACTACAATTTGAAGGTTTTGATGAAACCCTGACGGTGAAGAGACGAACCGTGGCTTCAACATGGCTTTCACAACCCGAAGAGGATGAAGCTGACGACTGGAGAACACCAATTATCCAAGAGCTTAACAACTCACTTTTCCAGGGGAAGGTCAGTCTTAAAACCTTACAAAATTTCTTCATGCTCCGAGGAGTGCTATATCATCGAAATCCAGACGGTTCCTTGTCAAGATGTCTTGGAAAGGGAGAAGCACAACAACAACTCAACCGCATCCATAATGAAATCCGCGGGTAAACATTAGTGGTAACACTCTACCGCCGTTTGCAATGCCTTGGCTACTACTGGCCAAAAATGGAGGATCAATCTCGGTTGCTTCAAAGAGCCTGTTCCAATTGTCAAGCGCCGCCGCATCAATTAGAAGTTTTCAATATTAGTCACTGAGGACTCGAAAGAGCCCTACATCAGTTACCTTCTTGACGACACACTCCCCACCAACAAGAAGGATGCAGCCAAGATGAAACAAAAGTATGAGAGATTTTTGTTCCACGAAGGAATCTTATATCGTAAAAGCTTTGGAGGAAGTTTGCTACGATGTCTGGTTAAAGCAGAAATCCCAATCATGCTAAAAGAAATGCACGAAGGTGAGCATCAAGGGAAACATAAATTGTTTCTTCAGATACACAAAAAATACTACTGGCCAACCATGGAGGATGATGCATCTATCTTCGTCCAGAGATGCAGTCAGTGGCCCTTCCACGGCTGGGGACTCGACATCATTGGAAAGATAAACCCACCGTCTTCAAAACACCACGAATACATAATAACAACAACTGAATATTTCACTAAATGGGTCGATGCCATACCTTTACGAGGAACGAATGGAGCCACAATTGTGGCATTCATTAAGGAGTACATTGTCTGCAGGTTTGGCGTGCCTAAACATATCATCACCGACAACGGCACTCCATTCTCAAACAAACAAGTACGGGAATTACACGAAGAATACAGAATTAAACAAGTCTTCTCTACCGTGTACTACCCCCAAGGGAACGGGCAGGATGAAATCACCAATAAAACTCTGATCTGAATCCTCAGTCGGACCGTGCATGACAATCCTCGAACATGGCATGAACAGCTGCCAATGGCGCTCTGGGCATACCAGACATCACCAAGAACTTCCACCGGCGCCTCTCCTTACTCCCTTGTTTACGGAGCAGACGTCATCCTCCCAACAGAAATTAAAATCCCATCGGCTAGGATTGCTGAAGCAAGCCGAGTTGGATGGGATGAAGCTGAAGCATTAAGCGCCAGAATCGCAGAATTGGACACTATAGATTCCAGAAGGTCCAAGGCGCAAGAATACACACGTGCATACAAGAATCGAGTCTCCAGAGCATATAAAAAAGACGTGAGGCCTCGGGTCTTTCAAGTAGGAGATTTGGTACTCAAGACTGCAAAACACGTTCAATAAGACGCGTCCGCGCCAAAATTATCCGCGAAATGGGAAGGGGCTTACATTTTCACGAAAGCGTACAACAAGATGGAGGAAAGCTGGAAGCAGTCATCAACGGAAAGTAGCTTAAGGCATACTACGCTTGACCGCGGCTCGCGCCCCGCCGTATCACAAACACAGATAGCCAGGCATATTTCCATTTTCTTTCCACATCTCGAATATCAAATTCCTTTCATTTTGTTTGATTGAAGTAAATCAACGAAATTCTCTTATTCTTTCAAAAGTGATACAAAAAAAAAAGAAGCAAAACACGTTTTAAAAACCAGAAAGGAATCAAACATCTCTCAACTACATCACTCAGAAAAGCCCGTCCAATAGATTACAATCCCTCGAAAGCATCATCTTTAACCGGCTTTGGTACCTTTCAGTCCTACTCTTCAAATTCCGAAATGACTCTTCCACCTTCTGCGACTACATGGCCAAAGATTTCTCCTCTTCCAATATAGATTTCGTAGCAGGGACCACACCAGCGAGAATACCAGCTCTGTCGACTTTCACAATATCAAGACGATGTCGCAACCAACTGACGTTGAACTCCAGAGATTCACAGGTAGACAAAAGGCAAGAGAGAATTCACTATGGAAACTAGAGCAGACGAACAATACTTCACCATGCTCTTGGTGGCAATATGACCATATATCCTCCATATCTTTGTGTAAAGAGTCAAGAATTCTTTCCGCAACAAGAACCCGCCGACGTTCTGGTAGTTAGAGGAAAGACACCTCATACGGGTCCTGAACGACAAACATGCATTGGGATACTCATGACAAGAAATTCCTAAGTCGGCGTTCTCCAGATCTGCAGCGCTTGGCGGGATCAGGCCTGAAGGAAGAGAGGTGACTAAATCATCTTCATCAATAATGGCAATGCATGCTCCGATAGGATATCTCTACACAGAAGAATATTTTTGTTATTTATCGGCGAACAATGAAACATATGTTGATCAGTAAAAGCATACCGGTATAATCTTCTTGACCCGAATGACCCTGATTGGGGTACTGTTGCAAGAGTCAAACCTCACGTGTTTTCCTGTAGAATCTAGTTGGCTCGAGGATGATTCACTTCTGATTGACATGATTAGGAGAGGTGGACTCGACAAGAAGAAACCTTTGTTGTAAAACTGGGGAGACGATGCAACTTTACCGGGCATAAATACTGGGGAAACCCTAAAGAAGGAAAGATAAACGGAACGTGATTACATCATGACCGGGAAATCATCCTTAAACGGATTACCTCATCAAAACCCTAATGAAAGCCGAACGAGATAGATGGATGCGATACTTTGGCGGCAGAATGAGGCAATGAATGAAAATGAGGAAAAAGAGCAACCGGTCCCGCGAAGACAAATTACAGCGCCAAGACCGTTCGCGCCATGCTTTCCTCTCCAAAACCGCGCTATTCCATGCCAAGGAGTCCTCCATGCTTTGCCCTTCCAAACCTTCCGCGCATGCTTTTCCTTTCCAAGCCATCCGCGCATGCTTTGCCTCTTCAACCCGTCCGCACACGCTTTGCCTTTCCAAGACGTCCACGCATGCTTTGCCTCTCCAACCTGTCCGCGCTAACACCAAAAAATTAGCTGAGCCAGCGTCACGCGTTTCCTTAACCTATCCAAGGAGGTGCACAGCTAGATCAGACCAACAGTTCTCATCTCACCGCATCACGTTCTGCGTCACTAGCGCAATTCATGCAAGGCCGCCAACATAGGAAACACAAACTCTCTTTACCTCTCGAAAAAGGTTAGTTGGACTTTCCTGACCATCTTGTCACGACTTGTTGTTTCGATTTCTTGTCCTAGCCTGGCACCATGTTATGCTTACCTCGCAACGATGCTCCCGTTCCGAGCGAAGCAGGGGACTTAATGTTGATGGTGGTTTTTAGCCTAGGGTTAAATCGTAAAACCGCACATCTAACATGACTTCATTATGACCATTAGCACATTTATTGAATCGATTAGCATGCTTACCTACGAATTACCAGGGTATCTTTTTTCTTTTACGAGTCATGTTCCACGGCAGAACTATTAACATTAATTGACATCACCTATGCAAAACCCTAATTCTCGTGATACTGCGCCACGGCATGCCAACCATGCCGCACCACTGTGCCAATGACAAACCGTGCCAGCCACATCTCCGCGTCAGGGCATGCCAACCATGCCAGCCGCACCACTGTGCCAATGGCAAACCGTGCCAGCCACATCTCTGCGCCAAGGCATGCCAACCATGTCAGCAGCACCAATGTGCCAATGAAAAACCGTGCCAGACACATCTCCGCGCCAAGGTATTCCAACCATGCCAGCCGCACCACTGTGGGAATGGCAAACCGTTCCAGCCACAACTCCGCGCCAAGGCATATCAACCATGCAAGCCGCCCCACTGTGCCGATGGAAAACCTTGCCAGCCACATCCCCGTTCCAAGGTATGCCAACCATGCCAGCCGCACCATTGTGCCGATGGAAAACCGTGCCGGCCACATCTCCGCGCCAAGGCATGCCTATCCATGCTAGCCGCACCATGTGCCAAACGGCATGCCAAGCCCTTGGCCCCACTATGCCAAACGCACCTAGCCATGCTAGCCGCACCATGTGCCAAACAGCATGCCAAGCCCTTGGCCCCACCATGCCAAACGCACCTAACCATGCTAGCCGCACCATGTGCCAAACGGCATGCCAAGACCTTGGCCCAACCATGCTAAACGCACCTAACCATGCTAGCCCCACCATGTGCCAAACGAAATGCCAAGTCCTTGGCCCCACCATGCCAAACGCACCTTGCCATGCTAGCCGCACCATGTGCCAATTAGCATGCCAAGCCCTTGGCCCCACCATGCCAAATGCACCTAGCCATGCTAGCCGCACCATGTGCCAAACGACATGCGTAGCCCTTGGCCCCACCATACCAAGCGCACCTAGCCATGCTAGCCGCACCATGTGTCAAACGGCATGCCAAGCCCTTTGCCCACCATGCCAAACGCACCTTGTCATGGCCCTAGCCATGCTAGCCGCACCATGCTGGCCTTCCCTATGCGGCTACCAAAACGAAGGCGTGCGACAATCGATGGTTGCCCTTCAATCCCAGGAGCAAATCCTAGCCATCCAAGGTTAACAGACAATTCATGGTAACCTTTGGCTCGAAACCTCAATTTGGCCACGCCAAACCGCGCCAAGGCATGCCAATGGCATGCCAACCCAACCGCGCCACCATGCTGGCCTTCCCTATACGACTACCAAAACAAAGGCATGCGACAATCAACGGTCTCCCTTCAATCCCAAGAGAAAATTCTAGCCATCCAAGGTTATCGGACAACGCACGATAACCTTTGGCCCGAAATCCTAATTTGTCCATGCCAAACCGCGCCAAGGCATGCCAATGGCATGCCAACCCAGCCCCGCCACCATGCTGGCCTTCCCTATGCGGCTACCAAAACGAAGGCGTGCGACAATCAACGGTCTCCCTTCAATCCCAAGAGCAAATCCTAGACATCCAAGCTTAGCAGAAAAAGCATGGTAACCTTTGGCCCGAAACCCTAATTTAGCCACCCCAAACCGCGCCAAGGCATGCTAACCCAGTCGCGCCACCATGCTAGCCTTCCCTATGCGGATATCAAAACGAAGGCGTGCGACAATCAATGGTATCCCTTAAATCCCAGGAGCAAATCCTATCCATCCAAGGTTACCAGACAGCGCATGGTAACATTTGGCCCGAAACTTTAATTTGGCCACGCTAAACCTCTCCAAGGCATGCCAATGGCATGCCAACCCAGCCGCGCCACCATGCTGGCCTTCCCTATGCGGCTAACAAAACGAAGGTGTGCGACAATCAAAGGTCGCCCTTAAATCCCATGAGCAAATCCTAGCCATCCAAGGTTACCAGAAAACGCATGGTAACCTTTGGCCCGAAACCCTAATTTGGCCACGCCAACCGCGCCAAGGCATGTCGATGGCATGCCAACCCAGCCGCGCCACCATGCTGGCCTTCCCTATGCGTCTACCAAAACGAAGGCGTGCGACAATCAACGGCCGCCTTTCAATCCCATGAGAAAATCCTAGCCATCCAAGGTTACCAGAAAACGCATGGTAACCTTTGGCCCGAAACCCTAATTTGGCCACGCCAAACCGCGCCAAGGCATGTCGATGGGATGCCAACCCAGCCGCGCCACCATGCTGGCCTTCCCTATGCGGCTACCAAAACGAAGGCGTGCGACAATCAACGGCCGCCTTTCAATCCCAGGAGAAAATCCTAGCAATCCAAGGTTACCAGACAACGCATGGTACCCTTTGGACCGAAACCCTAATTTGGCCACGCCAAACCGCGCCAAGGCATGCCAATGGCATGCCAACCGAGCCGCGCCACCATGCTGGACTTCCCTATGCGGCTACCAAAACGAAGGCGTGCGACAATCAACGGTCGCCCTTCAATCCCGGGAGAAAATCCTAGCCATCCAAGGTAACCAGACAACGCATGGTAACCTTTGGCCCGAAACCTTAATTTGGCCACGCCAAACCGCGCCAAGGCATGGCATGCCAACCTAGCCTCGCCACCATGCTGGCCTTCCATATACTGCTACCAAAACGAAGGTGTGCGACAATCGACGGTCGCCCTTAAATCCCATGAGCAAATCCTAGCCATCCAAGGTTACCAGAAAACGCATGGTAACCTTTTGGCCCGAAACCCTAATTTGTCCACGCCAACCGCGCCAAGGCATGTCGATGGCATGCCAACCCAGCCGCGCCACCATGCTGGCCTTCCCTATGCGGCTACCAAAACGAAGGCGTGCGACAATCAACGGCCGCCTTTCAATCCCATGAGAAAATCCTAACCATCCAAGGTAACCAGACAACGCATGGTAACCTTTGGCCCGAAACCTTAATTTGGCCACGCTAAACCGCGCCAAGGCATGGCATGCCAACCTAGCCTCGCCACCATGTTGGCCTTCCCTATACTGCTACCAAGACGTATGGTAACCTTTGGCCCGAAATACTAGTTTGGCCACGCCAAACCGCGCCAAGTCATGCCATGCCAATGGAATGCCAACCTAGCCGCGCAACCATGCTGGCCTTCTCTATGCGGCCACCAAAAACAAAAACGTGCGACGATAAATAGCTACCTTTCCTCTTAAGATGCAAAATCTCGACCATCGAAGGTCACCAAGCCAGCAAGTCTCCCAAGCTCGACTTTCCAGGCAACAACAATATGCTACATGTTTTCCACGAAAACATTCAAGAAATCAACACATATCACAAACTGGGGGATCCTCTTTGGGTCTTGGTTTGGCGGTTTGCATCATGCGACGTACACTATACCCGTCATAAGGAAGTGTCATAAGGATGAGGCGGTTAGTAAATACAGGGAGTAATGGTGAAAGGCTCTTTTTTGTGGAACATCAATTCAATGCGTTAACGGTTACCACTTCTCCCATTTACTCACCCATTTTTCCATTCCTTAATGAGACAAAGTATGTTTCACTTCGACTTATATAAATAGGTATTACCTATTTCCACCGAACACAAAGTTCAGTCAGGAGCGTACAACACTCAAAAAACATTTGCTAGATTTCTGTTTTGTTAGCTTCCCACTTTCTGATACAAGTCTTAGAAAACAACTACTCTTCCAGAAATCAACTACTCTGGTCTCATCACTTTCCTTGTTTCCCTCCAGAAACCAACCCATTCTCCTTCACTTTGTGACCGAATCAAGTCTCAAACGGCCATTTCTTGGTTTAGGTCGGACTTGTACAGATTGATCTCTAGAACACAGCCGGGAGGGGCTACGCCTCCCGGACCCCCCCCCCCCCCCCCCCACCCTCCCGAATAGTAGCAAACATTTATGCAAATTTTCAACAGACGCCGACATGGTTTTTTCGGTTGAATACAATGCCGACTTGCCTTTCAAAATTTGGGATATTGTTGGATTGCATTGACGTAGTATGAATACAATGTCGGGAATGCTGCTGCCGGCATTGTATTCATACTACGTCCATGGCGGCACCGAGCTATTTCAAATGCAACAATAGTAGATTCAAAGAAAAAAAATCAAATTTTCAACAAATTGGCACCTTTACCTGAGTATTGGGAGTGCTTGTACAATCATCCTCCATTTTTACCAAAAAAAGTTCCCTCTCAATTTTTTTCCTCCTACTCTCACCTCACTCACCCAAATACAAATAAAAATACACACTAATCATTTATCAAATAATCTCATGAGTTTACTAATTATAATTAATCACTAAGCATGATTAGTGAGGGGTAGATTAGGTGTTAGGTAAAATACTTAGATAAGGGGTGACCCTGATTTGATATTTAAATCCAGTTTTTGTCCTTTTCCTCTATCCCCAGTTAGTTTAAGTATCCCAAATCGCGTGTTCTTTTTTAAGGGTCATTTCAATAAAATAGGTTAAAGAATCTTTAAATGGGATTTAAGCCCAAGACCATAAGAGTAAGAAAAAGTGAGAAGAGGGCCAAACACTTAGTACCCACTAGAAATAATGGATGCAAAAATTTTGCGTTCATGTTTTAACTCGCCAATCATTATCTAATTACAGGGAGAGTCCATCTTCTATAATTAATCATGACCACTGTACATAATCTCCAAAAATAATTAATAGAATAAAAATAAAAAAGAATAAATTTAAGGGGAACTATGTGGTTATCCTTAGGGATGTTCACAGTCGGTTGCGGCTCGGTTTTTAACCAAACCAAAACCGAAATCAATACTATCGGTTTCTAAAAATCTAAACCAAACCAATCCATTAACCATTGGTTCGGTTTATAAATGGTTTTAGCCGGTTTCTATTTTTTCCATTGGGTTAATGGAAAATCGACTATATGTCAGTTTTCTAAACTAACATTTCAAATCTTTAAAAAAAAATAACGCAGTTGAATGTTTTTAACGTACCTGCAGAATGTAATTAACATACAAGCGTAGTTCATAACTCAAGTTTATAAGCATAGTTCAAAACATAAACATTACAGATTCAAAATACATAAACTCCAAGTTGTGCATGCTCCAAATTCCATACTCAAAGTGTGAGATGGACGGGGTAGATTAAATCTATCCGATTTTGATCAACGGCCTATACTTATCGGTTTTTCATTGGTTTTTGATTCGGTTTTTAGCTCAAACCGAAACCGAACCAGTAAGATCGGTTTTCAGTTTTTTTACCATAACCAATCCATTAGTAAATAGTTTGGTTCGGTTTCTCCTTATCAGTCTGGTTCGGTCCGGTTACGGCGAAAAACCGAAACCATGTTCAACCCTAGTTATCCTTACTTACTAATTGAATTTGCAGTTGCCCAACTCCATCCAATAATTATAAATTTCTCCCGCTTTTAATTTTCCATCCGAAAACCTATTAAACCAGTGGGTGCGTGAATGTCACGAGTTGAGTTGCCTTAATAATTTTTTGGGATAATTGGATTAGGTTTTGACCAACACTAGGTTGGCTTTAGTCTATCATCACGATTTAAACTCTGTTCCTAAATACAAAAATATCCACCGCCTACAGGGATCTGATAGTTTTCGATCAAAGGATTAAAAGTATTTTTCTTGAGATCAACAAAGAAGTCGGTGCTAACGAATTCTAGAATCATCAAAGTCAGGTCATTGGTATAATGACCCAATGCCTTTATCATTTAAACACTGACAATCAATGATCATCCCGATGTGAAATAGAAGAGCCTCCTCATACAAGGTCCCTTGTATATATACATAGAACAAAATGAAGAGCCTCTTCATGTATGGTTAAATCTAAAGTTTCTTCATGTAAATTCACATCTTTTGGAAGAGTTGTTATATATTAAAATTGGAAGGGTTTCATGAATGGACATAACGCTTCATAATTTGTTAGTGGTAATTAATCTGTGGGTGTTTCAAAGGTTGGGCAGTTTTTTGATTTTTTTCCTTTAGAATGTTGTTGGTGACTGTTGACATTGCCAATTTTCTTTTTAATTAATAACTTAACCAGAGAAGATATATAGCCGGAGATTAGTTTTATCTACCAAATTGTTCTTACTAGCGTAATTGCCATCAATTCTAGTCTTCTCTTGTAAAGATTCGAGTTCGGGTATCACTGCTGTAGGAATAATATAATGAGTGCTCCTAATAGGCCTTGAATCACGTAAGGTTGATCATGGAAATCAATCAGTTAAGTTTGCTTATTATAAATAGATTTAGGGAAAAACAATAGGTGCGCATCCACTGATATTATTTTCCTACATTTATTCCATAAGACCAGTAAGATTTCTAGTCAATGTGCGTTGAACAATCCAGTAAGTCAATCCAGTAAGTCAATCCATTTCATTGATAAATTGAGATTTCATGACAATGGAAGTGTTTTTACCCAGAAATATTTCCAGGCACCGAACACAATCGATTTGGTCATGATGATGAAAACTAGAGTTTTACACAAAACAAGCATTAAGAATAGACACACGAATTTTACGTGGTTCGGCAAGTTTTGCCTATATCCACGGACGAATCCCCGTAGGGAGAGACATTTTATTGATGTATGGATTACAATGAGTTTTTGATCCCTTTTAGGGTTTGCTGGTGAATTTTCGTGTATCCTGGTGTATCCCTTTAGGGTTGAGATTCCCATCTATTTATATAGTTGAATATATGTGTTAAACGCTAATTTCGAGATAAACTCCATATGGAAACAACTTAGTCAGCAAGTGATCCAGTAACTTCCAGAATCTTCTTCCAGGGTTTTTACTATGGGTCAGTGGGAATATGCCAAATTGACATAGGCTAACGGGTTTGACCAACGACCTTGACTTTCACTTACAGGGTTGACTTCTGATGTTGGCTGCGAATGTAGATCTTTGACTGACATACTTACTTGACTGAAGGACGTATAACTAGAAACATTGATGGAGGATGGACGACAACACGATTGGAAACATGGATGGCTGCGTGATTGGAAACATAGATGAAAATAGGTTGGCAGCGTGGCTGAAAACTTGGATTGAAATAGGATGGCAGCGTGGATGGAAACTTGCTGGAAACAGGACTGACAACATGGCTTCGACAGTTGACTGACGGTTAACCGACCGCCGACTTTGATAGATGATCGGGCGTTGACTTTGACTATTTACAGGTCGTTAACTTTGACTATTGACCGGTTGACAGATTCGGTTATCCTGTATACTGAGTTGGTTGGCTGAATGGAGAACCAAATGGAGGTTCAAGTAGCAATTAGGCCCAATATGTAGCATTTTTACTCATGGTACAAACATTGCCCCCTCTTAACCGTCAATTTATTGGGGGTTAAGAAGTTTAGTCTCCCTTGGTCAATGGAAAAATTCTCCCCCAATAGTGGATTATTGTTGTTGGACTGAATGGAAACCTTCTCTCGTTTTTTACGGAAATCATAATCAAGACGCCCTCAAGTGAGGTTATTGTGATTGGAAGGTTGAACGACAACAGGTGAGCACGAACCATTGTTGTAGACAAAAACTACACTAAAAACCAACTGGTCTACAATCGAAGTGTGATATTGGAGTGGAGCCTGAAACTGAAATGCAATGGTTGCAGGCGAGATATGACTTGAATAGTTACCGATGAAACTGGATTGCAGTGGTTCAGGAGAGAGATGACCAGAACACTTACTGGTGAAACTGGGTTTTAGTGATTGATGCGAAACTAGGTTGTTGTTATTGATGCGAAGCTGAACTGCAACAGTTGTGTAGAACTAAACTAGTGACAATTTTTGGAAAAAAAATGAGTTATCTAGCAGTCATTGAGGTAGAAACCGTGTTGACTTTAATTACAAGCGAAACTTGAATTTTTGGGCTGACAGTAATTTCCGACCAAGCTGGGTAGCAGTAGATGTTGGTATTGAACTACTGTCAATTATAGGCTGACATGCGGAAGTTGTGAGTGAAAAGTTGACAACCACTGGTGATACTCTTTGATAGTTGGGATGGTAACAGACTTTGTGCGCCGTTGGACCTCCCAGTGGTCTTGGATGTGCTACTGGATCCGACATCGACCTTATGTCGTAACTAGTTGTATGAATCAGGATAACAGTAGTGATGTAAACTGGGCCGCAACAGTCGCATCGGAACTTGAATGCAACAATTGCGGCAAACTTGACTGCGATAGCCATAAAAAAAACTGAACTGCAATATTTATGAGAAAATCTGAATTGCAATATCTTAGAGCATAGCTGGACTGCAGCAGCTTTGAGCAAAGCTGCAATGCATCAACTACGATTAGCTGGACCACAAGAAGTGTGAGAAAAGTTTCTCTAAAGCAGCTGCAATCAGATGGACTGCAGGAGCTTTGAATAAATATGGACTGCACCAGCTGGACTGCAGTAGCAACGGGCAAAGCTGTACTGCAGTAGCTACGATCAGCTGGACTGCAGGAGCTGCGAACAAATATGGAACGCAGCAGTTTTGATCAGCCGGACTGCAACAATAATAAGTAAATCTGCACTGCAGCATCACTGCAGCATCTGTGAACTGCAGGAGCTGTGAACATAGCTGGACTGCATCAACATCGATTAGCTAGACTGCAGCAACGACGATCAAAGATGCACGAAAGTAGTTGCGATCAGTTGAACTACAAGAGTTGCAGGCTAAGTTGCACTTCAGCACTTATGATCAGTTGGACTGCGCAGGAGATGCTAACAAAGATGGACTGCAACAACTTCGATTAGATAGACTGTAGCAGCAACGAGCAAAGTTGCATTGCAGCAGCTGCGATCAACTGGATTTTTACAGTTACCGACGTGCTAATTTTAATGTTGTAGGTTGACGATAATTGCATCAAAATATTAGGATGTATGATAGCCCCCTTTTAATCCTATAACTCGTTGTAGGATTAATAATTCAGGTTTCTTTATCGTAATTTCTAACAGAGGAATTTTATTTAGGTGCTATATAACTCTCTCCCAAGTGTGTGGATTGTTCTTTAGATAGTTCCAAAAGATTTGCGGTATATGCTGAGGTGTTACATATCTCTCCCCCAAGCGATCGACATCGCGGCTGAAGTGATGTGCAACTCGCCCCAGAAAACATTGATTTTCATGCTTCTTAATGCTTGCACAAGGGTGCACTGTCTTGCGCATGAAATGAGGTTGAAGGTTTTCTGCTATCTGGAATTTACATAGGGGGTCAATCCCATTATTTCAGATACGCGCAGAATTAGGATGTGTGCATGTCCACATAACTTGTCATGCGAAACCATTTGTCACATTATAGATGTCTCGTTGAAAAAAAGTATGCATGATTCTATGGAATGATGCGAAAATATTCAAATTTTGTATATATACACACCTTATGAGAAATACTATTGGGACTTTGTTTATATAGTATTAGGATACCCAATGGCTATGATGATGTTTCTCAATGGTGATAATTGTCGAATAAAGTGTTGCAAAAGATTTCAGGCAAGAGCACCTCCAAACTTTAAAATCAATCAAGTTGCTCGAGATCAAGCTTGCTACTGACGAACTCTCGAGGCAAAAATCATGACGAACTGTGATCTCAAACATGTTGTGGACCACAATTAAACATAATAGATTCCACGAACTTTAAATACGATCAAGTTGCGGATAAAAGTCGGCAAAATAATTAGCACGAACATCATGTTGCGGACTGAAAAGTCAGCACAACAACTTCCCAAACACATCCATAAAGATTAAAAGAACTTTGATCTCGAACGAGTTGTTGATAGAGTGGCAACACAACAATGTCTAACTTTGAAAACAAGCGCATTTTGGATTGAAAAAATCGATCAAAAACATCTACGATCCCTGAAAATGATATTAAGTTTTCACTAGACAGTGGAAGATGAGCGTTTTCGATGTAGCCGCACCATGCCTCAGATCAATTTTTTCAAAAAATAACAAATTATTCCTCCATGTTGGTGGGATTAAAATATGAACGCAATGTGACGCTGATGACTGGAGAAGGTGTTGCGACAACTGATATTCCATGATTTACGTTGACAGTGTGATGAGTGGAATAATCGGATTTGTTTGGTGCAAATCCCGTATCGTCTGTTCAACCTGATCCAATTGGTTAGGTTGGTTGGAATTATCCAAAGGTAAAATTGAAATAGTCGGAAAGGTTCAGCCTATTCTAGCTTAGCTCATGTCTCGGCTTGGGCCGAAAATATGCAAGAACTCGATCGTTGCATAGACACATCAAGGATCTCATGGCTCTGTAAATGAAGCTCTGACATGGCGATTCTTCTAAGGTGTATGTAGCTTGTTCGAAAATAACAGCGTGGTTATAGGCGTCGTTTTTATGTAATAACTTGGCTTCAATTAATGACTTTTTGACGGCCATTGGAAAAGTCAGCCAGCCATGTTGGCCGAAGAAGTCGATTATCGATGGAATAAAGGTGACTGTCGAAGGTGACTGACTGGTGGGCCCGGGAAAGCGTATAAAATTGAAGCGAAATGAAAACGGGCCTACACTAATACCGCAAGTGCACGGTCGTCAGTTGTAGCTCGTGCAAGTACGGGTCGATCCACATAGACTGGGGGTGTTTGGAGTTTCTAGCTATTTGGGCTCTAAATTGCTATTGGGCTTCTAATTGTTCTTTGGGCTTAGTGGGTTTTTGGATTGACTGGGCTTGGTAACAGTGAACTGGGCCTTTGATTTTGAATTTGGGCTTGGGTTCAGTGTAGTGAACTGAACCCTGGATCTCTAAACTTGACGGTGAGATGAAGTGGATCCTGCAGCGACCGTTGGATTATACAATACAACAAAATTAACGACACCAGATGGAGTTAAGTGTTGTAGTGTTAAGCGGAAGTATCGAGGTTTGATGCACAGGCAAAGAAGCGACCGTAGGATGCAGATGCGATCCAATCTGACGGTCGGGAATAGAGGCGGGTATGGATATAGAAAATGGGTTTGGGTAAGGGTTTTGGGCCTTGGGTATGCCAAGCACATATCTTCTTTAAGAACAATTCTTCCTTCTTGAGCCCATTCCTAGCTTTTTGGACGTGCGCTCCATTCTTTTCGGCTTCCTTGCGTAATTTCTTCCGGATTTTCACTACTTTTCTGCTCCGCAAGTCATCCAAACTTTATTTGGTACCTAAAAATGCAATATTAGTTAATACAAATATTTATTCTTGAAAACAAGGAAAATACAGAATATGGGATAAAATGTAGAATTAATGCACAAAAGATGAGTTAAAATGCCAACAAAAAGGGATAAAAATATACATTATTTGGCACTCATCACTGACGTTATGATATTGTGCGAGATGTGACATCATGCTATGAGTGCAGATATTATTTGGGTGAGTGGAAGGTGACTTCATGATGACGTTCTGCTGAAGAAAATGGTTCGAACAACTCGGCTTTGTATCAATGACTTTTTCTAGCAGTTGACTCAGCGTCTCGTCTTGGTGCTGAGAACTTATGGTTCGTGTAATGGATATATTTAGCAACTAGACTTGTCTGTGGGACTGGAGTGTGCCAGTTGAATAAACACTTCACTGCTGATTGTTGTCGTGGAACTGGACTACATCAGCTGTAATGTAACAGTTTTGAGTAAATTGGATTGCAGTAATTGCGACAACTGGACTGTAACAGTTATGAAGAAAAATGGACTGCAACAGTTCTGATCATCTGGACCCCAGCAGTTGTTGAATAATTGGACTACAACAGTTCGGTCAACTAGACTGTAGCATTTTCCGAGGATAACTGGACTGCAGCAGTTGTGATCAACTGGACCGCATTAGTTATTGAAGAACTAGACTAAAAAAGATCGATCAACTAGATTGTAGCAGTTGTAAGGAAAACTGAACTGTAGAAGTTTCGATCTATTGGACTGCAGCAGTTGCGATAAACTTGACTGCAACATTTGTTGAGAAACTTGACTACGTACAACAGTTCGAATAACTGGAATGCAGCAGTCACGAGGGAAACTGTACTACAACATTTGCGATCAACTGGACTGCAATAACTGTTAAGAAACTAGACTACAACAGTTCGATCAACTGGACTGTAGCAGTTGCGAGGAAAACTGAACTGCAGCAATTTCGATCAACTGGACTGCATCTGTTGCTAAGAAGTTAACACAACAATATCTCGAAAATAGTTATAAAAGTTTAAACGAACTTTTATATCGAACGCGTTGTGGAAAACAATTCAACACGGCCGGTTTAACGAGTCATCAAACTTATAGATGTTGCTGGCATGATCTATTCAACAGGATTCGCGAATGTTTGAACTCGAACACGTTATGGATATAAATCAATACAAGATCCTTGACGAACATTGAATTCGTACAATTGTGGATAGAAAATCAACACAACAACAATACGATCGTTGAAAATGAGTAGGTCGTGGATAGAAAATCGAGACAACAACGTTTTCGAACCTTAAGAATGAAATGGAGTTTTTACTTGGTAGTGGTCGATGACCATGTTCGATGTCTCCATTCGGAACCTCAAAAATAAAAACATTCAAACTCATGATTTTTTACCTCCACGTTGAATTAAAAGACAAATCCAACGAGCCAAAAATCACTCAATTCATACTTAAAACGAAGAAGTTATTGACAACCGCGCATAATAAGATTGACGTGCTATGCTGACTGGACCATCATGCTGACATGGCGCTCAGTGACTAGACTAGTGCTGCTGACATGGCGATTTTTTTAAACATGACACAGGTAAGTTGATGACGCGTCAGCTGACGTGGCGTAGATGGTGGCGTGGCAGATGATATGTCGGACGACGTGGTCGTCTAAAGTGGGTGAACAAGACCCTGACGTGGGTGGAAACTTATTAGCGTGGGTGTATGGCACGTCCAATGTGGGTGACAACAAGCATTGACATGGGTGAACATATCCTCTGATGTTGGTGATAAGAACCTTTGACGTAGGTGAACAGAAGCACTGACGTGGGTGAACGGGATTTTCCGCCTGACATGGCCGCCGGTTCGCTTTTTTTTTTTTTGAAAACTTTTCTTAATTGTTTTCCCGAGCTATGATATTTCCTTCTTAACAGTCTATCTGAATTGTTGTCTTCTCCATCAAACCTTCTTGCAACGATTTTCTGCTTCAACTTTCAGCAATAATTTTTCTGTGGACTTGTTACTGTTTCTCACGAACTTTTCTGCAAAAGTTTTCTGTAATGGTTATTCGATATGCCTTTACGGAACTTTTAGGAAACTTTCATGATGCTTTTTTGGAGGTCTTATCTAGGGTTTTTTTCCTCCCGTCTCTATCGTACATGAAGATGGTGCAGGCAGCTAATGGAAGCAATTAGAGATAGGTAGCTTGAAAACCCGAGAAACAAGGTGGCGGTGATTTCGAAAAACTACGAACTCGAATATGTCACCTCTTCGTTATCAGGGAATAAATTTCTTCGAACTTTGGATTGTACTTGCTGCAAATCGGATATCCTGGAAAGAGTTTTGGTGGTGTTTTCACTTTATCTTTTGTTGCGGACTGGACGTTCAAGCAACAATCATCGAACTTTGTAGTGATGCAGTTTCGGTGGCTTCCGAAGGTGATAGTTTCAGCGAATCTCAAACTGTGAACCTGGACTGCAGCAGTTGCGATCAACTGAACTCTAGTAACTGCGATTAACGGGACTGCAACAGTTGCGTTCAACACAGGACTGCAACAGTTACGGTCAAATGGACTGCAGCAGTAATTGTTGAAGGCGTCCAAACTGCTTCCTCTCAAACAAGATTTTGAAGTTTCCTGTACTACCTTTTTCAACGGGAAAACACGATTCCTTTTCTCGTAGATCCCCTTAGTCGGCGCCAATGTTCGTACCCGAAAATATTTCCAGGCACAAAACACATTCGATTTGGTGATGATGATGAAAACTAGGGCTTTACACAAAACAAGCATAAAGAAAAGAGGCACGAATTTTACTTGGTTCAGCAAGTTTTGCTTACATACGGACGAATTCCTGTAGGGAGAGATATTTTATTGATGTGTGGATTACAATGGTTTTTTAATCCCTTTTAGGGTTTGCTGGTGAATTTCCGTGTATCCTGGCATATCCCTAATTTCAATATAAACTTCATATGGAAGCAACTTGGTTAGAAAGTCATCCAGAAACTTCCAGTTGCTTCTTCTAGGGTTTTTACACAGGGTCGGTGGGAATGGGCCAAATTGACATGGGCAAGCGGGTTTAACCAATGACTTTGACTGGCAGGGTTGACTTTCTGATGTTGGCTGCGACTGTCGATCTTTGACTGACAGACTGCCTTGAAACATGACTGGAGGGCGGATGGGTGGCAACATAGATGGAGGCTGGCCCACAACACTATTGGGAACATGGGTGAAATCTGCATAGCAGCGCATTGGCAACATAGATAGAAACAGGTTGACATCTTGACTTCGACATTTGACCGAGCATTGACTTTGATTGCTGATCGGACGTTGACTTTGACTATTGGTTGATCCTTAACTTTGTCCATTGACCGTTCGTTGACTTTGATCATTAATCGGCCGACAAATTCAGTTATCCCATATACTGAGTTGGTTGTCAAAATGCCGGACTTAAACGAGACCTAAATGGAGGTTCAAGTTGCAATCAGGCCAAGAGCATGGTACCGTTATCATGGTGTATACAAAAAATACTTGAAATCAAAGCATATATCCATTGAAACAAAATCTAATTATATCATATTTAGGTTACATATGTTTAATAAAGAAGAAGTGTCGTATAATAATGCGTTCCCGTGAATTACCCAAATGAGGGTGTGTACACATATCTCACTATCAGACACGTGTATATAAAAAGGTACGTGGAAAGCATGCAGGCCAAAAACATCAAAACATGATGCGTCACGAAACACCAAATAAACCCCGAGGAGTTACTTTATCTCATCCCCAAAAGAGGAGCTAAGATCAACGGTGGAGAGAAAGTTAGCTGACACGGACTGACAGGGGCAGAAGACACTTGTCTGACACGAGCAGACCCCTCAACTACCCACATTAAACACTCTGAGCAGTATACGTGTCGACCAACCTGTGGAACGAGCGAGGATGCCTCTGCGGGATCAAGGGGCAAACGCAGACCTCCGCGTTCGGACGCAAGGACACAAGAAGATAAGGTTCCAACGGTCTTCAGAGATGGGTCCCACGTTCGAACCTTATAAATACCCAATCTCCACCAAGAGGAAGGGGGATCGAAAATATCAGGAAGAGAAGGAGAGAGAGAGAGAGAGAAATATTAAGGGTAAGTTAATCCCTTAGAGGAGAGAAACATGTAAACCCCAAAAGTCATTCAACTATTCGTGTAACCGTGAAGAACATAGTAAAACAACAAACCCCGTGGATGTAGGCCTTAGTGCTGAACCACGTAAACCTTGGTCTTATTTACATTTCAGCACTTTACATTCATTTAGCTCCGTGCATGTTTACTTATATGTTTTGTTTTCCTTAATACTTATATCTCATGCACAAACGCCACGCATGGAGTTGTTGGATGAGGCCATGATAAACCCGAAGGTTTTGAGCCAATGAATCAACACTAGGGTACCATCATCATGATCTCTTTAGATGATAATGATTGATTGTGAGCGTTCGGACCCCCTCGTGGTTTGTGTGCTCACAATTTGGCGCTAGAGACAGGGACTTCGTCCCGGTAAAAGATTTATCTTGTCCTGTGATTTCATTTTAAATTGGCATATGATTGCTCTGATTTTATCAGCTCGGACCGTATAGATCATTCGTTAACTGTATTATGTTCAAAAACCCACCTTTGATCTTCGATAAGAGTTATTGTTCTAAGCGGGTTATTGTTCTGATCCATCGGATTTACAATTTTCGTATTTTTTATACTAAGGATCTCCTTTAATAAAACTCTAACCCGTATTTTATAGTCTGCGGGTATTAATTCCCTCTTGAAAAATTGTATTCGCCAACTAACCCGCTTCAAGTGGATATTCCTGTTTCTGTTGTTTGAAATAACTTATGCAGAGAGAACGTGTTGTGAGTAAAGAAGGCATGTTTACGCGAGATTTCATTATCAACAAAAGGGCACGTGATGGAAAAGACGTAGGAAGCAGGAAAATCCAAATCTTTGTCAAAAGAAACACCCAGGACAACCCCGATCATCACCCGAAGCAAGCAGAAAGGAGATAAAGCTAAAATGACCAATCGAAGGCAAGATACTGCAGAAATCACTTCACCCATG
Source organism: Papaver somniferum (assembly GCF_003573695.1). Classification (NCBI taxonomy): domain Eukaryota; kingdom Viridiplantae; phylum Streptophyta; class Magnoliopsida; order Ranunculales; family Papaveraceae; genus Papaver; species Papaver somniferum. The sequence continues at coordinate 13,777,134 of NC_039366.1, forward strand.
AACGCTAATTCAGTTGAAGCGGCGGCTCTCAGAGCAGCAACGATAAAGTACGGGGAGGCTGCGGTAGTCCCGAAGGCTGCGGAGGCTAGCAATACCTTCGCCATGAGTCAACTTAATCAACCAAGAGAAAGGGTGGATGAATCCAGAACATTCCAACCCGCGCACCTTCTAACCTTTGGAATGCCGCTAACAAATAATCAGAATCAAACCATACCGGCGGCTCTGGCACCGCAGAGGGACGCTCACTCCAATTTGGAAACACCAGCAACCGAAGCTGAACCCCTGCCACCTTTAGTACAGACCATGGAGGAGGGAGGCACCACGGCTGTAGCGGCACGCGCTGGGACTCCCAATCAGGGGTCCAACCAATCACACCGACTAATGGCTGAGCTTGAGGAACTGAGGAAGAGCCAGCAGGTTTACGCAGAAGCTGTAGCTCTGTTGGCCAGAGAAAATCAAGATTTAAAGGAGCGGATTGCTCTAAGCACGAAGACCAGCCAACAACTTGATGAAGCAAGCTCCAAAGCACCAGAGCCAAAACAAGACTGTAGAGTCTTCCTAGCGGCTAATGAAGACGCGACAAAGAGACGTAGCGTATCCGACCCGGATTATGACGATGGAGAGTCAGACGGTAATGAGCTGAAGAATTTAGAGCACCAACGCGCAATGGAGAAACTACGAAATGAGATGATGGCAGAGATCAGGCAATTAAAAAATAAACAAGGTGGGGGAAGGTTAGAAGAGGTCATGAGAGAAGCTAACTCCACGCCCTTAACGCATCGCTTGGCCAACACCCCTATTTCACTGAAATGCCCTGTCCCGACGTTCGAATGCTATGATGGATCCAGCGACCCTGCTGCACATGTTCGGTACTACAACCGTGTCTTAGCTAGATGGGGTCAGAACGACGTCGTACTCTGTAGATACTTCCCGTCAAGCTTGAAGGGATCAGCGTTATCATGGTTTGATAATCTGCCACCAAACTCCATCCACTCATACGACCAACTCGCAGAGAAATTCTTAAGAACATACATGTACAACAAGACTGTAAACACCGGGATGGATAAGCTCTTGTCACTAGCAATTGGCTACAAGGAAACCACGAGGGAGTACACAAACAGATGGCATAAGATCTGCCAAGCCATAGGGAGCGTGGACCCAGTGGTAAGCATCAACTGCTACAAATGGGGCTTAGACCGAATGAGTCCCTTATTTGTTGAAATTCACGGGAGCGTGCCCAAGACAGAAGGAGATATCCGAATAATTATCGAAAAGCACGCTCGACTTGAAGAAATTCAACGGGAAAACCCGAGGGCATATCCGCAGAGGTCTCACCGCACCAATTCAGCGGAACAAACCAATGGGGCCAAAAGGGGTTGCTTAGATGAGAGACCTCACGAAGATAGGAAGGAACGGAGGGATGAACGAAGAACAGGCGACCGAAAATTCGAAGATCAAGTTTACACGAAACTCAACGCTAGCTATGCTCGTATCCTACGAGAGATCAAAGGGAGGGAAAACTTAGAGTGGCTATGGTCTAAGGGAAAGCAGCCCCCGAGATCCGAGAAGTCTAAAGATTACTGTGAGTATCACTGTTTCAACGGACACCAGACCGAAAAATGCAAGAACCTTAAAATAATGACCCAAAAATTACATACGAAAGGATGTTACCGAGGACAGATCCAAACGAACCAAACCAGTCCAACTTCCTGAAGAAAACCGAACAATCAACACCATCTCGTGTTCCGAAGCCACATGACCCTCACTCACAGCGCAGATTGGAAAAAGGTTACGGAAGCAATTCGAAGACCGCTGCGAGTTATATAAGGTCGATGGGATAACGGTGGACGAACACGAAGAATGGATGGAATCTCCTATCATCTTCGATGCCGAGGATATCGAAGAAGATATGGAAGACCATAACGATCCCTTGGTCCTAACATTACCAGTAGCTGGATGTAACCTCAAAAAGATCCTCATAGACGGGGGAAGCTCTATAAATGTCCTATTCTATGATGCATTCAAACGAATGAAGCTCCATGATGAACAGCTGATGACCTCTTATCACACCATCTACGGATTCAATGGAGCAGCCACGAAGCCCTTGGGATACATCGTGTTACAGGTTAACGCAGGGCCCATGAAACTGGATACCCGATTCAGTGTGGTGGATACCCCTTCCCCCTACAACGCCATTATTGGGCGAAAATGGGTACACAAGCTCAAAGGAGTTGCGGCAACATACCACCAATACCTCAGATTTCCAACACCTGAGGGAATAATGGAGATCAAGGGAGATCGAATCGCTACGCGAGAGTGCCAGGCCACTCAGGATCATATTAACAATGAGCAAGAAGAGCAGCGAAAAATCCGAAGAGTAAGAAATCAAGAAACCGCGAAAGAGAAAGCCGTAGACCTATTCCTTAAGGAAACTACAGGAAAAGGCTTGACGAAAGATGGTAATGTCCAAGGCTCGGAAACAAGTACCTCAACAACCAGCGAAGAGCAGAAACACGCTAAATAGCAATTAAAGAGCCCCCAGTCCTCGGAAACCCGAAGCCTGTGTTCACACCAGTAGAACCCGTAAAGAAAATCAACATAGGAACGGAAGAAGACCTGAAGATGGTCAGAATTGGGACCATCATGGACGAAGGAAGAGAACATTCCTTAACCAAATTACTTAAGGAATATGCGGATGTGTTCGCCTGGAAGTTAGGAGATATGCCGGGGATTGACCCAAAAGTAATCCAACATGAACTACGCATCAAACCGGGCACACCCCCGTTCAGGCAGAAAATACGAAAAGTGGCTCCAGAATATCATGAGGCAGTATAAACAGAACTTCGGAAGCTACTAGACGCAGGATTTATCAAGGAAGTCAAGTACCCTACTTGGATCTCCAACATGGTAATTGTTCCTAAGAAAAATGGAGGGGTTAGAATATGCATCGACTTTACTAATCTCAACAAGGCATGTCCAAAGGACAGCTATCCCCTACCGAGCATAGACCAGCTGGTAGAAGCAGTAGAAGGATACGAAGAACTATCATTCATGGATGGACATTCTGGTTACAACCAAGTAGCCCTAGCAGAAGAAGATCAGCCACACACAGCGTTCTATACCCCACATGGCCTTTATTGCTATACCAGAATGCCTTTCGGGCACCGAAACGCAGGGGCAACATACCAAAGGATGGTCGATGCTATCTTCAAGCCATGGATTGGAGGAACCCTAGAAGTCTACGTGGAAGACATGCTCGTCAAAAGAAAGCTGCGTAAAAATCACCACCAGGACCTGAGGAATATCTTCGAAGCAATGAGACAGCATCACATGAAAGTGAATCCGGATAAATGTACTTTCGGTGTCACCTCGGGGAAGTTCCTCGGGTATCTGGTGACGAAAAGGGGCATCGAGGTAGACCCAGCGAAGATTCAAGCCATAGTAGAGATGTCGTCCCCAAAGAATCTGAAGGAAGTGCAGAAACTCAATGGGTCCATAGCAGCGTTGGGAAGATTTATTGCACGGTCTTCGGACAAATGCAAACATTTCTTCAATATTTTTAAAAAAGGGAGCAGGTTCGAATGGACCGCCGAATGCGAGGAAGCATTCCAAAAAATCAAAGAACATCTAGCTTCAATCCCGATCCTGCAGAAGCCAGACCCTGATGAAGTTTTGGCACTGTACATAGCAGCAACGGAGGACGCAGTCAGCGCGGTATTAGTCAAAACCAATACAAAGGTAGAACAACCTATCTATTACGTCAGCAAGACACTCAATTCCGCGGAAAGAAATTATACTAAGATTGAACAACTCATCCTCGCACTGGTATGGGCTACCCAAAAACTGAGAACCTACTTCCTAACTCACCTCGTCAGGGTACCATACAAAGCACCATTGGAAGCAGTCCTCAAAATCACGGGAAAAGTGGGCCGAATAACCAAATGGAACACCCATCTGGACCAATTCAACATCATTCATGAAATTCGACATTCTCAGAAGTCCCAAGTGCTGGCAGATTTCTTAGCAGACCTCCCCCTTGACAACGACGAAGAGATTAAGGGAATACCAGAAGCCGAGGAAGAAATCAAGGATCCAATGGATATCCTCGAACCTGCGAGTCATAAACAATGGGAAGTCTTTGTCGACGGATCTAAAAATAAGGAAGGAGCAGGAATAGGTATTGTCATTATCACCCCAACTGGAGAAAGGATTATACAAGCACTTAGATTGGAATTCAAAGAGCATACCAACAACATTGTTGAATACGAAGCTGTCGTACATGCCCTACGTATAATAATAGAGATGGGGGTAACCGATGTAAGGATGACAAGTGATTCGCAGCTTTTCATACGGCAAATAGGGCTCGAGTATAATGTGTACGATGACACCCTTTCAGCTTACATGGCCTTGGTCCAAACATTGGCATCACAAATCCCGAACATTAAGTTCCGGCACTTATGCAGAAGGGACCTCAGGCACGCGGATGCCCTAGCATATATATCATCCATGCTGAGGGATAAAAATGCCGAAGGTATTAAAATAGCAAGGGTATACGAGCCTTTGATTGCATCTCAATTGTCCTTCGCTACCAATCAAGATGTGATGGAATAAAATATCGAAGACCAGGTAGGAGAAGACATCCATAATGACTTTGATGAAGAGGACATCCTGTCAAGAGCAAATCAAGACGAAGACTTCAGCAACGAAGATGACTGGAGGGTGACAATACATGCCTTTCTCGAAAAAGGAAGCTTACCTGCGGATCGGAAACAAGCTAGGAAGATACTCTCCAAAGTGGGAAGATATGATCTTCGGGAGGGGGTCCTGTATAGGAAATCCTTCCTTGGACCATTACTACGCTGCTTGTCCCGGAAAGAGGGGCATCGAATTCTAAATGATATCCATTATGGTGACGCGGGGAATCATAGCGGCATGAGATCACTAGCTGACAAAGCAAAAACGCAAGGATATTACTGGCCGACAATGATACAAGATGCCGCGAGGATGTACCGGCGATGTGAAGAATGTCAGCGCTTCGCGAAAAAGATCCACGTGCCGGCAACAATGTTAAACTCTGTCGATAGCCCGTGGCCATTTGCAAAATGGGGCGTAGACATCGTCGGGCCTTTCATCGAAGGATCAGGGAAGAGACGATTTTTGATAGTAGCCACGGACTACTTCAGTAAATGGGTGGAGGCTAAGGCCTTGGCCAGGATCAGAGACGCGGATGTGTTCACTTTCATATTCCAGAACATCATTTGCAGATTTGGTATACCTGCTGAAATTGTATCTGATAACGGCAAACAATTACAGGGAAAAAATATAGACATGCTCTTCGACACTTTCAAAATAAGAAAGAACAAGTCCACCCCCATATACCCTCAAAGCAACGGAAAAGCGGAAGCTACCAACAAGACCCTCGCCCTTATACTCAAAAAACAATTAGACGAGCATAAGGGAAGATGGTGCGAACAACTGCACAATGTCTTACGGGCATACAGGACAACACGAAGATCCGCTACCGGGGAATCCCCGTTTCTTCTAACTTATGGAGCTGAAGCAGTCATACCTACGGAAATCCTCATGCCAAACACGAAGACCGAAGCTTGGGAGAAAAAACTCACAACAGATATGATGTTAGAAAGGTTGGACGACTTGGAAGGAAGAAGGGAAGTAGCATTGCAAAAGATGGAAAATTATCAACGAAGACTAGCAAGGGAGTACAACAAAAAGGTAAAGCTACGGAATTTTGTAGAGGGACAGTATGTGTTGAGAACAATCCCACGGTATCAGCAAGAAAAGAAATGGGGAAAGTTAGCACCTACATGGGGAGGACCTTTTATGATCCACGACATTGCGGGTAACGGGTCCTAATACCTTCGTAATCTAAAAGGCGAGGTCCTCCGGCATCCTTGGAATGCTAAATGGCTCAAACCATACTTCCCATAGAAGCAACGCAGATTTGAATATGCTTGGAGTGTACCAGAAGAAGAAGGGAGCCTGACCGCTCCACATGTTTCTATCTCTGGAAGAGGAATTGCAGACCTCAACTTATCAATCAAACAAGCTTTCAAATTATCAAGTCAGTGGAATCAACCTACAATATTGGGGAAAGTAGTTAATATACAATCTCTCAGGGCTCCCCCATCAGTGTCCATAAGTGTAGGACCAGGGGGAAGGCACCCAGCAGAAAGAGATACCCAACCAATCTTAAGGCAACGGGTCGAAGGAATGGGTGCGTAAATATTTTAATCCCATATCCTAGAACGTTGCCCCGGCCCCCACCGTCTGGGAATCCTCTGGCCCAGGATTCTCCAGCGGGGTGACAGGTCTCAAGACGATCACGAAGGTACCTTCCTTCAGTATCGCACTCAAAAACACTTAAAAACTTTTGTTTTGTTTTTTCACAAATACTTAAAATAAAAACAAAACAACATTGTAGGTATATCAAGAAGAGGATTCATTTCATAAAGGGTGATTACAAGAAGTGAAAGGCCAAAGTCAAGGATACACAATCAAAAAATATTCCTTTTACAAGATCATCAGCAAAAAATATCCTTGTTACATGATTACAAAAAGTATAATGATGCCGCGGATCCTACAGAACGCTGCGATCTCTACCTAAGTGGCGGCCCCATCGGCAGGATTATTCCGAAGACTTGATGGGACGCTCCCACCAGAAGAGGGGACCGAGGAGCTGGGCAAGGCAGAAGGAACGAGACGACGAGGATAGTTCTTCACGAGACCATGTTCATTCCTTAGGCCAAGTTCTATCCTCTCCAGCATCTTGTTCGTCTCCTCAGCCAATTGACAACGAGCCTTGCGTGTAATAACTGTTGTCCGCTGTTGGGCTTGGGATAATAACGAAGATATCCGATTCACTTCTCTAGAAGCAGCACCAACGGCCTCCTCGCGGGTTGCTGCTAAATTCTTGAAGTAATTGGTCTGTTCTTCCTGCTGCGCTAAGGAAGATTGAGCCTTTTCAAGTTTTTCATTTGTGACGCAAAGGCGTCCATCGAGCTCTGAAAAAGACAAAACCACGGAGTTAGCGTAGAAAAAAAACAAGGTCACACTCGATGAAATGGGAATATACCTTCAACACAAGCCGAAGCCTCTTCATACTCATTAACAACCGCATCTCGCGCTTCATCAAGATGATCATATTCCGCGGATAATTTCTTATAGTCTAGTTGAAGGTTGGTGAGAGTAAATTGAAAGGCATCTAATTCTACCTGCTTCATCGAGTCCATATGACGAAGGTGGTCGACCTCTTTATTTATCTCTGAGACCCCTTTGCTGAGTCTGTACATGCACACTTCAAGATTCCTCTCAGACTCAGCATGACGAGCTACGTCGGCACGAGACGCGGAAAGAGCATTGCTGAGAGCGTAGACTTCAGCACGAGCATCATCTCTTTCCCTGGCAAGACAGAGCATATTATCCTGGACCCCTGAAAGAGGAATGGATCGAGCCGTCTGTAATTCTTCTTCCAACAGCTGAATCCTAGATTCCAACAAGGAAGTGCGCTCACGGGATTCCCGCAGATTATCACGGGTCCACAGCAGTGTGCCATTAAATAAAGCACGATCATGGTTGTACATATTTTGCATGTCGACCATCTGAACATGCCGCGCGCGCCATACCTCATCCCGAGCATCCCATTTCTTAGCTTCACTCTTAATTTTCTCAACCAAATCTCTAATACGAGATTTTTGCCGAGCTCTTTCGTTTCGAAGCCATATCAGCTCGGGGACGCCACCCACTGGAGATAGGGTGGGGAGACTCAGACAGAACAACTAAGAGATAAAAGAATGACGACATACGGCGAGGGAAAAGAACCAAACCTGTGAAAGTGGAAACTTGGCTACGAGTTTGCTCTAACTCAGCGCGCACTGCAACAAGTTCTGAACGAAGATCAGCCTCTGCTTCACCCAGCTTTTCTTTCTCCTTAAGGCTTTTCTTCATCTCTTCTATTTCCACCTCAGCCGCAGATAATTCCTTTTCTCGGTGACGAAGCTTAGCCTCGAGCTTCAGAGATTTCGCTTTGAAGAACTGATACATCACGTGGTTACAATGCTCGCTCCTCATCATCTACACATCAAGATGACAAAACATTATTTCACCGAAGCGTCTGACCGTCACGTAGAAATATGTACGAAAATTTACCTCCAGCACACGCTGCTGCGGAAAGCCATATTGATACCCGTCGGCGATGGCCATCATATCGGCAACGGAAGTAGGAGTCTCCGGCACAAGGGTAGCTTCGGGAACAGTCAACCTTTTTCCCCAGGCTTCAGACACCTGCGCCTTAGAAGACATCTCCATCATGCGACGGGTATACGCGGTTGATTCCTTTTCCCCAGCAACAACAGGAGCGGAATGAGAGACAAACAGAAGATTCTTTTCCTTAAACCAATCCATGATGGCGTCCTCACCCTCAGACGTCGGCGACTGGGGAAGATTATCGGCAGGCGCATCAACGACATATTTTCCTTTCTCTGACACGACCCCCTCAGCACGAATGTTGGCATGCTCCTCCGCGCCTGCATGCACAGCAGGCTCCTCCGCACCAACATCTTTTACAGTAGCATCCCCATTACCATTACCACCAAGAACATCCCAATCATCATTGGGGGAAAGTAAAGAGAAGTCCTCGGGAAAATCGAGGGCTTCGTCAAAGAACTCCCCCGTGGAATACATCCGATCAAAAGAAAATTCTTGAGAAGTGGGAAGGGTATCCACGACATCACCAGCAGGGACGGAAACATCCCCGATAACAACATCATCATCCACCACAGCTTTGTTCCTTCCTTCATCACCAGCGTGACCAGCGAAGACCTCTTCTTCGACATTGATAGGGGAGGTACCAGTACGTTCCTCCCCATCTGTAATCTCGTCCTCAGCAAACTCTTCGTTCACTGGACTAGTAACTTCTTCTTGGGCTTCAACCTCGCCCATCACCGTAGTAGAAGACTTCTTCGGCCTAATCTTTTTCTTCTTCAATACCTGAAACCAACACCACAAAAAGAATTATTTTTCCCGTCTGATGGAAGTTCCAAAAAAGAAGCGCAGCTAGAATCTGCGTACCTGAGCAGCTAAGATATTCTTCGGTGGGAGTATAGCACCGGAACCATCCTCCTCGTCTCCCTCTACGACGTCCAGGGCATAAGGAAAATTCATGCCCGCAAAGTTCAGACGCCAGGGCAGAAATATCCATAGCGAACAGGAGGAGACTCGCGCGGCTTACTATTCTCGGTAGGCCGCCAACCGCGGGGACCAGGAATCCAACCGTAAGTCCACGGACCAACTATCTCGATAACGGTGGCGTGCCACTCGTAGTCATGATCGCGCTTGATTCTCTCTCGCGCGGGGAAGAGTTTCCGACGACTGGACGCCTCCGTGCCAGGAACATACTTCAGCTTGGCATCGCTGACCTCATTTAACAGACGAATTTCGCCTCGAGGAGCAGGGAGATTCCGAAGGATGACACTCCACGGCTTGCGATTCCTACTATTGACGTAATCCCCGAAGGAGTTATTGAAATTCTCAGGAGTATACCATTCCTTCTCCATGGGATTGGGGACATAACAAGTCATCGACGTTTCCCCCTTACTCCGCAGATAGCATTCCTTCAGGGCGCGGAGATAATTCCCCGATAGTTGGGATACGTAACGGATGTGAGTATTGGTGGAAGAACCCTCACGACTAGCGAGCACGTCGTAGTAGAAGGAATCACCTGATTTGTACAACGGCAACATGAGAACAGCTTCGAATGCCCCAACCGTCGTTAACAAATGAAATTCATCGAACTCATACTTGGAGATAAGCTCATACGTAATATCATCCTCAGGGTCATAGAAACGAACCCCGAAGGCTTGAAGCTCATGCTTTTCCTTGAATATTTCAAGATCGATATGCTTGAAGGTTACTTTTTTCCTGCTAACAGAGACACTGCGTATCAAGGGAGCAGCCACATCCTCCTCGGCGGGGCCGGATGAACTAACGAACGCTTCCGAAGCTTTTCTCTTCACGGGGGGATTCTTTGAAGATTCAACCCTAGGAGCTACACCCTTCGTATTCTTCCCTTTAAAAGTTGGAGAAGACCGTAGATGATGCTCGGGCACTAACGAACGTAGAGGAGGAATGTCAAAAGCAACAGCGCGGGGCGGAGCCTGCGTACTCCTAGTATCATCACGAGGAAGAGCCACTGAGCGATCAAAGACTCTTCGAGAACCAGACGGAATTATCGGAGGAATCTCTTCCCTAGAGGACGAGGCTTTCGCTCCAGAAGAAACTCGACTCCGACGAACATCATCTTGAGACTCTCGACGCGGAGGAGATCTCGATAACCCAGAATCAGGAGTCTGATTAGTAGGCCGCGAACGGTCAGACATGGCTGCGGAAAGAATAAAATCAAGAACAAGTTACACACAATCAAAAAACATTACCAAAAATCAAAAAACACATCCATAGCAATACAACCACGATAACGTAGCAACCCTAAAATTAGTATACATGCTCAAAATTTCACCCTCGAAGTAATGGCTTCCTTAATTTAAGATGAAGAACAGGGGCAAACTAGTATGCAAGCATCAGAAGAAGTTCTTCATCACAAACAAGGAACAACAGTAGCAGAGAATTAACAAATCAACACAGCATAAAACGGTGGAAATAAAGAAAAGAAAAACTTACCGGCAAAAACAGCAGTAGAAGAATCAAATAGGAGAAGCGGGCGTGATTAATGCTAAGGTGGAGAGAATTTAAGATCAAAGGTGCAATGAAGACTGACAGAGAATTTAAGATCAAAGGTGCAATGAAGACTGACAGAGAATTTAAGGTCACAGGTTCAATGAAGACAGACAGAAAATTTAAAGGCTGAAAAAAGAATGAAAACCGAGAGAGTATTTAGGAAGAATGAAATTAAATTTTCTTTCTATCCTTAAAATACCCGAAAGAAAGAGAAGGAAATTAAGGGAGGAATGGGAAACGTGCCCGTTACATAAGCAGTTAATGCACGAATAAAAGACGTGCCCAAGTATCTAGGAGAAGTTATTAGGAGTGAGAAGAATATGCGACGATAGTTTTTCTTCAAGGCACCCATTAGTCATTCAAGCCCGAAGAAAAGGGGCAAATTGTGTACACATATATCTCACTATCAGACACGTGTATATAAAAAGGTACGTGGAAAGCATGCAGGCCAAAAACATCAAAACATGATGCGTCACGAAACACCAAATAAACCCCGAGGAGTTACTTTATCTCATCCCCAAAAGAGGAGCTAAGATCAACGGTGGAGAGAAAGTTAGCTGACACGGACTGACAGGGGAAGAAGACACTTGTCTGACACGAGCAGACCCCTCAACTACCCACATTAAACACTCTGAGCAGTGTACGTGTCGACCAACCTGTGGAACGAGCGAGGATGCCTCTGCGGGATCAAGGGGTAAACGCAGACCTCCGCGTTCGGACGCAAGGACACAAGAAGATAAGGTTCCAACGGTCTTCAGAGATGGGTCCCACGTTCTAACCTTATAAATACCCAATCTCCACCAAGAGGAAGGGGGATCGAAAATATCAGGAAGGGAAGGAGAGAGAGAGAGAAATAGTAAGGGTAAGTTAATCCCTTAGAGGAGAGAAACATGTAAACCCCAAAAGTCATTCAACTATTCGTGTAACCGTGAAGAACATAGTAAAACAACAAACCCCGTGGATGTAGGCCTTAGTGCTGAACCACGTAAACCTTGGTCTTATTTACATTTCAGCACTTTACATTCATTTAGCTCCGTGCATGTTTACTTATATGTTTTGTTTTCCTTAATACTTATATTTCATGCACAAACGCCACGCATGGAGTTGTTGGATGAGGCCATGATAAACCCGAAGGTTTTGAGCCAATGAATCAACACCAGGGTACCATCATCATGATCTCTTTAGATGATAATGATTGATTGTGAGCGTTCGGACCCCCTCGTGGTTTGTGTGCTCACAGAGGGGGGATTTGAATGATTTTGATTTGGGTAATTACAATAAATTGGTAGCAAATTTCATTCTTAAATATGAATGTGATCTGTGTCCTATATAAGTACCTGGCAGTCTGGTAATCCATCTCTTTCAGACCTCTATACTGAGCCACCCGTAACATCAGATATACTAGTTTAAACTAATATTAGAAAGAACAAAGTTCCAATACGAATTAGGGTTAAGTAGCAAAATGCCTCAAAATGGACCCCAAGGTTGTGAAAATACCCCGGACATTAGGAAAAAGATTAAAATGTCCCATTCCTTTAGTTTTGGAGCATTTTGATTAAAATTGAGCATCTTGACCGGTCAACGGAGTTTTGAAATTCCATTTTTATCCTTCTTAATCAAAACGCCCCAATCCACCACTACCACCGCCACCACCAAACGAACAACCACAAACCACCATCGCTGCCGCCACCACCACCACTGCCACCACTACCACCACCTTCCTCACCACCACCGCCACCACCACTACCATTAGAACAACCACCACCAACACCACCGTCACCGTTACCGCCACCGCCACCGCCTCCTCCACCACCACCATCACCGCCACCACTACCTCCACCACCACCATCACCGCCACCACCACCTCCACCACCACCACCGCAACACACCACCACCGCCACCACCACCGCCACTATCACCACCGCAACACCACCACCAATACCACCGCACCACCACCACCACCACCACCTGAATCCTAAATCCTGAAACTCAAGCCCTGAATCTTGAATTTTAGACACTGAACCCTGAATTATGAACAATGTATCCTGAAGGGCAATTTCGACTATTTAACTCTCTCTAACAGAAAATCTAACGGAATGGGGCATTTTAATCTTTTCCCTAACGTCCGGGACATTTTCACAACTTTAGAGTTCATTTTGGAACATTTTACCACTTAACCTTACGAATTAATTTAATGCTAGGGCAGTTATGTAAATGCAAAAGAATGTGAAAGTATTTGCAGTTCACATCCAAATTTGGACTTTACTTGAATAGAATGGGAAGTGAAATTGCATTGTTATCAAGAGGCAAATGTACTTATAACCACGCAATGTTGTTCTTAAATAACATACCCAACCAGGTTCACCTGGGCGATTGAGATAAAGGATTGAACTTGCAACATCACTATTTTGTAGCTGAATTATTAATCACCACATTGCTTCTAAATACAGACGAATTAGACCAAGTAAGCCCGTCTCATTTCCTTTTTGAGATACTAAGTTTTACTAACAAAATTGAACATAAACGATGAACCCATCCCATCAGAGCATCCGTACAACCAAAAATTAAAAAAAAAAAAAAAAGAGAAGAAAGCAAAATAAAGGCAGAAATCATTCAAAGCCAAATGAAAATCTTAATAGAATTTCACCAATAATTTTGTTAGAGCTGCAACTGTATGATAAAGATGACCATATATATCTTCAATGGAGTTTACATCAGAAGTATGTCATGCTTACAGTACCTAGTTCGATAACCAATATAATATCATATGTTCTAAATATGGATGGAATGTGGAGGTAACTTACCGTGTTTGGATGCCATTCAATGAAGAAACAACTGGAGACAATAAAAACACTAAAATGCCGAATGAAAACTGCAAACATGATGTCATATGCACACACATCAAAATAAAAAATCCAACAAACTGGTGCCAATATCATGTAGAGTCATGTAGGCAGATAATAGGAGTTATTAAATGTACTAACCCTAATATAAACTTTTTCACCATTGTAGTACTAAAAACGCATTTTATCTTCTTAAAGTGATTGATTCTCTTAAGCCGGCTTAAACCTCTACTATTTTTAAGGCTTTCCAGAACAACTTTGGTATAGGGGCGGCACTGTGATAGTAATGTCCCTTTATTTGGTTAGGGAATGTAAATTAACTAGATTACCCTTTTCATCTGAAATCAATCAAAATCAAATCAATTTTTTTAAACCTAATGAATCAGAAAAAATCAAATCAGTTTTTTTTCATCTTCTTCTTCATCTTCTCTTCTCCTCCATCAATTGTAACCTCCATTGAAACTGGAAATTTCATCGTCTTCGATTAATCGGCGATTCGAAAATTAACCAAGTGTAATGACTTATACGAGGTATATTATGAAAAACCCAGTTAGGATTTTGTTTATTTTGTCCGATTTAAGTTTAATTTCTATCAGAAATTAGGGTTTCAGGTGAAAATTGAAATTTCTGGGTTTATGTGAGGTACGATTGATATTAACTCTATTACGAACCGTAACTGGAGAATTTGATATTGTTATGGTTGGTAATAGTTCAATTACCAACCGTATGTTCTTATATCTGAAATTTTTCTTCAGTTACGGTTGGTAACCATTTTTATTTACCAACCGTAACTCAATTACGGTTGGTATCGAGCATTTGGTTACCAACCGTAACTGAGTTACGGTTGGTATCGAGCATTTAGTTACCAATTGTAACTGATTTACGGTTCGTATCGAGCATTTAGTTACCAACCGTAACTAGTTTTACAATTGGGTTTTTCCCCAAAGTTAACCAGTTACTGTTGGTAGTTCATCTTTTATGAACCGTAACTATGAATTACGGTTGGTTACGAGCGAAATTCCAACCGTAATTAGCTCTGAAAATGTAAGAAATTGATTTTTTTTACGTATTTCAGCAACAAAAAGCTAGTTAGCACTAATTAGAAGTATACTTGGTCATTTTTCATGCACTGGGTTTTCACTTTGTTAGTTAATTTCTTCAATTGATTGAGATTGACCTTCACTTTGGGTTAAAACTTCTCTACCATCTCCAATATTTTTTTTTAAACTCTAAAATCTGATTTGTTTTGATTTTGAGTTAATATAAGTGAATTTAATCATTAACATTAAACTTGATTATCATCACTAAACTAGGTTATCAATTATGAGGGTTAATTTGTCATTTCTAATTTTTTTATAAGGGATACCTTAAATGATCATGTAATGGCACTTTTTGTCATATTCGAATGCCGCCTCTCTATTAAACCATGTCGCCCCTCTACTAAATCATGTCGCCCCTATACCAAGGTTGTTCCAGAATACACTGATGGAACAAACTGAATGGGTTTTATATGCAATAGATATTATCACGATTTTCATAAACCAAGATCCTTGAGATTTTAGTTAGCTTTCCGGAAGACATCATCAAGAAGAAGAATGATTTTCTTTGCCATGTAGGGTTTCATGGGAGAGAAAGAGTAGGAAGAATAGGGAGGCGGAGACGTGCGATTGAAAATTAGATAAGGCTTTTGTATATTTTTAGTTTTTTTTAAGAGAAGTTCGACGAAATTAGAGAACATAAGAGTCAGAGTCGTAATTAAGCGCATAGTAATTGTTAACATTTGCCAACCAAGTAGTGTTATAGTGCTACTTACACAAGACGTGATTGTTGTATTTTTGGAGATGGCATCTACAACGGTGAGGACCGTATACGGGAAAAATTGTCTTCAAAAAAAAGGATTACCTTGCGTGGATAAACCCAATCCAAAAAGGTTTCTTATTTTAATTTTTTTTGTTAATATTTTGTTTATTGCATGACATTCATCTCGGAAAAACCTTATCCAAAAGGTGGAACCGGTTGTTCTTAGATTAAAAGATTCAAACTTTTTTGGTGTTATTACGTCATCAATAAAAATAGTCGGTGGTGCGGACGAGTTTCAAACTCATCAAACTCAGGCCATTTGTATAATGATCCAATGATTTCATCTATGTACAATGTGACATCTAGCAGTGTAAAACGTGCCGACGCTACACAACTTTGCCTGCGAAATCATGTGTTCAGCTAGCGTGATGTGTCTTGTGTTGTATTGTGCCATAGATTTAGACATGTTGTGTCGTATCGTGCTAGAGAGATGGCTGTGTTTTTTTGCGCTAATCGTGTAATGTCGTGTTAGACAGTCCTGGCAAAATTACTTTTTATATTCCAAAAACTTTGTTTCCACGTATGATATTGTTCATACATATATATACCTTAGCTAAATTGGGGCCTATACCACTTAATTCGGGCTTATAGGTTTTTCATTCTCACGCCCCAAATTACTTTAGGCATCCAAACCTTATAAAAAATATTAATTTACCCTCACATTAATATCTAAAACTCACTAGTACAAATTCTAATCTTTCTATTTTCAGTAAATCCAAAATCAAAAAAACCTAAACCTAAAAAATCTTTCTGTTTCTATCATAAATTTTCCAAATTCTCAAAACCCTAATCAATTTTTTTTTCATCCTCTACTACGACGATCTTCGATCCAACCAAGAAGAAGGTAATCTCCATCAACCCATCTTCTTATCTTATTGATTTACATCTTTAAATCATCATTTTTGCCAAATAAAAACTCTGATTACACCCAGAATCGGTTTTTCTTGACCTATCGAATAAACGGATTATGGATTTTTTCGACCATGAAGAGCATGCATTGTAATCGGTTTACATTAGGATGAACATTATTCGATTCTGGCTTAGAAATGAAATATGAAAATATATCGCCAGAATCGGTTTATATATGTAATATGTATAATCCAATTAATATAGTCTTTTCATCTTTCTTTTAGAATCGTATTTTATACATGTACCACATAAACCGATTTTAGTGGTTTCTTCAGAATCGGGTTACATATATTTCTTTGTGTAACGATTTTTAACTTGATTTTTGTTTATTTTTTTTGTAGAATGGACTTCGGACACCTACCATTCTACAAATGTGATTTAACTGATGAGGATATCTTGAGGGTACCACAAAAAGTGTCGGTGAGGAACCTACACAAGTTTGCATTCGGAGCTGAAACCCGGCTTGAACAAGCCCTGGAATTGATTGATGAGCTTTCACTTGAAGAGCTTATTGAGGTCATCACCTTCGCTAAGATGAGGAGAAACATAATTTCATCTAGGAGGGAGGTCCATGCAGAAATGCAAGAAATGTGGGAACTAATGGCTGATGTACGAGCTGCTCCTGATGGTGGTGCTGCTGGTGCTGGTGCTCCTGCTGATGGTGGTGCTGCTGGTTCTGGTGCTCCTGCTGATGGTGGTAATGTCGGTGCAGGTGTTCCTGCTGTTTAAGTTTTTATGTTTAAGTTATAGATATTAAAAGTTTAAGTTTACAAGACTTGTTGTTATTTTAAGTTTTTTTTTTATGACATTTGTGTTGAACTTGATGAACTTGAAGCTTCAATTATATTTATGTGTTGCTCTATAATTCTAGCCTGACATGTCAAGAATCGGTTTACTCGATATGTCATCATAAACCCGTTATGCAGGCCAATCTTTCTGGATGTTATAGAATTGGATTCACATATGGAAATATATAAACCGATTAATGTCGATGAAATTAAATTCAAAATTTCAAATGACTCTAGCCGTGTTTACTTTGGTCGAAATAAAGACCGATTCCTTGGTGAAATTATTACACGTTTTTCAAAAAAAATAGTCATTTGCGACTTTCTCTATAAATAGAGACCTCACACTTGGACCCCATTTGCCCCAAAATTGATCATTTTATCCCCCCTCACTCCATATACTCCACAACTACTCATTTCATACATATACATACAAGAAATGGCATCATTCGACTCCGCAGAAGATTTGACAATCACGAAAGCATGTTATGCGGAAAATCGGCTTATACGTCAATCCTCCGAAAGAGAGGATTCAAAAAATTTATCCAAGAATTTGGAAATCCTAATGCAAGAAGTGTTCAAGCAATCCATGAAAGACACATAGTCATTGAAAATGTGATACTTGCTTTTTTAGCTCTCCAACCTCCGATTTTTAACGCTCGCCCCTTCACCTTGTCCATTGCACAATTTGTAAGTAATTTTGTGGTTTTTTTTTACGTACCCCATGTGTGTTATATTCGAACGAAACAACACTAACAAATGTAAGCTTGTTTTTGTGTTTTTGTAGCACGAAGTCGTGAAAGCGCGCTACTTGGAAGTAAAGGGGTAAGCATTCACATTCGATGCAAGCTATCACTTCTTGGCAGATAGAATCCCGGAGGATAACTCGGACTACTGGGATGCGGTATCGTCTTCGTCGGAGGAAGATTGATGGCTTTAGAAGTTTTTTGTACAGGTTTTGTGGGTAGACCTCTATGTAAACCCTCACGAGACTATAAATCGTCCACTAGGGTCGCCTAGGGGTTTAAAGGCTTGATGCATGTGCTAAATGCATCCTACAATAATAATGCGATGAATGAAAATTGGTAATGAAAGGAACCAATCGTCTTATATATGTCATAAGAAAAATCCGATTCTCATAATCGGATTATAAAACATGTCAAAGTAAGCCGATTCTGGATGTCCTCTGGTAATTCTAAACACCAATCCAGAATCGGTTTACAAGTGAATGAACGTAAACCGATTCTGTGTAACTTTTATAAAAAAAAAAATCAAAATGTTGATGTTTTGATGAACTCTCTAACATTGGTTAATCTCACATCCAAAACAAAATTAACCCCTAATATGATTAATTAGTGCTAATTAATCAGGGGTAAAATAGGTAGTTTGGTAATTATTTTGATAAGGGATGTTGTGAAGTGATTTCTAATGACCTTTTTTGTCATCTAGCTATAGGCCCCAATTAAGTCATATAGGTCCCAATTTAGCCAGGATATATATGTCTGTGTTTTCTTTTTCTTATTCTTCTCTAACTACTTGTTTCCCAAACTTTATTAGAAATCGCATTAGGTTTTGGTTTTTAAGTTCAGATTCATCATTCATGATTCTTTTTGAGTAATATATATCAGTTGAAAGAAAGTGCATGCATGACTAAGGACATGACATTTAACACTTGCAACTTTTCTAACTTTGATTCTGATCATTTCGCTCTCAATTGTTTCTTGGTTATAAG
Source organism: Papaver somniferum (assembly GCF_003573695.1). Classification (NCBI taxonomy): domain Eukaryota; kingdom Viridiplantae; phylum Streptophyta; class Magnoliopsida; order Ranunculales; family Papaveraceae; genus Papaver; species Papaver somniferum. The sequence goes on from NC_039366.1 coordinate 13,796,012, forward strand.
TATAACTAGCCAATTTATTAGCCATCCAGAAGAGAGTTGATGAGTTCTTTAACTCCTGTAGAAAGTCGAGTCCCGGACTTCCTAAAAATTTAATTTCAAAACTAATAACAACCTAGCTAGTTTACAACATTGTCCATGTTTCGTTTGAGACAGCATAATCTGTTAGCTGTTCTGTTAATGAGACAGATTCTGTTAGACAATCTAGTTTGTCAGTTGTGTCGGAGTTAGCTGGTTTTGATTAATTACCATGATTAACTAAGTAATATCTTGCCGTTGATGAATTATTAATATGGACCCCTTGATATCATAATCAGGAGATGCAACCAAGTCTCCAATAGCTCCTAGATCTTCGAACTCGGGCGAATCAGCATCAAATACAGAAGCATTGATAATATCTGAATCAGTGATTTGTTGTCTTCCTACCAACATAAGATCAAAATCATCGTGAATTGATTGGACTGCCCATATTGTTTCTGCAGCATCTTTCACGTCTACTTCTTTATATGTCAATGTTTCATCATGCATTGCGTTAATTTTATATTGGTCAACCAATTCTTCATCAAGCAACTTATATCTCTGAACATCAATGCTCCCCGATCCACCGAGAAAATCATTAACTTCTCCGGGTGTTGATGAACTTGTAGGACCATAAAACCTTATAACAGTAACAAAGACTGACGGGTGATGGATCATATTCATTGCAAAAGCCAATGCTTCACGATCATCTGGGCCACCAAAAAAGAGTACTGTCACACGGAAAGGCCTGTCAGGCAAGAAGTGGATCGATTGTGCTTGGTAATTTTTACCGTCAATTAAGATCCCGACTGAGCATGGGGAGTTCCGCAACAGATTTTGTAGAAGGGTTTTGATAGAACGATTAGAAATATTTGGTCTGGCAAGATCATCCCTCAGGCTTATTACATCTTGTCTGCAGTAAGGGAAAATTATGAGAGATGTCCTCTTGTCAGCTGACATGGTGCATATATCGTTGTGCATTGAAGCATATGGAGAGATGGTGGAGAAGCCTTGAATTGTAACAAGATTAAGGTATCGGTCTTCGAGTTGTTGGAAGGCATTGACAATCCTTTCAGATTTGCTAGCATTTGATGATGAGGAAGCGCGTCTGTATCGTGGGTGGGAAATAAGGAGAGGAGAAGCACGTCCCACGAGCTCAACAAGACGGAGGATGTACAGAGTTAAGGGGTGGTATTTTGTTGGATTAGTGGCTTCAAGGAGTCTGATAATAGTAGGAACATCATCTTGGGTGTGAACACATACAAGTACACGGAAGTCTAACTTGTTTTGCTTCGACTGCAGAACTGAACTTCTTTTGTACCTCAAGTATCTTGTTGAAGGATCATAGAGGTATTTCACCAGGGGAGTAATGATTGCTGATATCAGAACAACTGCGAAAACTATTACTGATTTTCCGAATATAAAATTTCCTGCGCATTACGAAAAGAATTTCAACCATGATGCCTAAGTGTTCAAATACCATCAAGTTCCATAACCGGGCCGGAACTAATTAACCTTTTAATCTATGCAGACATACCTTTGCATTCTGAGAATCTATCCAGATGTTGAGGATGGAAACCTCCACGATTCCTTTAAGGTTCATAATGAGTGCAAGCAAGAAACTATCTGAATGGGCAGTACTCCAAGAATTACATACGGGAAGAATACTCCGATAATATTTCCAACGCTGCAACCAATGATGAGCACTACTGCCCGCCATAGATATTTGTAGGATCATAATCTCGCAGCAATAATGTCTCAGCGAAATTATCAAACAACACAACACAACAGCGTCGCAGAACAATTTCAGAAATGATATAATAAACGACGTCAGCTAAAATCATGAGAAAGATGTGATAGTCCTGCGAAAATTAGAGAGTTTGCGAGATTAACATTTGTAAGATTGCGAGAATGTCGCAACCCATATCCGAAAATAAAGGACAGATTAGCTGTCATCCACTATGTATTTCCCTATAAATAGTCGTTCAGTTGTAAAGGAAGAGAGAGATCATTTTTTTTTAGTAAGAAAAAAGTAAATAGGAGAGAGAAAATACAGAGCATTGGTTATTCTCAATTCCTTTATCTTTTCTTGTAAGATTGTTCAAAGATTCATCAATAAAATTAAGATGGTTAATTTAAAATGAGTTGAATGTTAATGAAATCATATGAGGGGTGTAGTGTAGGATTTCCTGCAACTACATAATGGCGCTAGAAACAGGGAGATGAAGATTGAAAGTTGAAGATTGTTGTTGAAATTGTTCAAATCAAGAAAGTGATTAAATAAATCAGTGAACCAGTTAAAACAAAAATGATTAGAGTCAATGAAAATGACAAAAGATTGGAGTGTAATATGATAACAAAAATAATGATTAATGAATTCAATGAAAACATCAAAAGAAGAATACATAAACGAAATTTTGAAGGAAGGAAGGTTATGGCAGTAGAAAAGACATCACCCTTGAAAGATTGGAAAAAGCAAAAAATCACATTCATGGCGGTAGAAATACCAAAATAAAATTTGAACCACATATCTCCATTGGTTATTACAGTGCCTATTACACGAAAAGAGAAGGGGACAACAACAAAATCCACGGAAGAATGGATATTGAACAGAACTTTAGTCGATACAGGAAGTTCAGTGGATATAATATTTTATCATGCGTTCAGGGGAATGGGATTTAAAGATGAAGAAATGTCCAGTTCAACATATCTTGTTCATGGCTTTGGAAAATCCACAACAAAACCTAAAGGAGAAATAGTAGTACGAATTCCACTAGGAGAGATCGAAACACACGTGACACTATGCGTGGTGGATATGGAATCTCCATATAATATGTTGTTAGGAAGACCATGGATACATGCGATAAAAGCTGTAGTGTCAACGTTGCATCAACGTATTAAATTCCCCACACCAAATGGAATAGGTGAAATCAGAGGAGATGTTGACAATGCGAAATTATGTCATCAAATTGAAGTAAAGCATTATGAAGGACAAGCAAAAAGGAAACAATTTCGCAGAAAGTTGGCAAAGGAGGCAAAGAAAGAAGAAGAATTTAGAGTATACATGATAAGGGCAAAAGAAGGCAGGGGAATACCCAGCGAAATTTCGGAAGAAGGAGAAGGACCTGTGAAAACAATAAAAGAACCAACACCAATGGGAGAATCCAAGTCCAGTTACACTGCCGCAGAACCAAAAAAAGAAGTAAATATTGGGACTATAGAAGAACTTGTAATATTGAGAATATGAACCAAGATGGATGTAGAAGAAGAAGAAAGAACTGTTAACCTTTTGCGAGAATATAAAGACGTTTTCGCAGGGAGCATGGATGAGATACCGGGAATAGATCCATCAATTGCATGTCACAAGTTGGATATTAACAAGAATGTGAGACCATTTAAACAAAGAATAAGAAAAATCGCAACAGCTTACCATTCCCAAATAGAAGAAGAACTACAGAAAATGCTTGATGCAGGAATCAATACCCAGAATGGATAGCGAATATGGTCATTATCCCAAAGAAAAACAAAGGAATAAGGATTTGCATAGATTTCACTGATTTAAACAAAGTTTGTCCTAAAGATAGTTTTCTATTACCAGATATTCCTCAAATGGTGGAATCCGCAGCGGGAAATGATAGGGTATCATCTTTAGATGGGTACAAAGGGTATAACCAAATCCTTCTCGCTGAAGAAGATCAAGAACATACTGCTTTCTTTGCCCCTAGAGGTTTATATTATTACGCGAAAATGCCATTTGGTTTGCGAAATGCGGGAGCGACATACCAAAGAATGGTAGAGAAGGTGTTCGAAATGGATACACAAAACATTAGAAGTATACGTGGATGACATGTTAGTAAAGAGTAAAGAAGCCAAAGACCATGTACAGGACCTGAGGGAGATTTTTGAACAAATGCGGCAGTATAACATTAAACTGAATCCTGAGAAGTGTACTATTGGAGTTGCATCGGGAAAATTTTTAGGCTACATTGTATCAAAGGAAGGAATACAGGTTGATCCAGAAAAAGTGCAAGCAGTTCGTGACATGCCAACACCAGCAACAATAAAAGATGTACAGAAGTTGAATGGACTTTAGCTTCGCTGGGGAGATTCATTTCGCGATCATCAGACAAATGCAAATATTTTTTCGATATACTCAAGAAGGGTGCGAAATTCAAATGGACTGATGAATGCGAAAAAGCTTTTCAAGGGATCAAAGAACATCTTATGAATACAACTATTTTACAAAAAGCAGAATCAGGAGAAGAATTATTGATCTATCTTGCGACGACGTCGCATGCATTAAGTGTTGTGTTATTGCGAATAGACGCAGGAGTGGAGAAACCCATTATTACATTAGCAAAACTTTTAATACTGCCGAGAAGAATTACTCAAAGATTGAGAAGTTAATCTTAGCATTAGTTTATGCATCATTGAAGCTCCGCAATATTTTTTCAAGCGCACAAGATAGAGGTATTAACAAAAGTACCAATTGAATCAGTGATGAAGAATTCTAAAAAGCAGGAAGAGTGAGAGATGGAATGCACAAGTAGGCCACTTTGATATTAAATATGAAATTTTGTCTTCACCAAAATCACAAGTTGTTGCAGATTTCTTGGGAGAATTTCCTTTAGAAGAAGATGAAGCGTAGAAGAAATGATGGATATAGAATAGAGAACACGGAGATCCAAAGATTTATTAACAGAAACCAAATAGATGGGAGATATTGGTAGATGGATCATCAAATGGGAAGGAAATGGAGTTGGAATTGTTTTAATTTCGCCAGAAGGAGTGAAGATGGTTTTTCATTCAGATTGGAATTCGCATCCACTAATAACGAAACGGAATATGAAGCTGTGATACATGCCTTAAAATTCGCAATAGAAATGAAACTAGAAAATGCCAGGATCACTAGTGATTCGCAGCTAGTTATTCGCCAAATAAAGGGAGAGTATACTACAAATGAACCATCCTTGAAGAAATACAGAAGCTCGTTGAAGAATTGTCAGCGAAAATCCCAAAAATAAAATGGAGGCACATTTCAAGGAAGGATAACAGACTCGCAGACGCTTTTGCTTTCATCTCAAGCATGATGACAGATCCAACTGCGAGATGCATAAAAATACAAACACTTCTGTCACCATCAATCAATAAAAGAAGAAGAAGTGACGTGATGATAATAGACGGTGAAGAAGAAGAACAAACGAACAATATCGCAGATTGGAGAACGAACTTCATGCATATTTGGCGAAAGGAGAAACACCAAGAAATAGATTGGAAACACACAAGTTAAAAAGCCGGCAACGAATTATGAATTAAGAGATGGGCTGCTATACCGAAAATCCTTTAATGGACCATCACTCAGATGTTTGACACGAGAGGAAGGAGAAAAAGTGCTAAAAATGTTACATAGTGGGGATGCTGGCAATCATAGCGGGGAAGATCTTTGGCACATAGAGCAAAAATGCAAGGCTATTACTGGCCATACATGCACGAAGATGCAAAACAAATATCAAGACGTTGCGAAGATTGTCAGCGGCATGGAAAGAAAATACATGCACCTGGAGCACCATTGTCATCTTCAACCAGTGTGTGGCCTTTTGGAAAGTGGGGCTTAGATATTGTGGGGCCATTTTTACCAGGTTCTGGACAAAGAAGATACTTAATAGTCGCAACAGATTATTTCACAAAATGGACAGAAGTGAAGGCAGTACAGCATATTCGCGACAAAGATATCTTTACATTCATATTCGAAAATATCATTTGCAGATTCGGAATTCCTGTGCAGTTGGTATCTGATAATGGGAAACAGTTTGAAGGACAGAACATAGAAATGTTACTTAATACATCTAATATAAAATGTGGAAAGTCTACTCCTTTGTATCCACAAGCTAATAGGCAGGTAGACGCAACAAACAAAACAATTGCAGATATATTAAAGAAGAAATTGGAAGGATATCACAAAGCATGGTTTGAACAAGTACACAATGCAGTATGGGATTATAATACAACTATAAAAGAATTTACTGGAATGTCACCTTTTTGTTTAACATACAGAGTTGAAGCGGTGTTACCAATAAAATTTGTTATTCCGACAACAAAGAGAGAAGATTGGGAGAAAAATCTTAGTGCGGATTTGATCTTAAACAAACTTGATGAATAAGAAGAAAAAAGAGAAAGAGCTTTACAACATATGGAGAATTATCAGCGAAGATTAGCCCGAGAATATAATAAACGTGTCAAAGTACGTGAATTCCAACCAGGAGATTTAGTTATGCGAGAGACACTAATATATCAGCGAGAAAATGGTGGAAAATTAGCGAAAAAATGGATGGACCTTACATCATTAAGGAGATAGTTGGAACACGAGGTTATAAATTAATGGATCCAGAAGGTAGAGATATTGGTCATAGACTTGACAATCCATGGAACAGGTTGTACTTAAATAAGATATTATCCGTAAGAAACTTTGAGAAGTTATGGATTCTGAAAGAATAATTGCAAGATTATTCATATCAAAACAAGATCATAATGTGCGAAACTTTCGCAGAGATAATCATAGAACAATGACATAAAAGAAAGGGGCGAACCTTTATAGCGTAAACCCTAGTTCGCAAATAAAATTTCGCAAGAGGCAAATGTAAGACCTAAAGTACGTCATATAAGGGGGTACCTGTTGCATGGCTCAGGGAAAGGCTACACCGCCACCGGAACCTAAGTCATGGAGATTTGGGGTCAATAAAGCCCATCCGGGAGAGGCACCTTGGATTCTCAGCTTAAGCATATAACTTAAGTTGGGTGACTAAGGTAATAAGGACTCTCCCAAGGAGTGTAGAATCTGATCAAAGAGCCGAGGTACACGGTTGAGTCAATAGTGACAGGGGCGTTTGAAGCGTACCTTGCCATTCTTGACAAGTCTTGGCTTATACTGCACTCGGCCCGAAGAAAACCCCACTTAGGGTGCAGTCTCGTAACCATAAGCCCTATAGGTAAAAGGGATAAGAGGCTGCGAAAACAACTGGTTGTTGTTAAGACTGGATGAGAGGAGATAACCTTGTATGGTAGAAGTACGCCTCCTTGAAGGGACAACCAGGGGGAAGATAAGGGCGACACCCTCCATTAGGGAGCTGATAAGTGTCTTAAGACGCAAATGTCGTGAGGCTTTTTACTCGCAAGGGTATTAAGGCTTGTCATATTTGTGCAAAAATCCTGAAGAGGCAATAATACAAAAGAAAAAGATAAGACGAGATCAATGGGTTTTCGCATGAAAGTGCGAAGACGTCCTTCGATTTCGTTGCAAGACGGCAATGTCATGTGGCTTTATTTTCGCAAGAATATTTAGGCCTGTCATATTGTCGCAACATTTCTGAAGAGGCCATAATACAAAAGAAAAATTTAAGTCAAGATCAATGGGTTCTTGCATGAAAGTGCAAGAACGTCCTGCGATGTTGTCGCAATGACAAGAGGTGGCATAATAATACCTTTAATTAGGAAGACAAAATAAGAACACATGACAAAACAAAATATTTATAAGTATTCATAACAGATCATTTTTCGCAAGAAAGATAATGAGAGGCAAGTATGGGAATCAATAAACAAGAGGCATTATCTTTCTCACCAGCAAAATACTAAAAGGGAAAATTGATTCCAAAGTTGGTTGAAGAATATTATTCGCAAAAATTAATAAAGATGAGACAGTTCAAGAAGATAGAATTAGATAAGAAGCTCATGCTTCAGTATTAATTCCAGTAGAAGGAGATAATAGACGTTCTTCGCCAATGTTCTCATTATCGCCAGCCTCTCCTTCATTTCGATTCCGATCTTCTCCTTGATTCGCACCTTGATTATTGCCAGCAATTACTTTTTCAAAAGAGATTTCTTTTTCATTTTCATTAACACCAGCAGTCGCTCTCTACTCCATCTTCCAAAAAACTAACCTCTGCACCACTTTCATAATCATAATCACTGTTAGCAGGACGAGGAACTTCATCATCATCTACTTCCAAAGTTTTGATTGATGTAGGAGGAAGAGATTTAGACAATAAAATATCATTCACAAGGACTTCATCCTGGAGATGAACTTGACGAAGAAGTGCTCTCTGATAATTCCTATCTTGAATATCCTTAAAGTAAGCAAGATAATCAAGTCTTCTTTCTGCTCGGTCGCGAGAACCAGTAAGGACAAAGACAAGTAATGCATTTTCTTTGCGAATTTTGGCATATTTAGCCTCCAAAACAGAAATGGAGGAATGAAGATTTTTCTCAGACTCTGCGAAAGTTAGAATACAAAATTTCAATAAGATGAAGAACTCAAAAAGATATGACAAAGAAAAGATAGTTAAGGTAGTCAAACTATTATGACTACCTTCCTTTTGCTAAATAAGGTGTTGAATCAAAGTCAGACAACTATTCTCCCAACGGTCCATTGCGGCATCAAATTTATCTCCAACTAAACCTTTAAGTCGAGACTGAAGATTTTTCTCTTTAGAAATAAGAAAGGCATTTTTCTTCGCAAGAGAAGAATAAGATTCCTCTAATTTGGAATATTGTTCTTTAAGTTGATTCGCCTTTACACTTAAAGCTATTCTACCTTGAATGAGTGTATCTCTTTCAGCGATAGATGACTCAGTTACTTCTTTAAGTTCATTTCTCAAAGAGCGAAGAGATTGTTCTTGGTCATCACATACTTTCTGAAGAATGCTAAGTTGTTGCGAAGATATCGCATCTTGTTTAAACAAGTTCGCTTCTCTTGAGATAAGGTTTTATTCTCATCTGATAAAGTTTTCATCCCTAAATTAGCTTTAGTTAAAGAGTAAGAAAGGCGAGATATTTCATTACTTAATAAGTCTTGCCTCTGAACTAATTGGGTATTTTCATTGGTAAGATTATTTATATGATCAACAGAATATGAATAGAGGTTATCTAATTGGTTATATTGATCCATCAAAATCTCTTTATCAACACGGGCTTCTTCAACAGCAGATTCAAATTGATATCTCTCCATTATTCGTTTCTGGTTTAAGGCTTAACATGTGAAAGAGCGATTTCAAGCATAATTAAATATGGGAAGGATAAAATCATTAGAAAGGCAATTTGAAGATACAGATAAGGAAATCATACCTCTAAATTCATCATTCTTCTTGTGAAGATTGTCACGATCCAGCAAAACATTCTGAAGTTTTTGATTTTCGAGACGAAGAGCATTACACTCTTTTTCCAAAGATGTTTGCGAAGCAGCTCTGTCAGAACCGAAATACTTACTCAGAATTTCGCAAATACCAGACTTGACAGGATCAATGGGAGACTTCTTTCCATCATCCAGGACTTCAGACAAAACTTTGAAAGAAATATCTATTCCTTCCACAGTTTCTTTCGAAAAGGGTAGAGGCTCAGGTAGAGAACTGGCAAAGATTGAGGGTTGAGAAACATTATAAATAGGGAGAGAAGAAGTTTCATTCACAGAAGGATCAATAATGGGGGTTTCAATCATTGAAAGGTCAGTTGAATAAATGAAGTCTGAGGCAGCTTTTTCGCGAATAGGAGATAATGGTTTAACTTGCGAAGATGTCGTAGGATATTTAGAGGAGATAAGTAAGTGGAATGGTACAGAGGTTTCAACAGTTTTAAGGTGGCGAGATTTCTTGAGAGGTCTATTGACATCCTTATCACCCTGCGAATTACAATCCAGATAAGAAACAGAGCTAACAATATTATTATTAGAAAAGAATAATATTTCTTATTACCTTCTGATTCACAGACTTTCTTTTGTGTACAACAATCTTATGATGCGGTTTGGGAATATTAGGGTTCTGAACGTAAATTTAGTGTTGGAGGCGCTTTTGCTGAAATAACAAGAGTATGGGAATCACATAAACAACATCAAATAAGGCAGTAAGCAAGATTAATTTCAGCAAAACCCATAAGGAAGAAAAAAGAAAACTAACCTTGATGAATCCATGGAAAACACTAGAAGGAAGATTATTTCGAAGACAATTACAAATGATGAAGATCTACAGAGGGAACAGTATGGAGATGAAGAAGAACTTAAAAAAAAAAGAATGAAAGATGAAGAAAGAAGAAAAGTTGCAATAATGGAATTTGCAGAAGAACGATGAAGTTGCATAGAAAATAAAAAGAGAGAAAAAGAGAGTGAGAAAGAGTATATATATAGGAAATATTTTCTAAGGAAGATAAACATGATTAATGCGGAAAGATGTAAGCGGTTAAAAAGCAGCAGGTACAAAAAGTCGTGTCAAGAAACAGATGGGAAAAAGGATACGTGTGATAAATGCAGAATATGAAATGATGGATAACTGTGGCATTTCTCACATCATTCTCTACTTCGCAGAGAAGGTATGAGAAGAGGCAAGATGTAGGATCATAATCTCGCAGCAATAATGTCTCAGCGAAATTATCAAACAACACAACACAACAGCGTCGCAGAACAATCTCAGAAATGATATAATAAACGACGTCAGCTAAAATCATGAGAAAGATGTGATAGTCCTGCGAAAATTAGAGAGTTTGCGAGATTAACATTTATAAGGTTGCGAGAATGTCGCAAGCCATATCCGAAAATAAAGGACAGATTAGCTGTCATCCACTATGTATTTCCCTATAAATAGTCGTTCAGTTGTAAAGGAAGAGAGAGATCATTTTTTTTGAGTAAGAAACAAGTAAATAGGAGAGAGAAAATATAGAGCACTGGTTATTCTCAATTCCTTTATCTTTTCTTGTAAGATTGTTCAAAGATTCATCAATAAAATTAAGATTGTTAATCTAAAATGAGTTGAATGTTAATGAAATCATATGAGGGGTGTAGTGTAGGATTTCCTGCAACTACAATATTCAAGCTGAAATCGATTATCAGTCTTCAATCCAACGATACCCATATGAAGAGGCATGAGAAAAGAGGTAATCATATAATCAAGTTGATCAACTATAGTTGTTCCTAAAGGTGGACCATCAGGTACAACCAAACCTAGTAAGAAAGCCCCAACTATGACGTAAAATCCACAGTATTGAGCAGCTAATTCACACAGTAGAACTGAAATCATTATAAAGGAAAGGTATGATTCTTTCACTGGTTTCCCTTCTGGTGTATTTTTCACAATCCATAATGCCGCTGGCCTCATAATGAAAACTATATATACAAACAAACCCACCAATACCAACACTACAGAGAGTTACAGTGCGGAGTTCCCTTGTGCGAATAAATATATGAATACGGTTACTGTGGATCTACCCAAATGAAGAAAATTAGCAACCATTGCTACATGAAGTGCTAAATGGCCGAGGTCGGAGTTGAGAATGTTGAGATCGGTGAGTACATAAGGTATCACACGGAATGAAACCAAGTTGAATAGCTCATTAATTCTAAGAGAGCTCCGGAACCCTGCTTTTGGATTTACTGGCCTTAGGAACGGTATAGCATCATTTTTGAGCATATGGGAAAATGTATATCCAAATGTATAAGAGAAAAAGTAACAACACAATCCGATGAGATATGTTAGGAGCCCTGATGTTTTCAATATTTTGGGATCCATTTGCACTCCAACCTTAAAAAGAAAAAATATGGAACTGAAATTGTAGTTGTAAGTTTTCTTACAACTACACTCCACTTAATCTAGTTATCTCTCTATGTAATCATCATGGACAATTGTTTTATTGATTGAATTTTCGAATTACTTACAAGATAAATGGAAATCTACAAAAACACTTCTTGTAGCCTAAATTCACTTTCTCTCTCTTTCAATCTCTCTTACAAGACTTGTCCTAGAATCCTCTACAAAACTACGACCCTCTCCTTTATATAGGATTTTACATAGTGGATGACAGCTAAGAATCCCTTTATTTTCGGGATCACTGTGCGACATATTCGCTCATATACAATCGCTCATCTTCGCATGACTTAATTCTTCGCATAATTCTTCACACTTTACCCGTGACTTTGCTGACATCATCTGATGTGTCATCTCAATTTTCTGTGTGCGATACTCCTCGCATATGTTGTATTCTTTACTTCGCGTAATTATTAACCTGTGCGATATTTAACTTCTACATTTGCCTCTTCTCATGTCGCTTGATTCTTCAAAATGAGTGATATGAGAAATTCTTCTTTTTAAGATCGCACATTCTTATCTTTTTCCATTTTACTTTGACGAAAATTTATCCGGATTTCAAGTCCTTCTTGTGTGCGCGTGTCCTTTTAACCACTCATTTCTTGACACGTCTTTTTTAACCGCAAGTTTTTATCCGTTCATTTCTTCGCATTAATGAGAGTAAATCTTGAAAAACGGGTCGCTCTTTCCGATATATTCTATTTCTCATATATTATTTTTCTTTTATATTATTTTATCTTCTTCATTCTCTCTCACCTTCTCTGCAAATTCATATTCTTCATTCCCATTCTCTAATGGCTCCTGCTGGTAAAAAGATGGAGATCGAATTTAACAGAATGAAAACTGATTTAAATCAAAGAGGTTACGAACTCTCCCGTCCTCCTTCTTGTAACTTTGCATCCAAACTTAACCTTGACCTAATTAGATCTGACGAGTGGATTAACCAAAGGATCATTGTTTCATTAGGTCAACTTCAACATCTTCCAATTCCTTTATATAACCCTGATATTCCTTTGTTCTATAGAATTCTTGCTGATGAAAGATTCGCACGAGAAATATTTCAACTGAGTGGTGATGCTATTAGGATACCCTTAGAGTATGCTCGTCGCGCAGCTGGTCTTGGAAATTTTTATCCCGAAGAAGTGCGAAAAGAAGGTCATCGTGACAAAGTCATATCCTGTTGAGTATACTCTTGATAATTTCTTTAAGAATTATTATATCGCTATCATGAAAATTAATGTGACTAAATGGGTTGTTCGCGTAAGAAGAGCAGATGGTATCGTTGAAGATGATAAAATAATGCGAGATGTGGATTGGAATTCAAACTCTAATCGTGATGCTCGCAGATCTAATGATTCCAGTTGTCGTAATTGTCATGTTATCCTGCAAGGGTCCTTTGTTTCTGGTAGAGCTGCAGATGGTTCGGATAATCCTCTTCCCGAAGATTTTCCCCCTTATCAACCTTGGGAATCTAAATTACTCGAAAACGAGGAAAAGAAAGTAACGGTATGTGACTCTCTTAACCCAATTTGTAAATATTTGTAACTTTCTTGTATTTTATTTCTTCTCTTTCGCAGGATGCCTCAAAGGTCAATACTTAGCTCAAGGTATGAACTTCGCAGAATAAATAAGTAAGAAACACACTTCTCATTTTAACAATATTGTTGCCTCTGTTACTTATCTTGATTATTCGCACAGGTGAATTCGTTGAGCGACAAAACTTTAGGCAAAAGCAAGTGAATCCCTAAGAAACCTGCTTCAAAAAATTTACCCAAGAAAACCTCATTGAAAGAGGATGTCTCTAGGAAGCGTGCGAGATATGATTCTTCTTCAAGCTCTGAATCTTCGGAGAGAAATACCTTAGCTTTTTAAGAAGAAGTTTCGATTGACTCGTGTCGTCAAAAGTTGTCTGATATTTTTTATGGAGATGCTCTTGCTGCTCTTGATGATGATGAAACAGAACGTGCCTTCTAAATGATCTCAAAGATCTGTACTGTTCCTGATTTGGGGGATCGATCTCTTCTCGGAGTTGCCTCTGCGATAAATCCAGATTTTCAATTTGCAATGAATGGCTTAGTAATACTCTACAACATTTATCTCTGATTTTTTCCTTATTTGCAACGCCCACTTATGATATTTTTATCTTTGCAGGGTGCCCGCATATCTTATGCGATTTCTTAAGACAATGATAGGACACTTCACAAGTTACAAGATGAGAATACCAGACTGAAACATGAGAAGTCTACTCTTTCATATGCGAATGTGATCCTTGCAAATGAGAATACAAAACTTAAAAGTGAGAATTCGACTAATTCTCAATTGGTCCTTCAAACTCGAGAAAGAAACAAGGAACTCATTGGTATGTAATTCAGACTTTCTCACTCTTTTTCCTTCATTCAATCATTCGCACTTCTTACTTGATTGTCTTCGCAGACCTGTATAACCTTTCATATGAAGCGTCTAATCTTCCCGATGCTGAAACTCTTTTAGAACATCTTAATTCCTCTTTAAGTAATTTCCCCACTCGAGGATTTGAAAACCTTAGCTTGGAAGAATTAAGATTAAAATATGCTACTCTTAGAGAACGCCATAAAAATGTATTATCCGATGCGAACAATTTTAAACAACGCTTTTATGAGGAGAAAGAAGCAGTTCAAATATTGGAGGCAAAGAAGAACGATCTTATTACTGAAAAAGATGAAATTTCTCTTAGGGGTGCGAAAGCGTTAGAACAATTTCAAGAATCCCTTATTCAGATTAAGATAGAGAGTGATTCATCTTGTCATGAGAGAGATATTCTTGTTGAGGAAAGAAACTTAGTTCGATCTCAACTCCTTATAGAAAGTGAAGCCGAGTTCAATTGGGCTGCTAGAGTTCTGAACGATGCTAGAAATAATTTAGGTGTAAATGTTAGTCTTCATACTGAGCATTTGATGAGTGCCAAATAATTTATATATTTATCCCTTTTTGTTGGCATTTAACTCATCTTTTGTGCAGTAATTCTACATTTTATCCCATATTCTGTATTTTTATTGTTTTCAAGAATAAATATTATTCTTACTTAATTTTGCATTTTTAGGTAATAAATAAAGTTTGGATGAATAGCAGAGCGGAAAAGAGCAGAAAAGTAGTGAAAAGCCGGGAGGAATTACACAAGGAAGCCGCGAAGAATGTTGTGCACAAGACCAAAAGGGTAGAAATGGGCTCAAGAAGGAAGAATTGTTCTTAAAGAAGATATGGGCTTGGCATACCCAAGGCCCAAAACCCTTACCCAAACCCATTTTCTATATCCATACCCGCCTCCATTCTCAGCCGTTAGATCGGATCCATTTCATCATCCAATGGTCGCTTCTTCATTGATTCATCAAAATCTGAAGTCCCTGCAAAACACCATAGTACCTAAATTCCAAGCCTTCGGATTAGATCACATTTAGATCCTACGGTCGCTTCTTTGCCTGCGCATCAAACCTCGATACTTCCGCTTAACACTACAACACCTAACTCCATCTGGTGTCGTCAATTTTGTTGTATCTCATAATCCAACGGTCGCCACATACCTCTCCATCGTAGCCGTTCGATTCAATCTATATGGGATCATCCAACGCTCTTGACTTGATGTTCATCAAAACTCGCTACACCCGCTCAACACCCTAGCAACCGAACCCTATTACCCCAAAACAAACGGACCCTTCTTCTCCATCGGGTTCTTCCTCTCTTCTTCCCAAACAACAGAGAGCTGCTCTGCAACTCCATCACCTCCACCAGCTACACCTTCTTCTCGAACCACACCACCACCACAACCATCCGACAACACCATGATCTCCAGTAGCGCCACCCGACAACAGCAGCATCATATCCCCCTAAGCCTAGCTGTTGTATCTAACCCACACGCATCTCACTGACCTAGATGTGGGTTTGATGCAACACCTCGATTTAGGGCATCAGAATAATGGAGAGGAGCATAGGGAACAATTGCAGAGCATGGGTCAGCGTCGAATTGGGTAAATTTTATTTTGGGAACCCTAATTTTTGGGATTTGGGGGAAACCCTAATTTTAATGTTTGGGTATAAATTGAGGGTTGGGTATCACTGTTAGAGGTGTTCTTGGATTAACCAAGTAACCAATTAGGGTTAAATTTCAGTTTTGATATTTTAATTTTAATTCAATTTAATTCCAGTTTCAATTTAGGTTTGTTTTAATTTTCATGTGTGATGTTTAAATTCCTGTTTTTATGGTTTAATTTCATGTTAAGGTTAGTTTTAATTTCATGTTTGGGTTAATTTAATTTCACTGTTTAATTTTAGTTTTAATTTTCTGTTCATGCCTAGTGTTCTGCTGATTTCACTGTTAATTTTCAAGGTTCTTCATTTGAAGTTTTTATTCACTGTTGAGTAGTTTAAATGATCATGTTTTAGTTCTATTGTAGTGTTAAATATGTTCTGAGTTCACTGTTGAGGCTCAGATGAACCCTTAGTGCACTAATGAATGATGAATTGCTAGGAAGGCCTGCTTTGTTTGAGTAATGGGAAGAAGTTGGTGCTCTGATATGCCTGTGATTGATTGTTTTGTCAAAAGACAGTCAATGCTAGGGGCAAATCAGTGAGCAAGCTGATTTTCTTCCCATTCTAGTTGGATGCTTAAGTTTTTGCATTGTTTAGCTAGGACACAAGGTGGATTCTAAGCCTTAGCTTAGCAACAGCTGTAATCTCCTCCCTGCCCTTGGCTTAGGCCTTGGTTCCATTGTTCTCTGCTTGTAGTTTCATTGCACTATCACATTAGCACTATGTCACCATTCATTGTAAATGCCACCTTAGTTTCATAATTGTTTTTGGCCTTTGTAAATACTCCAGCTGCATTGTCACTTCTCTACTGTCATTGCCATTACCACATTGTAAATATGCAACACCATTGCCACTGTCACTGTAACCTTACTTTGTACATAAGCACTGCAGCCTTGCCCTATGCTTCTTGGTTTCTTTATGTCATTGTCTTGGCTTGATGCCTTTTTCTCCCATGTTAACTCACTGCATTGTTGCACTTCCTTGACCCTGTTTTGCCCTGTCTCAGCTTGGTCCTAGAGCTAGCTATCTTGACTTAGCCTTTGTGCTAGTCTGCCTTGGCCTGTGTCATGGCCTAGAGCCTTATCTTGGTCTGACAGCTGCATTGCTTCCCTTCCACTGCTGCTGCTGCTGCTACTTCAACCAGCTTTGCTACTGCAGCTGTCTGCTTCCACTCCTGCTGTCTGCTGTTTCTCCAGCTCTTGCCTTGGCCACTGTCCTGCTGCCCAAGGCCCAACCACAGTTTAGGTTAAGGCTCAAAGCCCAGTCCAGTTCACTGTGGACTCATTCAAAAGCCAAGCTCGGTTCACTGCTACATTTGAAGTTCAGTCCCTCAAAGACCCAAAGGCCCAGTTCACATCAAAATACTACCAAGCCTAGATCATTTCAGCACCTAGCCAACTGAGCCCAAGGCTCAGTTCATTTCAAGCCCAGTTCAATTCACATCAGAAACCAACTGAACCCAAGTTCAGCCCATCAAAACCACTGAAAGCCCAATTGATTCCAAGGGTATTCATAACCCATTAGCACTCAAAAGCCCATTGATTATTCATAGCCCAATAGCAATTTAGACACCCAAAATAGCTAGAGAACTCCAAACACACCCAGTCTCTGTGGATCGACCCGTACTTGCACGAGCTACAACTGACGACCGTGCACTTGCGGTATTACTGTAGACCCGCGTTTTTATTGCGCTTAATTTTCACACTCCTCCGGGTCCACCAAGTTTTTGGCGCCGCTGCCGGGGATTGGTGCTGTGTTTTTCTTGTTGTTTTATTAGCTATTTTTGCATTTCACTGCATAGCATTTGCATCTGCATCTGCTTCACTTCATTTGCTGTTGGACCTGCTGTTCTGAACCTGTTTTTCCTCTGCTGGGACGCCACCAAGGAAAAGAACCAAAGCCCAACTGGGTTTTTGCAACAATATTAGAGCAGCTGGGCTGTGCTTAAAAGGTAACCCATTTAAGAGAACCCGAATTGTGGGCTTCCATTTTTAATTGTGGGCTTGTAATATTAAAGCCAATTTTTGGGCTTCTCTTATTTTCTGTTGGGTTTGTAATAATTTATTTGTGGGCTTGTTTGTTTAATTTGTGGGCTTGTATTTAATTTTTGTGAGCTTGTTTAATTTGGACTTGTATTTTGTATTCTGGGTTTTTAAACCCAGCTGAGCTTGTGACCGATCACGCTAGGTTAACTCGTTAGTGGGCCGAGTACCCAAATTCTAGGCCGAGATTTTGGACTCAGTTTCACCAAACGTTTTCAAACCAGCTGAGCCAAAGCAAACACAAAACCAACAGTGGGCTTGCTCCCATTCAAAAACCAAATTTTATTTTCTTTTAAAAAAAAAAAAAAAAAAAAAAAAAAAAAAAAAAAAAAACCAAAATTTTGCTCCTAATTTCAAAAACCAAAACTTTTCTCCCATTTTTAAACCAAATTTTACTTGCTCCCATTTTAACAACCAAATTTTTTTTATCCCATCTTAAACCAAAAGTTCTACTTTGCTCCCATTTTTAAACCAAATTTTATTTTTCAAAAATGTCTCCCACCAAATTTTCTTTTTCAAAAGTTCTTCCCAAAATTTTTTCTTCTTTAACCCATTAAAACCAAACTTGCTCCCAAAATTTTAAAAAACCAAAAAAATGTCTCCCACCAAAACCAAATTTTTCCCAAAAATCCAAACCCTTTAAAAACCAAATTCTGAACTTTGTACATAGTTACTTAGCTTTTGAGCCAATCATGTCTAGATTTTGGCCTGCTTCGGGGAATGGAAATAAAACTCTTAGAGAACTTGCTTATGGGCATGTGCCACGTTATGAACCTTCCACGGACCATGATGTCAATAGTCATAGGAATTATTATGGACATTTTCAAAGTCCCGAGCCGCAATACATGAACCCTAATAACTATTAACACATGCATCATTCATCACAACGTGAAAATGAACATTTTGCTAGAGCCTCACTCACACAATCATCACTTATGGATCAAATAGAAGCTCGAATCACAGCTTTAGAAATGCAATCACATGAGGAATCTGTCACATCTAATTTTCTTAGGCAACCTGAAATCTATGCATGTCCCGCATGTGGTAATTTAGACCACCCTGTTGAGAATTGTCATATTTTGCATAATTTTAGGCAATCTAGAGAAAATCCAAGGTATGAAATGCCCATAAATTGTGAGAATGGTAGTCATTGGGACCATAATCAATCCTTTGAGGGTTGCGATCAATATTTTGTAAACCCTAATGACCATGCACACATGTACCATTCACCACAATTTGAACATGAAGAATTTTGTACTCCCATGAATTTAGACTCCACCACAGAAGCTTTAAGACTCTGCAAGCAAGACTATGATAGATCTACATCACGAATTCATGCATATTTAGATCAGATTTTGCTTCACCCACAAAAGGAGGAAATTCATGAGGAAATGTATGTTGTCCCTAATGAAGTGTCTAGTCCCATTCATGTAAATGATGTTGAATACGAACCTAATTTAGAGGAACATGAATCGACTAATGACACCACCACTGTTAATGAGGACCAATATGCATGCTACCATGATGATGATTATGATGATTATGGTGATATGTTAGAAGAACATGAAAATATTGTGGAACCTGTTGGTTCAATAACATATGGCTTCTCGCCCTCGACATTCATGAATGTTGTTTTTTCTAATACTCATTGTAATTCATATGATTTTGATATTGACATGGGATTCGTACAATTAGTCTGTGAAGATGAGCATGACATAGGAATAGTTGAATCTTCTGTAGACACTAATGCTAATATGCATGAAAATATATTTGATGTGTCTGATTCTCTACCTAGGTCACATTGTGATATTTCCCCTGATGTGCCGATACACGAGAATAAATCTGTTGATGATTCTGATTGTGATCTTGCCAATTTTATTGATGATTGTGAGCATGATGTGACATGTGTAGATGAGTTAGGAGATTTTGATTTGATTGATAATGATATGCCTATTCTTCTACCTAAGTCACAATTTGATGGCCTTCCACCCAACCTAGATTTGGTTTGTACCCATATTGTCAAACCGACTTTTCTGAGAGTCCCTAATCTAGGATTGTAAATGTGTGCTTCCCAAGTCCTCTTGGACTATTTTGCATCTAAGTATAATATCTTTGAGGAACCACAGTTGGAAATTGCATGTTTGCCCGTCCCTAGCATAGTTCACTTTGAGCTAGACCTTGTACATGATGAACCCCCAAAACTGCGAGATTTTGTTTCCAAAATTTTATCCGTTGAAAAATCCAGGTTTGGGGGTAGCTCATTTTGTTTCACAGCTTCACTTGCGTTTATTTCCTGTTATATTTGTGTGAAGTTGTTGAAACCTCTACACTTTGTCTTTTGGGTTGATCCTCAACTCTTTAGATTGTTGGTGTATGGTGAATTTTTTGTATATAATCCAGTAGATAAAATTTCTTAAAAACCCTTTTGTTCCTTTTGTATATATTGTGCTAATCCAATATGATCTCGGCTGACATATGATGGATTTTTGCCTTGAATAACAGAGTTCTAATATTGCTTTCGCCGAAATCGGGTATTCTCTTTCCTTTTTCTCTACTCAACATGATCCTCTTCATATGTTGTATTATAATTTTGTTCATATTTTGAAACATTGAGGACAATTTTTAGTTTAGGTTTGGGGGTGAAAAGTAGATACTTTGATAATATGCCATAATTGAAAACAAGAACTCCTTCTTTTTGAAAAAAATGAAAAATCAAAATAAAAAATTAAAAAATTAAAAAATCATAAAAAAAAATGGAGCTCATTTACCTTGAAATGTTGACTCTTGTGCAAATATGTAATTATTAGGAGTCTTAGTCTAGATATTTAGGCACCCTGATTCTAGCACAATTCACATAGTGATAAGAAATTTGCACGCGCACGATCTACCAATACATGTATGGCCTCGATCTTCAAGGTGTTTGATAGGAAGTTACGATTGCCAATCACTTTAGAATACTGAACGAAACTTGACTAGCTTGTTCTTTGGTTGGTTGGGATAGAAGGTGGAGGTTACATTAAGAAAAACAACCATCGAATTTAACTGGGTGCATCAAAAAGGGCTACCTCTTGCAAAGTGTCATGTAATTTTTTTGTTTCCTTTTGTATATGTATCAAAAGTTGTTTCTTTTCAAAAAAAAAAAAAAAAAAAAAAAAAAAAAAAAAAAAAAACGATGTATATATTCAAAAAAAAAAAAAAAAATATCAGAAAAAATATATATCAAGTATTTATCAATTCCATCTCTCTTGTTCCAAAAATAAAAGAGAATAGTCAATGTAAATAAGAGTCATGTAAATAGTCATCTTTTGTTGTTTCATTGTAATAAGCAAGGAGGGTGTATGTCATTGATGTACAACGCGAGTAATTGTGAAATACCTCCAACTCATTCACAATTATCGTAAAGTCCGGACAGCTAGCTAGATTTCGACCTTGGTTCTTAGCCTGAGAAACTATCTCTTGGTGATTAGTAGTCATAACTTCAGATCTTTCTTTACACATGTGTAGATACACTTTACACTCTTATCACATGTCTTTTTTTGTTATCAGTGCTAGGATTGTGCCTTTGATAGCTAGATTGACATCTCCATTTTGCTGTGAGCTTAAACTGACTTGCACATGTCACATTTGATGGAATCTGAGCTTATATTTTGACCTAGAACTTTGTAGGTACGTTCTAAGCAAACCTTCACGAGACTTCAACTCGTCCACTAGGGACACTTAGTGGTTTAAAAGGCTTAGTGCATACGCTAAATGCATTCGAGAGACCAGCGACAGTGGTATAGGTAGGATTTCCTTAGTTTTGTTTTACTTGAGGACAAGTAAAATTCAGGTTTGGGGGTATTTGATGAGTGCCAAATAATGTATATATTTATCCCTTTTTGTTGGCATTTAACTCATCTTTTGTGCAGTAATTCTACATTTTATCCCATATTCTGTATTTTCATTGTTTTCAAGAATAAATATTTTTCTTACTTAATTTTGCATTTTTAGGTAATACATAAAGTTTGGATGAATAGCAGAGCGGAAAAGAGCAGAAAAGTAGTGAAAAGCCGGGAGGAATTACACAAGGAAGCCGCGAAGAATGTTGTGCACAAGACCAAAAGGGTAGAAATGGGCTCAAGAAGGAAGAATTGTTCTTAAAGAAGATATGGGCTTGGCATACCCAAGGCCCAAAACCCTTACCCAAACCCATTTTCTATATCCATACCCGCCTCCATTCTCAGCCGTTAGATCGGATCCATTTCATCATCCAATGGTCGCTTCTTCATTGATTCATCAAAATCTGAAGTCCCTGCAAAACACCATAGTACCTAAATTCCAAGCCTTCGGATTAGATCACATTTAGATCCTACGGTCGCTTCTTTGCCTGCGCATCAAACCTCGATACTTCCGCTTAACACTACAACACCTAACTCCATCTGGTGTCGTCAATTTTGTTGTATCTCATAATCCAACGGTCGCCACATACCTCTCCATCGTAGCCGTTCGATTCAATCTATATGGGATCATCCAACGCTCTTGACTTGATGTTCATCAAAACTCGCTACACCCGCTCAACACCCTAGCAACCGAACCCTATTACCCCAAAACAAACGGACCCTTCTTCTCCATCGGGTTCTTCGTCTCTTCTTCCCAAACAACAGAGAGCTGCTCTGCAACTCCATCACCTCCACCAGTTACACCTTCTTCTCGAACCACACCACCACCACAACCATCCGACAACACCATGATCTCCAGTAGCGCCACCCGACAACAACAGCATCCTATCCCCCTAAGCCTAGCTGTTGTATCTAACCCACACGCATCTCACTGACCTAGATGTGGGTTTGATGCAACACCTCGATTTAGGGCATCAGAAGAATGGAGAGGAGCATAGGGAACAATTGCAGAGCATGGGTCAGCGTCGAATTGGGTAAATTTTATTTTGGGAACCCTAATTTTTGGGATTTGGGGGAAACCCTAATTTTAATGTTTGGGTATAAATTGAGGGTTGGGTATCACTGTTAGAGGTGTTCTTGGATTAACCAAGTAACCAATTAGGGTTAAATTTCAGTTTTGATATTTTAATTTTAATTCAATTTAATTCCAGTTTCAGTTTAGGTTTGTTTTAATTTTCATGTGTGATGTTTAAATTCCTGTTTTTATGGTTTAATTTCATGTTAAGGTTAGTTTTAATTTCATGTTTGGGTTAATTTAATTTCACTGTTTAATTTTAGTTTTAATTTTCTGTTCATGCCTAGTGCTCTGCTGATTTCACTGTTAATTTTCAAGGTTCTTCATTTGAAGTTTTTATTCACTATTGAGTAGTTTAAATGATCATGTTTTAGTTCCATTGTAGTGTTAAATATGTTCTGAGTTCACTGTTGAGGCTCAGATGAACCCTTAGTGCACTAATGAATGATGAATTGCTAGGAAGGCCTGCTTTGTTTGAGTAATGGGAAGAAGTTGGTGCTCTGATATGCCTGTGATTGATTGTTCTGTCAAAAGACAGTCAATGCTAGGGGCAAATCAGTGAGCAAGCTGATTTTCTTCCCATTCTAGTTGGATGCTTAAGTTTTTGCATTGTTTAGCTAGGACACAAGGTGGATTCTAAGCCTTAGCTTAGCAACAGCTGTAATCTCCTCCCTGCCCTTGGCTTAGGCCTTGGTTCCAATGTTCTCTGCTTGTAGTTTCATTGCACTATCACATTAGCACTATGTCACCATTCATTGTAAATGCCACCTTAGTTTCATAATTGTTTTTGGCCTTTGTAAATACTCCAGCTGCATTGTCACTTCTCTACTGTCATTGCCATTACCACATTGTAAATATGCAACACCATTGCCATTGTCACTGTAACCTTACTTTGTACATAAGCACTGCAGCCTTGCCCTATGCTTCTTGGTTTCTTTATGTCATTGTCTTGGCTTGATGCCTTTTTCTCCCATGTTAACTCACTGCATTGTTGCACTTCCTTGACCCTGTTTTGCCCTGTCTCAGCTTGGTCCTAGAGCTAGCTATCTTGACTTAGCCTTTGTGCTAGTCTGCCTTGGCCTGTGTCATGTCCTAGAGCCTTATCTTGGTCTGACAGCTGCATTGCTTCCCTTCCACTGCTGCTGCTGCTGCTACCTCAACCAGCTTTGCTACTGCAGCTGTCTGCTTCCACTCCTGCTGTCTGCTGTTTCTCCAGCTCTTGCCTCGGCCACTGTCCTGCTGCCCAAGGCCCAGCCACAGTTTAGGTTAAGGCTCAAAGCCCAGTCCAGTTCACTGTGGACTCATTCAAAATCCAAGCTCGGTTCACTGTTACATTTGAAGTTCAGTCCCTCAAAGACCCAAAGGCCCAGTTCACATCAAAATACTACCAAGCCTAGATCATTTCAGCACCTAGCCAACTGATCCCAAGGCTCAGTTCATTTCAAGCCCAGTTCAATTCACATCAGAAACCAACTGAACCCAAGTTCAGCCCATCAAAACCACTGAAAGCCCAATTGATTCCAAGGGTATTCATAACCCATTAGCACTCAAAAGCCCATTGATTATTCATAGCCCAATAGAAATTTAGACACCCAAAATAGCTAGAGAACTCCAAACACACCCAGTCTCTGTGGATCGACCCGTACTTGCACGAGCTACAACTGACGACCGTGCACTTGCGGTATTACTGTAGACCCGCGTTTTTATTGCGCTTAATTTTCACACTCCTCCGGGTCCACCAGCATTCCACACTGGTCGCAGACATTATTTCCAATTATGAATGTCATCTGTTATTTTTTTATCTTCATTTTTATATATCATTTTTTTTGTTTTTATATCCCTTACTGTATTTTGTTAATACTTCGCAGAGAAAGAGAAGGAACAACAAAAGCGAATTTCAGAACTAGAAACTCGCTTAGCTGTTAAAGAAGAAGAATCGTTTTCTCGTAATTCAAAGCATCAGCAAATGAAGCAGAATTGGTTTAATTTAGTCCAGAACAACAGTAACGATGCTAATCGTTCTCGTGAGGCTGCTGTTAAGAGAGTTTGTTTCGAGAACTGTATTCCTTTGTCGAAGTACCATTTCCCAGCTATCCCTGAAAATGTTCCAATCCCTGATATCCAAGTTACTAATGAAGAAGAAGATTCTGAAGAAGAAGTCAGCGATTTTGAGTCTGAGCGAAATGAGGAAAATGAAAATAGATTACTCCTTCTTGTTGTAATATACTTGTAAATTCTTCTTTTCTTCGCTTCGTATTTGTGACTTCTTCATATGCAAGTAAGATTATCAAAAATGTGGCAAATAACACTTCTTTAGGATTCTTATTCTTGCCTCTTGTTATTTGTTGTATTTTTTATTATACCAAGATAATTTCTATCCTTTATCCAGAGATTCTCTTGGTGTGAGCGTATGTGAAACTTTTAGAATTAACTTTATGTATTATTCGTGAGGTATTATTTGTGCCTTCCTATGTAAAGGTCTTATGTTACCTCTTTTATGTGCGATGAAATCGCAAGCAGTCGTTACACCATAGTGTATTGACCCATTGATCTCATCTTACCATTTTCTGTTTGTATTATTTCCTCTTCGGGTTAATTCGCATAAATATCTCAAGTCTTAGTAGTCACATGAGTAAAAGTATTGGAACATTTACGTCTTTTGACACAATTCAGCTCCCTAATGGAGGGTGCCGTCCTTATCTTCCTCCTGGTTGGCCCCTCAAGGAAGCTTACCTCTATCTGGTTAAGATTATGTCTCTTCCAATCCGACTTTTCAACAACCAGTTGATTTCGCAATCTCGCATACAATACCTATATGGTTTATGGTAGCAAGATCGCACCCTAAGTGGGGTATCTTCGGAGCGAGTGCATCATAGTCAGGACTTGTCAAGAGTGGCAAGGTACGCTCCAGACCTCTCGGGCACTCTTGACTCAACCGTGTACCTCGGCGCCCTGATCGAGTTTCTGCATTCCTTAGGAGAGCCTTTCTCACCTTAGGCTCTTAATCTAAGATTAGTATCTTATACTGAAAATTTAAGGTATCTCTCCCGGATGTGCATTATCGTTTAATTCTCACCCCAAATCTCCACAACTCAAGTTCCGGGGTCGGTGTATCCTTCCCTTGAGTCATGCCTTCTAGATCTTTCCAATTATGACGTGTGTTAGGTCTTACTATTTCGCCTCTTGCATATGAGCGAACTAAGGTGCACGCCATATTTGGATTCCTAGCCAATATGATAATAAATATCATTTTCTGTAGCCTTTATAAAGGTCTTATTATAAATATTTCCCTTTGTATTTTCTTATTATGGATTTACCATATGAATTTAAATTTTTTCATTTCAATCAACTGTAGTACATAAACGTTGTTATCAAGTCATCTTATTCAAAGAAAATCATACACATTCGTTATATGCATTTGTTTTCCTCATTTCTGACTCTTCCAAAATTCGCACGTGTGCGACATAACATACGAATATGCCGCACATGTTTATAATCATTCAACTGGCATTGTCCGAACATCCTTTTGCTTTCAACTTTATATTGTCTCCACTTATTTTGTTGCTCTTGTTGTTATTCACCTGCATCATTTATTATCCATTTTTATTACTTCCGTTATGGATTTCTTCTACCAAATTCCTTCCACCATGAAATTTCCATCAAATGTTGTTTTCTTTCCTCCTACTGATTTCAATATTTCACATACTTGTTACTCAATTTCATTATACTTCCTCAGACATCGACCATTAATCTCTCTGCTCTTTTACTATATGCTGCATTCTTTTGCCAATTTCTTCGCTTAGACTCCCTTGCTTCGCATCTATCAATATCAATTTCTTGACAACTTTTACTTTCAACTGTGTCCCCTCTTATAATTCCAACACCCTTAGGTAAATGAAACTTGATACACTGATGAAAAGTTGATGCAACAGCTAGTATACTATGCATCCATGGTCTTCCAATTAAAGCATTGTATGGTGACTCAACATCCACTACACAAAATGTAATATCTGTCGGTAAGCTTTGTAGAAGGATCCTCATAGTCACCTCCCTTTTTGGTTTGTTCGCAAAACCATTAAAACCATAGATTTTGTATGTTGAGGGGATCAATTCATCGTCTCTGCCACCCACTGTTTTGTATGTGTGATAAAATAGAATATCCACTGAACTTCTAGTGTCTATAAGAATTCTATTTATTGGCCAGGTGTTTTTCTCATTTTCTTCTTCATCTTCTTCTAATGGTTTCGGGTTAATTACCAATCTTACCACTAACGGGCACTCATGCGAATCTTTTCCTTCTGGAACTTCATTTGCGCTGAACGAAATTTTCTGCTTTTGCCAGTCCTTCAAAGATGGTATTTTTCCAAGTTAAAAATTTCCCTTCCTTCATCATCTCTTGCATATAATCGACTTAAAATATTATCATGAAAATCTTCTATATTTTTGAATGAATGTATGATCGAGTTACATAATAGATTCTTTGCATTTGCTCCCACCTCAATAACAAATGTGTTCCTATCCGTTTCCTTTCCGTATTTATTTCCTTGAGGTGGTGGTGGTGGTAAATTTCCTGTTTCATTTAGCAGGAAGTGGTCTAACTTCCCCTGCTCGATAATTCGCAATATAATCTTCCTCACATTTCTGCAGTTGCTTGTTGTATGACCATGGAATCTGTGATAGACACAAAATTCTTTACTCATCCTCCTTGGTGGTGGCTCTTCGCCTGCATTATGTGGTTCTGGAATATCATCCATTAGGAGAGCATCTTCCCATACTTTATCCACTATAGTATTTAATTTTGGCAGTTTTACTTGTTCCCACACTATTCTTCCAGCTTTCTTGTTATAATTTGTCTGTTGTCCTGTAGAGTTACCTGGCTGAACTGTATCATTACTTCCATATTTTTGAAGCTGTTTATCTTTGTATTCTTTTTCAAACTCTGCTTGATCTGCATTGCCCATAGCCACTAATTTTTGTTCCATTACTGCATTACTCTTTCCTTGATATCTCTGCGATGTACTCGCAACAGCATTTGTGAGTCTCGGAAGTAAGCTTGTATTTCCACCTTTCGAATCTGATATTGCAACAGGGTAAGATTCCATGTCTCTTTGCTTTTCCTCGAGGGCTATATATTCTTCTTGAAATTCGCGTAATTCCGACATTATAATTGTATCTTTTACTCTAAAAATTTGGGTGTACAATAGATCTGTTGCAAAAAGAGAATTAATGAACGCCAGAATAAGATGTCTCTCATCCACCCGCCTTCCCATTTCACTACACATTGTTCTCCAGCGAGTCGTTAGATGACGTAAGCTTTCATTTGTTCTTCTGCGAAGTCCAAATGCAGTTGCGATCCCCGGTCTTGATAGATTATTACTTATGTACTGCCCCAAAAAGATGTTTTGTAAATGATGAAATGAACCAATGGACTCTACGGGTAGTCCTTAAAACCACTTCAAAGCTTCACCCGCTAATCTTGCAGCAAAATACTTGCACATTACTGCGTCATAATTTTCCCACTGCAATAAACATATAGAATAAGCTTTCACATGTTGGATCGCACATGCACTACCGTCAAATATACTTGTAAATGCTGCTAAACTGCACTTAGATGGTATCGGTGCTCTTTGAATTTCTTTTGTAAATGGAGATTTTCCTGCTTCCTCCACTTCTTCTTCTAGTTGTCTTCTCTCATCATTTCTTTTTGCAGTCATCATTTCTCTTATTTCTTCCATCTCCATGAGAATTTCTTTGCTGAATGATTGATCCAAATCTTCTTGCATAGGTCTTTTTAGCCTTTCTTGTCTCAATCTATTATCATGATTGTTTTTCTGTATTGCCTCTTGTATCTTCTGTTGTTCATCTTCCTCTCTTCTTCTCCTACGCCTTTCAATATTTGTTTCAATTTGTACTGTATCGTGTCTTTCTTCATTGTATGTGCGATCATATCGATGTCTTGATATTTCTCTTTCTTGTGGTGTCACTCGACCTTGATTCGTATCTTCTATGCGATGATGTTCGTGTCCCCTTGTTCTACTATCAATGTGACGCAATCTACTTTGTAATTCTCTTTCTTCTAACTCTTCCCTTCTTCGTTGTCTATCTCTTGCACGCGCAACTTCCCGTTCGCGCTCATATTCTCCTCTGTGGGTTTCCCTACCATGTAATATCATTTGTCCTTACCCTGGACGTTCTTCTTCACTTTTAGATTTATTATTTGCTCGACGAAGAAGTTCGCGTGGATGCTCATAACGATTAGTTGTTAATTCAATTATACATCTTCTTTCCCCGTGATCTTCCAAATTTTGTTGTTCTTGCGAGTTTTCTTCAATGACTTCCATATGTTGCTTTCGCCTATCGTTTATTTGATTAGATTGGCTCTGTCTGGAAGAATTCCTGCTGGATCTTGATCTTGAGCGTGTAACACTTCTTGACCTTTGTTCTTGCAATCTAAGATTCTCTTCTCGTTAATTTTTGCCTAAGCTCTGCAATCGTCATATTTCCTTCACTCGCTGTAATTGGTTATTCGTTCCCATTTCTCTGTTCTTCTTCCGTAGAATTTGTCATCGTAGAATGGACACTCACTCTATCATAATCAATATTCTGTCCTTGTCCTCGCTGAAACCGAATTGGATTTTCTTCACTTTGATTTTCGTCCACTCTTTCTTCTTCTTGCTCAAGATTTGTAATTCTTCTTCTTTCAGCGAGTCTGTTACTCCTTCTAGTCGCCATTCCTTGTTCCACAACAGATTCAATCCTTACCTTTTTCACTCTATCTCACTATTTTCTTTTACAATCTATGATATGATATCAGAATTTATCATCCAGAGCTGTTTCTAGCGCCAAAAATGTAGTTGTAAGCTTTCTTACAACTACACTCCACTTAATCTAGTTATCTCTCTATGTAATCATCATGGACAATTGTTTTATTGATTGAATATTCGAATTACTTACAAGATAAATGGAAATCTACAACAACACTTCTTGTAGCCTAAATTCACTTTCTCTCTCTTTCAATCTCTCTTGCAAGACTTGTCCTAGAATCCTCTACAAAACTACGACCCTCTCCTTTATATAGGATTTTATATAGTGGATGACAGCTAAGAATCCCTTTATTTACGGATCACTGTGCGACATATTCGCTCATATACAATCGCTCATCTTCGCATGACTTACTTCTTTGCATAATTCTTCACACTTTACCCGCGACTTTGCTGACATCATCTGATGTGTCATCTCAATTTGTTGTGTGCGATACTCCTCGCGTTTGTTGTATTCTTTACTTCGCGTAATTATTAACCTGTGCGATATTTAACTCCTACAGAAATGAGCAAGTGTGTCTAGCACTTGTATCCCATCTTTAGGGAATAGAAAATACGTAAGCCCTAATTTGTGTTTTCTGCCAGCCACACCTAGAAAATGATTGCCGAGAACCCATGGACTAAGAAGTATACCTCCAAATATTTGGGAAACAAATAATGGTTGATTGAACCGTGATAATACGGTATGAACTAAACGTTGTGTAAGTACCACAATCTGCAAGGCAAGATTCGGTAGAGAAGAAAAAGAAAAAGTAAGCGAATCAAAATCTTGGTAAATTAATCCTCGTGATCCAACTTTTCCTGGAATTGTACATGCTTTAAAGTTATATGTAGTGTTCGTCGCCATATCTCTACTCGAATACACCGGCAGGCAGGCAGGAAACCGAGAGAGGCAAGAAGAAATGACAAGAAACCAAACAAACCAGAAACTTGGAGAAACAAGTTTGGAGTTTTAAGAGATGAACAGAGCAAATGACAGAAGGAAAATTGGATCCACAATTTTGATTGACTAATATCTAATTTATATGATCAGACAAATCCGTTAGACCATTAACCCGGAAAATCCAAAAATAGTGAACATTCCGATACCTCAGTCAGCTCTTACATACCATGTATCTCTTCAGGAGTTATTTCCACCTCACAAAATAAATCTTATCCATGATCCGCAACTGCTGCTATCTTGGAATAAATATGTGATTTTGGTGCCCCAAAGAGATTTTCCAAATTATCATTATGAAGGATACCGCATACTTTATTATGCTAGACTTTAATGGCTCATATGTTGAATGTTGAGCATATGGGGAACTTTATTGTTCTCATCGTGTTAGAATCCTAAAGAATGTTATGTAGCATTTAAAATAATTTAAGGAAAAAGATTCTAAAATCGCATACACACTTCTGTTGCTGTGCTGTTAATCCAAAAGACTCTTCCACTCTTAATCTTTTTACTAAAAATGAAAAGCTAAATATTCTGAAAAGGCAATGAGAATAGGTCGTACGAAAGATGGATCCATAAACGAGCAAGAGTCAGTTGTCCCTAATTAACAACTGGCTCTGTAGTTGTAAGACTACAGAGCCAGTTGTTAATTACAACTACACTCCACTTAACCTAATTGTTTTTCTATGTAATCATCATGGGAAATTATTTTATTGATTGAATATATTCACATTATTTATAAAATTGATGGAAACTTAAAATAGCACTTTTGTAGACTAAACTCACTTTCTCTCTCTTACAATCTTTCTTACAAGACTTGTCTTAGAATCCTCCTACAAGACAACTACTCTCTCCTTTATATAGGGTTTTACGTAGTGGATGACAGCTAAGAATTTCTTTATTTTCGGGATCTTTGTGCGACATGTTCGCACATATACAGTCGCTCATCTTCGCATATCTTACATCTTCGCATAACTCCTCACACTTTACCCGTGACTTTGCTGACATCATCTGATGTGACATCTCAATTTGATGTGTGCGATAGTCTTCGCATATGTTGTGTTCTTCACTTCGCGTAGTTACTAATATGTGCGATATTTAACTCCTACATTTGCCTCTTCTCATGTCGCTTTATTCTTCAAAGTGAGCGATATGAGAAATTTTCCATTTTCAAATCGCACATGCTTATCCTTTTACATTTTATTTTATCGACAGTTATCCGGATTTCAAGCTCCTCTCTACACGTGTTGATTTTCTTCCTTTTTTACCGGATTGAACCGTCTCCAACCGGTAACCTCTTTTCACCTATTTAAGGGTTTTATCCACAAGATTTTCTTCTTTCATCATTCATCCTCTCTCTCTTAATCTTCGTCTGCTACTTCCCAGTTCTGTTGCTGTTGTATTGATTTCTTCTGCTATTTTTTTTCTATCATGAATCCCGAATCAAGGTTCGTTTCTTTTGTTCATTATAATTATTGATTTTAACCATTACTTATTATTATTATTATATGGTCTGATTCTCATACTTTCGCAGAAAATTAGTGCTCTTCGAATTATGCAAAGACCCAATTCTTCTTCAAGTGAAAATAAAGAAATGCAAAAGAAGAAACCCAGCATCGATAATGAACCTCAAAATAAGGAATCTCACAAGAGGAAGACTTCGCATAATAAAGAAGTAAGAAATACTCTACTGTCTCTAAACAATATTGTTGCCTCTATTTCTTATCTTCTTTATTTTCACAGGCTTCTGATGCTGAAATAGTTGATGGTAAAAAACAGAAAGTTAAAAAGTCTCGCAAACCCGTACCTCTCTCTTCAAATCTTTCTATTTTAAATTTTACTGCTGTAGATGTTGTTCTTGTATCTACAGTTCAACCTTCGCACACTAATCCTCCTATTACTCCAACAATAAGTCAAATTCCTAAGAAAGATGTTTCTGTTACCCATACACTTTTCCAAGGCCCTGAGAAGAATGTTCTTCCTACTCCTTCACCAACAAATCCTCCTATAGATGAGAATTCTTTTATTACGTATGACGAGATTTTTAAAGATTCTCCTGTGAATAAGGAGTTTTCTCTTAGCCAAATCCTGAAAAATACCCCCCTGTTGCCTCTGCGAATCCGTCGCATCAAATTTTTCCTTCACCCATTAGCTCTAGATGTCATCCGAACCTTCCTCAAGATAAATCTACCATCCGAACAACTTCTACTACTCCTCCTTCTCTTTCCTTATTGGATTCTCTTCCTTTGAATAAAAAGGGTTTGGATAGCGTAAAATTGGCTACTCAAACTCTTTCCAATATTATCAACTCTTCCCAATCTTTAACCGATGATCCTTCCAAACTTCGCTCATGTTCTGCCTTAAGTCAGCTTCTTCGGGGATTTACTGTTGACAAGGCTTCGCGAGATGAGGTCCTTTCTCAAATTGACCCGAGTTTCCACGTCGCTCTAGACTTTTGGTAATTATCCTTCACACCTTAACTTTTATCTTCTTTAGTGACATTTCCAAGTACTAATCTTTATCTTTTTCTCTTTAGGAATCTCATCGTCCTATGATGTTAGATGAAAACCATTTTGAGTCTAGTTGTTCTCAATTGGAACTCTCGCGGAAAAATATTTCTTTGGAAAAAGAAATACAAAGATTGAGAGGGGAACTTCAGATTTCAAATTTTGAGGTTGAAAATCTTCGCAGCGATAATCAGAAACTTAGAGGTATTTATTTTTATCTTTGAGTCACTTATCGTATTTTTTACTTTTTCGTATACGTTCATTTTTATAAATTTCTTCATGCATTTGTTAAGATTTAAACAAGAAGCGAACGAATGAGAGATATGAATTTCAATTCCTTGCCGAAGATGCCCAAGCGAATAACGAAGTTACAGTCTCAACTAAATCAATTAGATCATCAATATTCATATGCACATAATCAGATTGACCATATTTCCCATGAAAATGACCTTCTCACTCAAAAAATCGATTTTCTTAGCGATCAAATATCTTATTTTTCTAAGTTATCACACGACGCTGAGTTACTTCATCAAACCTTATCATAAGAGAACCACACCCTTTCTAGGGAAAAACTGTCTTTTTCAAAGAAAGAAGCAATGTTTTCACAACAGTATTCAATTCTTCATGAAATAAATGAAAACCAAGCGCGAACTCTTCGCGTAAAAAAGGAGAAGTACGAGACTTCGCTTAAAGATCTGAGTCCCCAAAATGAGAAATTAATTCAGAATAATATAAATCTTTCTGTGAAGAAGAACCAATTTCAAGAACAATATGGCCAGCTGAAGAATTCTTATGATGTTCTTAAGAAAAAGAACAAATCTCTTTCTTTTGAAGAAAAGAAAATTCGCTCTCGTCTCAGTGGTTCAGTTGGTGATGGATTTGATAAGTCCATGGAAAGTATGAAGGACAATACCCTTGCTTTTTCCAAATTCATCCAAGGTAGTCGGCTAGAGTTGACCACCTCATGATAATTTCTCAGCATTTTTTTTCTACTTGTAGATTCTGAAGCATCGAACCAGTCTGTTGTCGCTCAACTGAACTCTGAATTATCCAAAGTTCGCAAAGAGTATGCTAATCTGGAATTATCTCGTGGTAATCTCGAGCTTCTTCTTTCTGCGTCTTGAAACAGAGCACGAAGAAGGTTTGCATTCTAGAAGAATTTTCTAGAGATAAATGCTAGAAATCTTGAAAGGGCTGCTATTCGCAAAGGCCACTCTAGTGCTCAATATGTTATTGATGGGATTCTTTCTATCAATTCTCTTCCAGCAGTAAAACTCCCCGCATGCAATGTGGGTGCAGATGAAGAATATCCTGAACCAAATAGCGATTTTGACTTTTTAAGCGATGATGAGAAGGATCAAGGTGATGAAGAAATTCAACAAGAAGAAGAGAAATCTACTAATGATGCCGGTATTGAGATTGAAAATCCTGAGCCCAGCGCTAAAGTATGATGTTACTGTTTGATCATTCTTGATTTATGTTCTTTATTTTGATGTTTTTTGGTCCTTCGCACCCCCTTTAGACTTGTTTGTTGCAAGGAAGATAATACATTGTTATTTTAATTCCCATACTTGCCTCTTATTATATTTCTTGTAAGAAACAATTGTGCGAATTTATCAGTAGTTTATTTAATTTATTTGGGAGGTCTTATACTTCCTTCCTATGTAAAGGTCTTATTTTACCCCATTTTTGGTGTGACAAGATCGCAGGAAGTCTTTGTATTTTAGTACATTGACCCATTGATCTCATCTTCTCTTTTTTGCTTGTATTATTTCCTTTTCAGGTATTTTGCATAAATGTCACAAGTCTTAATACCCCATGAGTAAAAGCCTTGCGATATTTACGTCTTTCGACACAATTCAGCTCCCTAATGGAGGTGCCGTCCTTATCTTCCCCTATGGTGCCCCTTCAAGGAAGCTTACATCTATCTGGTTAAGATTATGGCTCTTCCCATCCGGCTTTTCAACAACCAACTGATTTCGCAATCTCGCATACACTACCTATAGGGTTTATGGAAGAAAGATTGCACCCTAAGTGGGGTATCTTCGGAACGAGTGCATCATAGTCAGGACTTGTCAAGAGTGGCAAGGTACGCCCCAGACGTCCCGGGCACTCTTTACTCAACCGTGTACCTCGGCGCCCTGATCGAGTTTCTGCACTCCTTAGGAGAGTCTTTCTCAACTTCCGCTCTAAATCTAAGATTAGTATCTTAGACTGAAAATTTAAGGTATCTCTCCCGGATGGGCATTATCGTTTAATTCTCACCCCAAATCTCCACAATTCAAGTTCTGGGGTCGGTGTAGCCTTCCCTTGAGTCATGCCTTCTAGGTCTTTCCAATTATGATGTGCGTTAGGTCTTAGTATTTTGCCTCTTGCATGTGAGAGAACTAGGATGCACACCATATTTGGATTCCTAACCAATCTGATAATAAATATCATTTTCTGTAGCCTTTTATAAAGGTCTTATTTCTGTTTTAATTAACTCTTTAGCGAATCATTCGCGCTACATTTCTATTCAAAAATATGAACTTTTAAAACTTTAACTGTTTATATATGCGAATTGATTCGCAAGTAACTATGGATAATATTTCTTCAAGAACTGTCTATTCCAAGGGCGATCCAACTTACGACCTGTATCTCGTCCTTCGGGATCCATTAATTCATAGGCTCCCTCTCCAACTATTCGTTTTATTATATAAGGTCCATCCCAGCTTTTCTCCAACTTTCCATCTTTTCCTCTTTGATAAATTGGAATTTCGCGTGGCACCAATTCGCCTGGTTGGAATTCTCTTATTTTAACCCGCTTGTTGTATTCTCGAGCTAGTCTCTTTTGATAATTTTTCATATTCTGCAAAGCGACTTCCCGTACTTCCTCCAAATCATCCAACTTTGTTAAAATCAAATCTGCACTTAAATTCTTTTCCCAAGCTTCTCTCTTTGTGGTAGGGATGATCACTTCTGTTGGTAGTACTGCCTCGACTCCATATGTCAGACAAAAGGGCGACATTCCTGTTGCTTCTCTCCTTGTAGTTCTGTAAGCCCATACTACATTATGTACTTGTTCGCACCATCACTAGTCCAAAATCAGGATTTTAGTACACTTGGAATTCGCTGAAAAAGACAGTTTGTGTTTGTCGTTAAATATATTACAGTTGGGTTCTGTCGAATAATTTGCATCTGGTAACCGACACCATCAGTCTGTCATTTACACCATGTTTGTTTACTCCTGACTCATCTGAGTCGTCTGGATCTGAATCATCTGCATCTGAGTGAAATCACCTGACTCATCTGAATCTGAGTCGATATGTTTGTTTTGAGTCAGATCTGACTCATCTGACTCGGAAATAAGTAAGTCAGTGGTTTGGTCCCATGAATCAGGGGTATTTTGTTACCTGACTCAAATGAGTCCGAGTCAGGGGTTATGTCTGAGTCAGAGATCGAGTCAGATCTGACTCAAAATGGAAAACAAACGGTCTGACTGCTGACTCGGTCCGAGTCAGGGGTTGACTCAGATTCAGACGCCAAGTCAGCTGCAAACAAAGTAGTTCTTAATCTGGTTTCTATTTACCCCGTTCCCTTTTAAAAGTTCCACCCAAAAGATAAAAATAAGTAATTAAAACCAATCTACCCCCGTTCTCTTTCATTCATTTTATACCTTTGATAAAAATGATCTTACGGCCAACTCCTAGAAACAGAAACTACTCGAGTCAAGACTGAAAACATAACTGCCTCCGCAATCTACTCCATCGTGGTTTTATCAAAGATGGAACCTTCCCATAATCTTTCTCTACTGAATTTTCTGATATTCATTTTCTCATATCATCAAACATGTCGAAGTCTACCAACCGGTGGATAGATCGAGACTCGAAATCAGTAAGGATATTATGATTGGTATAATCATCTGATTCATCTTACTTTTTTTTATGAAATTCTAATTAAATTGAGGGTTTTCTTATATGAGATCGTTCCTTCTTGTTTATATTTGATTTGAATTAGGTACAACGATCTGTTGGTTTTATGAGATTTAGGGTTTTCAATATTTTGGGTTTAGAAATTGTAAGAAGATGAAACCCCGAAAATCAAGAGTTTGCTATTATAACCCTTCTTTTGATTGAAATGTTATGAATATTTGTTGATTTGAAATGATGATTTGAGTTCTGATTTGAAATAGTTATCAGACCCCTAAATCCAGAATCTTCATATAACAGATGAACTCTCATATTCCAGCGCTAGCTCCTCCTACCCTAAATCAGTTCGTACTATACGTCAGGAAGCAAAAGAACCATTTGTCTAATGAGATTTACCATGTCCCAATACTATGAATATGATTTAAACATTGGGTTTGTATCTAATTTGTGTCTGCAGGGAAGGACTTTATTTGGGTAGTCTCAAGAGTGCAGCCTGCACCTAATCCGCATCAGTTGCAAGACGCACAAATTTACTGCTTGACAAAATGCCTGAAACACCAGGTTAGTATGAGCAGATTTTCCATGTACTCTGCGGGCTATTGACAACTATTTTAGAGCTTGGGATTAGGAAACATGGGGTTTTGGCTTGTGGGGAATTAGAATTTGAAGCCGTAGAAATCAGATTTGCCATCTTTGCATCATAGAAAGAGATACTTTGCGGAACTTGGGTTTGTCAAAGATTTGGGTTTACAACAGTGATGTTTTTGGAATTTGAAGTTAAACTCCCTTTCTTGCATATTTTTTATTGGAGGATGTTCTTAAGTTTAATTTAAAAATGTTGTCATTTTTAATTTAATTCCAAAATGATGTCATTTTGATATTTGTATAAGAGCCTAACTATGGAAAATATATCTCCCTATTTGATAGAATTATTGGGCCAAATCCAGATGCCAGGACGATAAACATGGACCCTGCGCATAAAGTCCATTTCTTATCTACTCAAACAGGTTTGTGACATACAAGTTTAAGATGCAGCTTATACATCTGTTGTACAGATTATATGATAGGCTTGAAATAAGAGGGGAAGGCTAATGATGGAGGTAGAGGACGGTGAACATGCAAAGAAAAATGAACGGATGAGAATGCCTGCAACAGAAGGGATTAGCATATTAATGCTCATTGACCAGTGAAACAGAGGTATGCCTCATGTGCTTCTTCGAGTATGTGGTCCGTTTTTGATGAAATCAATAATGAAATTAACCAATTATATAAGCATCTACAGTGACATAGTTTGTTATTTCACCAGCCGAATGCACCAATTTTACAGAATTAGAAAGCCTCAATTGTATTTTATAGATAGCTACTAAGATAAGTGATCTGACTTGTATGCATATTAATCTACTACGGAAATACCGTTGACTTTCTGCCAACGAATCCAAGCACTTGTATGTTGATTCATCAATTTGTGTTTTTAATAGTCTTTGCTCTAATTTATAGTGAATTATGGATGATAACTCCTGGTCTCCAAGTAACGGATCTCATAGCTTTGGATCACTACGCGATCATGACTTTGTTGGTTCCCAAATCTACCATCTCTTTTTTGCTAAAATTAATATTATTGTTTTAATAGGTGTTTGGACGTGATGAAAAGGGCTGCGTTCGTGCGATGTGTGGCGAGGCATCGAAGACAGAAATACATACTTGCTTCTGCAGCTTGTAGGCGAACAATTACGTATGGAGAAATTGAAAAATCAAGATCTTCAAACTCAGCTAAATATTTTAGAGGAAAGAGTTAATGTTTTTGAGGCAGGAAGGCAGGACAACAATACTGCTTAATCATCCTCTGCTGCTCCACAACAGGTATGGCATGTTTGTTTTAATTGTTCTAGCCTTATGACATTTTACTAAGTAGAATAACAGGTTTTCAATTTCTTTCATTGGCCTGTAGCATAATTGATGTGACACTTTTACGTTGATATGACAAATGCATGATATATATGACATGCAAACTTGACCTTTTATGTACATTCTTTTCGAAGCATCATGTCTGTTTGTTGATACAGCTAAGAAGTTTCATATTGTTTTCTGTTTTCTGAATTCTACATTCCTATCTAGGCTAGAGTACTGGATTCTATATTTGTTTGTATAATTTTCGTTATGTATAATAATTTTGGTCCCATATTGCTGGTGGACAGTATCTAGTAATTGGATGCGTCTTGTCGAATTTAAAGAAGAAGGCAGTTGCAGTTGGACGTGTTAAATTCAGACCACCACCAAATACTGAAAATTATGAAGTCCTTATCGATGAAATTGCTGATGGCCATATGAAACTGTGTTGGAGATGGGACAATTGGACATATTGATCTTGGTGAGATGATTGAATGGCTAAAGCAATACGTAAATGGTGCACTTGGATGTTAAATCGTATTGTTTTATTTTTTATGTTATGTTGTAAATGAAGTAACTTTTGTTGTTGATTCAGAGATGTTTGGGTTGTTAATTTGTTAACAGAAACCAAAATTAATTTTAATAGAATGGGTTGCAGTTGCTTACAAAATTCAGATGTTGGCTTGTCGGTGTAGTCTTAATCTAAAACAGTAACGGAAAAAAACAAGGGAAAAAAATTTCTTAGATGCTGAATCAGATTCAGCTGGAACTGACTCACCTGAACTAGGTTTGGTTGAATCACTTATTATAGAATTTCTACAATAATAATCAGTCGTTATTTTTAGACAGAAGTTATTCGTTGTAATTTTTGGACAAGAACGAACCGTCCTATAATAAATAGTACACCAAAAATATGACAGATTTTAGGACAGATCATATTTGTCATATAACTCCATTTTCGACAGTTTCAGCATGTCCTAATTTCTGTGTTTTGGACTAGTGCATCCGTTATTGTGGCCTTCTAATTTTTTCTTCAGATTGTCTGCGATTATTTTGTTCGTAGCTTCTACTTGTCTGTTACTTTGAGGATACAAAGGAGTAGATTTGCCACTCTGAATTTTGAATGCATTGAGCAGCATTTTTATATTCTCGCCTTCAAACTGCTTCCCATTATCAGACATCAATTGTGCAGGAATACCAAATATGCATATGATATTTTCAAAAATGAATTTAAATATGTCTTTATCGCGAATATGTTGAACTGCTTTCACTTCTGCCCATTTAGCGAAATAGTAAGTTGCGACTATTAAGAATCTTTTTTGTCACGTTCCTGGTATAAATGGCCCAACAATATCTATTCCCCATTTCCCAAAGGGCCACACATTTGTCGATGTATTAAGCATAGCCCCAGGTGCATGTATCTTCTTGCCATGACGTTGACATTCTTCGCATCTCCTCGAAACTTGTTTTGCATCTTCATGCATATATGGCCAGAAATAGCCCTGTATTTTTGCTCTATATCCAAGTGATCTTCCTCCACTATGGTTTCCAGCATCGCCATAGTGCAATGCCTTTAGAATTTCGATTCCCTCCGTTCGCGTAAGACATCTAAGTGAAGGTCCAAGAAATGATCTCCTATAAAGAATAATTCATAATTTGTCGCACGGCTCTTTAAGTTGTGCGCTTCTAATATTTTCTTCGGCAATTCTCCCTTCTCTAGATAAGAGTGTATCTCAGTTCTCCAATCCTTTTCCTCGCTCACGTTTTCTTCTTGTATATCGTCTATGATCATCACATATGTTTGCACTTCTTCACTCTTTTATATAGATGGTAACAAAAATGTTTGTATTTTTATGTCCCTTGCAACTGGATCTACTAACATTGATGGTATGAACGCAAATGCATCCGAAATCCTGTTATCTTTTCTTCCTATGTGTCTCCAACTTATTTTAGGAATTTGCACTACTAAATCTGTAATCAGTCTCCTATATTTTTGCAAAAGTGGTTCATTAGTACTATATGTGCCTTCTATCTGACGAATTACCAGCTGAGAATCACTAGTTATTCGCGCATCCTCAATTTTCATTTCAATTGCTAATCTTAGTGCATGAACAACCGCTTCATATTCAATTTCATTATTTGTGGATGCGAAGTCTAATCTGAAAGAATAAGCCATTTTCGTCCCCGTTGGCGAAATGAATACAATACCAATTCCATTGCCTTCTCTATTGGAGGATCCATCCACCAAAATCTCCCATCTGTTTGAGTTTCGCTCAGTTAATAAATCATTAGGATTTCCATGTTCGTCATCCACCTCCATTATTTCTTCTACATATTCATCTTATTCTACTGGAAATTCTGCGAGCAATTCTGCTATAACTTGAGACTTTGGCGAAGATAAAATTTCATAGCCGATGTCATAATTTCCTAACTGTGCGTTCCACCTTTCTATTCTTCCCGACCTCTTCGAATTCTTCATTGCATTTTCAATTGGTACTCTTGTTAATACTTTAATCTTGTGGGCTTGAAAATAAATGCGGAATTTTTCTGATATTTGAATAATTTTGATATTTGAATAATTTTTTTAATGGTGAATGATGCATATACCAGTGCGAGAATCATTTTTTTGATATTTGAATAATTTTTCTATGCGCAATTATAGGTTTTGCTTATATAATATATTGGTTTCTCCACACCTTCCTCCGATCGTAATAATACTGCACTTACTGCATGGGATGTTGATGCTAAGTACAATAATAGTTCTTCTCCTTGTTTCGCCTTTTGCATAATGGATAGGTTCACCAAATAATCTTTTATGCTTTGCAATGCTTTATCACATTCCATTGTCCATTCAAATTTGGTTCCCTTTTTTAGTATAAAAGATTATTTGGTGAACCTATCCATTATGAAAATTTGAATCTTATGTGGTGGATCGTAATAATATTCTTCTCCTTGTTCCGAAGATCTCGCAATGAACCTTCCCAACGATGCTATCAATCCATTCAATTTTTGAACATCCTTGACTGTTGCAGGTGGTGGCATATCTCTGATTGCTTGGAATTTTTCTGGATCCACTTGTATTACCTCCTTAGATATAATATAGCCTAGGAATTTTCCTGATGCTACACCAATTATACATTTTTCTGGATTTACCTTAATATTGAATGTTCGCATTTGCTCAAATATTTCTCGCAAATCATCAACATGGTCTTTCACCTCTTTGCTTTTAATCAGCATATCGTCTACAAAACTTCCAGTGTTTTATGGATCCATTTTTCAAATAATTTTTGTACCATTCTTTGATACGCCGCACCAACATTCTTCAATCCAAACGGCATTTTCGTGTAACAATATAAACCTCTCGGTGCGAAGAAAGCAGTGTGTTCTTGATCTTCTTCTGCTAATGAAATCTGATTATAGCCTTTGTACCCATCTAACATCGTGACTCTATGATTCCCTGACGCAGACTCCACCATTTGGGGTATGTCGCGTAGAGGGAAGTTATCTTTCGGGCATGCTTTATTTAGATCTGTAAAATCCATACAGATCATAATTCCGTTGTTCTTTTTAGGTACCACCACCATATTTGCTATCCATTCTGGATATTTTGCTTCTCTAATAATTCCTGCATCCAGCATCTTTTGTAACTCTTCTTTGATTTTAGGATGATAATCAGTTGCAATATTCCTTATTCTTTGCTTGAATGGTTTTACATTATTCTTAATGTCTAATCTATGACGTGCGACAGATGGATCTATTCCTGGCATTTCATCCATACTCCATGCGAAAATATCACTATATGCTCGCAGAATGTTTATTGTTTTTTCTTCTTCTTCTTTACCCATTTTGGTTCTGATTCTTAATATTTTTTGTTCTTCTTCAGTTCCTATATTTATTTCTTTTGTTGGTTCTGCTGCGGTAAAATTCGCCTTTGGTTCACCCATAGGTGTTGGTTCCTTCATTTCTTTAATTCGTTCACCTTCCTCAGTTGGTTCTTCACCTGGTATTCATTTTCCTTCTTTTGCTCTTATCATGTATATTTGAAACTCCTCTTCTTTTCTTTGTTCTTTCGCTTTTCTCCATCTATCCTTTCGTTTCTTTGCTCGTCCTTCGTAATTTCGCACATCTATTTGATTGCAAGTATTCACAGCCTTAACGTCTCCTCTGATTTCACCTATACCGCTTGGAATTGTAAATCTGATACATTGATGTAATGTTGACGCAACTGCCTTTAATCCATGTACCCGTGGTCTCCCCAACAGCATGTTGTATGGTGACTCAATGTCAAGCACACACGGTGTTATCTTAGTTTCGATCTCTCCCAGTAATATTCGCATCACGATCTCTCCCTTTGGCTTTGTAATTGCTCTATTGAATCCATGAATATTATATGATGCGGGTGTAATTTCTTCATCTTTGTATCCCACTGTTTTAAATGTGCGATAAGATAATATAACAACTGCACTTCCTGTATCTATCAATGTCTTATCAATCGCCAATCCTTCAAATGTCCTCTGTTGTGCAGTAACGTTTTCTCGCTCGACTGTATCTATAATTCTACCTTCATCGTTTCAATTTTATTTCCTTCATGATTTCTTTTATGAATTTTCCCGGTTACCGTCGCTTGGAAATCTGCCTCAGAAATTGATACATTAGTTATGTTATGACACTGTATATCTCTGCCTCTTTCTTGAACTGGTATGATTCTTGTTGTCTTCATTAGTCTTTTATGATTCTTCCTTAATTTCTCTTTGAATTTCAGATCTATTATCAGGATTTATCATCCAGAGCTGTTTCTAGCGCCAAAAATGTAGTCGCAAGAAATCTTACAACTACACTCCACTTAACCTAATTGTTTTTCTATGTAATCATCATGGGAAATTATCTTATTGATTGAATATATTCAGATTATTTACAAATTGATGGAAACTTACAATAACACTTTTGTAGACTAAACTCATTTTCTCTCTCTTACAATCTCTCTTACAAGACTTGTCTTAGAATCCCCCTACAAGACAACTACTCTCTCCTTTATATAGGGTTTTACATAGTGGATGACAGCTAAGAATTCCTTTATTTTCGGGATCTTTGTGCGACATGTTCGCTCATATACAATCGCTCATCTTCGCATATCTTACATCTTCGCATAACTCCTCACACTTTACCCGTGACTTTCCTGACATCATCTGATGTGACATCTCAATTTGTTGTGTGCGATACTCTTCGCATATGTTGTGTTTTTCACTTCGCGTAGTTACTAATATGTGCGATATTTAACTCCTACAGGCTCTAATGGTTCTCAAACCCCTTGAAATTTCTCTTTATCTCTTGTTTGCTTCTACAAAGCAAGAATAAATTTTGGTCCCCTGCCGCATCATAAGCACAACAAGAGAAGTAGTGGTGAGCGCGGTGTCATGAACGTCTGCAAGTTAGATATCATTAAGCATGTCATCTTCATAGGCAATATTAATTAATATCTGTTGGATGATGAAAAATTAAGATCGATCCATCTGTCTTATAATCAGAAGACGAGACAGTGTCTCCTATAACTCCTAGCTCTTCACACTCAAGAAAACCATCATCAAGTCCTGAAATTATGTTTGAATCAGTTATTTGTTTTCTTCCCTCTATCATAAGATCAAAATCTTCGTGAAGCGAACGAATTGCCCACATTGCTTCAGAACCATCTTTCACATATATTTCTTTAACCTTTGATGTTTG
Source organism: Papaver somniferum (assembly GCF_003573695.1). Lineage (NCBI taxonomy): Eukaryota > Viridiplantae > Streptophyta > Magnoliopsida > Ranunculales > Papaveraceae > Papaver > Papaver somniferum. The sequence goes on from NC_039366.1 coordinate 13,840,483, forward strand.
GACTTGCATTACCTTACGTTTAAAATAGTCTATCAATTTATCGTCCAGCAACTTTTGTCCAATATTATAGTCAATAGATTCACTGGACGATGAGCTAGTGGGCAAAAGAAACCTTATAACAGTAACAAAGACGCACGGATGATGGATCATATTCGTTGCGAAACTCAATGCTGCTCGATCATCAGGACCGCCGAAAAAGAGTACAGTCACATTGAATGGCATATCTGGCGAGATACTAGTAATCTTAGCTTGATGATTGTTACCTTCAATTAGGATCCCAACTTTGCAAGGCGAGATTCCTAGCAAGTTTTGAAATAGGATTTTAATATTGCGGTTTGAAATAGCTGGCCTGCCCAAATCATTTCTCAAACTGGTTGTATCTTGTGGGTGAAAAGGAAATATTACAAGAGAAGTCTTCTTATCTACTGACATGGTGCATATATCATTGTGCATTGAAGCATAAGGAGAGGTGGTAGAGTAGGGTTCAATCGTGACAACCTTATGGTTCCATTGTTGTAATTTTTCGAAGGCACTGATGATCCTATCAGTTTCGTTTGGTTTTGCTGTGGAAGAACGTTCTCTCAGTGGGTGGGCTGTAAGGAGAGAAGAAGAACGACCCACAAGCTCAATGAGATGGAGGATAGAGACCTTGAGGGGGTAGATTTTGGTAGGATTCAAGGCTTCAAGAAGTGTGATAATAGCTGGAACATCATCTTGGGTATGGACACACACAAGTACATGCAAGCCTAATGAGTTGGAACGCGAAACCATATTCCTTCTTTTGTCGGCTAGAAATTTCAGTGAGGGATCGTACAGGTAATTCACCAGTGGTGTAACGACTGCTGCTATCACCACAAATGCCAACACTATGACTGTATTCATCCCGAGATCAGTTACCTGAACAATGATCAGATGTGATTAAGCCATTAAGAACTCTAAAAACATTGCACAGTTACCTACTTTATCCTCTACCCAGCAATTAAGCATGATAATCTCGACAATGCCTTTTAAATTCACGATGAGTCCAAGCAAGAAACCATCTTTCCTAGACACTCCAAAATAACGTACACCTGCGAACATAATCCCAACAATCTTCCCAATGAAACAAAAAATCATGGTAATTACAGCACGCCATAAAAACTTTCGGCGAACTTGACGGATGTCTGTCCTCATTCCGACCATACCGATATTAAGAGGCATGAAGAATACAGTAATAAGGTAATCAAGCTTATGAACTAGGGCTGCCCCAAGTGGAGGACCATCAGGTAGAGCTAAACCTAGAAAGAAAGTCCCAACTGCAGGACTAAATCCAGCAAATTCACTAGCTAATCCACACAGTAGAACTGATATCATTATTAAAGAAATGTAAAGCTCTTTTACTGCACTCCCTTCAGGTGTAGTCTTTACCACCCATAATGCTGCCGGCCTCGCAATCAAAAGTACATATATAATTAACCCAGAGAAAGATAACACTATTATAATTAATTCCGTTTTATGGTGATGCTTTAATATACTAGCGATTAAGATGCTAACTGACCTATATCTGAGTTCAGCATGTTAAGATCGTTAAGTATACAATGGACGGCGGGAAAAGATGTCATGCTGAACACAGTTGTTAATTTATCAGAATCAGAGCGGTTGAATAAAATGTCACCATTTTTATTTTTCTCATCTGGAAAAAAAGTGATTAGAAAATTTCTAATCGTGCCTCTAAATCCAAAAGAAAGGAAGTAACAACAGAATCCGATGACGTAGTGTCGCCTACTCGCTTTCTTTAATACTCCTGGATCCATTTGTAACCCAACTTTGAAGAGAAAAAACATGGAACTGAAATGAGCAAGTATGTCTAACACATCTATCCGTTCTGAGTTAAATGCGAATTGTGTAATCCCATACCTGACAAAGTTTCCATCTTTGTCTTTGCGATTTAAATCTGTTACAAATGGATAGCCTAAAACCCATGGACTGAAAAGTATACCTCCCTATGAACACAATGGCATGCCAAAACTGTTAATATACGTATAAATATATATATATATATATATATATATGCATGATCATGAGAAGAATTGAAGTATATGAACTTACTAATAATTGAGAAACAAAGATGGGTTGATTCAGCGGTGACAAGAGTTTATGAATAAAACGCGGCACAAGCGAAAGCGCAAGTATTTGCAAGGCTAGACTTGGTAGAGGATCATGTGAAAGCACATGACAGTTGATAAGTTATGGTGGGATATTCTGACGATACTTCTGGAAGATATCGAATTATGCTACAGATACCTTTGTATATATGCTTACCATATAAGCTAATGTATTCTGGATATTTTAGGTATTAAGTATCAATCAACATTGAATGTGATTGAATCCAATTGTAACACAGCTGTACACATATGTAATATCATTCCATTATAAGTACGATTTCTGTGACTCTTCAAAAGAGCATAGAGAACCATTATCTTACATGGTATAGAGCTTAGACTAGGTTCGATCCAATTTTATTTTAAGGGCAAATTAATAAAGTGTCCTGCTTCAAACCATATAATTAATAAACCGGCCAAGCTTTTAAATTCTTTTAGAAACTGGCCTTTCTGTTAGAGTTGACACCCGGGCCCACCAGATCGGTCAGCTGCGTTGAATAAGTCAAACTCGGTAGGAGAATTTACGACTGTGCCCTTGCCCATTTAAAGACGCGTGTGGTGTAATCTCGCACCACACTTTCTCTTTCCCCCTCGTTCTCTTCCTCCCTCGTTCTCTTCTCCTAGGGTTAGGTATTGAAGCTGTTTGAAAAGAAAAAGAGTCCTGATGTTATTGAAGTTGTTTTTGCTGAAGACATAGATGTTAGTGAAAGACCAGAGTGTATTTGGAAGAAAAGTTCTACATATTTAGGGATTCAAAGATAGTGGTGATACAGTGAAGATGAGGTACAAACCGGGATTGAAACAGTCTGAATCAAGGTAAGATTAACGAAACCCGTGACTTAATATATGATGAAAATCATTGTATTCATAGTTAATTGATTTAATTGATCGATTGATTTTTAGGGTTTCTGTTTTTTTTCCTTTGTAATTAGGGTTTATTTGAAACCAAATTTTTATTGTTTAATTGGGGTTTAATTTTCGTGATTGGGTGTAATATTGCTTAATTAGGTTTTCATTTGGTTTTCATAGGTTTATATCTGATTTTGTTTCATTTGTGTTGCAGTCAGTTCAAATTTAGGAATATCAGTGTATATGCGGAGCCAAAGAATGAGACTTTGGTATTTCCTGATTGCCATAGAGATGAAATAGAGTTGATGACACTTAAGTATATGGTGTATAAGGGTTTGTCTATGGATGTTAAAGAGAAGTTTAATTTATATTGGTTTAAGGAAGAATGTCCGCCACTGCCATTGTTAAACAATGATGATTTTGATAATTTTTGGGAGGATTCTTTTGTAAATGAGGATGGATGTATATGTTTGTGGATGGGGATGAAAGACACAGTGTTTGGGACTCCAAAGACTACACCAAAGAAGAAGACAGTTAGTAAGGGAACCACCCCTAGAAGATCCCCAAGGCTAAATAGTGTGGATAAATCAGTTGAAGGTGCATCAAGAAAGCTGAGTTTCATGGATGTGCCCATGTCCAAACATTCTCAGGCTAGTAGCAGTGGTTGCAGTCAGTCAAAAGCTACAAATGAAGTTAAGTTTGTTGAAGATGTGGACAATATTCAGCTGGAAAACACCAAAGAAGATGAATGTCACCCAATTGAGAATCCAGAAGCTCCTCCAGTATATGACAGTGATGAAGACATTGAATATGGGTCAGATGAAGAAGAACAAGAAGAGAAAGAAGAAGAAGAAGAAGAAGAAGAAGAAAAAGGAGAAAAAGAAGGCAAAGAAAAAGGTATATTTCATTTATAACTGATTTCATTTATTATAATTTGTAACTTATTATATGGTACTGATGTTGATCTTGAATGTGAAGGTAAGGATGTGGATGAAAGACCTGCTTACATGGATGACTTTGATGATGATTTTGGTCAGTACTGATGTTGATCTTGGAAGCTGTTGGTATAGTGTTTCCTGGCCATCACCACAGATACTGTTGGAGGTAACTTTCTTGTCTAACTTTGTTTCTTGTTTCTTTTGTTTGTCAGATCAGATAAAGACCTTATGTTAATTGCAATGTGTTAAAATGCAGACATTTATACAAAAATTTCAAGAAGGATTACAAGGGTCTTGAATTATACAGTTCTTTATGGAATGCAGCAAAAGCATACAAAGAAAAGCATTTTCAGGTTTGACAGTTCATAACAGTTCTTTGTTATTGGTTTTATGCACTATTTGACAGTCAAGTTAGCTAGTTTTTGATTGGCTGTGCAGGAACATTTTGACAATATTGTGAAACAGAGTGCTGCAGCTGGTGCTTATCTCAGTAGAGAAGATCCTGCTACATGGTCCAGGGCCTTTTTTAACCCTATTCACTGTTGTGAACATATGAACAACAATTTTTCAGAGTCTTTTAACAATATGATCAACAAGATGAGAAATAAACCAATTATAATGATAGGAATAATGTATGCTAACTTAGTGATGGGTACATGGTACAATAGGAGGACTGAATCTGCATCATGGGTAGATGGTAATTTGGTTCCTACTGCTGTTACATTGATTAAGAAAATGTTGGAATTTGTGACTGACTATGGTGTTGACCCTTGTGTGGCTGGAGAGTTATATATGGTGACTAGTCCAAAGAATTCTGTGTTCACAGTGAACATACTTGCCAAGACTTGCTCTTGTTTGCAGTGGCAGTTGAGGGGGTTCCCCTGTATGCATGCAGTGAGTGCATTGCATAGCATAAGGCCACAATGGAGAAAGTAAGATTTCTCTTTTTTTAAATCTGTACCTTGTCTCAGAACTTATTTATGCAATTTCTAGGCCTTAAATGTATCTAGCACTAACCTTTACATACTCTGCTTGAGCAGGTACTGCAGTCAGCCTTTGGCAACACCATCTTCTACTCCAGCTTCCACAACACCTATGAGTCTGCCATCTATAACACCATCTTCTACTCCACCCTCTACAATAAATAACCTTTATCAGAACTTCTTTGGCATTGGATCTGTATCTCAGAATATAAAACAAGGAAAGGGAAGGGGAAATGGAAATGCTAAGAAGAAATGATTTGAGATCCGTTTTCTGATTTTTTGTGTTTAAGAAGACAATATTTTTTTCTTTTTTAGACTTGAATTAATGCTGAATCAAAAGTGGATGGTTGTTTATTAGTACATTTGCAGGTTACATTTTCAGATTGTTGAGTTCCTTACATATAGCATTAAGTTGTAAACTTGAATGCATAATTCTGTTTTTTGCAGCAATGAAGACTTCATCTGAGACCCATTTAAAACCGTCACAATCTGTACAAGTGAGGTATGCTATGTTCTTGTTGTGTTCATTCTTGCAAAATTTCATCTCCATTTTTGATTTGCAGTGATCTTTGTTGCAGGTTTGATTTTGCAGTGGGCAGTTTTTGAAGCAATGACCAGATTCTCCGCAAGCGTAACAACCATTCTCTACTGGTAATTTCACCATCTTGCATTTGACAGGATCGATGGCATCGTCAAACCATTCAAAGTACTGACAGGTTGGAATTGAACACTTCAAAAACATTTTTTCGTTTGTTTCTTTTGCTTTTGAACACAATAGTTGCCTTATACCATTACATGGTATATATTTGCACCTGGAATAAATCCAAGGACATACCTTTGGATCATGAATTCCCTGTGCACAGATAGAACATGAAATTAGGGGTTGTTTTAATCTTAATCTTACCTTGCTGCTGCTACTGCTGCCTGGAGAGTTTACTTCATTTTGGCTCATGTCTTATTTATTTTTATTTTTTTGATCTGTTGAGTATGACAAATACTATGGTTCTTCTCTGCAGGGCCTAATTTATATGAATGAAGCTGAATCTGACCGTAACAAATCCAACCGTTACAAATCCGACCGTTGCAATGAGTCACTGAGTTGACTCGATACTGGTTTGGTTACGAACTCAGACGAGGGTTAAGTCGTCTTTTACCTAGCAGGTTAACTGCCACGTAGCCAGTTAACTACCTAAATCCGTTTTTTGAAAAAAACGGGATGGAAAATGTCAATATCGGCCAGTTTATATAAAGATTCAAAAAAACGGCCAGTTTCTTAAATATGGTTCAAAAAGGTGGTTACTTTATTAAAAAGCCCTTTTATTTTTACTTTGATTTTACCCTTTTTTTTTTCATTTCAGTATACATTTTCTACCCTAGCTAATGGGTTCTACCGATGATTCTACGGGTTCTACAAATGAATCTGTTATTGCTCTACCATCTAACATTCATCACTTGATTAATACAAAATTAGAACAGGATAATTATTTGCTATGGAAATCTCAATTTTTCCCTCTTCTCGAAGGTTATGGTCTTGAAGGGTATGTCGACGGATCTCTCTCTGCACCCTCAAAATTTCTTGCTGATAAGGTTACGCCTAATCCATCGTTTGTTGCTTGGCGTCGTCAAGATAAGATTATCACTAGTTGGTTACGTTCTTCTCTTTCACCCGGTGTGGGTCTTCTAGTTATTGGCCTCCAAACAGCTCGAGATATTTGGGTTTCTCTTGAATCTCGCTTTGCTTCCGCCTCTCGTGCACGCATTAATCAGCTGCAGCGTCAGTTACAAACTATACGCAAAGGTGGGTTGTCCATGAATGAGTTTTTTCTTCAAGCCAAGAAGATTTCTGACGATCTGGCGGCTTGTGGTGAGCCTTTTTCGGATGCTGCCGTCCAACAAATGTTGTTAGCTGGTTTGGATAGTTCTTATGACCCGATTGTTGCTACTTTGACAACCATTTCTGATCTCTCAATGGCTGATTTTTAGGCTCATCTCATGTCTTTTGAGATGCGTTTAGCGGCTAATTCATCTTTTATACAAAATACTACTATGGCTAACGTTGCTACACGTGATCCGCAGTTTCGTCCTAATTCTTATCGTGGTGGTCGTTCTAATGGGCGTTCTGGTCGTGGTAATGGTTATCGAAATGGTACCATATTTGTTCATCCTCAGGGTCCTTGCCAACTATGTGGTATGCGAAATCATATTGCTCCCACTTGCTATAAAAGATTTGATCGAGAATTTGTTCCTCACCATGCTCCCAACGTTTCAAGATCGGTTGTTCATACCGGTTCTTCAAATGGGCATGCTTATTTAACATCTTCTTCACCAAACCCTCAAGCCTATGCCGCTCAACCATGGGCAGGTTCTGTCACTCAACCATGGGAAGGTTCTGTAGCGGGTGCGCCGCCATTTACTGCTTGGTTTCCAGACAGTGGTGCTACAAATCATCTCACAAATAATATAAGTAATCTCAATACTTTTACCCCTTATGATGGTCCTGACCAAATACGTGTTGGTAATGGCACTCAACTTCCTATTTCTCATATTGGTATGTCTACAATTAATTCTCCTGCACACTCTTTTATACTTCGCAATGTTCTACATGTCCCAAACATTACTACTAATCTTCTGTCCGTTTCTCAATTTGCAAAAGACAACAATGTTTATTTTGAATTTCACCCATCTTATTTTCTTGTAAAGGATCGCCTAACGGGGACGGTGGTATTGCTCGGAAAGAATAAGGGAGGATTGTACACATTAGAAAGCTCAGGTTCTACTCGTTCGGCTTTTGTTGGTGAACGCATTTCTTTAGATGACTGGCATGCTCGCCTAGGACATCCAATGTTGCGTCTAGTTCAGCAAATTGTGTCTAGTCATTCTCTACCTATTTCCAGTTCTAAGTTTACATTTTGCGAATCTTGCAGAGTCAATAAAAGTAGCCGTCTAGCTTTTAGTCGTAGTTCTACACTTTATTTGGAACCACTCTCTCTTATCGTGTCCGATGTTTGGGGACCTTCTCCAGTTACTTCACGAGATGGTTATCGTTATTATATTCTATTTGTGGATGTGTTCAGTCGTTATATTTGGTTATTTCCAATGAATGCTAAATCAGATGCACTTCCAATTTTTAAAGAATTTAAAGCTAAAATTGAAAATTTATTATCTACCAAGATTAAGGTTTTTCAATCCGACAACGGGGGTGAGTACAAAAAGTTTACTCCTTTTCTTGACTCATGTGGCATTACCCATCGTTTTTCTTGTCCTCATACCCCTGAACAAAATGGTTTAGTAGAACGACGTCATCGCCACATTGTCGAAACAGGTTTAACTTTGCTTTATAAAGCTTCCATTCCTCTTTTCTTCTGGGTTAATGCCTTCCAAACATCTGTATTTCTCATAAATCGCTTACCTTCTTCAGTCTCTCCTATTTCTCCACATGAGTTGTTGTTTAAGGTCAAGCCTGATTATGCATCTTTGCGAATATTTGGTTGTTTGTGTTTTCCGTATCTTCGACCATATGCATCCCACAAACTAGATTCTCGCTCTTTACCTTGTGTTTTTCTTGGCTACTGCACCCAGCATAAAGGTTATTTGTGTTACCATATTCCTACTAAACACATGTATATTTCTCGGCATGTGCGTTTTGAAGAATCGGCTTTCCCTTATTCTCAAGTGCAGTCTCCATCTCCGCAGGTATGTTCATCTTCTTCTCCGATATCTAGTTATTTTCCGCTGCTACCACCACCATCAATCACTGTGATGGATGGACCACATCCATGCTCTTCTCCTTCACCAGGATCAACTTCAAATGATAACATCCAAGCTCCTCCAGCAACTTCACCAAGTATGCATATGAATATCCCATTACAATCTTCAACAGATGCTAATGTCATTGCCTCTCCTATTATAACAGCACCTACTGCACCCCGTGCTATAACAGAACCACAAATGATGACTCGCTCTAGGCATGTCATCTTGAAACCCAGAGTATTGTTTAATTTACAGGCTACAAAACATCCCTTGTTGGTTGATGATATTGTTGAGCCGACATGTTTTAGTCAAGCCAATAAAGACCCAAATTGGCGCCAAGCCATGGATGAAGAAATTAATGCCTTACTACGTAATGGTACATGGAGTCTTGTTCCTTCTACTTCGTCTATGAATATTATTGGTTGCAAGTGGGTGTTCAAAATAAAACGAATGGCAGACGGTTCTCTAGAACGTTATAAGGCTAGGTTGGTAGCGAAGGGATATAATCAACAAGAGGGTCTTGATTATACCGAGACCTTTAGCCCTGTAGTCAAGCCTTGTACCATTCGGACTGTACTAACTCTTGCTGTTTCTCGTGGATGGATTATTAATCAGTTAGATGTTAGTAACGCCTTCTTACATGTAATTCTGGCGGAAGAAGTGTATATGAAGCAGCCACCGGGTTTCGTTGATTCCCGTTTCCCTAACCATGTATGCAAGTTACACAAATCGTTGTATGGCCTTAAGCAAGCCCCGCGTGCCTGGTATAGTCGTCTCAGTGGTTACTTATTACAGATTGGATTTACTACTTCAAGAGCAGACACTTCCTTGTTTATCAAGACTTCTTCCAACTATGTCGGCTATATTCTGGTCTATGTGGACGACATTATCATTACAGCATCTAACCAAACAATAATTCAAGACATTATTTTGCAATTGCAAAAAGCGTTTGCTGTTAAGGATCTTGGTGAGTTAAATTATTTTTTTAGGCATTGAAGCACATCGATCGTCTGAAGGTATATTTTTATCTCAACACAAATATATAGTTGACCTTCTGAAGAGAACTAAAATGGATGGGGCTAAACCCATTACAACACCTATGAGCAATTCCGTACAGTTGAAGTTAAATGATACTGCTGCATTTGTGGATCCTACTTTGTATCGCAGCGTTGTGGGAGCACTTCAATATCTTCTTTTTACTCGTCCAGATATAGCGTTTGCAGTCAACCGTGTATGCCAATTCATGCATGCTCCGAATTTTAATCACTGGTGTGCAGTAAAAAGGATCCTTCGTTACCTTAAACACACAATTGAATTTGGAATTTTTCTTCGTCCGACTGCACTTTCTCTTGCTGTTTGTGCCTACTCTGATTCGGATTGGGGTGGTTGCCCGGTAGATAGGTGTTCTACAAGTGGTTACTGTGTTTACTTCGGTGGAAATATTATCTCATGGAGTTCTCGCAAACAGAAAACCGTTGCTCGATCGAGTACGGAGGCTGAATATAGGGGCATTGCTACTGCCACTGCTGAGCTAATTTGGATAGAATCATTGCTCAGTGAGTTAGGAGTTACAACTAACTCAATTCCAGTATTATGGTGCGATAATCTTGGTGCTACATACATGTCTTCAAATCCGGTGTTTCATGCACGAGCTAAACATATTGAACTTGATTTTCACTTTGTCCGTGAGCGTGTCCAAGCTAAGAAACTTCAAGTACAGTTTGTATCTTCTCGAGATCAAATTGCTGACATTTTCACCAAACCCTTGGGGCTGAATTCCTTTGAGCGGTTTAGGTCCAAGCTCACTGTCTTTCCATCGCCGTTTCGCTTGAGGGGGCGTGTGAAAGCACATGACAGTTGATAAGTTATGGTGGGATATTCTGACGATACTTCTGGAAGATATCGAATTATGCTACAGATACCTTTGTATATATGCTTACCATATAAGCTAATGTATTCTGGATATTTTAGGTATTAAGTATCAATCAACATTGAATGTGATTGAATCCAATTGTAACACAGCTGTACACATATGTAATATCATTCCATTATAAGTGCGATTTCTGTGACTCTTCAAAAGAGCATAGAGAACCATTATCTTACAGATCAAACTTAAAAGCACTAAAATGATTAAAATGCATAAATCCATTTGCATGATCATTTAAACATATCTTTGTCATATCTTCTTACTCCTCCCTACACCCCGCAGCTAGCGGGAGTGTCCGGTGGAGAAGACGAGATATGAGAAAAGCAACAAAGCGAACCCTAAATTCTAATTGACGAACATGAAAAGGATCAAAAGAAAAAGGAAAAGGAAAAGAGAAAGAAAGAAAATCTTGTAGTTTTGACAGAAGAAAATGGAAGGAAAAAAAAAATTTAACTACTTGAATAGCGGGGAGTAGTTTTGTGTTGACCAATCGTTATCTAAATGCATTGTCAAAAATGTTGACCACACATTACTACCGTCTTCTTCTCTTTTTTTTTCTCTACAGCCGAAAGGATTCCTATGTTCTTCTACTCTGGGGAGATTAAATTAAAAATAAAATACTTATTAGCAATATCTCAAAATTGTATCTGTTAGTAATTTTTAATCATTGGATGTCGCCACCTGAGTGCCACATCATCAAGAGTTTATAAAGTCATGCCCATTTAACGTGTCAATTATCATTTTTCGTGAATTTTCTTTTGGGAAAATGAGTTGTTTGTCCAAAAAAAATTTAAAACATGATTTAAATGGACGAGTAAAAAATTAGTATGGGTGAAATGGACAAAAAAAAATAGCAAGGATGAAACTGGATTCATCCTGGCTTAAACTTAAAAAATAGCGAGGATGAAACTGGATGCATCCTGATGTAAATTAAAAATAAGAAAAAATATTTGAAAATGGGTAGGATGAAACTGGTTACATCCTGACTATTTTTATGTTTTTGTTCATTTAAAAAGTATCAAAATCTAAATGTCTTTTTCACCCAGAAATTATTTATTTTGGTCTTTTTAACCAATTTTGTGTTTTCTTTTACTATTAATCCATCTTTTTTTCTTTGTTAAATCCACTAACTAGTGATGCGCGTGGAATAAGAACTAAATATACTAACTATTTGGTGAATATGGTCTTCCGGATCAACTGGTAGATGCATTAGTTAACATACAAGAGAGAAATGACATGAACTTTGCCGTAGGTTGGATACAAAAATTATTTAGACGTACGCCTCTTCGAATATTTTCAGAACCGCTTAAAATCGTTCAAGGATGCAGTTTACGTTTAAAAGAACTATATAAAATAAATAGTTAGAGCAATACGACGATCCCAAAGGTATAATATACTTCAAGACAAAAGAAATATTTTATTCATATTTTTCAACACCTTGACAATCACTTTTAGTATGTTGGTATAATTCGATTACTAATTAGCTCACGAACCGATTAATTTTTCTTATTTATCATAAATTTGGCTCTTTTTCTTTTATAAAGAAAAAAGTTTTGAAAAGGCGAGGGTACCCAAATATACCTCAAGCTAAATTTTTCCTACCTATAAGTCCTTTCTCCGAAAGTGATTGTTATGGACTGAGTTGAGACAATATAACTAATCGGTTCACACTTCGTATGATCGTCTATGGATACGAGATCGAGACAATACAACAACGAAGTATGTTTACTTGATACAAAGGGTCGGACTTAACCAAACACAATTGAATTGCTTAATGTGTAATTTACTTTAATTATAATAAAACAGTTATAATGCGGAAAATAAAAGTAAATGACACGGCAAGATTTTGTGAACGAGGAAACCGCAAATGCAGAAAAATCCCGGAACCTTGTCCAGAATTGAATACCCTCAGGATTAAGCCGCTACACAAAATTACACCTAACTTCGTATAGTTGAGACCAAGTAACTAACACTATAGTTCACTTAGTTCCGTATGTATTCCCACGCCTCCAACTTATAAATAAGTCACGTACTTGGAACAATTCCTTTGGTTCGTATTCCAAACAGTAAAGGAACTACAATCTGTTTGGTATCAACTCTATTCAACCAAGTGATATGAATCGGACAAAGGCTCTTCCGTTTATCTTAACATAAACTCCTTCATCGGGTCCTTAGATATATCTTATGTTCAATCACCCAAAGGTAATCGTTTAAGATTAAGCCAACAACACCTTTAATCCGAATAACCGTGTTGATGCCGATCTACTCAATTAATCAATCCAATCTACCACAAGGATAAACCGATTATTAATTGGATCCTATTTTACCGAAACAAGTATTGTGCACACCAAGGATTATAAAACCCAAGTCAGATCTTCAATATCTTCTTTGTCTTCAAATCTTCAATAAAAAACTGCACACAATCACTTGAATCTCTTGTGATCAATCACGCACAGAACGGAGTCTGTTAATAATGGATTATCACAAGATCGTCTTTAGAACTAACAAAAGTCTAAAGATCCATGTTGAAACTCTGAACTAGTTTTAGTGAATCTTATATCAGAAGAGAAGATTCTAAAGAATAAACAAACTAGGTTCAATCAGATTTCAACCACCGTTAGTAAATCAAATCAATCGAAAACAAAGATAAACCGCAATTATCTAGTTTCCCACCAACGGGTCGCCTAGAGATTCTCAATCCCAAAGAAGACTTTAAATTGAGCGGTCATAAGAGATTTCGCCTAATTAGGTTACTCTCCTCTCTGAATAGGCGGCTACGCCAGTAACAACAACAAAAGAGTAAATCTGTTGTTACGAAGGATTAGTTTGCTAGAAAGGCAAACTTCAAGTATTTATAGACAAGGAAGTTTGGACACCAAGGAATTTCCAAAACCGAAAATATTCTCAATATATTCATTTCCATAATTCCTGGAAATGCTCTGTCCAAAAATAATGATCGAAATCTCTCGGAAAATCTAATTAGTAAATGCACATTACTAATTCTGGAATTTCCTATAAAATGAAATTAATAACCTTAATTAAAACATTCTTAACTTACTTAAGTTTCGATCCTGAGAAATCTCATCCCTTATCCATTAAGGAATATCTTTGAACAATTAAAGAAATAAACGCTCATAGCACGTGTTCAAAGTTTTTCGACATCTTTACTTTGTAAGTTCTCTCTCACACTTACAACCTTGAAACCGATTTGCCACACTTCCAAACAAGTTTAGAATTGGTTCTCTAAGTTTCAAGAACTATGTTGATCAAACCAACATTCGACCACAATCATGGGTTTAACGGTTCTACCAAAACAAGTTTCGGTTCTACCTCCATGTGAGTACTGTGCATAGTCAAACTAGCTTTCCAAAAATTCGGTTGACTAGGTACTAAGATCGATTCCCCACATATATATGGTATCTAACTTATATGTGTTGCGCATGTCCATAGGATCGGTTCCCCTTTGCCTAAAAACATGTTGCACATGTCCATAGGATCGGTTCCCCTTTATGCTATAAACCTTGATGCACCCCATACAAGGATCGGTTAGCCTTGTGATGTACTGCACCCCTTACTAGGAACGGTTCCCCTTTCCAAAAAATTGTCAGACATACAAACCCGATCATACCACAGGTGATTACTTAAGATCGGTTTTACTAATAAAATTTATACCAATACATGAGTCATGCCTTTGTGAATAGTTGTACCAAGAACACAACAAGTTGTGAGAGGTTATACTCTATCACACATATTGGTTGTTCATAATATATGCAATGAATAACAAAACCAGTAACACCTGGCAATTTCCTTTTCGGTTCACAAACAAGTTTATGAACTTACTTTCTTAGAACACATGTAAACATTGTTCCCTAGGATGAAATCCTCACCTCATACACATACATAATCACAATAGCATTCAAATGATTATAGCGATGACTTACCTACAAAGTTTAATAGTTAAGCAATAAACCTCGTATTGTAGTTCTTAATATTATGTTCATCTAGGGTTCAAACATGTTTCGCAGTTATGTTTTTCAATATGCACGACTTGAAAGATACGTTAGGGATGAAACAGTTCAAGTCAAGTATCACTAACCTCAAGTGGAAGGATGATTGTTGTCGTTGTAGCTCCTTGCTTCTTCACATCTTCAAGTCTTCGCAATACTTGTAATGTCTCATATCCTAATACTTTCAATCTAACCTATACGAAGTTGACTCTAGTACATAATCAAGCGACTCTTAACATGAGTTTTGATTCACTAAAATATGACAACCAAACGTAACAAGTTTATTAATATATTGATAAGGAAAAGAGTGAGTCTTATATTTTTGTATATGATATTGATAAACAAATTAACAGATGAAAGCTCACGCAGTCTATGAATGAGTCATGTTTATATAAATAATCATTTGTCTTAAAATCATATTCCCGTTTATATCATTTGTCTTAAAAGCATTGCAGACTTTTACGGCTGATCACAAAAAAAGTATAACAGTTTTATGTCTGTGGTTTATTGTTCTATATCTTCTTCCACACTTTTTTTTCTGTTTGAAAATAAGAAACACATATTACTTCTAATGGAATTTGTTAATTTTCAGATTCAGGCTCGTTTGAGACAAAATCTAACTGGGTTTCCCTTCAGATTTAGGCTCGTCCGATGGTTGTCTGTTGGATTACCTTCATCTAATAATAGTACAACGTTGTTATTTATAATACAAATATTATAAAATTTGACTGTATCATAAGCTATTGTACGTAGGAATTAAAAAAAAGGTGCACCGTTCTTCTAAGATATTAAACTAGTTGTGTTTCTTCCTTTCTTTGCCAATATATATGCTGCTTTGTTAGCTCTTCTGTCTACAAACCCCCAAAAAATCCTAGTTTATCTGCTATAATTATACCTTTCCCTGGAATTGTTTTGCATTTCCACTGTATGGATGTGATTTGTCCTTAAACATAAAGGGTAGTTGCTAGGTTGTCTCCTTCAATGACCAGATCGTTTATGTTACTTCAGTTTGCCCATTTTACTACATGTATTAGAGCTATAGCTTCTTCCTTTTCTTCATCTCATAAGATTTTGAAGCTTCCAATTTTTGCTCCGTTAAAGGTACCTGTCTAGTTTCGAGAACAACACCCAAACCAACGTTAGTAGTTAGATTTCCAAGAGACGTCATTACTAATGTTGGATGTATCTACATTCTTTTATCATTTTAAATGAACTGGATGCCAATAAAGATAATATCTTGAGATCTCTAAAGCTAACTGTTCTGGAGGTCTAGTTTGAGATATCTTTCTTTCCATATATATAAACCGGCGCTTGTAGCAGCAAGTGCCATGGATATAGAGTTTTCCTTCCATCCAAGCATTATATTAATGTAAAAAGGAGATCTTATCAGTAAAGTCGATATCTCTTTCCACGGATTGTTACTCTGCTAGTAATCTCTATTTGCTATAAATACCTATTCGGTTTTCAATTCCAAGTCATTTCTAATTTTCAGCGATTAAGGATGACGGTTTTGCTGATTTGGACCGATTTTTGAGCAAAACGAATTGGCAATTTTTCGAGCTAGCCTTGTGTGCACCAGAATTTAAAATAATTTTTTTCCGTAACCTCTCAGATAGGAGTTATCAAATGTAAAAACCTCAAAAATTGCACTTGTAATTGGGCTCTAACTTATGACTGGTGACTGTGTTTTATGGCCTTGTGCAAGTTCTTTTTTTAATAAATATATTATCCTTTACTTTTAGGAAAAAAAACCTAGGGGTGAATTGGGTAATAAATGTTTTTACTTACAATAGATAAAGAATAAATCCTTCATTATATTCATCATTGATGTGAGAGTGAGAGAGGTAAATCGAAAGAGGAAATGGCAGAATCTAAAAAGCACGAGAAGAATATGACTACCGCTAAGAAAGAGAGGATGTTATATAGGAAAAGAACACAGGCGATGAATTTTCTTTTTTTGAACCCATGGGAATGTAAGGAGGCTGATTGCCGGGCTCTTTTGCTTAGTGGAGCTTTGTTTGAAACATATCGTAAAAACCTCTAAAAACACATGATAAATAGGTTGAATAAAACAGTGTTGCACACTTAGTTACATGATATTTAAGGTTTTAATTTTAATTAGGTACAAGTCATGACTCGTGAGTAGCAATATAAGGGCCTATGTAATACCCCTTATAAAGTATAGAAAAGTTAATGGCAAAAAGGTTCAAAAAGACATTGGATAAAATTATCTCTCCCTTATAGTCAGCATTTGTCTTTTCAAGGAAAATCTCAGATAATATTATTGCTTCTCATGAGATTGTTCGGTCTAGGGGATTAATATCGACATGTCGAAGGATTTTGACAGGGTTAACTGGATTTTTCTGATTAAAACTCTTAAAACTTGTAACTTTTGTAAAGAATTGTGTAAGCTATCAATATCTGTCTACTTCACTGGAGCATCTCTTATTAAATAAGATAATCATTTTAAATGGTCGGAGTTGATTCCGTTTGACACCATCATTCATCACTATGTACCACATCCACATGGATATCTTTACGGTCCATGGTTCTTTCTCTTCCCGGTGTATCATTTCTATTTGGGTTTTGATTGTCTTGTATTTTGGTGTTTATGATAATTTTGTAATCAATCATGTAATCTCTATTTTGGTTTGAATGAATTGAAATGTCATTTGATACCAAAGAAATAAAATTAAAAAATATGTCTAATTCTTTCAGTGCTGTGTTGCTTAATGGAAACCCATGTGGATAATTCGTGCCTTCAAGGGAGATTAGACAAGTAGCCCACTTTCCCCTTATCTCTTTAGTTTTAGGTATTAGGAAGAAAAAAATTAGGTATTAGGAGAAAAATAAAAGTTTTGTTTAAGTATTTATGGAGAAGTTAGTTTTTGAAAGAACAAAAAAAACTGAACTATCGCCACCATCTGTATACCACAATCTCCAAGTTACGTTTAAAAATGTTTACCGGGAACACATCTAAGCTAGTAGCTTTTTTTGGTTTTAGTTTTTTAACCACATCCTCAATTTTTTTTGATGTTGGTATTATAATTAAGGATGAATTTTCTTTCTGAAAAATGCATGGTGAGATACGCGAAAAATTTCCTCATATGTATTTGAAATTGTATCCGAATAACAACGATCCCTTTATTTCTTTTTTTCCCCCAACCTTGGAAGTAAACATTCTTGTTTGATTCTTTCCAGAACGATCCAACAACATCATAAGGAAATAATATCCATATAGGTTTTCATTTTTTTCACGTGTTATTATTACTCCTATTTTTAATGTGAATTTTTTCCAAAACTACTCTAAAAGTAGTCATAGATTTTCTTTGAGGAAGGATAGCGCGAGCACAAGCACAATGTTTGAGGAAAGATTTAACATCCTAGCAGAAATAAGATTTATGTTAAATCTTCTCAGTTTTTTTGCACGTACCTTCTTTTAAAGAGTGTTAGTTTAATATTTTTGATCATCTACTCTAATATATAAGTATAATATTTGAATCAAAAATAAATATTGTTATATGAAATGAACATTTTTATAAAGAATAAAGAGGAAATTAGAGTTTTTCCACCGAAATCACTTTGGTTCAACAGAAGTGATTCTTGGTGGTAATATCAAAAACCCAAGAACTCGAAACACACCGACACCAAATTTCTTATGTACTAAAAGAGAAGGTATTTTGATCGTGTTTAAAATATTAACAACATCTAACCCATCTCGTTAATTTAAGCAAGTTTTTATTTAATCATAACTAAAGATGCTTTTTCCTTTTTTCTTTCTTAAAGGGAGGATCCGAAAAAAAAAAATCGATTTTTTTCTTCAATAACAACAAACCCCACTATTAAGAACTCCCAAAATTTCTCTCCATAAAAGCCTGGAAGGTATGTCTTGTGAAGAATCCGATTAATATGCGAAACGTTCGTCGCATCACTTAGTTTATCGATTTGTTAGCTACTGGACCAAACTATAAGATCAAACACTAATCCCCTTAATTTTTCGGAACTTTCCAAAGGTTTCCGTCACGGGGGTTGGAACCTCTGAACCTTTGCTTATTAAGCCACTGCTCCATGTGCGTCAGTAATATATTAGTGTAATTATTACATATATAGAGCGTAAAATTTTCAGAATCATGTATCGTCCCACCCAGCTTGTATTAAGTTGTGTTTCTATATCCACTAGTGGTTGTGTTTGATGGCTTTGTGCCAGTTCTTTTTTTAATAAATATCTTATCCTTTACTTTAAGGAAAATAAAACCAAGGGGGTAAATTGGGTAATAATAATTTCTACTAACGATACATAAAGAAGAAACCCTTCATTATATTTCCATCATTGATCTGAGAGTGAGAGAGGTAAATCGAAACAGAAAACGGCAGAATCTAAGAAGCGCGAGAAGATGATGACTACCGCTATGAAAGAGACGATGTTAGAGAGGAAAAGAACACAGGCGATGAAAATTTTTGTGAACCCATGGGAATGTAAGGAGGCTGATTTCCCGGCCCTTTTGCTCAGTAGAGATAGTGAAGCTTTGTTTGAAACATATCGTAAAAAACTCTAAAAACACATGATAAATATGTTGAATAAAACAATGTTACACACTTAGTTACATGATTGTTAAGATTTATTTTAATTAGGTACAAGTCATGAATCGTGAGTACCAATATAAGAGCTTATGTAATACCCCTTAGAAAATAATAGCAAAGTTAATTGCAAAAAGATTCAAAAAGACATTGGAAAAAATCATTTCTCCCTTATAGTCAGCATTTCTCTTTTCAAGACAAATCTCAGATAACATTGACGCTTCTCATGAGATTGTGCACTCCAAGGGATTAGAAATCGCCTTGTCGAAAGCTTTCGACATGGTTAACTGGAGTTTTCTGATTAACCACTTTTTTTTTAGCTTTTGTAAACAATTGTGTAAGCTATCAATATCTGTCTACTTCATTGGAGCATCTCTTATTAAAGAAGATAATCATTTTAAATGGTCGGAGATGATTCCGGTTCACACCATCATTCAACTACATCTACATAAATTGGATATCTTTGCGGTCCATATGGTTCTTTCTCTTCGCGACGTATTTACAATTGGTGTCGTCATTTGTATTTGGATTTTGATTGTCTTGTATTTTGGTGTTTTTGATAATCTTGTCAGCAATCATGTAATCACTATATATATATATATATATATATATTTTTATTTTTGAAGCATGTATTTATTAAACTACTTAGATATTGTTACATGAGGTTATATAATATCCCAAGATTCATCAAACATAATGTGAATGGTAAGCCAAGAATCAGAAACAACATGATACTGGAGCAGTAAAGCGGTCTTCAAATCAGAGTTGCATCAGGGGCGGATGTTACAGTCGACATTCAAAAGGCCGTCGGTCAATGTTTTCCACAAGAAAAGTTGTACTTTTGTTGTTAGACATGATAGTGCCCATAATATTTTTGTTGGTGGTAGAGGTGTTCGATGCAATTGACTAAAGATGCTAGTCCGGCTTTTATATCTTGATGTTGTGGTAAACTGCTTGATTGATATTTGTAAACTTCTTCGTTCTTCAGCTTGATCCATAACTTTGAAATTGAGTCCTTATTTTTGATTGAGTCTTGTAGTAAACTCCAATATCTGTCCTTGAAAGACGGTAGATAAAATCCCTAATACTAATCTTACAAAAGTACAAAAGACTGAAATACAGATATACTATAAGATACAGACTTAACTAGATTGAACTAGGTAAACAAAACTAGCTTAAAGTGTAAAAAACAAGAAATTGAAGAAAAAAAAAACTTGAGAAGTAAAAGTAGTCGAATTCATCGGCCAATTTGTATATCAATTAGGAGATTACTTGCTGTTGAGAAGTGGGTTGAATTTGAAGCTGTGAAAAACCTTATGTGTTTAGAACCCATGGATTCCAAACTGAGGAGAATAGTTATTGTGTTGCTAGCTGTGGTGATTCTATCACCTTGGTCATAGCTGAATCTGGTATTCTAATAACGAACCAAGGTAAGAATGTAAAGATTACGACTTATTTCTGGTTGCACCACCAAAGCACCAATGATGGTATTGAAATAAACTATCATTTCATCTGAATTTGGGAACTGAAATAACTTTTGCTAGGTACCATAAAACTGATGCAGAAGGGAGATAGAGCCGAAGAAACCAATTGACTATGATATAAGCTTTTGATTTCTCACATCTTAAAACGTGTATCTTAAGGATTAAGTTGTACTAAACCAAAACTAAAACTCGTGATCAAATAAAAACCAATCAAGGGATAGCCTCCTTGAGACACAATTCGCAGAAGAAAAAAGAAAAACATGAATACTAGCAATGAGATACCAGAAAGAACTATTGAAAGACAGCCAATTAAGACACTGCAAAAATTGTAACACAGGGACAAAAAACACTAACCATGCATGGGAAAGAAACAAGACGAACAGGAACGGGAAACCACCAAAAAAACTAAACCTAACTACAAACAAAAACTGTATTGGTGGTTAAAAGCCTTCATTTTAAAACAAACATAACAATAAAAACCAAAAGCAGGGGTTTTTCACTAGCCAAGAATAGGCTATGAACCAACACAGGATTCAGATACAGAAAAATCAAGGAAACAGCCGCATCAAAAGTAATTGGGATAGATCAAAAGCAGAAAGGGGTTTTATCGGTTAAGGTTTGGAGGATTTAGATAAATAAATTTTTGTATTTTCTCTGAGTTAGGTTTAGCAATCAAGGGGTTCTCAGGAAATAAAGAGAAATCCAATCTCGATTCAAAAGACTGCCAGTAAAAATCCTGAAAAAGGTTACCTCAAAGATAAACATTGAGATGATTATAGCGGCCAGATTCAGGCTGAGAAAGATAGCCGGTGAAAACCAGATCCGAGATAAATCAATTGAGAATCAAATCCCAGCTGCAGCAAGTCGAAGTTAAAGCAAGCCATCTCCATGAAGAAGGTTGGTGTTGATGGTGGTTTTTAGACAAGGGGTAAAATCGTAAAACCTTACGCATAACATGACGTCACCGGTGACGCTAAACACATTTATTAGAATATTTAATGCACTTATGTAAAAAATTACCAGGGTGTCTTTTTTCAAATGCTAAACTAGAGTTTCGACATATAAAACCCTAAGCCGCACAATCGCTGCGCATCATGGAAACTATGCCAAAACCAAAGACGCACATGTAGGATCCAAATATCGCACAACGGTAAGATTTTACGATATTATAGATAGATCCTGCGAAGTTATAGAGAGAGTTTGCGAGAAGGTAGCGAAGCTTGCGAGAATGTAGTGGATTCCTCTCTCTTTGACTTTTCTATTTTCATTATCTTTATCTTTATTTTCATATCAAATAAGTTTAGATCTAGAAATCATACTCATGATAATACAAGGGGTGTGTTGTAGGATTTCCTGCAACTACATAATGGCGCTAGAAACAGGGAATGAGTAAAGGATTTATCCTTCCTGTAACTTGTTGGATCAAGAAATTTTCATGAAGATTAGCTATTGTTCATATTTTTCTAGATCTACAAAGTTTAGGTTCAAAAATGGAAATTTTATGGAAGAAATCACATTTTCAGGGAGTAAACATCATCAACAATTCAAAGACATGAAAAGAGTGAGAGAAAAAATTAGTTGTTGTGGTGAAATTTAAGGAGAAAATGGAAGTTTAAGTGGAAGATTTTCATGTTCAGGAGAAGAAGGCAAATGTGAAAGAAGTTAAGGAAGGACGATGAAAAGATAAGAGGCAGATGATGCAATTTCTATCACAAACATAAATTCGTACATATGGTTTGAGAAGGAGCGAGTTAGCGATAGGTCATGGGTTCGAATTCGCAGAGACACATATTTTTCATTTTCTTCTCATTTGCATGGGAGAATAAAAGAATAAGGAAAAAAGTTATGCGCTAATTTCACAGAGAGGTTCTTGCACAATTGGTCCAGAGAGCAGTATGTGTGTTCGTGGTCGCAAGTTCGAACTTCCCTGCGAGCATAGTTTTCTTCTTTTTACAGATAGCGAAAAAATGAATAATTTCGCAATATTGTTTCATTAGTTCGCAAACAAGAGGTAGCACAGTTGGTCAAGCTTCGCTAGAGTGAGTTGTAAGACTCGAGTTCGAATCCCTCATCAAGCTTAATTTTTCGCACATTTTTGAAATCCTAAAGGCGAAGAAATGGAATAAAGTACAACATTGTGTGTTTCTTTCGCAAGCAACAAATAGCGCAGATGGTCAGAGAAGGAGTATGCAAACTAAAGGACATGGATTCGATTCTCCCTGCGACCAAATAATTTTTGCTTCGCAAATATTCATTTCGCAGAATTGATATTTGATTACTTGGCACAGTCTTTGATTATTTCGCAAGAGAGGTTTAGCACAGTTGGTCAAGAGGCATGAATGCAAGCAGCAGGTCGTGGGATCAATTCTTGCTTCTCGCATGTTTATTTTTATTATGCGAAATTTATTCAGAATTGCCTCTTACACAGTTGGAATTTGATTACTTCGCAAAAAATTTGATTATTTCGCAAAAGAGGCTTAGCGCAGTTGGTATGGTGCGAGAAAATCCAAGAAGAAGATCAAGGGTTCAAGTCTCACTTCTCACACTTCTTTTTGTTGCGCGAAATTCATACATTTCAAGGCATGTATTCACTTCTTTGACAACAACAGCGACTCACATGAAAGATAAGTACCACTTCTTTGAACATTTTACTTTATACTAAGAACGAATAAAAATATTTATGATTTGATTTACAAAAAAAGCGATTCAATCGCACGATTG
Source organism: Papaver somniferum (assembly GCF_003573695.1). Taxonomy (NCBI): domain Eukaryota; kingdom Viridiplantae; phylum Streptophyta; class Magnoliopsida; order Ranunculales; family Papaveraceae; genus Papaver; species Papaver somniferum. Next base: position 13,863,861 of record NC_039366.1, read on the forward strand.
CAAAGATTTCAAGATCTCAAAGATTATAAAGATTACTAAGATTTCAAGATCACAAAGACTTCAAAATTACAAAGATTGCGAGATTTCAAAATTACAAAAAACTGAGAAAATTTAATTTATAAGTTTCTCTAGAATATTTCTTTTCAGAGAATAAAAAGATTTTTGATTTGATTTTCAAAATGCGAAACAATCGCAGAATTGCAAAGATTTCACAATTACAAAGATTTCAGAATTATAATGTATTAGAATTTCTCTTGAATATTTACTTTGCTTCAAATGATATGATATTATGAGAATGAAAGAATGGATGAAAGAGATGACAGAAATTAAAAGATGAATGAGAGAATAAAGAAACGCGAACATTTCGCAGAAACAAAGAGACGCGAAAATTTCGCCGAAACAAAAAGAGAAAGGGGCGAACCTTTATGGCGTACACCCTAGTTCGCGAATAAAATTTCGCAAGAGGCAAATGTAAGACCTAAAGTGCGTCATATAAGGGGATACCTGTTGCATGGCTCAGGAAAAGGTTACACCGCCCCTAGAACCTGAGTCATGGAGATTTGGGGTCAATAATGCCCATTCGGGAGAGGCACCTTGGATTCTCAGCTTGAGCATATGACTTAGGTTGGGAAACTAAGGTAATAAGGACTCTCCCAAGGAGTGCAAAATCTGATCAAGGCGCCGAGGTACACGGTTGAGTCAAGAGTGCCAGGGGCGTTTGAAGCGTCTTTGCCATTCTTGACAAGTCTTGGCTTATACTGCACTCGGCCCGAAGAAAACCCCACTTAGGGTGTAGTCTCGTAACCATAAGCCATATAGGAAAAAGGGATAAGAGGCTACGAAAACAACTGGTTTTTGTTAAGAATGGATGGGATGAGCTAACCTTGAATGGTAGAAGCACGCCTCCTTGAAGGGGCAACCAGAGGGAAGATAAGGGCGGCACCCTCCATTAGGGAGCTGATAAGTGTCTTAAGACGCAAATGTCATGAGGCTTTTTACTCGCAAGGGTATTAAGCCTTGTCATATTTGTGCAACAATCCTGAAGAGGCAATAATACTAGAAAAAAAGATAAGACGATATCAATAGGTCATTACATGAAAGTGTAAAGACGTCCTGCGATTTCGTCGCAAGACGGAAATGTAATGGGGCTTTATTTTCGCAAGAATATTTAGGCCTGTCATATTTCCACAACAATCCTGAAGAGGCAATAATACAAAAGAAAAAGTTAAGGCAAGATCAATGGGTTTTTGCATGAAAGTGCAAAGACGTCCTGCGATTTTGTCGCAATGACAAGAGGTGGCAAAATAAGACCTTTAACTAGGAAGGCAAAATAAGACCACATAAGAAAATGAATAATCAAGTAAGCTTGCGAGAATGATTATATGTAAGCAAACAAGCTTGTGAATATGTACATGGAATGAAAGTGAGGCAGTGAAAATGTCGCAGATTTGATATTATGATCATACTGTTATGAGATACTAATAGTGCAGGAAAGAGGAAAGATGAAACACAAGTAAGAACTTGTGAAGAACATTAACTACACAAAAATAAATGCATACACTAAAGAAAAAGCAGAGAAATGAAGAATGGAAGCAATTTAAAGCTACATCAATTTTAGACGGCAGAACGAACTAAGTTACACAAACCTTAACTATACATTGCAATAGATAAGCATTCTCATCATACAAGCATCACACTCGCATCATCAAAGCATCGCATAGGCATTTCATGGCATAAGCATCGCATACACATTTCATAACATAATCATTACATAAGCATTATATTCGCATAAGTATTTTACAAAACTTTACGGAATAATATCGCAGAATTATTCATAATTTCGCAGGATTATTCAGAATTTCCCAGGATTATTCAGAATTTCGTAGAATTATTCAGAATTTCGCAGAGTTATTCACAATTTCGCAGAATTATTCAGAATTTCGTAGAATTTTTCAGAATTTCGCAGAGTTATTCAGAATTTCACAAAATTATTCAGAATTTCGCAGGATTTTTCAGAATTTCGCAGGATTATTCAGAATTTCGCAGAATGTGTTAGAATTTCGCAGAATTATTCAGAATTTCGCAGAATGTGTCAAAATTTCGTAGGATTATTCAGAGTTTCGTAGGATTATTCAGAATGTGTCGGAATTTCGTAGAATGTGTCAGAATTTTGCAGAATATGATTATTTCGCAGAATGTGATTATTCCGAACGATATGATCATTTCGCACAATTATAAGTAACTTGAAGAGATTATACTATCGCATGGGCACAAAACATGAGACATAGGAAAGATGAGAATGAAGAAACAATTCGCACATTCAACATTTTCTCAAAGATTCTACCCTCATAGATAAAGAACAGAGGCAACTATGGATTAACAAGAAAACATTTTATGTTCTTTATCTTCTTGGCAAGAATCACCAAAAATGGAGTAATAATTTCGCATGAATAGAGGCAATACTTATTATTCTCATTCAAGGACGGATACTTCTTACATTTCGAGAATTGAATATTTCTTATACTTCATCAAGGATACTTCATGATTCTTATACTTCTTCTAGGATACTTCATACTTCGCATACTTCAAAAGAAGATACTTCTTATTTACTTCGCAACATTCCGGAACTTCACAAAAGAATAGAGGCAAGTACTTACTTTTCAAATCCAGCATTCTTTCGCTTGTTCCTTCATCAACAAAGATCAAAGACTACTCCAACAACACGTATCTCTCTCCAACGACTACAACAAAGTGGATTTTTCTTTAAAGATCGCTCTTCAAGCAATATTCAAGGAAAAAGAGGCAAGATGTAGGATCCAAATATCGCACAACGGTAAGAGTTTGCGATATTATAGATAGAGCCTGCGAAGTTATAGAGAGAGTTTGCGAGAAGGTAGCGAAGCTTGCGAGAATGTAGTTTGGGTGCGAGATAATATGAGGTGTACTCCACTATATATGAGCTGTCATCCAATATGTAAACACCTATATAAAGGGAAAGTCATAGAGAGATAGGAAAAGGTTTAAAATTTGTATTATTATTGTTTCGTTCTTCTTCCTCTACCAACCTAGAGATCCAAATACTCATTAATGGAGTTTCCATGTAATCAAGATGTAATTACAGATAATCATAGTAAAACCTAACCCCGTGGATGTAGATCAAATTGATCGAACCACGTAAATCTTGTGTCTTATTTTCTATTTTAATTATATTTATCTTTATTTTCATATCAAATAAGTTTAGATCTAGAAATCATAGTCATGATAATACAAGGGGTGTGTTGTAGGATTTCCTGCAATTACAGCATAATCACTGCGCACATAGCAACTATGCCTAAACCAAAGACGCACAATCGTTGCGCATCATGACAACTATGCCAAAACCAAAGTCGCACAATCGTTGCGCATCATGGAAACTATGCCAAAACCAAAGCCGCACAATCGTTGTGCATCATGGCAACCATGCCAAAACCAAGCCGCACAATCGTTGCGCTTCACGGCAACCGTGCCAAATTCTAGATGCACAATCATTGCGCTTCACGGCAACCGTGCCAAATTCGAGATGCACAATCATTTCGCCACACGCGCCATTCGCACATGCCAAGCGACGCTTGCGACCTAGCATGCCAAGACGTGCAAACCTGGGCCAAGCCGCCACACGCGTCATTGGCCCATGCCAAGCGACGCTTGCGACCTAGCATGCCAAGCCGTCAAACCTAGGGCCAAGCCGCCACACGCGCCATTGGCACATGCCAGGCGACGCTTGCGACCTAGCATGCCAAGCCGTGCAAACCTAGGGCCAAGTCGCCTCACGCGCCATTGGCACATACCAAGCGATGCTTGCGACCTAGCATGCCAAGCCGTGCAAACCTAGGGCCAATCCTCCACACGCGCCACTGGCACAAGTCAAGCGACGCTTGCGACCTAGCAAGCCAAGCCGTGCAAATCTAGGGCCAAGACACCACACGCGCCATTGTCACATGCCAAGCGACGCTTGCAACCTAGCATGCCAAGCCGTGCAAACCTAGGGCCAAGCCTCCACACGCGCCATTGTCACAATCGCTGCGCATCATGGCAACTATGCCAAAACCAAAGCCGCAAAATCGCTACACATCATAGCAACTATGCCAAAATCAAAGCCGTACAATCGCTGCGCATCATGTCAACTATGCAAAAACCAAAGCCGCACAATCGCTACGCATCATGAAAACTATGCCAAAACCAAAGCCACACAATCCCTGCGCATCATGGCAACTATGCCAAAACCAAAGCCGCACAATCGCTGCGCATCATGGCAACTATGCCAAAACCAAAGCCGCACAATCTCTGCGCATCATGACAACTATGCCAAAACCAAGACGCACAATCGCTGCGCATCATGGCAACCGTTTCAAATTCGAGCGCACAATCATTGCGCTTCACGACAACCATGTCAAATTCGAGCTGCACAATCATTGCTCCACACGCGCCACTGGCACATGCCAAGCGACGCTTGCGACCTAGCATGCCAAGCCGTGCAAACCTAGGGTCAAGCCGCCACGCGCGCCATTGTCACATGCCAAGCGACGCTTGCGACCTAGCATGCCAAGCTGTGCAAACCTAGGTCCAAGCTGCCACACGCGTCATTGGCACATTCCAAGCGACGCTTGCGACCTAGCATGCCTAGCCGTGCAAACCTAGGGCCAATCCTCCACACGCACCATTGGCACATGCCAAGCGACGCTTGCGACCTAGCATGCCTAGCCGCGCAAACCTAGTGCCAAGTCGCAACATGCGCCATTGGCACACGACAAGCGACCCTTGCAACCTATCATGCAAAGTCGTGCAAACCTAGGGCCAAATCCGTTACGCGCTCCATTGGCACATGCCATGCAACACTTGCATTTTGGCATTACCACCTGCACCCATGCGCAACCTACAGCCAAGGCATTCCACACAAGCCATTGGCACATGCCATGCAACCATTGAACTTTGGCATGCCGCGCCTACATCAAAGGCCACGATTCCTCTCAAGATGCAAAATCTCGACCGTCGAAGGTCGCCACTGAGTCGTCACATCTCTCAAGCTCAACTTATCAAACACCAGCGACATGCTACACGTTTTCCATGAAAACACGCGAGACATCAATACATGTCACAAACTGGGGGATGCTCTTTAGGGTTTTGATTTGGCGGTTTACAGTGTGCGGCATACACAAATGCCCGTTTCAAGACAGTGTATTAAGAATAAAACGGTTAGTAAATGCAGGAAGTAATGGTGAAACGCTCATTCATTATGGAACATCAATTCCATCAAATTCCAACAATACCAGGCGTTACCACCTCTTCCCATTTAACTCATATGTTTCTTTTTCTTACGAGGCTAGAGTACGTTTCACTTAGACTTGTATAAATAGGTTTTACCTATTTCCACCAAGACAACAAGTTTTTGGTCAAGAGAAATACAATACTCAGAAAGGCAATTTTGCTAGCTTTCCCAAAATATTTCACCTTCAGATACAAGTCAAGTATTACTCTTCCAGAACTGTTTTGGTCTCAACACTCTCTTCGCTTCCCTCCCTAAACCAGGCTTCTCCTCCTCTTTATGACCGAAACAAATCCGGAACGGCCATTTCTTGGTTTAGGACGGAGTTGTACAGATTGATCTCTCGAATCTAAAGTACTCCCGTGCAGTACATTTGTTTAGGGTTTAGATTTGTTTCTCACTCACCTACCGAAATTACCAAAATCTGCAGAAACAATTTTCACCCATAAACAGTTGGGTATCATAAAAAAAGAAGCAGCAATAGATTGAATTGAATACGAAAGGCCGGTGAATCGCGATTAGCCGATTATATTTGCAAGAAACATGGTTGTTGATTTAGGGATTGAGCTTAGTGTTGGTTTCTATAAACCCTTGCGGATAATTCGAACCTTCAAGAGAGATTAGACAAGTGCCCCCACTTTCGCCTTGTCTCTTTAGTTTTAGGTATTAGGAGAAACAATAGAAATTTTAGGTATTAGGAAATAGAAAAAAAAAAAAAAAAACCTTATTTAAGTCTTTATGGAGAAGTTAGTTTTTGGAAAAAAAAAATGAATTGCTGCCACTGTTTGTGATACCACAATCTCCAAGCTATTTAAAAAAGTCTACCGGGCCGGAACACATCTAGGCTAGTAGGTTTATTTGGTTTTGGTTTTTTAACCACATTCTCAATTTTTTTTTAGATGTTGGTATAATAATTAAGGCCGGATTGTCATCCTCAAAAATGCAAGGCGAGATACACAATTTTTTTCCTCGTCTATATCTGAAATTGTATCTGAATAACAAAGATCCCTTTATTAATTCCTTTTTTTTCCCAACCTTGAAAGTAAACACTGTTATTTGTTTTTTTCCAAAAGGATCCAATAACATCATAATGAAATTATATCTGTATAGGATTTCATTTTTTCCACGCGTTATTATGATTCCTATTTCCAATGTGAATTTTTGTCGATTCCGGAACAAACCAAACATTCCAAAGCTATTCTAAAAGTAATTATAGAATTCTTTGAGGAAGGATAATGCAAGCACAAGCCATCTGTAGGCTCGCCCCTGCAGAAATAAGAACTATGTTAAATCTTCTCATTTTGTGCATGTACCTTTTCTTAAAGAGTATTAGTTTAATGTTTTAAATCATCTATACTCTCATTTATAAGTATAATGTTTGAATCAAAAATAAATATTGATATATTAAATGAACGTTTTTATAAAGAACAGAGTGTAAATTAGACTTTTTCAACCGAAATCACTTTAGTACAACATAAGTGTTTGTTGGTGGTAATATCATAAACCCAAGAATTTGGAACACACTAGCACCAAATTCCTTATGTACGAAAAGAGAAAATATTTTGATCGCGTTTGAAATATCAACAACATCTAACCCATCTCGTCAATTTTAAGCAAGTTTTTATTTAATCTTAACTAAAGATGCTTTTTCCTTTTTTCTATGTTAAAGGGACGGCCCGGGATCTTTTTTCCATTTTTTTTATGTAATAACGACAAACCCACACCAAAAACTCGCAAAATTTCTCCCTTAAAAATCTGGTCAAATTCGGGTATGCCCAAACTGATTGGGGTATACAAATTTTGTTCCCAACGATAATAGTGGGTTAAGGAGTGTCTAATATGTCTAAAGTTATCTAATTACGTACCCTTTCTCTAATAATAATTAAAACTATTCTCTTTTTAGATTTAGATCCATTCACCAAACCTTATATATTACCTTCTCATTTTTATCAATCTAATGATCAAATCTTTTCCCCTTCTCTATATTTCATGGTTTCCAAAATGAAAAATATTTGTTGATTAGAATTTTTTTTATCGCCGATTAATTTTTCCAAACTCTTTTTAGTATTTTAGTTTGTTGTTTAAATGGTATATTAGGTCAGAAAAGTCGAAATTGTTGAATTAAAACGTGTATTAGTTGTTATCACCTTCACGACTAGTTTTAATCGTTATCTTTTTAGGTTGAGCATCGTGACGACTTTCATCTATGAAAGTAACATTTACGGGATCGTGACGGTGTTCGTCCTTATACTTTTCCCACTAGTGTTGTAGTAATTAAGGTCTTCATATTTTGAAAACTAGAACTTTGCCGACCAATAACTACCTTAAACTATCTTCAATGTGTACATTTCTGTTAATAATCGGCAAGGTTGGGGAAACAACCTTGACGACTTTGTGTTGGTCGATATTGTTTGGCATTTCGACCTTGACGACTAAAGATTAGTCGACATGTTATGAAGTTAATACCTTGCCGACTAATCATACATTTGAAACACTTTTTTTCGTATGGAAAATCTTAGTTGGTCGTCATTGTGGTTTATTACCAACATGCTGGCTATGGAAGGTCGTTATCTTCCAGTTTTGTCGAGCATGCTGACTTTTCATACTTTCAGTTCTGAAAGTGTTGATTTCTTCTATAATTTGGAGAATGAAACCATTAAAAGCATCTCCAATGGGACTACAAAGTCTTCCTACATCTAAGGCCACATCAGATTTCTTTAATTTTTTTTTAGAAAAACGCTCTCCAACGAAGACGTGATGTTCATCGTGGAGATTAGGTGGCAAGTCGGTTACTACCACATCCTTTAAATTATCCTCTAGTTTCAAAGGTTCTCCTAAAGGGTGTGACGAATTCTAATCAGCATATTAATTCTAAAAATATACAGATAAATAATTAAAAAAAAAAAGAATTTGTAAATTAAACTTGACATAATTATCATCATCATCATTATCGTCAACCTATCTCAAGAACACTATTTTCTTTTACAATATACTTCGAACTGAGATTAATGATTCATTAGTTCTCAATAAAATTTGATCGTGATTTTTATTAAGATTAACCAATTGAGTTACGTGATTTTTCTAGACTTGATAATCGGTGAAAAGGTGTTAGTTAGATATGATAATCACGTACTAGAGTAATGTACGCAACAAGTAACGTGAGATCTCATCAGTTTAACTAATGCAATAATGTTTCATTCATAGGTGGATACCTACGGAATGCACCGATAGTACAGACATGATTTTCATCGGAAAACAAAAGGATACCGATAAGTAATTGGGTTACTGATAAACAGAGTTTTAGAAGTTTTGACCAATTAAATAGATACCGGTATGGTTGTAGATGATCTTCTAAATATTCCTAAAATGATGGAAATATTCTCATCCACACCGCTCAAGGATGTCTTTCTAACCAATACACGTCGGAAACACACCACGAGCTCAAGGATGTCTTTTTAACCAATACATGTCGAAAACACACCACGATCGGTTGGAGATGCTCTAAAAGCATTGTAATCCCCTTTTTAGTAGTGTTTGGCTAGTGCAGTTTCATTTACAAACAAAATTCTCAACATGAATTCATAGGTTTAGTCCAAATAATCTATCTAACTAAATTAATTAAGCTAAATATATTCATTAATGTTAATTAATGAAGAGTAGTTTGTTATTTTTGAAAATGTACGAGTAAGGGGTATTGAGTTTTACTTCACAATAAACGTATTTTGTTTTATTTGTTATAATACCCCAATCTCAGCGGGCATAAAAACTCGGACCGAAATTGTTATGCCTTATTAGAGCTTCTCCAATGACCATGCGGTCAGCTTCATATGTGGCACTGTGGGAAGACATCCTTTATCCTATATTTTAATAATTTTTCCTGAATATAAGGAATGGAAAATTTTTGTCTCCAACCGTATAGCTTTCTGAACCTTTCGCTGCCGCGGGAAAACTCCTCCATTATTTTGGCGGTATAATAAATTTGGTAAATAGAATTCCCTCCAAAAACTAGGTCATGAGTTTTCTTGATTTGCCTATAAATAGATGAGAATATACAAACCCTATTTCATCTATTCTTGTTTATTCAATCGCTTGATAAAAATTAAGATATAGAGAAAAGTTTGGTGAGGTTCACTCTTTTGTTTTTCTTCTGTTCTTTTTCTTTCTGATTATCATTTTTTTTAAGATCAGGTAGATTTAATTATCATCCAGTTTTTGCCTTGGATGAGATGTAATCAACCTATATTGATTAAAGTTTTGTTACTTTTATTCAAAGTAACAAAGTTGTACATCTGAATATATTTTTCATAATATTTTAGTTTTTAGTTTGTTTTCCTGGTTGATTTCTAATATCAGGGCTTATATCATGATCTAGGGTAATCATATGGTTAATAAAATACAATTATTTGATTGATATATTGATTGTTTGTATGTTGGGGTTTCTCTGTACTATGCATGAATCTAATATTTCAATTTTTGCTTAGTTGTTGGTGAAGTATGTCAGACCCTATGTCGATCGAGTGTCAACAAGATGAAAATGTTCATGTTCCTGCAACTTCTCCGGATCCGGCTGCTGTGTTTGTAACCCCATAAACCCACTATCATCATTCCATTCAACAACCACAATTTCCTATACAATACCCTCCTTTTCCTATGAATCAATTCAGTGGTCCGTTTTCATCGACTGCTGAACAACCATATGGGGTTGGGTATTCCTTCCAAAGTCATATGAATGCCCCATTCCCCCCTTTCGAAACTCAATCGTTAAGAACTTCAGTAGCAAAGAAGAAAGGAAAGGGAAAGAATCCTTCACCAATCCAATCTTCCAATCCTCCTAGTCGACTTTGGACGACAGCTGAAGACATCGCACTGACAAAGGCTTATCTCTACGTCTCCGTCGATTCGATTGTAGGGAAGGATCAGACCAGTGAAAGGATGTGGAGTCGTATTTTGGGTGCTTGGAGGGACAACATGGGCACTTACGATGAGTCTCGGAAAGCCAATGACTTATCATGCCGTTGGGGTCTGATCCAAGCTGTTGTAACCAAGTTTCATGCTTCATATGAATCTGTAGAGAGAGCTCCAAAAAGTGGAGTCTCGATTCAGAACGTGGTAAGATATTTTTTCTTTTATACTGTTCTTTTATAATTTGCAGTTTTAAGATTATGCAAGAGTATAGTATGTTATCAAGGTGTTTGCTAGGCATAACTCTTAAGTTTCTCCGTTGAAAGTATGGCATGAAGATAATTTTCCATTTAATATAATGCACTGTAACTTACATAGCGAAGCTTTGTCATATAAACATGTGTACTTCAGGACTGTAGTTACCTATTGCATAGAAAGTCTATGGATTCGATGATAACGTATTTTAATCGAGATAATTTATTGTTGTTGCTTCCGCATTTGCAGAAATGAGATGCACTGAGAATTTACAAGGAGACTGGGGATGGATCAGCATTCAAATTCGAACACTGTTGGGAAATTCTGAAAGAAAATCCTAAGTGGTGTTCACTTCAACTCACTAGGACTGGGACTTCAAAGAAACAAAAAGAAGACTGGTGAAAGTCTTGCTGATAGTTTAGCACAGACATCACTTACTTCTTCACTGCCAGATGGTGTCACGGATGTGGATAATGAGAACATTGATGCCGGACAAGGAGTTGCTCGACCTCCGGGTAAAAACACTAGCAAAGCTAAACTCCAAAAAGCGCATGAACAGAAGAATATTGCAGGCATACTGAGTAGTTTCCAGACTACAGTTGAAAAGCAACACTTGCTTAATCAACAAGAACTGGAATTGAAGAAAGAAAAGGATAAAAAAGACCATGAACTGATGGAGCTATTGATGAAAAAGGAATTGGAACTGAAAGAAAAGGATCAACAATTAAAGGAAGAAGCTCAAAGGCAGAAACAAAAATTAGGGAAGCGAAAGGAATGCGAGCGCATTATGACAACTGATCTTACTCCTCTTCAACCCGCCATACGGAAGGCTTATGAACAAATGCAGGCGAAAATTATAAGTTGTTTCCTTAGATTGAGTTAGTCTTAGGTTACCATTTCTTTTAGTAAGTTGTTTTCTTTGATTGATTGAGTCTTAGATTAGCATTTTATGATTTAGTACCTGCAGTAAGGTCACTGTTGTGGAGATCCTTAACATTCCATTTGGTGTCGAAACTTAATGTTTTCTAGCTGATCTTTAATAAAATTGAGTTTCATTAATCAATGCTTTCAATGTTGTTTTTTATTTTCTATATATGCACGCTTGGTGGGATTGTCTAAATCATAGTTTATGCTATCTGCAACTTGTCTAATTCACCCTCTAGCTAGCTACATGACACTCCAAGGAAAATAAACCACAAATGTTGTTTCCATTCAAGGTTGTTACTTGAACTCTAGAAAGTTGTAGTATGGTGGTGTACTGACTATTCTCACGCATTGCAAGGCTAAGAAGGATTATACCTTCAAAAATAGCAAGCTGTAGTATGGTACTTATAGTGATTATAAGTTCATAAGTGAATCATTCAAAATTAATCATTTAATAAGGACTACACAGTAATCCAAGCTAATGGTGATTCCATTAATCATTAATGGACAAATTAATATCAGTATAGTGAACTAACGATAGATTTTTCTGTAGATTACAAAAGCATGAGATCAACTAAAAACAATATACTCATAATGTTTACAAACTGAAGTATTAAAAAACTAACTACGCGAGCTTTTTTCTAAGCTTTGAAAGATACAGTTAGGTCATTAGTTCACGATTCTGGTGACCAAAACCCTCTCCGTATGCAGCTGATATTTGTATAGCTAAGCATTTTGTAAAACTTGTAAATCTTGCTTTGATTAAATCCATGTCCAGGTACACCGTAAACTAGCACGACACGAGGATTTGTAAGGAACAGGTACCCGTACTAAGGCAGAAGCATATTTCATATCCTCCAGCATATTATTATGAAGTTCCAGTGCAACCGTATCTTCTTTTCCTGCAACAAATTCAGTCACTGGCAAACAAATAAACCGGTTACTTAGAATTTCAGTCCTGCGAAAAAAATTCAGTCCTGCAAATAGAACTAGCAATTCTGCGGCAAATGCTGACAGTAAAAAAACTTGAATAGGAACCTTGATAATCACATGAATCATATAAATGTCACAGTATAAAATTTCAACACCCTGTATACGGTAAGAAATCACCATTTATGCATTAAATTGTAAAAAACATACTTGCACCCGTTCAAAACAGTAGTGATCATCCATAAATAAAATAAAGGCAAAACTGCAATAGCAAATACTAATAAGGGTCTTTCAATGATAACTCTAACCTGGGATGTAACCAACATCTTTATTCAAAACAATTAAAACACCAGCAACTCATATGCTGCAAATAAGGAAACCCCGCAGCTAATTTTCTGAATCTCCAAATTGATCCCATAATTGGTTAATGAGATCAATCTTAAGCTCGTTGTGCACTTCCTTGTATCGAACCTTCCTTATTCGATTAATCATGTTATCGACTAAAAATGCGCAGTCATGCTGTGGAACAACAGGTTCAACATTTTCATCCGGAAGTGGCCTCCAACTTTCAGGGTCGACTCTTTGTTGACGCTCATGCTCAATGATCATATTATGCAAAATGATACAAGTCTTCATGATCTTCCCTATATCTTTTACATTCCACATACGTGCCGGCCCCTTAACAATGTGCCACCTTGCTTGCAGTACCCCGAATGCCCGCTCCACATCTTTACGTATAGCTTCTTGGCGTTTGGCAAAAAACTTCTCTTTGGCAGTATTAGGACTTGAGATGGTTTGGATTAGAGTTGCATACTGAGGGTAAATTCCATCAGATAAATAATATCCCATATCATATTGATGGCCTTGAACAACAAAGTTACACGGTGGACAAACACCATTAACTATGTCATCAAACAAGGGAGATCTGTCTAAAACAGAAAGATCATTATTTGAACCAGCCATGCCAAAGAATGCATGCCATATCCACAGACTTTCGGATGCCACTGCCTCTAAAATTAGAGTGGGAACCTTCTTAAAACCATTTGTGTGTGTACCATGTCATGCCACAGGGCAATTCCTCCAAGGCCAATGCATACAATCAAGAATTCCGAGCATTTCGGGAAAACCACGATCTTCTCCTTCTTTAAACAACTTTTTGATGTCATCTTCATTTGGTTTTCTCAAGTATTGCTCCTCGAAAACACCAATTATAGCATCACAAAAGCGTTTCAGGCATTCAATTGCCGTACTTTCACCAATCTGAATGTACTCATCAACAGAATCAGTTGGACAACCATATGCAAGCATTTTCACTAAGGCCATCATCTTTTGCAGAGGACTCAACCCATACTTCTTAGCAGCATCAACCTTTTGTGTAAAGTAGTCGTCATGGTCATGAATTCCATGTAAAATACGCTTGAATAGATCAATATCCAACCGATAGCGACGACGAAAATAACTTGGTGGATATTTCGACTCCCCGCCACTGAAATAATCTTTGATAATCAAATTATGACGAACCTTTCTATCACGTTCAATGTATCTTCTACCCAAAACTGATCCACCATGAGGCCCCTTGACGTTTATCATCGTAGTTGCAACCATGGCTGGAACAATAGAGGTGATAATTCCAGTTGATTTCTTCATTGCAGTAGTACCGTCTAAGTTGTCGCCAAACCGTTGTTTCTTTCTAAAGCTCTGGAAAACATATAATGAATCATCCCCATCTGATTCACTACCAGAAGACGAACTATCACTGTCGTATGAAAGTTTTGATGATGCCATCATGGATATTCAACCTAAAAATGTTGTATATGCTCAAATATCAATAATACTATACAACTTGAAATCAATAACAAACATATTACATATCAACGTTAAAGTATGTGACATCATGGACTTATTATTCTACTGTTAGAAAGAAACATCAAACATACAAATCAAATCGGAATAACTTTTTCTCTAAAAGACAAAGTCGGTAACAACGAAGATCGGTAACTCTAATTTTTCAAAGAAATATAGAATACTGTAACAAGCTGTAATATTGATTTGGATTTCATCGTGGAGATTCAATTAATCTATAAAAGAAGAGTTATTGATAAAAAGAAGAAAACATATTTACCCGATTGATACACAGTACGAACGAGATGATTTCCTGGCTTTGGTTGAGAAAACAAGGGAGAAAGGAAGAAAAGGGGAAAAAAAGCTTCGTTCCAGAATGGAAGGAGAAAGGATATATAAATATCGTTAATCATTTTGTGATTAATAATTTTTTTAATAATAAAAATGTTGATTAGGATTGATACACATTCTCTTGATGAACCTCTGAAACAAGAGGTCGAGCTAGAGGATGTCTATAGAAAAATATGACATGTCATCTCCATGTTTGTTGAAGAGGTTAGGGTTGGAAAAAGATTTTAGGAAATATGAATTTGTATCCTATGTGGATGAAGACTTTTTCCCACACACACATTCCATTGGAGAAACTCTTAGCATTGGGACATGTGTCGGCCGATTGAGTTCGGTCCGAACATATCTCCGAACAATGCTTCCGGATATGTAACATTATTATTGGTTCTCTTGAAAAGGAATGCTCATTTTTAAAGTCGACTCACTGCCACGCATCCCTCCACATTATTATTGGTTCTCTTCAGGAGAGAATTCGAAACTTCTCTCAGACATCATGAATTGATGACACGATCACTCAACTGATTGGATGAACATTCCCCGAATTCCGTCCACATGAAGCTCTTTCCTTCTACCCACTACCCAAATTACCAAACTACCCATGTCCCATCATTTCCCCAATAAGCCATTTCTTTCATTAATTGACTTTCTATTTCCGTCCCTGTCCTTTCTCTACAGCCACCAAATCCTTCACAGCCCTACATCTTCCTAGTAACCTTAATCCGACGAACAAAAACTCATCACCAAGCCGCCACGTAATCACACTCACCAGGACCCACAGGGCCCCACAGTAATCACAACGTGCCGTACCACCAAGGGCAATATCGTCATTTCGAAGACCTTTCAAGTCCTTCAAAAGGACTGTAGTGTAAGTTGGCATAAGCCGTTAGGCAAGCAAGATCCTCTGATCCGCTGATTCTGATTCTCCCTCCCCCACGATTCATCCCAATTTCCGACTCAGTAAAAAAAGGAAAAAAGAGTGGCGCATATTAATTGGAAGGTACAGTGGGAATTAATCCGATTCCTGATATAGTGAGTTGGTAATGCGTATGTCGATATCACACGCATCACCAAGTGCTGGGAATTTGGCATCAATGGGGACGAATTCGAATTCGTCATCTTCGAATTCGATTTCGTCGATGTTGAATAGACAAGTGAAAGTCATTCCATTACAACATCCTTCGACTTCTTCGAATCAGCAATCATCATCGTCGAGTTCGAGCAGTGAGAATTCTGTTTTTAAGAAATGGAAAACGAAGGCGGAGAGAATGACGTGGTTGGAATGGATGAAATTCTTTTTTCCATGTATAAGATGGATATCTACTTATAATGTTTCTGAGTATCTTCAACCTGATCTTATGGCTGGTATTACTGTTGGTATTATGCTTGTTCCTCAGGTATGAGTCTCCTCATCTCTGAATTTTAGGTTTTTTTTTTTGGAAGATTATTTGATGAAATTTGTTAATTTGGTTTAAAATTGTGAATGAATGATTGAAATGTAAAAATTTTGAAAATTTCAACTAAGTCAAGATTGAAATTTTCTACCAAAGTTGAATTAGTCAAACTGTAAATTCTTTTGATGGTTGAATGTTAGTTGTGTGTATACTGTTGATGATGAGTAGTAATTTTGTGTGTGTGTGTGTGAATAATCAGGCAATGTCATATGCAAAATTAGCTGGGCTTCATCCAATTTATGGACTTTGTAAGTGTTTTTCATATCGAATTCAAGCTGATGTTGTAACATTGAGATAGCATTTGTGTTTTTGTTGATTTGATTAGTGGATGTTTGTTTGGATTGATATAGTTCTAAATTTTGGGTTTTGGTTTTGGAATAGATTCTGGGTCGATTCCTATATTTATCTACGCGATATTTGGGTCGTCTAGGCAGCTAGCAATTGGTCCGGTCGCATTGGTTTCGCTACTGGTGTCTAATGTACTGGGGAAAATTGCTGATCCGACGGATGCATTGTATACGCAACTTGCGATACTGTTGGCACTTATGGTTGGAATTTTGGAATGTGTAATGGGAATCTTAAGGTATGATCATTTTGTATAGTGTATCTGTTTTCTGCTTTAAACATTGCCTTACACACAATAACATCATTTGTCATTTTTGTGACACTTTAAGCTTAAACGAGTTTCAGGTCTTTCATAACTTTGTCCTGTGTACATGGATGAGTGTTATAACTTATTTTACTAGGACCAGTATATCGCAATCGATCACTGCCTAACTGAATCTTACCCCTTTGGAACGTGCTTAATGCCTGTGAATATTGCAATGTGAAGCTCTAAATGATTTACCTTGGATAAAATGGTTTCAATGCTGTTGTTTTATAATTTCTTAGGAAAAGGATTGGATTCTTGTTTGAATGACATACTTTTGATGGTCGTTTACTGAACCATGTATCCAAATATTGGTGTTCAGGCTTGGATGGATTATACGCTTCATTAGTCACTCCGTGATTTCTGGCTTTACAACTTCGTCAGCCATTATTATTGCCTTGTCTCAAGCCAAATACTTCTTGGGATATAGTATTGTTCGAAGCAGTGAAATCATACCACTTATTGAAAGTGTCATTGCTGGCGCCCATCAGGTATGCTTCGCATTTGTGAAATGATGGCTGTTTCATAGAGTTGTTGCTTGAATTAACACTAGTTTTATATATCCATGAAATCCTACCTTTCTTGATCCTAAATTGGCTTTTTTTCAACTGGTTTTAGAGTTCAGAGCCCTTCCATTTTAGCATAGTACTCATTCCAATTTTTATGAAGGCGTCAGCAGGCTTTCTAACCATGAGCATGATTTTCCTTTTGTAGTTTAACTGGCGTCCTTTTTTAATGGGATCAAGCATTCTCGCGATTCTTCTTATAATGAAGCACTTGGTAGGGTTACTACTCTCATCTAGTTTCGTATGGAGTTTACATTGGTTTGTACAAATGAATCAATTTGTAGTTTCCGGTCATAAATGTCACAGGGAAAAACACAAAAGTCGCTGAGATTCTTAAGAGCCGGTGGTCCTCTTACAGCAGTTGTTCTGGGTACTGCTTTTGTGAAAATATTTCATCCTGCTTCCATTTCTGTGGTAAGAATCAGCTACCTCAGTATAATCTGAACATTACTGGGTACTCGTAATCGGAATTTGCAATTGATATCCAAGCATTGGTGGTTTAGGTGGGAGATATACCACAAGGCCTTCCCAAGTTCTCGGTTCCTAAAAGTTTTGATCATGTGAGGTCGTTAATACCCACTGCTCTTCTAATTACGGGTGTCGCCATACTGGTAAGCAGTTATCGATTTGTTTCTCTTTTTTCTTATTCCCGCTCTTCATTTTGAAGCTCCTTTGAATGGGAAATACAATTCTTATGACAGGAATCTGTTGGGATTGCAAAAGCTTTAGCAGCGAAGAATGGATATGAGTTGGACTCAAATCAAGAGGTAAGTACTGAAAGAATTTTTTTATTGCCACTTGAATAAAAATGCATGACACGTTAACTCTCTTGTCTTTCCTTGCAGCTATTTGGTCTCGGTGTAGCAAACATATGTGGTTCATTCTTCTCAGCATATCCTACAACAGGTAAGATGCTTACAAATCTACACGTGTGGTTGCCAGCATTTTAAGTGTGTACTTCAACTTCCAATTTGACCCTTTGGCACCTTTCAAGATGAAGAAAGGTTTCACTAAGTCATCAGCTTACGTAATATGATATCTTCTTGATGCAGGATCATTTTCCAGGTCAGCTGTAAATCATGAGAGTGGAGCAAAAACTGGCTTAGCTGGTCTTACCATGGGAGTCATAATGTGTTGTGCTCTTTTGTTCATGACGCCATTATTTAGAGATATTCCACAAGTAAGATATTATCATGATTTTTTTAACTACTTTTTATCAATTCTTGATGTGGAAACCTCAGTGTTGTTTAATAGTGCAATCTCCAAGACGCATTACGATATGTCACTACAGATTTTTGGGATGTGAATTATGAGATTCTTGGTGTTGGTCGGTGTAGTTTTATGTGGCTTCTCTGAAGCTGTTAGGATTTAAGACGCCCTCCTTAACCACTTCACAATTTGATATTGATAAGTAGATCACTTACCGTGAGCTGCTTGTTTCTTTTTGCAGTGTGCTCTGGCTGCTATTGTGATTTCCGCTGTAATGGGTTTGGTAAGTACTCCAACTATACCTAAAAGGGGGTCAATAAATTTGGTCTTTTGTTTTTCAATGATTGCGGGCTAAAAACATGCTGAAAGGAGTTGTTTATAAAATAAAGTTCCTTGTTGAAGTATGATGATGATTTTGCCAGTTCCACACACAGTTGCAGCCTAAAAATTAGCAGATTCAACCATTTCTTCTGACTCTTTTTGTATCTCAAATCTTTTAGGTGGATTATGATGAAGCCATCTTCCTATGGCGTGTGGACAAAAAAGATTTTTTTCTTTGGACTGTTACCAGTGTTACAACACTGTTTCTTGGCATTGAGTATGGTGTCCTTATCGGGGTAAGATTCAGTCAAATTGCAATTTAATACTGGGATTCAGTCCTCAAAAAGAAGTTTGATATAAGTTGATGTGTGAACAACTCAGTATCCCTATAATACGGCATAAGCTCTTCTTATTAATCTGGGTGCAGGGGTTTAAAATTTGTAGGTTGGCTTCTCCCTTGCATTTGTCATCCATGAATCAGCGAATCCACACATTGGTGAGTAGCATTTTTAGATGTTGAGATTGACAATAACGTTGGAAACCTGGATGTATCAGACACATTATGTTTTTCTTGTCTGTATGTTTATACATTTTACGCTTCCAATATGAAAGTATCTGTTAGATTTCTCCTGATGATGTGTCACTCGGTTCTTGTCATTTCAGCTGTCTTGGGACGTCTTCCTGGCACCACAGTTTACAGAAACAGCAAACAGTATCCAGAAGCATATACATATCATGGGATTGTGATTGTGAGAATTGATGCACCTATCTATTTTGCGAATACAAGTTTTATAAAAGAAAGGTGAATACTGAGCTCCTTCTCTGCAAAAAATAATAAAAATGACATATCCAGTTCGTATTCGGGGATAATACCCATTGTTAGAGGCTATGGCGATTACAGAAACAAAATGTGAATTTATCATTTGTTGTTGTGTTGCTAGGCTACAGGAATTTGAAATCAATACTGAGGATGGGTCAAACAAACGCGGACCAGAAGTTGAAAGAATTTACTTTGTGATATTAGAGATGGCACGTGAGTATGACGAGTTTGGACTTGCTCAAACTAGAATTTTTCTTCCCGGTTGCAATTAGAGACCACGCTTACATTTTATACTGATTGTTGCAGCTGTTACATATATCGACTCCAGCGCTGTTCAAGCAATAAGAGACCTGCATCAGGAGTACAAATCACGGGATATTCAGGTAAATTATCTCTCCTAATAATCTTAATCTGCTCCGGGGATATAATTAGTAACATTTTTTTTCCATTGGCGAGCAGATTGCAATTTCGAACCCAAACAGGGAAGTACTACTGGCTCTCTCCAATTCTGGTGTATTTGATCAGATTGGGAAAGAGTGGTTTTTTGTTAGAGTTCATGATGCTGTTCAAGTTTGCCTACAACACGTCCAGAGCTTAAATGAATCACCAAAATCAATCGATTTACTGAATGAAAAGAAATCAAATTTCTTCCAGAGGTTAAGCAAACATCAAGAAAATGATGGGTCAAACACAGAACCGGAATCTAGTGATAAAGAAACTCGGATCTTTATACATCCAGATGAGACGGGGGAGCGAAGACCTGACAGGCCAATAAGTTTGTTTGGGAGACAATGGAGAGCAGGAGAAAGCGAGAAGAACCCGCACACAGAACCATTGCTTCCCCGGAAAGATTGACATCTTAACTATATCATCCCATACCGTTCTCATATCCCTTCGTGTGATTCGTTCATTTTATCCTAGTTTTATTCATCTGGCAAAATGTTTGTAGCTTAATTTGTTATTGGCGGGAGGCGGGACGCTGATTTGTGAGCGGTTGCACCAAAAGCTTTTCATCCATCACATTCGGCACATTCAGGTTTTCAACATTACATTCGACACATTCTGCAGTATATATTGTTTGTATAATTTATTGTGGTCATATATATATGACTTCTGTAACATTTGATTTCTGTCTATATATAGTGATATCAGTTTTGTAATATTCAGTTGATATTATGATTTGATCAAATATTATTCTTGTTACTGTGTTTAGATGTCTGTCAATCTATACAAACTTGAATCAATGTAATCACTCAATAAAATTGTCTTTTTTGTCAAACTTTTACAATCATTTTTACAATGTCGAGCTTTTACATTTACTACTGTCACTGTTACTGATAACTACCTGCTATTCTAACTGCAAACAGACACGATAATGTCCACTCCACCATGTCTCTTTTCTTTACCACCTGCTATACTAGCTTGCAGTTTTAACTTTTTTACTCTTAATTTCAAGATCAGGTCACTGGTTTTATAATCAATAACTTTACCACTGTATTACAGTGACACTGGCTTCACCCACTAGTGGATCCAAATATGTTAGTGCTTTTAAACTGTATCAAAATGTTCAAGGTTTAAACTCATTTTACAAAAAAATTCACGTGTATCAAGAACAAATCACAGCTATTTATAACCAAGTGTTACCCAGAAATTAGGGTCAGTCAAATACATAAATGAGCCGTCATATGAAATAACAAAACTGAAATAATCGAGGGTAAAAAGTTAAAACCCTTTACTGTTGGGACTAAAGTCCTATTGACTTTTTTTGTTGAATGAATTCATGGTTAATTCTCTCAACTAAGTAAAACTGAATTAAGTTTTTTAAAATTACACACAAGTGTTTATGCATGTCGTGGCTTAGGTATAGTCCTATTACTGCCTTATAACTCAAACAACACCAATTTGTGCAATTATGAAATCATTGATGAAAAATAAATTGTAGTGCTTTTTAATAAGAAAAGAATCGACAACCTTGGTACCCTGTGAGACAACATCAGAGGGTGATTTAGAAGTTTGGAAGCTTAATTAGATTATTGGTATGACCGTTTACTTGCATAATGATTGGTTAATATGAAAGAAACCCAAAAATAGTGCATCCATTATATTTTCTGGTTCGTATTCATCTCTTAAAAATCAAAAAAAAAAAAAATCATTTTGTTCTTTCTTTCTTTTTCTTCTTTTTTTTTTTCCTGGTAAATCCTATATTTTACTGTTTGTTTTGCTTCTCCACCCTCCTCCTTCTCGTCCCAACACTCCTGGCTGCGGGTTGTGTTGTGGTACTTGGAGAGAGATATGGATCACTTTACAAACTACGTGACATGCTTAACTCCAGAAGCCTCAGTTCAGGAGGATTAGTTTATGCACAATTTCGTTCCACCACTCCGTTTTGTTGTGGAGTATAGGTACAACTACGTTGATGATGAATGTCATTCTTATTTACCCATGCCTGAAACTCATGAGGGAGAAATTCTGTGCCATTGTCAGATTGGATACGTTGCAAGATGGGAAAAAAGGTAAAGAGTTACCTGTAGAGATGGTAGTGAGTTGCGTAGAATATTGAGTGGCAACATATCGGGCAAAAAATTTGAGAAACTTGCAAGTTTCACTTTTAGTGTGCATGAGATACACCCAAGTGCAATGAGAAAAATCATCTACAATAGTAAGGAAATACTTTGCACCAGTAAAAGATGGTGTAGAAAATGGTCCCCATATGTCACAATGTATAAACTCAAAACAACGTTTAGAAGAAATACTACTTTTATTAAAAGATAATCGAGTTTGTTTAGCCAACGGACATACGTCACAATCACTAGAAAAACTGGAGTGCATATAATCATGCGAATTACAAATGGAACAGAAACGACCTAAACTAGGATGGCCAAGTCGACAGTGCCAAATGTCGAATGCCGTCTTATTAAACAAAACTTTAGGCGATGACGCAGAGACCCGTAGCTGATACAGACCCGCATGAAGTTCACCCTGACCAATCACTTTGTTCGTTGACAGGTCCTGAAAGATAAAAGAATTGTGTGTGAGAAGAACTGCACAATTCAAAGCTCGAGTCAACTGACTCACAGATAATAGATTGAATTTAAAGTTCGGAATATGATGAACATTTGATAATTTAAGAGTTGGTGAAAAAACTACTTCACCAATGTGTTTAACTGTAGAGAAAGTACCATCTGGAAGTTGCATATGGATTAAAGTTGTAACAGAAGAATAAGAACTAAAATAAGATAGTGAGTCGCAGATATGGTGAGTAGCACCACTATCAACAAACCATGGTTCAAAAGAAAATATATTTAGGAGCTTACCAGCAAAATTGACACGCGGTTCCATTGTAGTATCCTCAGAGGAAGTTTTGATTAGAGCCAACAGTCGTGAATATTGTTCAGCAGAGAATGAAGGTAGCGCCGGCTGATGTGCAAGTTGAAGATCTGAAGCAGCAATGGTGGTGTTGGCAGCAACTGACTGTGATGCAGAAGGAGCAGGAAAACCGTGAAGACGGTAGCAACGGTCTCGAACATTTCCATGGCGATTACAGTAATCGCAGTGGGGTCGTGGCCTCTTGTTATGGCTTGTAGAAGGAGCAGAACGATTAGCAGATGATTGTGCAGCATAGCGATTTGTACTGAGAGCCGCAGACTCAATGTTGGGTAGAGGACTTGCATTTATATGTTATTGTTCTTCCTCCTGCTGCACCATGTTGAATATGCGCAAGGCAGTAGGGAAAGGGTCCATCAATAATATCTGACTCCGGAGATTGGAGAAACGATCATGTAAGCCCTGGAGGAACTCCATAGCTCTATCACGCTCAAGACGCTCGAGTAAGGATTTTCCAGCGCCGCAAATACATACCTCAGTGACAGCTATAAGGGAATCATATTGATCCCATAGGGTCTTGATCTTTGTGTAATACAAAGAGACAGACATCGACTCTTGTCGAATAGCAGCAATTGTAGATTTCAGACGATATAAAATAGGTGCATTAGAAATACAAAATCGCACCTGCAAATCCTTCCAAATTGCATGAGAAGAGAGTGCATACAAGCAACTTGCACGAATATCTGGCTGACAGGAGTTGAGGATCCATCTTCCAACCAAATCATCAGCACGCTTCCAGCATTGATAAGCTAGTTTGTCAGTCGGAGGAGGGAGTGATCCATCAAGAAAGCCAAGTTTTCCTTTGGCGTTGAGAGCCTTGGTAATACCTCGTACCCATGATCCGTAATTATCACCTTGCAACAGAGGAGAGAATAAAACAGTGGTTGGGTTATCACTGGGATGAATGATGTAAGGATCTAATGTCCTAGGGTTTCATGAAGATTGATTTTCTGCGTTTTGATGAACAGGGCTTTCAGGTGGAGATTGAGTTGAAGAAGTCACCATGATGTGAGAAATCAGGGATTGATTTTGCGGAAGAGAGAATAGGTCCTAGGATGGATCAAGCTGATACCATCAAGAATTCTAGGTTTAGATGTTTTACCGTCTCACAAAATTGTGTAGACTAGACTGTATTCATTCAGTATTTATATGATTTACATAAGAAGGATTCAAAACCTAGTTAAACAAATTGTACGCTAATGCTGAAAATCTAAAAGACTTGTGACAACAGATTACATCTTCTTATACGCCGGAGGACTTGGAGTACAACCAACTTCTTCTATTCACCAGGCTTGATCTTTATAACAGACTTGGACCATAATATGCTCGGTCCTCAGTGTGTATGTACGTGTAGTATGTGTTGTGACCACACAACACATATATGACATATATATATGTCCAATATAAGTTTTCAGATTGCTCCTCTACCACGTCCCGCCTTGCAGATTATCATACTTTTACTTATACCTCGTTTACTTCATATTGTATTGTCAAGGCTCCATCAACCTTTATTCGTTTCCAGATACTGGCAATTAACTTATGCTTAATTATCTTCATATATTGATATGCATTCTATTATGATTATTAACTGATTTGTTATGCATATTGTACGTAGGGAGGAATGCATTTTAGTGATTGGGGCCCTCTTGGCTATCCTTTTATAAGTAATCCAGGTGAAAATGGAGAACCACTCGGAATTCAAGTTTTTATATTTCCTGAGAACAGCATGCAAGTGTTAGACACCCTTGCTCATTTCAGTTCTACATTTTTTATATTTAAAGTTGGAGTTCAAATGGATCCCAAAATGTTGAAGACATCTGGGCTGCGAACGTACGTCCTTGGGTTGGGTTGTTTCCTTTGCTCTTTTATATTTGGAGATGTACTTTCCCATTGGCTCAAAAACAAAGATATAGAGGATCTAGTGGCGGTAAATTCAAAGGGAGGTTTTCGCGGCTCTGATAGGATAATAGATCTATTCAGCTTGGTTTCATTCCCTGTAATCGCTTATGTACTCACTGATCTCAACATTCTCAACTCTGAGTTAGGTCATTTGGCACTTCATGTAGCAATGGTTGCTAATTTTCTTCATCTTGTTGGGAAAACCTTGATCTTTTTCCAAGGTTTATACGCAAGTGCAAACCCTGTGCGCGAACTATATGTAGTGTTGGTGTTGGTAGGGTTGTTTATATTTATATTTTTTATTGTGCGACCAGCAGCATTGTGGATCGTAAAGAATACACCAGAAGGGAAACCCGTGAAAGAGTCGTACATTTCCTTAATAGTGGCTTCCGTTTTACTGTGTGGACTAGCTACTGAATACTGTGGATTCTACGTTACAGACGGGGCTTTCATTCTAGGTTTGGCAATACCTGATGGTCCACCATTAGGAACAACCATAGTTGATAAGCTTGATTATATGTTTACTACTTTGCTCATGCCTCTTCATATCGGTATCGTTGGACTGAAGACACAATTTTATCATATTGGACGTCATCTTTAATATGTATGGCGAGCTGGACTTGTCATCTTTGCTTCTACCCTTGGGAAGATTGTCGGGGTATTCATCCCAGCAATATTTCTTGGAGTGCCCATTCCAGATAGTTTCTTGCTTGGACTCATCATGAACCTAAAAGGCATTGTCGAGGTTTCCATGCTTGACATCTGGATGGATGCTAGAAGTGCAGCGGTATGTATGTATATACGTACCTTAAAGAGTTTATTAGTTATCCCATGATCATTATGCTTACCATTTTTCTTACTGAGAAGGAGAACACTTACCTTAGCTATTTGGAAAGTACAGTCATGGTTCTCGCAATTGTACTGATAGCAGCAGTCATTACATCTGTGGTGAAATACCTCTGTGATCCTTCAGCGAAACACTTAACCTATAAAAGAAGGTCTATTTTGCAGTTGAAAGAAAAAAAAACAGATTTTCGTGTAATGGTATGTGTTCACACCCAAGATGATGTTCCAAATATTATCAGACTCCTTCAATCCTGTAATCCGAAGAAATTCAACCCCCTCACTGTCTACATCCTGCATCTCGTTGAGCTCGTGGGCCGTGCTTCTCCTCTACTTATTTCCCACCCACAACACAAAATTGCTTCCTCATCAAACATTAGCAATTCTGAGAGGATCATCAATGCCTTCCAACAATACGAAGACAGATACCATAACCTTGTTACCATTCGAGCCTTCACCACCATCTCTCCTTACGCGTCAATGCACAACGATATATGCACCCTGTCAGTTGACAAGAGGACTGCTCTCATAATCTTCCCTTTCTGCAGGCAAGATGCAATGAGTCTGAGGGATGATTTGGCCAGACCAAATATTTCAAATCGTGCTATCAAGGACCTTCTTCAAAATCTGTTGCAAAACTCCCCATGCTCAGTGGGGATCTTAATTGATTATAATAATTACCAGGCACAGTCTACTAGTTGCTTTTTTCTCGATATGCCTTACCGCGTTATAGTACTCTTTTTTGGTGGCCCAGATGATCGGGAAGCATTGGCTATTGCGATGAATATGATTCATCATCCATCAGTCTCCGTTACTCTTGTTAGGTTTTATGGTCATAATAATAAGAGTTTATCTTCCGACAAAGTTATTGACTGTTACAGTGAATCTATTGGCATTGAGAGACATAAGTTTCTTGATGATGAATTGGTAGATCATTTCAGGATTAACGCAATGCATAATGAAATATTGATGTATAAAGAAGTAGAGGCGAAAGATGGCGCGGAAATAATATGGGCAGTCCGATCATTTCACGATGATTTTGATCTTATGGTTGTAGGAAGACAACAAATTACTAATTCAAATCTTATTACTGGAGTGCTCGATATTGTTTATGATGCTGAGTGTGAAGATCTTGGAGCTATCGATCGGAGACATGATAACATCTCCTGATTATGATGCTAAGGGCTCAATCTTAATAGTTCACCAACGGCAAGATATTAGTTAATCATGGAAAGATATACTACCCCATCCCTAATTAGATGACCTAGTTAAAATTTACTAGTAAATTTAGAAACGAAAAATGGGTCATTTGTCCAAATATTTTTAAATCACGGTTCAAATGAACGAGTAAAAAATAGTTTGGGTGAAATAGCCAAAAAAAAATAGTAGCTTAAATTTAAAAAATAGCAAGGATGAAACTCGATGCATCCTGTGTAAATTAAAAATAAGAAAAAATATTTAAAAATGGGCACGACGAAACTGGTAATATCCTGCCTATTTTTACATTTTTGTCCATTTAAACAGTATCAAAATCTAACTGTCCATTTCATCCAGGAATTGTTGATTTTGGTCTTTTTAACCAATTTTGTGATTTAGAAATGATTTATCTCTCAAACTATACAACGGATTTTCGTAAACTTTATATCATCGGAAATCATTTTAAAACACTATCTAATGAATATAAATATGGCTATCATATTTTATATATTTCTTATAATAATATTAATATATCACTCCACTTATTTATGGTATAGGTCATCTAATTAGGGACGGAGGGAGTATAATGATACATGCATGCATGCTTAATGATGTCGAAATTTACATACACCGTATTACAACATATTCTACTTATGGGGTGACCAGAGTAGTCTAACTCTAGAAATGTGAATGCCATGCATGTTATGAATATCCGGAATGAAACGCAAATTAAGCTTCAAACCGTTGATGAACAGATAGAAATGCAGGTAGATATAGAACCCACCTCGGACCACCAATCTTGGACGAAGGGGTTAGATCGAAGCCGCGATAGTTCGGGATATGTAGCACATTCGGATAGAAATCTATCAATGTAACCAAATAGATCTGTGTAGTTAAGTATACAAGATAGTTGAGATATCCAAGCAAGAAAGTTTGAGTCATCTAGTTTTATAGAGACAGTGTGCAATATTGGGAAACCGAAGTGCAAGTGTGGTTGTTATTTCCTAGTGTAACTATGATGATGTAGATGGATGTGCCATGATTTTGAAGAGAAGTAGTTCGTGTAAAGTGTAGATAGAGAAAACTTTGAACCAACAGGTAAATATGAGAAACCAGTGGATAAGCTTCACGTATCATGAAGTTTGGCGAAAATGCTGGGGAGTAGGGAGACCCCGCATTTTTACACAATCCAAACACCCCCCTATGTGGCGGCTGTCGTGGCAGTGGTCCCAGCTAGAGGATTTAATAGTTGGCAATTAAATCGGCGTTAGTTTCTCTGTTTTAACTTTAAATACAAAAATTCTACTCCGTCTGTCCGACAATTAAGTGACCTATTTGGTTTTTAATTTTATCCCATCATTAAGTGACCTATATCACTAAACAAAGAGATATTTCTAAAATTATCCTTTTAATTGATTATGAGAAATATAAGAAATATGCATAATTTGATATGCATGTTTATATTCGTTACGTATGTGTTTTAAAATGCTTTTCAATGGTATAAAGTTTGCGAACATCCGTGGTGTAGTTTGAGAGATAAATCATTTCAAAATTTCATTAATTATTATCCATAAGGATATAATTGTAAAACATGCTTAAAAATCTCTTTTTCCTTGCTTGCCTTAAAATTTGTGCAAATTTCAACTAGGTCACTTAATAGTGGGACGGAGGGAGTATCAATAGTTGAAAAACTACTCCCCACAAATTTTTCAATGGCCCCATCATAAGTGACCTCTTTGTTGTCCTCCGACCGGACCCACCGGGACCCACCATACAAAATTGTGAGAGGAATAGTTGATTCGGTTTTGGTGTGGTTTGCTGGCGGTCTGTGCAGAATCACTGCTTTAAGTATATGTTTTTAATTTTTCGCTTTCTCTCATTTTCCTAACTTATGTTCTTAATTTTAATTTTTCGCCTAAATACCACCTACACTATTCCTATACACCACCAACGGTTAAAAAAACACAATAGTTATATACCTACATTAACGTGGGTAATGAAAATTCTTCTTCTCTACTACCCCTAATACAGTGATACCCATTAACCCATTAAACCACGTACTTACAATAATCACCCGCATCTGCATATAAGCATGGTTACAATGTTTTCAAATCAAATTAGGAAGGCGCTAGTATTTGTTCATATAATGGAATCAAACAAGTTTCCCAAGATTGCATTAAAATTATCGAAATGGAATCATGACTAAGATTATAATGAGATTTTAGTTTATCTCTTTTAAAAATTGGAATCTAATTAATCAAAATAAAAGACCTTACTTTATTTTTTAAGACTAAAATCGGGATTAAGATTAAAATTAAAACTAAACTTTAAATCTCAATAATATTAAAATCATGATGTTATACACGATTATCGGGTTATGTTACATTTAGTAAATCGAAGGTGGGAAGGTTGGCCTTGTTCTTCGTTCTTAAGCCTGGTACTCTTTAGTCCCAAATATACCTGATCTAAGATGAATTGGTCCATTTCTAAACGATTTAGTCCAAAACAAATAATATGTTTTTTTACTAATAAAATTTACCCGATAAATAATATTTTTTGGTTGAATTTACCCGATCTTTTATTTTACCTAATTTATATTATTATTTTCTATTAATGGAATTTACGTCGATAAATAATACTATATTTTTCTTACCGTATACAACATTTTTAGCATATTTTCCTATAAGATGAATAAATAAATAAATATTAGTTTTGGACAATTATATTCATTTATTTTAATTTTAATTAATATTTTAATTTAAATTAATATTTTAATTTAAATTAATATTTTAATTTAAATTAATATTTTAATTTAAATTGATATTTTAATTTAAATTAATGTTTGTTGAGTTATTTCGCCAATTTGTTTTATTGAATATCCTTTGCACGTCTAAAAAGAGGAAACTGTTTTTATTGTTTATAAAATGAACAGTATTAAGAAAAATAATATTGAAACCAATATTCATTTTTGTTGATTATACTTTTTTTATAGGTTTTTGGTTCCTCATTTTTAGTTTTGTTTAAATCATGTTCTGCTAGTTCCATGTTATTTATTGACGGTTTTATATTTCAAACTACTAAACAGGATTAACGATTGATTTTTTGTGGAACGGGTAGCACGTCTTGGTCTGATAAGTATTCACAACTCTATGTATATTGGTTTATAAACCTTGATCAAATTACTTTTACTTCTTTCGAATTGTAAATGTAACCACAGTTAGAGTAAGTGTTAATATTAATTAATAGCTTGGAATTGTAATTTTAGTTCAAAATCTGTACTCGGACATTGGACATTTTTCCTTTTATAATTTTCTGACTGATTTAATTTTGTGATGAAATCATGATCAACGATATTCTTTTTGATGTGATTTTATTTTAATTTTGTTTGTATTTTTTTTTTTTCTTTTGTGAATTTAATTGTTAGGATTAAATTTGCCACGATTTTTTTTTAATATCTCTAGCAATGTATTAGATTTGCGGCTTGCTAATATTTTTTTTATAATTGGGATAATGGCAGGGACATGTGCTTTGATGTTAAAGGGGTATTCCCTTTTACCAGTGGTGGAGTTCGTGCATTACAACCAGGTCTTCCCTTAAGCAATGCTATTACATGTAAAAACCAGAAAATATCTTGATAAGTGTGATGCTTATGTTTTGGGTTTGGTGCTTCGTCCTTTTCCATGTTTGGTGAACTTGGGGAGGACAGATTTATATTTTTGAAGAGACTACACAATCACATGTCTAGATTTGATGTTAATGCAAGGAAATGTAATTTCTTTTTCCATAGATTAGGGATTGTGATTCAGAAAGGGGTTGGATCCCAGCTTGTGGCTAGGATTCCAACTAGCTTTATTCAGTCGTCTCTTGTTGTTGATGATTTTGATTAAACAATCACGCTTATCTATTAATTATTAGATTTTTTTATTTTATTGTTTGTTTGTTGTGATTGACCGAAAATATATTGGGAACAAAAATATTATAAAATCACAAAAAAAAAGATATTATGATGGGGCCAGAATCAACCAAAAGCTTCAGTTAATGAGAGCACTCGAAAAAATCTATTACTTATAGAGAATATATGGAAGTTATATTAATATATAGATGTTGATGAATGTAAGATTTTACAAATCAGGACTATACACTAGTGGGAAATGGTTTTTTAACCACTTCCTGGTCTTCACGAAATCACTGGTGCTGGGCGGCTGTAACTATAGATGCTGTGAGCCACAATCATTTTAGTAAAACTAATCTCTGACACGGTAGTTTCCTTAGGGGTATTTTTGTAAAAAATCAGAGCCCTAATTAGAGTTGAGAAACGTCTGTGAGAGAAAGAAACTTCTATAATTCTCTCTCTCTCTTATCTTTATCTTTACCTTGGTCTGCAGTATACTCCTTTGGTCGCCTTCCTTCACTTCTTCGTTTCTCTTTCTCGCAACTTACTCTCTATGTTTCAGTAGATTTATTTTCTCAATCTTAAAAAGATTTATCTGTGTTGTGAGGTTTTTTTCTGTAACGAAAAGATTTTACCTACGGGTTTTATTTAGTTTCTGTTTTTTTATTCTTAGATTTGGGTTTTTGAATGGTCTTTTAAGACTAAGCTTGTTTTGGGGTTTTTCAAAACCCTAGAAATGGGAAATTTTTCTAACAAAATTGATGTAATTTTGTTACTTTGAGATTGATTTTGCTAGAGGAAAGTTGAAAAAATTTCTGCGAAATTGATAATGATTTGGATTTTTGAAAGTTAAATTTTGCATGTGAAATTGATACGGTTTTGGATTTATGAGATTCATTTTTTTTTAGGTATTTACCTCAAGTCTTAGAAACTGGAGGATTTTTCAATTTGTTGTTGTAAGTATGAAACTTTAAAATTTAAAGTTGGAGTCTGATTTGAATGTTCTGTAATGATGCAGAGGGTATCTTGCAATAAACAATTCTGGATTGAGATATTTTTTATTAAAGCCGTAGCTTCTGAGAGCAGTTGTAGATTTGGGGTTTGAGCATATATCCATCCATCTGAAGGTAATTTACTATTACTTGTACTCTTTTATGCTTTTGTTTTAACAAATTTATTATTTGGGTTAGCTATTTTTCTTTTTGTATCTACTTGTATTAAGTTTTATATGATTTTGGTTCACTAGTTTTGATTTAGTCCTGTTGGTACTTGAAGTTGAATACACAGGTACTGCGGAGGTTGTATTTTATTTTTTTTGTAATTTTAGTTCGCATTATTGGAATTATATTCTGATGTGTATTGTTTGATTTGCAGGTAATAACACTAGTGTTGCACTCCTGTTTTTTGAGGGAAAATATTTATTTGTTGCCATTACCAGTAGAGTTCTCGCCTCTTGGAGATCATATCTTACTCACTGAGGTTCCTCTGCTTTAATTTTTCTTTTGGTGCTCAATCAGTTCAACATAAATGCATTTCTCAAGCTGTTTTTGATTATGGATGTTATCTGCCAAGCAAAATCTTGGATGGGAAAAAATGTTGTCTCTGTCCTGTACAATCCAGCACATTGAGATGGACAAGAATGTTTAAAAAAGCGTTTCATAGCGCGAGTCAGAGCGCGCTTTTTTGCGCTTTGAATAAGAAACGCACTGAAACGTGCGCTCTAGAAAGTAGAAACAAGTGGGATACTTTTTTCTTCTACAAGGATATTCAGATATTGTCTTTATACATGAGATGTGGAAGCTAGATGTCAAAAGAAATTAATGCCAGCTACTGATCACATAAAAATGTGTATAGCTTGGTGTAGCAACCTGTTACAATTAATAATAAGCCTGTTGTCTAGTTATGGAAAAGAAAAATAAAAAACAAGAAACAGTTGTCATCAAATTCAAGACATTTCTTATTCTCTTTAAGACTACTTTCCCTCTTCTTGTGCGTACTTCTTAATTTTCATGCAGAAAAAAAACCGCAGTTGGTTTTCAGAATGCCTTTTTAGTCTAAATGTATATTTGTTGGCAAATGGATGACCAGATTTGTAATTTCTAAATTTAAGCATGGCCTACTTACACATTCAAAGTGAAATGGAATGTTGGTTCCTAGCCGGCATACCATTGGAATTGTTGTGTTAATTAATCTACCTAGAATATATAATGATCTTAATCTTAAACTTCCTTGTTGTTTCAGTGTTGGATTTGAACAATATCTGAACTCTGAAAGGAGGGCAGTTGCAATGAGAGGAAAAAGCATGTTGCAGAGTCATGGACATCTTTGAACAACCACAAATTCAAAGATAAGTTTTAGTTTCTCTTTTTTCAACCATTTACATAATATCTATATGAAAACCTATGCATATGAGCTCGACCAGAACTCATTATAACTTCAGACAAGCATTAACAGCTAACTGTTTTACATCCCCTATGAGTTTTTCTCCATGAACTGATATAGCTCATAAGCATATATCTTTGATTAGCTCATAAACATGTATATATGAACATTAACCTTGGAGCATTTAATCTCTGAAATTGTGTTTTTTGTTTATAAATATTAAGCTGAATATGTGTAGGTCCTGAACATTTGCTTCAGCTGAACTGAGTCATTACAGGAAAATGGGCATTTAATGACAAATAATTTTGTCACAGAACTACCTTGTTTAGTCGCGAAATAAAATTTGGAACAAATTTTCTTTTGTCGTCCAATCATCGTCATGGAAACTTTTTATGGTCGCGGGAGATAATTTTGGTGACACCAAATTTTTTGTCGTAGTGTATGTCTTTCAATGACTACCGTAAATTGTCTTCAAAATTCAAAATTAACGTCGATAAATTAGATCATCAAAATTAACTCTGGTGATAATTTTTTTTCTCATTAACTATTTTCATGACAATTTAGTTTTGTCCCAATAATAAGTTCAAGCAACAAAGTACTTTGTCTTTAAATCATACTTTATCAACGAGTGTTTTTGTCTCCAAAGAGCGCTTTGGATGATCGGTACCACCGTTTTTAAAAATGGTTTTTGAGACAAATATTTCAACCATTAAAAATGAGTTTTATACACAAAGAAAATTGGTCCCAAATTTTTTTTATTGACTAATGTATTTAGTTTGCAAAGATTCATTTTACATACAAAAAAACATTGGTCTCGAAATAAAAAAATATTAGTGACAGAAAAAAAATTATGCCAAAATTAGTTTTTGGTGTCCGATATATTTGCTATAGACAAATTTGTTTGTCTCATAATTTTTTTTTCAGGGATGAAATATATCGTCTTAAAAATTATTTTTGGGAGACGAATATATTTTCCTTTGAAAAGTTATTTGTTAACAAAGAATTTTATCCCGAAATAAATCATTTTAGAAACTACAAATTTTATCCATGAAAACAGATTAAACAGACAAATGTTTTTGCTGCAAATAAATTTGGTGACTAATACATTTGCCTTTGACGAAAAATTTGGTGATTAAACGATTTTCTTTTGTCTCCAAATAATTCTTTTAGGCGAGGATAAATTTGGTTTTAAATTTTTATTTGAAGACAAGTAGATTCGCTGCGAAAACCTTTTTTTTTTGCAATCAACTATGTTAATATAAAAGGAAAACCATTTAAACTGAATAATATTCTGATAACTTATGAAATAATTGCACTCATAGCTGCCAATTGAACTATTTAAAAGAAAACACTTCTAAAATACTGAAGAAAACTAATACTCATGTAACTTTAACTAGAAACAAGGAGTAACATAAAACTAAGCACTAAGCAGCTTCTAGATCTTCAATGGTTGGAGAATCAGCTGGACTAAGAACCAATATTTAACCGAGTGCATTGTGCCTGGAAGTTGCATTGCGCTTCCTTAATTTGTTCCATTTTCTTTATGTATAGATTGATTTTTTCGTCACGTGAAACTGGCAATGTATGCCCTTGAAGCCTTTGTCGTCCCTTGAACCTGACAATATATGCCCTTGAGGCCTTAAAATTCTCATGACGATCACCGCATTTCTGAAATTTAAAACTCCGCAAACGAGCACTGAGACTCCGCAATTTGAATAATGGAACAGATAAAAAGAACTAGAAATGATGTTTCACTATATTGATTGTGATATTACCTGCTGCTGCTCTTCTTATACCTTCTTTATTTCCTTGTCGGGATTGTAGATAGGCATAAAATTTACTAACCTGTTAGTCATTTACACAAAACCAGATCAACAGATACAGAGACAAGGAATTGATCACCATATCTAAAGCCAAAAGAGAAGAGAGAAACACAAACTGGATTTGAATCAGTCGGGAATCTTAACGGAAGTGGTCTGGCTGGTTCAACTTAAAAACCACAGAGATGAAACTGATAGATTGTCCAAGCAAGCAACCCACTTGTCGCTGCCACAACCAAAAAGATCAGTAGCCTAACTGCATCATTACAGTGGGGAATTGCCACAATCCACTTGTAACCACTACCCAACAAGTTTCAATACCATCACAACAATGACACTGACAAGAATCTGCAGCACACACGAGATACTGTAACAAAATTAAAGAGACCAATGGCGAAATTTTGTTACAAGATTTGAACGCAGAAGAAGATAAGCAAAATTAAAGAGACCAATGGGTCAAGATTCAGGAGTAAATCAGCAAATCTTGAAAGAATTAGAAGAAATGAGAGGAATGATAAATAACAGGGGAGAAGTAGGTAGAAGACAATTGGATGAAGCAATAGAAGAAGCTGCGAAAACTCCATTTACAAGGGAAGTACAATTAGGAGGAATACCACCGAAATACAATTTTCCCGCATTAACCAGCATTTTCGATGGAACAACGTGTGCAATTCAACACATTAAAGCTTATGTGAGATGCATGTTACTATGGGAAAATCATGATGCGGTTATTTCGCATCCGGCTTAACAGGAGAGGCGTTAAAATGGTTTGAAGGTATACCAAAGAACACAATAACCTCATTCAATCATTTGCAGACCACATTCTTGGGAGCATATATAAGTAATAATTCCTCACGACCTGGTATAGAAGATGTGTTTGGATTAAAACAAAGGATTGGTGAAAGTTTGAAACACTTGACTAAAAGATGGAGAACCATGTGTAGCGAAATGGCTGGCCGTGTAGATGAGAGATATCTCATATTATCATTTATCAATGCTATGTTTGCAACAAACCTATTGTATGTCCAAATTTTCAGAGTCAATAATACAATTACAATGACTGAATTGCGAGAACTTCAAGAAGAATACATTGCGTTGGAGGAAAGACAAAATGAAATGGAATCATATCCAGTTGCGAATACCATCTCACAAGCAGCGAATGCAAGCTTATTACCCAAGCTAATAAATACAGTGGCGAATACTTCGCAAGTACAACAAGAAAAGGTGACAGGAAACAATCCGCAGAAATTGGTAGCTACGGGAAGTCGAGATCAAGAAGAGTATGAAAGAGAAAGAAGTTTCTACAATCGTGAAGGAAATAACAAGATTCAAAGATTCGATCAACGACAAAACACTTATGGATGTCAAAGACCAAACTTTAATAGAGGACAAGGAGGTCATAAGGTAGTATGGGAAGAAATCAAGATGCCATCTCTAAATGCAAGTGTGGAGAAGATATGGGAAGCTATAATCTTGATGGAAAATATACCAACACCGTGGAACCTGGGAACGGAATCACCTCCAAATCAAAGAAGTCATGAATTTTGTTCTTATCATCATTTTCATGGACATACCACAAACGATTGCATTCATGAAAATTTCGCAACTAGAGGAATGTCAGAAACAGATAATTTCCTTTACCGCAGAAGAAGTTCCCGAAGGAGAAGAGATGCATGACAATCCATTGGTAATAAAATTAGAGATTAATCCAAAACCAAAAGAAGATGAGGATGATGAAGCTGAAGATTCGTGGGAAATCAATAGAATCTTAGTCGATACTGAAAGCTTTGTGAACATCTTATTTTATCATACTTATAAAACCATCGGTGGAAGAGATGATGATCTTATACCATCAACATATAAGATATATGGTTTTAATGGTACTGCAAACAAGCCTAAAGGGGAGGTTACTATGCAAATTCCCTTGAAGGGAATATCTTCAGAAATCTCATTCTGTGTTGTTGATGTAGAATCACCCTACAATGTATTAATTGGTCGACCTTGGCTACATGGGATTCTGGGTGTAGCTTCAACTTTCCATCAATGCATCAAATTCCCACACCCCAATGGTGTAGGAATCATAAAGGGAGATTGGGTTGAAGGAAAGAAATATTACGAAACTGAGATAGAATCTTGCGAAGGAAGAGCAAACAAGAAGGAAAACTGGCGACACAAGATCAAGGACGTACAAATAAGTGAGAAGTTGATGGTGGATACAATCGAAAAAAAAGAGAAGAGATGTTACAAAATCAATGCTATCTCAGGATAAAAAGGAAGAACATACCATTACCAAGGAAACCCCACTTAGGGTGCAGTCTCGTAACCATAATCCCTATAGGTAAAAGGGATAAGAGGCTGCGAAAACATTGTTAAGACTGGATGGGACGAGCTAACCTTGTACAGTAGAAGTACGCCTCCTTGAAGGGGCAACCAGGGGGAAGATAAGGGCGGCACCCTCCATTAGGGAGCTGACAAGTGTCTTAAGACGCAAATGTCATGAGGCTTATTATTCGCAAGGATAATTAAGGCTTGTCATATTTGTGCAACATTCCTGAAGAGGCAATAATACAAAAGAAAAAGATAAGATGAGATCAATGGGTTTTCGCATGAAAGTGCAAAGACGTCCTGCGATTTCATCGCAAGACGGCAATGTCATAGGTCTTTATATTCGCAAGAATATTTAGGCCTGTCATATTATCGCAATATTCCTGAAGAGGCCATAATACAGAAGAAAAAGTTAAGGCAAGATCAATGGGTTATTGCATGAAAGTCCAAGGACGTCCTGCGATTTTGTCGCAATGACAAGAGGTGGCATAATAAGACCTTTAATTAGGAAGGCAAAATAAGACCACACATGAATGAGATTTTGAAAAGAAACAAAAATAACTTCGCAAAAGGTTGCGAAATTATACAATAAGAAAAAGTTTGTGAAATCTCTCATTTTGATTCAAATAATAGAGGCAAGTATGGAAATGTATGAAATTAGAAAATGCTATTTGTCTCCATATGAGAGATTTACTCAAAAATTCAAGAATTAATGATTATATTGATTAACTGTATTGCAAAGAAGAATTTTTTTGATTTACGCAGGCCAAAATGAAAGAAACACAAATATACAGAAAGAAGAAATAAATATACAAGTGCTACAAAGAATCAAAGAAGAAATAATGACTATTTCTTGGTTAATCCTTCATTATCTTCATCAGACTTATTTCCTTCTTCATCTGCGTCAGAATCCTCATCACCATCAGAACTTCCATCACTATCAGATTCTTCATCGCTAGCTTCACTATCAGAGATAATCAAATTGGGAGTATTCTGTGGGATTTCCTCTAAAAGACAAGGGTAATCAGAATATGGGATATTATGATCATCACAAACCATATGGATGGTTTGATTGCGAAAATGCGTAGCATTATTCTTAAAATTCTCAATGGTGATTTTGATTTGATTTTTCAATCTAGAATACTTGTCGTTGCGAGAAGAAAGATTCTTTGCGAGTTCCTCCTTTTCAGCTTCAAGTTCTTCATTCTTTTCACGATATCTATTTTCAGAATCTGCGAACAAAAGACAACCAATTATTAACTTGATGAAAATCCATAAGAAGCAAAAGATTAGTAAAGAAGAGCAGTTAGCAACCTTCTCTGTCAGAAATCATGTCTCTAATCAAGGCTGTATGTTCAACTTGGAGAGTAACATTTACGCCTAAATCTTTTCTAACATCATCTAAAATTTTCGCGGCCCAGACAAATTCCTCCTCACTACTTATGAGAAGACGAGAACGAATTTGATTTTCCCTTTCGCAGAGTTCAATATTCTTGCGGTTAGCTTCATCTTGCTCAAGTTGAACTTCAATTAGAGCCTCTTGGAATTTCGCTAGAGCCTTGGCACCTTGATCATAGATACGATCTTTATCATCTATGAGACCGCTAATCTTGGTTCTCAACTCATTGGTTTTCTCTTTGGAATCAATAAGGAGACATTTAAATCTGTTATCTAAGCCTAAACTGGATCTATAATCAATTTCTAAGAGGCGAAATTGTGATCTAAGTTCATTTAGAGAAAGAGATGAAATTCTATTATTAGAAAAGCTATTTAAGGAATTGTTAAGACGTTCAAGAAGGGTATCATTATCTAAGGAATTAGGAAATAAACGAAGAAGGGTAGCTTCATCAGAAAGACCATAAATGTATGCAAAAAGGATCATTTAAATAAGATAAAACAACAAGATGAATGAATAAAGAGAAAAGTAATATACCGTAAAGTTGATTATTAGTTTGTTGAAGACTAGAAATTTTGTTCTTATAAGAGGAAGAATCAGTTTCTAATTGTCTATTCTTCTCGCAAAGACCTTTAACTTCAACTTCTAATTCTTCATTCCTTTTACGAAATTGAAGATTCTTCTTTTCAAGAATTTCGTGTCTTCTCTCT
Source organism: Papaver somniferum (assembly GCF_003573695.1). Lineage (NCBI taxonomy): Eukaryota > Viridiplantae > Streptophyta > Magnoliopsida > Ranunculales > Papaveraceae > Papaver > Papaver somniferum. The sequence continues at coordinate 13,903,228 of NC_039366.1, forward strand.
AGATCTGAGGCAACCGCAAAAGAAGCTTTTCTAGCCTGCGAAAAGAAATAAAAAAAAAATTAATATAAAAAGAGATTTTGAGGTATAACAATGAAGAAGTAAAAAGATAAAAGTATACCAAACTATTGAGAGAATGCAAGAAGTCGGGAGTCACTGATCTAGAAACTACGCGAAGAGAGCTATCACCATCTAGTAAAGGGACATCACAAAGGGTAGAGAGAGCTTTGCAGGTATTTGCGAACTGGCTATCTCCCATTCCTTGTAGAGAATCAGAGAAGAGGCCAGAAATCTTATCCATAGAAGATTCGGGTGGAGAATCTTCAGTTCCAGCGAAATCATCATTATCCTCATCATCCTTGTCACTTTCAGAATTTTCGTTAGGAAAAACATTTGAAGGAGAAGAAGAACGAACATTTCTTTTCTTTGGAGGAGGACCAGTTGATTTTTCTCTGCGAAGAGCACCTTTACCTTTATCGCCAATCTTTGCAGCATCAGCAGATTATTCTACTTCAGCAATAATCTTCGCACACATATAGAAGTAAAAAATGGGAGCATGGGAATAATAGTACCATTTAAAGTCATAAGACAAAATATCTTACCTCATCTGTATATGAGCGAAGAGCTAACAGAGTACTAGATTTCCCAGTCTTGTTATAACTATCTTTTAGTTTTTGGATCTGTGGAATATCGCAAGAGTTAGCGAACATAATAGTAAAAATCAATAAAGAAGTATAAAATGAGTTAAAAGGGATAAGTATACCTCTTTCTCCTTTTCGGGCCAGGAGAAAACCCAAGGTTGATATGCATCGAGATTCGCAGGAAGAACGTTTGATCCAGCAATGTAAGGACCCTTTAGCATTAAAGGAAACAAACACCATTTGTCATCTTTGGATTGGCGAGGAGTTGTGTTTTTACCAGAATGCCAGTCAATATCTTGCATAAGAATTTTGGATTCATCAATGTTATCTTTTCTTCTTAATCGAATACCCCAGCGAGTATTCTCTTTCTTCATGGAGATAAGTTCGTAATTTTCAAAGAAATTCGCCGCTGTATACTTCTCAGCAACTTTTTCTAGGTCTGCGAATTTTGGATCCCTAAGTTCACTGGAGTAAAGATATCCTCTACCAGCACCACGATTAGCGAACTCTAGCATTAGACAGATGCAATCCCCACTTAGTTGAAAAATGGCTCGCGAAAATCCCGGATGCGCGAGAATTTCATAAAATAAAGGAATGTATGGGTTATAAAGAGGAAGAGGGAGACCTGCGAGAATTTGACCTAGCAAAATTATGATTGATTGATCATCACAATTTTGATTGGAGAAAAGTTTGACAGAAAGAATTAATTTGGCATTCACATCAGGAATCGGGGAGAGTGTAAGACCTTTATTAGCAAAATCTTTTTGGACATCTTGTAGATTCTTCTCATATCTATGACCACTTGGAGCCATGATTGAATAAAGGGTATGTGAATGTATGGAAAGTAAAAGAATTGAAGGAAGAAAAAATTACAGCAGCAGAATTTGCAGAAGAATGACAGAGTTGCAGAGATGAGAGAATAAAAATAGAAGAGAAAGTAAAGAGAAAAGTGGAAAGAGGGAGGGAGAAGAGTATATAAAGAAAATTTACTTCTCGAAGAAATAAACACCATTAAGACGAAGAGACGTGAGCGGTTGAAAAGTAGCGGTTACAAAAGACGTGTCAAGAAATAAGTGGAAGAGAGAGTACGTGTGATAAATGTGGAATATGAAAAGATAAGTAGTTGCGACATTTCTCACATCATTCTCTACTTTGCAGAGAATATTTGAGAAGAGGCAAGATGTAGGATCAGATTCTCGCAACAATTGTGTCTCATCGAAATTATCAATGGAATTGCACAATAGCGTCGCAAAACAGTTCCAGAAAACAACGTATATCATGGGAAAGATGTGATAGTCTTGCGAAAATTAGAGAACTTGCGAAGTTAACATTTGTAAGGTTGCGAGAATGTCGCAAACCATATCCGAAAATAAAGGACAGATTAGCTGTCATCCACTATGTATTTCCTTATAAATAGTCATTCGAGTTGTAAAAGAGGGGGGGATATTTTTTGAGTGAGAGACAAGTAAATAGGAGAGAGAAAGTTCAGAACAAAGATCATTCTTGATTTTTTTTATTTTTCTTGTCTTTTAAGAACATTCAGAATTTAACCAATAAAATTAAGAGCGTTAACCTAAATGAGCTGATCAACAACGAAATCATATGAGAGGTGTAGTGAAGGATTTCCTGCAACTACACACCAAAAATGGGTCTTTAAAGGCTAATTTCCCAAAAAAGAATTGATAATAAACTAGATTCTAACATCAGAAATTGGACATTTGACATAAAATGTTTTTCTGACCTACGATGAACTGAAAACCCGGAAAATCCTCTTCCTCACCTTAATAAATGTTTCTTTTCTTCCAAACCAAATTTTATGTTGTTGAAACAATTATCGACCTTTGAATTGGCAGAAATTCTGAAGAATGTGATCAGTGAGTTGATTTAAATTCTTATTGCAAGTTTAGATTTCGGATTTATGTGAAATTTGATGAACAAAATCGAATTTCTGTAAATGAATTAATAAGGAACAAGACTGTGACATTATATTAAGATCAGAGACTCTATACAGATTTTTATTTTGACCTACGTGATCTAATCCAATTTCTAATCGAGAATCCGTTTTGAAGTGCACAAAATAGGTAGATTTCAATTCACTAATCAGTTTATTAGACATGAATCCGGTTGTATTATAGACTATCGAGGTAATAATGCAAACTTGTGTTATGAGGAGATTATCATATTGAGCTGGACATGTCTAGGACTAATAGTATATATGTTTTGAACAACAAGGTTGATCTGATTTTTAATCGGGAATCCATTTTGAGAATGAGATTGATGAAATAGAAATAAATATTGAGTTTCATATTTTCTAATTTGTAATTTTGATCCACAACGAACTAATCGATATTATTTTAGTAAGTAATAAATCTTGAGTTTCAGATAAAGAAATGATAACAAACGAAATTCCGACATTCGAGGTTGAACACCCGTCTAAAGATGTATTTGACCTACAACAAACTGAAGATTATCCTGATGAATAGTAAATATAAGTTTCTGAGATCGAACTTATATCGAACAAGATTTGGATATAAGATGCACAAATATGGATTGATAAGTAATTTGTTGATCTAGCGGGGTCGATTTTATTCCTAGAAACATACTCTGGTTCACATTGTTAGAGATAAACCTCTAGTGGATATTTTGATCAACCAAATATGGAAAAGAGCAGATCTTGCGGTTCAGTAGTACATTTAGAGATCCATTAAAGATATTTCGGGTGATCGGAGTGATGAGGAATACGACGGTTCACATTGCTAGAGATAGACCACTGGTATACATTCTTATCAACTGTATATTAAATAAAGCAGACTTGGATACTATTCAGGAAGATGCTTAGTTTTTTATTTTCCTAAAATCACTTCCTCTGAAGTTTATTGAGAGATTAGCTTAGGTAGATGCTTAAAAGTGTCCCTTTTCAGTTTGTTAAGTGAGGGTCTCTGCATTGTTAGTTTTTTTAGTATTTTATGAGTGTCGGGTCTTTTGAACATTTTTCAGTAATATCAAAGAATGTCTAGTTGCTTTTTTAGAAGTGTTTTTTTTCCTCCCTTTAATGGCTTGATTTATTATCTAGTCACTTCATCATTCTTTAATGGCATTTTTTATGTCTTCTTAGTTCTATTTGTTCTAAACTAGTGCCAACTCTTTTTCTCCGACTATGGTCAGTGATCTTATTGATGACTCCACAAACTCATGGAATGTTTTGGATTTTGCTGCTTTTACTCTTGACATTGCTAAGGAAGTAAGGCACTAAGGCTGTAACTAGAATTAGATATGGACAGAATGACTCTGTTAGATTGAATCCTGAAAAGTCTGAAGCATTTAGTACTAAGTCGTTATACTATTTTATTAAACCTTTCTCTAATGATATAAACATATCTTGGGATAGGGCGTGCAATATCAACTGTTCATCTACAAGTGTATTCAGAATATGCTGCCTCTTATCTCTATTCTCTCTAGATACACTACGGTAGTTAACAATTGAACTTTTTGTGATTACCACGACGAGACAATGGAGCATCCTTTTCTCCAATGTTCTTTTTCAAGGAGTTTCTGGTTTGTCAACACTGCCAACCCCTTGTCTTCAGGATTGATACCTATTTCTGTTAAAAATTGGATTCTTGGTTGGAATACTAACCCTAGATTTTGTGCCTCAGTTCTCTGGCACATTTGAAAGGCTAGATGCTAGAAGATTTTCGAGAAAACACATCCTAACCCAGGAAACATCCAATCTATGGCTAGAACTTTCAAAAACTTAGTCCTACGCAGCAAAATGTGTTGACTGCACCAAATGGGAATTGTGGAGGCACTTGTTCAGTTTTTTGGGAGATCTCTTTTGGAAACCAAGATATCATCATAGAGTCCAGCTGCAATAATCTCGTTAAAGAAGTCAATGGAGAGATAAACCAAATGGGATGGCAATCAAAGTTTACCGGAAAAGCTAAAACCACAAACCTTTTGAATTATGATAGCTTTAAGAATTTAAATTTTTTCTATGTTGAAGGCTAATCAGGCAGCTTTTGCATTAGCCCACTAAGTTAATGCAAACTCTACATGTTCAAATACAGTAAAACTTCGATAAATTAATAGCCTTGGGACTGGAAAAAATTATTATTTTAGCGAAGTTATTAATTTATCGAGTTAAAATTTATCCTGTACAAGCCTAGTTTGGACCGGAGAATTTTATTATTTTAGAGAAGTAATTAATTTATCGAAGTTCTACTATAGCTCTTATCACCGAGTATGATTTTTCACATTTTGAGCACGGACAGGGATAAAGCTACTGAACTGGACGACATCCGGATTACAGTGGTTACCTTTATGTAATTTTTCTTTTGGTTATCGAAAATTAAGAAAGAGAAAAAAAATAAGTGGAGGACTACAACAAGCACTATGTAATGTGCAGTAGCAACAGACAACACCTAAGCTGAATGGATGAAATTACAGATGGCCGAAGTACAAATTACTGGAACGCTCGTTTTTGTTCGGGTCAGTTGGGCTTCTTCACTCGGGGCTGCCTCCTTTATAAATTTATTAAACAGAGATCCTGATTACCTTTCCTTCCCGATTTCAGTCGTGACCAGTCCAATTGTGCGAGTAAAAGTAATATTGTTAATTGGGTGGAAACGTTTTACGACCGGTCTATTAATATTCTAACAGAAAAAGTCAAGAATCTCTTACCAAGTGATGGCAACTCGTATTAACTATCATATCTTTAAATATTTAGTGGAATTTGAGAAATATTCACATCCAAAAACAAACAAAAAGTGTTTAAACTGATCCGTTTATAAATCATTTTGGATATGCTCTTTGATATCTACATTTATAATTTTTTGAAGGGGAAAGGGCAACTAAATTCATAATATTAATATTTTATTTGTCACCTATATTTTTTTTAGTGTCTAAAATTTTGTTGTTGTAAATTCATATTTTATTGGCAACTATCTTTTGCCTCTAATATATAAGTAATCCTAACAATAAATTATTTAGTCACCGGAAAATTTTTGTTGTGTCTAAAATTTGGTCACTGTAAATTTGTTTCCAGGGACTATTCTTGTTTGCGGCAAAAAAATCACGATAGCATTAATATTTTATTTCTCGCCTAAAATTTATATTTTGGCAAAGTATTCTAGATGCCAAAACACTATGGCGACAAAGTCTCATCCCGTCACAGTTAAAAGTTACTAACGATCGATGGGTATTGTCACCCTATATATATTTAACGAGAAAACAAAATAATGGTTACAAACTATGTTTTTTGCGACCGCTGTCTATCATTGTCAGTATAAGTAAAATTCGTGACTGGAAAAATTCTCGCTGAATAAATCATTAGCGACAGAGGAAATTGTGACAAGTTTTTTGTTGTCATCCATAATTTCGGTGACAATTCTAAAGACCAAATAGTTTTTTTGTCGCAAACATAATATTTATACAAACAATTTTACGATTCGTCACATGTGAATATGTTTTCTGACAAAAAAAATGTTGATGGAAAAACGTTTGTCACTAAATGCCCATTTTCTTGTAGTGAGTGGTGAAGTTACAACAAATTAAGAGAACAATAAAATTGGTACAACAGTCGAAGCTTGCTGGAAGACCAGCTAATAAGAGTCATGGTGAATAGATGCAACGCTTTAAACTGGGTTTGAGCATCTTGGCTATCAGAGGAAGATTCTCAATGATGAACTGATGGTAAAACCTTGCTCCTGAGTTGAGCCAATTCTTTATCTTAAGCTTGTAATATGAATATAGGTTAACTTTTTTCGACTTAGTGTTGGAAGTTTTCCAGATTTGGAAGTTGCAGTATTTTTGTTAGTTGAAATTGGTAAACTGAATATGACATTCAATACAAATTGAGTTTTAAAGTCATTATCAATTCGGTTTTGTTAAATTCAGTTTAGAAATCAATATTAATTTAATTGTGGTTCAGGTTCTATTTTTTGATTCAGTTGATTCAGCTGAATCAATATCAGATTTTTTTTAATAAAATATCATTAATAAAAACTATTGGGTCTATCGGTACTTGTCAATCAACTGTTGATGAAAATAGTTTTTTAAAAAATTCAACGTTTGCAAGACACAGTCGTTGTGAGAAAAACCACTTCTAGATTACTGCTGCTGGACACAGTCGTTTTTAGCGGTATAACTTTTTGTCCTGATAGTGGTTTAACTTCTATTTTCCACAAGTGATATTTGTATGGATATGTAGAGGTTATTACAATAAAAAATAGATAAATTAATAGCATTGGGATCCGAGGAAACTATGGAAAAAATTTTGATCTCGCAGAGTGAGACCAAAACTAAATTCGCAGTTGTAGGATCGTCCGATGATAAAGACATCATTAAACTATGGTATCTTTTCCGAATATTTCAAATACCATACTTCTTCCTTTCTCGATATAAACCTAAAATTTTAATTTGTCAACCGGAAATCAAAACTCGTGCTTGCGTAATAAAATCTCAAAACGAAGCCTCTCAGTATTAAAAACCTCTCGCAGACCTCTCAGTGTTAATACTCCCCTCTCACGGTGTGTAGCATCACAAACTTATGCTTGCTTGCTTCGTTCACTATCACAAGATATTATGTTTGCTTCGTTCACTTCACTGTAGTAATTTGACACTACAAGATACAAATATCTTCTTCACAAGATTATCAGCCACAGTGTAATCTACTTAATAAGCTTAAATTTACTTCTTGGTTTTTATTTGTATCTTAATTTAACCGTACTGAGTCTTTCCGCCAATGTGGCAATGAAGATGAGAAAAATAGATTTAATAAAAGGAAAAAAGTTACAAAACAGAGTTGCATGAAAAGGAAAAGAAAAAAACAATAGGTTGATGTAAGATTCCATCCCAAGCAAAGACAACATCAAATTTAAAAGAGAATTGTTTGTTGAAAGCATCCCCAAACTAGAAGATGAGCATTTGTAGAGCTGTCTAACAGGGAGGTCGTGTGTTTCTTTGATTTCTTTCATGCGATTTTCCCATATATGGTGGCAGCTGGAACGTAAGGCCATGTGATTTTTCCGGATTCTCGAATGCCTTTTGCTGACTACTTGGAGAGACAGTTTTTTTGATTAAATAGGCTCTAGTTTTGAATTCCTGGATATATAAGACGAGCAAAATATGGCTATCTTTCAAATAACCAAAAATTCAAATTCTCTCGTTTTAATACCTAGTTTAATTGGGGGTCATAACTTCTAATTGGGGACCATGCATTACGGGACAAAAAAGGTCACCAATCCTAATTTGGGTCACCCCTTAAAAAAATATTTTCTAAATGGCAAAACTGCCCTTATATGATTAGTATTAGGAATTAATTAGTTTGATTAGTGTGGTAAGTGTATTTAGATTAAAATCTGATTTTAGGAAAAAAAATTGTGGAAAATGTGTTTTATGTGTTGAGAAGAAGAGGAGGAGTTTTGAGAGGAAAACCTAGGGTTTTACAAATAAGTGATTCAAGGGGAGGGAATGAGATTGGTGAAGCTTCAAATAACAACAATGATTGTGTTGATGGTAAGATTGTCTCAACTAATGATATGAGTTGGATGTTTGATGAGGAGATGTTGATAGAGGAAGGCCACCATTGAAACATCCAGTGTTAGGGTCGTTATAGTTGGGTGTAGGATAAACTAACGAATCTGTGTAGTCGTCAGCCTTTTTGAGATTATTTTGACGACTTTCACCTGCAACTTTTACATGTTATGAAAAATCATTAGCGTTGTTTGATGAACATTGACGACTCTTTCAGCTAGGTCACGCAGAGTCGTTAGTATTTTTTCTTTTAATGTTGCCGACTCTAGTCTAGGGATTATATACTACTGACGACTTTATCGTTTTCTCCAACAGAAGGCAGTTTAAGTTCAACCCAGAGTCGTTACGCACTAATTTGGGGTCGTCAAACTACAGTCGTCATCTTCAACCTAATATGGCGACGACTCTATTCTAACAGGTTAACGATTTTGGGGTCGTCAAACTACAGTCGTCATCTTCAACCTAATATTTACACTAACATGTTAACGATTTTTCATAGAAAAAGCATGCAATGTAAGAGTCGTTAGGGTATTATTTCTTCAATACTAACGACTCTTACTCTGTAACCTCTATTTTTCAGTTACCAATCTCGATTACACAATCAAAAAACAACCAAAACATCGAATAGGAGGTGGGTTTAAGTTCACGTACCCTCTAATTGGAGGTGGAGAAGAGAAAGGGAGGAGAAGAAGATGAAGATGAAAAGAGAAACTTATTTTCTCTTTGATTTAATTAGGATATATAGATTAGGAACCTTAATTAGAATAGTTAATTAGTGAAACTGATTTTCAATTAATGAAGGATAAATAGTATATTCATATTGCGATATTTACACCCCTAAATTGTTTTGGGGGCAAACAAAATTTCATGGCCCCCGATTAAAAGTTATGGCCCCAACTAAACTAGGTTTTAATATCCTTCGTGGTTATTTCACCCAAACCTTATAATTGTTTTTTATATCCACTTGCTAAAATACCCTTATCCTCTTTTGTCACCCGACGAATACAACCTCTTCGTCTTCTTCCTTTTTATTTTCTTCTTTTGATTGAAACAACCTCCTCTTCTTATTCAGTTTGGTAAGGATGAGTTAACATGGGCAAGAAACACAGATCTGTTGATTGATGAAGAGGGATTTCAGCAACACAAAGAATGATAAGTCTCGAATTCGTCGCAATTTGGTGGAGTTTCAAGATCAGAAATGGAATCTAGGGTTGCTGATGAATAAATTAATGATTCTGGTGATGATAAGAATCTAAAAAAGGATGAGTAAGCTTTGGTTTTAGTTTAATTCGAGGTATGAGAAGATTTGGCATCTGAAATTGTTGAATTGACTGATTTTTTTCATTATTAGGTTTTGGGTACTCTGTTTTTGTTAACGTTTGGGGATTTTGCTTAGAAATGTCAATATATAACTTAATCTCATGAATGAACAAACACCCATGAACTATTTTTAGTTATTAAGTTATGTTTTGTGTTGAATTTTTAATGTTCATGAAGGAATTTTGATTTTGATGTACATTTTGATAGATGGTGTTGAAGGAAGTTGAATCTGGAGGAAGAAAAATAGTAGCGGTAGTGGTGATAGGAGTTTTGTGTTCAATGACTATCAACTGGCGGAGCTATTGGATGGGTTCATTCTGTTTCAAGTAACTGGGTTCATTTTGTTTCTGCAGTATATAATTTTTGCTAAAAGAATTGATAGCTTGACTTACGTTTGCAGGTATATTGTCCTGGTTCACTACAGAGATGTCAACCAGGTATGTTAGTAGGACTTGATGATAGTAATACACGAAACACATATCACTCCAATTTGTTCAGGCTTAAAATTAAGATCAAAGTCAGAAATTGAAAGACAGAAAGTGAAACACTTATCAGCGGTGGTGGGATTAAAGAGATTTTGTTGAACCTTGATGTCAGAGGCAACGTTGGCGGCAGACATGGAAACAGAATTCATATGATTTGGTTGTGAAGATAATAAGAACATAAATAATTTGAATAATCTAATGAAGTAGCTGGTTATTAATTTCTTTGTTTGTGTTTCTAATTGTCTTGTAGGTTCCCTTCCAGGTTCCATTTCCCGAATCATAAACAAAGGAAGAACCTTGTGATTCTCATTGTTGGAATCAACTACTTTTACTGCAGTATTACGATTTGGAAGCAGCTTCATATATATATATATATATAATTGTCATTTGTGTGTGTCTTATGCTGTTTCAATATTATGAAGTTGATAAAGCGTTCTTGTTGCCAGACCAATAGTTGATAAAGTATTATTTATTTCAAAACAAGATGCACCCGAGTGCATAATGTATATTCTGACAAAAAAATAGGTTTGGGCCGAAATGCATCCGAGTGCATAATGTATATTTTTTTTTCGAAATTTGTGTCGTCCTTTTTATTTTTCTTCTTTAATACTTGTTTTCGGTTGATGCTTTGATAGTGAATGTGATGGTAATGGTGTTGAATTTATTGTTCGAGATCATGAAATAATAATTTTGGTAGTGTACAATATATTGCGAGAATTACTAGGATGAATTTATTAAGTACATAAGATGCACCCGAGTGCATACTGTACAATTCTGACGGGAAATAGGTTTTGGCTGGTTGCATCCGAGTGCATAATGTATATTTTCTTGGTTTTTGTAGCAAAAATATTTTACATAGCTTGCACCTAGGTGCATATACATATTTTTATATGATTTAAATTTTGGCCAAGTTGCAATTAGTTGTATAATGCATATTTTTATAGGAAATAAATTTGGTCAAGTTGCACCTGAGTGCATAATGTTTCCTCGACCTAGTTTAAAATAATTTTTTTTTTTTGGAATTTCATATCAACAATGGATCTTGTTTCGTAGAGATTTTCGAGCCCTTTTTGAATGTATAAATTTTATTAACATCCGTCTTATATTTTTGAAGTTATGACCTTTCTCGCGATTAATTTTAAATTGGAGAGAGAAAATAAATATAAGAGATAAAACAATATAATAAAGAATAAAGTCTAAAATAAAGAACGCGCGATCGGGGATATTGAAACTAATTGAGGGATATAAATTACTTCCCCAACCAATAGTGTTTGCTAAGGGGTGTTTTATGGGGTAAAAATACTAAAATACCCTTCCCTCAAAATCAAAATCTAAAAACTTAAAATCAAAAAACGAAATTATATCCCCCATTTACATCTTCACTTCTTATTAATCTCTTTGAGGTTAGGGTTTTGAAACCCAAATATTCCACATTCCCTTTCAAATTCTAAAATTTCCCCACTCCCTTTCAAATTATCTTCTCCTTCTCCGCCGGCTCCTCACTTTGAAAAAGATTTCTTTCTTTTTTTACATTTAAAAGTGATGAAGACCACGCCGGAAGTGATGAAGACATGCCAGAAGTGACCAAGACCATGCCGGTAGTGATGAAGACAATGCCGGTAGTGATGAAGACCATGCCGGTAGTGATGAAGACAATGCCGGAGGTGATGAAGAGCATGCCGGTAGTGATGAAGACCATGTCAGAATTTTTTTTACATCACCGGAAGTGATGAAGACCATGCCGGAATTGATGAAGACCATGTCGGGAAACGGTGTCGGCATGCTTAGTAACTAACATTCAATGTCGTAACTAAATGCCGACATGCTCGATAGAAATCTATCAAGGGGGTAGTCAAGTGGAAAAAAATTTAAATTTCCTGGATATTTTACATCATGTGCCGGCAGAGAAATTTAAGCAACATACTATGCCTGTAGCAGTACTGGCATGCTCGAGAATTAATTAACTGTGTCGGAAGACTGGTTAAAACCAGAAAAAAATTCAAAACAGAATAGGTTTTGAATTTCAAAACCAAAAAAATTTCAGGTCGAACACAACCGGGAAGGGCTACGCCTCCCATGGACCCCTGCATAGCGTACCTGCATATTTTTTGGTTAAATACTATGCCGGCTTCAATTTCAAAATGGGGGATAAGCTCGGTGCCGGCATGGGCGTGGTATGAATACCATGCCGATATGGCTGCTTCCGTCATTGTATTCATACCACGTCCATGTCGACACCGAGCTTTTTCAGCTGCAAAAATGGTGGATTTAAAGAAAAAAATTCAAATTTTCAACCTGTTAGCAGCAATTCTCTCTTCACAATCATCCTCCATTTTCACCAAAAAAAGTTCCATTTCAAATACTTTTTCTCTCCTTCTACTCTCACCTCACTCACCCAAATACAAATAAATATACACACTAATCATTTAACAAATACTTAAGATTTTTTTTAATTATAATTAATCACTAAACCTGATTGGTGAGGGGTAGATTAGGTATTAGGTAAAATACATATATAAGGGTGACACTGGTTTGATATTTGGATCACGTTTTTGTCCTTTTCCTCTATTCCCAATCTCGCGTTTAAAATAAAGGGTATATATGACTAAATTATCTTGTGTCTTTTTCACCAAGACTCATTTTTACTTGTCCTCTACTCCTATACTTTATGGGTTCTGGTCATATGACCCATTTTCCGCTTGGAGAGAAGGCTCATGACAGAGATGGGAAAGTTGAGTTGATGGTATAAAAGCAAGATGAGTTCCCAAAGAGTTGAATTGAGAGTTGATTTTAATAATGTTGTCGACATTGCCGTCGCTGATCGATCATAGAAGTAGAATCGGAAGAGTTAATATGCGGAATCCAACTGAGAAAACTAGCTGTTGACGTTGTAACATACTACGCATTCTAGGATAAAGATTATTTGGTGCCAGAAATAAAGAAGAACATGTAGTCGTGTATTTGTAAAAACTTATATAGATATATGAAATATTTGGACAATATACGGTGGTTAGTTTTGAAAATCCGCGAAGCTAACTGTGGTTAATTCCACAGTTTAGTGATGTCACATCTGTTTGATCCAGTGGCTGTATAGCTATGAGTTCATTTTTGATCTCGCAGAGCGGGATCAATTTTTTTTCCGGAAACTATGTATTATTTTAGCGAAGTTATTAATTTATCGAGTTAAAATTTAGCCTGTACAAGCCTAATTGGGACCTAATTTTTTTAATTATTTTAGCGAAATATTTAATTTAACGAAGATTAATTTATGGAAGTTCTACCATCTAAAGACTTAAAGGCCAAGACAAATAAAGCTCCCATGTTGAACGGTGAGGAAACCCTCGCTTCCTATTGGTCGAAATAAGCCTTTTTTGAGTTTTATGAAACGAGCGTTTTGGTGAGGCACTTGGCAACGTATAGTTGGTTTTGAAAAGAATAGGAAAAAGATTAAAAAAGGAAACCAAATTCAATATTTAGGTGAAGACACTTGGCAACGTATGATTGGTTTAAAAATTACAAATTTAAGGAAAACATAACTTAACGTATTTGGAATTTTATGGAAGTCTGAAATCAATTTAGAAATCGAGTAACTACTATATTAGGACTCTTTTTTTTCCAAATTAATATATAAAGGGAAAAAAATCCACATACCCAGAATTTGAATACGGAAAAAAAAATACGGAAATGCTATTCACCTCCCTATTCTCCACCTTCCTACTCTGCTCCCTCCAATCTACACCACATATCTAGAATTTGAATCACATTCAGGTACAGGTGGGGTTCACCATTTCCCAGATGTGGGGTTTAGATTGGACGGAGCAGAGTAGGGAGGTGGAAAATAGGGAGCTGAATAGCACCACCGAAATAAATATTAGAACTTTTTTTTCCAAATTAATATGTAAAGGGGAAAAAATCCATATATTTTCTGCAAAAAGAAAATAGAAAAAAATAAATAAAATCTGCACATATTCTCTACCAATTTAATGTATATGCCCCACCACACCAAATCAAACTTGTATTACCACGAGGCGCACACCAAATCAAGAATGCGTTGCCATGGGGTGGGGCTAAGCCCTGCGCACACAAAGTTAAAAGAAAAAAATAAATAAAATCTACACATATTTTCCACCTATTTAATATATTTGCCCCGCCACACCAAATCAAAAATATATCGCCACGGGGAGGGATGAATCCCAATGCACACCAAATAAAAAATGCTTTGCCACGGGGCAACGAGAAGCCCCGCGTAATATTTGTAAGGTTGCGATAATATCGCAGACCATACCCGAAAATAAAGGACAGATTAGCTGTCATCCACTATGTATTTCCTTATAAATAGTCGTTCAAGTTGTAAAGAGGGGACAAATCTTTTTTGGGTAAGAAACAAGTAAATGGAGAGAGAAAGTTTAGAGAAGAGATCATTCTTGATTTCTTTATCTTTTCTTGTAAGAACATTCAAAGATTAATCAATAAAATTAAGAGTGTAAACCTAAAAATGAGTTGATTAATAATGAAATCATATGAGGGGTGTAGTGTAGGATTTCCTGCAACTGCATAATGGCGCTAGAAACAGGGACTGAAGATCGAAATTTGTAGATTGTTGTTGAGAATATTCAAATCAAGAAAGTGATTAAATAAATCAGTGAATCAGTTAGAAGAAAGATGAATAGAATTAATGAAGATGACAAAAGATTGGAGTGTAATATGATAACAAAAACGATGATTAACGAATTCCATGAAAACATCAAAGGAAGAATACATAAACGAAATTTTGAAGGAAGGAAAGTTATGGCGGTAGAAAAGACATCACCCTTGAAAGATTGGGAAAAGAAAAAAATTACATTCATGGCGGCAGAAATACCAAAAGAAAATTTGAACCACACATCTCCATTGGTTATCACAGTGCCTATTACGCGAAAAAAGAAGGAGACAACGACAAAATCCACAGGAGAATGGATATTGAACAGAACTTTAATCGATACAGGAATTTCAGTGGATATAATATTTTATTACGCATTCCGGGGAATGGGATTTAAAGATGAAGAAATGTCCAGTTCAACATATTTTGTTCACGGCTTTGGAAAGTCCACAACAAAACCTAAAGGAGAGATAGTGGTACGAATTCCACTTGGAGAAATCGAAACATATGTAACGTTGTGTGTGGTGGATATGGAATCACCATATAATATGTTATTAGGAAGACCCTGGATACATGCGATAAAAGCTGTGGTATCAACGTTGCATCAATGTATTAAATTCCCCACACCAAATGGAATAGGTGAAATCAGAGGAGATGTTGACAATGCGAAATTATGTCATCAGATTGAAGTAAAGCATTATGAAGTACAAGCAAAAAAGAAACAATTTCGCAGAAAGTTGGCAAAGGAAGCAAAGAAAGAAGAAGAATTTAGAGTATATATGATAAGGGCAAAAGAAGGCAAAGGAATACCCAGCGAAATTTCGGAAGAAGGAGAAGGACCTATGAAAATAATAAAAGAACCAACACCAATGGGAGAACCTAAACCCACTTACACTGCCGCAGAACCAACAAAAGAAATAAACGTTGGGATTATAGAAGAACCTCTAATATTGAGAATTGGAACCAAAATGGATATGGAAGAAGAAGAAAGAACTATTAACTTGTTGCGAGAATATAAAGATGTTTTCGCAGGAAACATGGATGAGATACCGAGAATAGATCCATCAATTGGATGCCACAAGTTGGAGATTAACAAAAATGTGAGACCATTTAAACAGAGAATAAGAAAAATTACAACAACTTACCATTCCCAAATAGAAGAAGAACTACAGAAAATGCTTGAGGCGGGAATCATAAGAGAAGCTAAATATCCAGAATGGATAGCGAATATGGTCATTGTCCCAAAGAAAAACAAAGGAATCAGGATTTGCATAGATTTCACTGATTTAAACAAATCTTGCCCCAAAGATAGTTTTCCGTTACCAGATATTCCTCAAATGGTGGAATCCGCAGCGGGAAATAATAGGGTATCATCTTTAGATGGATACAAATGGTATAACCAAATCCCTCTCGCTGAAGAAGATCAAGAACATACTGTTTTCTTTGCCCCTAGAGGTTTATATTGTTACACGAAAATGCCATTTGGTTTGCGAACTGCAGGAGCGACATACCAACGAATGATAGAGTAGGTGTTCGCAAAATGGATACACAAAACATTAGAAGTATACGTGGATGACATGTTAGTAAAGAGTAAAGAAGCTAAAGACCATGTACAAGACCCGAGGGAGATTTTTGAACAAATGTGGTAGTATAACATTAAATTGAATCCTGAGAAGTGAACTATTGGAGTTGCATCGGAAAAAATTTTAGGCTACATTGTATCAAAAGAAGGAATACAGGTTGATCCAGAAAAAGTGCAAGCAGTTCGTGACATGCCAACACCAGCAACAATAAAAGATGTACAGAAGTTGAATGGGATTCTAGCTTCGTTGGGGAGATTCATTTCGCGATCATCAGATAAATGCAAATATGTTTTCGATATACTCAAGAAGGGTGCGAAATTTAAATGGACTGATGAATGTTAAAAAGCTTTTCAAGGAATCAAATAACATCTTATGAATACAACTATTTTACAAAAAGCAGAATCAGGAGAAGAATTGTTGATCTATCTTGCGACGACGTCGCATGCATTAAGTGTTCTGTTATTGCGAGTAGACGCGGGAGTGGAAAAACCCATTTATTACATTAGCAAAACTTTTAATACTGCTGAGAAGAATTACTCAAAGATTGAAAAGTTAATCTTAGCATTAGTTTATGCATCATTTAAGCTCCGCATATACTTTCAAGCACACAAGATAAAGGTATTAACAAAAGTACCAATTGAATCAGTGATGAAGAATTCTAAAAGATCAGGAAGAGTGGAGAGATTGAATGCACAAGTAGGCCACTTTGATATTAAATATGAAATTTTGTCTTCACCAAAATCACAAGTTGTTGCAGATTTCTTGGCAGAGTTTCCTTTAGAAGAAGACGAAGAAGTAGAAGAAATGATGGATGTAGAAGAAGAACATGGAGATCCAAAAGATTTATTAACAGAACCAAATAGATGGGAGATATTGGTATATGGATTATCAAATGGAGAAGTAAATGGAGTTGTAATTGTTTTAATTTTTCCAGAAGGAATAAAAATGGCTTTTTCATTCAGATTGGAATTTGCATCCACTAATAATGAAACAGAATATGAAGCTGTGGTACATGCCTTAAAATTCGCAATAAAAATGAAACTAGAAAATGCCAGGATCACTACTGATTCACATCTAGTTATTCGCCAAATAAAGGGAGAGTATACTACAAATGAACCATCCTTGAAGAAATACAAGAAGCTGGTTGAAGAATTGTCAACGAAAATCACAAAAATAAAATGGAGACACATTTCAAGAAATGATAACAGACTCGCAGACGCTTTTGCTTTCATCTCAAGCATGATGATAGATCCAACTGCGAGATGCATAAAAATACAAACACTTCTGTCACCATCAATCAATAAAGAAGAAGAAGACGTGGACGTGATGATAATAGACAATGAAGAAGAAAAACAAATGAACAATATCGCAGACTGGAGAATGGAACTTCATGCATATTTGGCGAAAGGAGAAACACCAAGAAATAGATTGGAAACACACAAGTTAAAAAGACGTGCAACGAATTATGAATTTAGAGATGAGTTGCTATACCGAAAATCCTGTAATGGACCATCACTTAGATGTTTGACACGAGAGGAAGGAGAAAAGGTGCTAAAAATGTTACATAGTGGGGATGCTGGCAATCATAGTGGAGGAAGATCTTTGGCACATAGAGCAAAAATGCAAGGTTATTACTGGCCATATATGCATGAAGATTCAAAACAAATATCAAGACGTTGCGAAGATTGTCAGCGACATGGAAAGAAAAAACATGTACTTGAAGCACCATTGTCATCTTCAACTAGTGTATGGCCTTTTGGAAAGTGGGGCTTAGATATTGTGGGGCCATTTTTACCAGGATCTGGACAAAGAAGATACTTAATAGTCGCAACAGATTATTTCACAAAATGGACAGAAGTGAAGGCAGTACAGCATATTCGGGACAAATATATCTTTACATTCATATTCGAAAATATCATTTGAAGATTTGGAATTCCTGCACAGTTGGTATCTGATAATGGGAAACAATTTGAAGGACAAAATATAGAAATGCTACTTAATGCATTCAAGATAAAATGTGGAAAATCTACTCCTTTGTATCCACAAGCTAATGGGAAAGTAGAAGCAACAAACAAAACAATTTCAGATATATTAAAGAAGAAATTGGAAGGACATCACAGAGCATGGTGTGAACAAGTACATAATGCAGTATGGGCTTATAATACAACTAGAAGAAAAGCTACTGGAATGTCACCTTTTTGTTTACATACAGAGTTGAAGCGGTGTTACCAACAGAAGTTGTTATTCCGACAACAAAAAGAGAAGCTTGGGAGAAAAATTTTAGTGCGGGCTTGATTTTAAATAAACTTGCCGAATTACAAGAAAGAAGAGAAAAAGCTTTACAACATATGGAGAATTGTCATCGAAGATTAGCCCGAGAATATAATAAACGTGTCAAAATACGCGAATTTCAACCAGGAGATTTAGTTCTGCGAGAAACACCAATATATCAGCGAGAAAATGGTGGAAAATTAGCGAAAAAATGGGATGGAACTTACATCATTAAGGAGATAGTTGGAACAGGAGCTTATATATTAATGGATCCAGAAGGAAGAGATGTTGGTCATAGATTAGACAGACCATGGAACAGGTTGTACTTAAAAAGATATTATCCGTAAAAAGCTTGGAGAATTTATGGATTCTGAAAGAATGATTGCAGGATTACTCATATCAAAACAAGATCATGATGTGCGAAATTTTCGCAAAGATAATCGCAGAACAATGACATAAAAGAAAGGGGCGAACCTTTATGGCGTACACCCTAGTTCGCGAATAAAATTTCGCAAGAGGAAAATGTAAGACCTAAAGTACGTCATATTAGGGGGTACCTGTTACATGGCTCAGGGAAAGGATACATTGCCACCGGAACCTGAGTCATGGAGATTTGGGGTCAATAAAGCCCATCCAGGAGAGGCACCTTGGATTCTCAGCTTAAGCATATGACTTGGGTTGGGCGATTAAGGTAATAAGGACTCTCCCAATGAGTGTAGATCTGATCAAGGCGCCGAGGTACACGGTTGAGTCAAGAGTGCCAGGGACGTTTGAAGCGTACCTTGCCATTCTTGACAAGTCTTGGCTTATACTGCACTCGGCCTGAAGAAAACCCCACTTAGGGTGCAGTCTCATAACCATAAGCCCTATAGGTAAAAGGGATAAAAGGCTGCGAAAAAAACTGGTTGTTGTTAAGACTGGATGGGAGGAGCTAACCTTGTATGGTAGAAGTACGCCTCCTTGAAGGGGCAACCAGGGGGAGATAAGGGCGGCACCCTCCATTAGGGAGCTGATAAGTGTCTTAAGACGCAAATGTCATGAGGCTTTTTATTCGCAAGGATATTAAGGCTTGTCATATTTGTGCAACTATCCTGAAGAGGCAATAATACAAAAGAAAAGGATAAGACCAGATCAATGGGTTTTCGCATGAAAGTGCGAAGACATCCTGCGATTTCGTCGCAAGACTACAATGTCATGGGACTTTATTTTCGCAAGAATATTTAGGCTGTCATATTGTCGCAACATTCCTGAAGAGGCCATAATACAAAAGAAAAAGTTAAGGAAAGATCAATAGGTTTTTGCATGAAAGTGCAAGGACGTCCTGCGATTTTGTCGCAATGACAAGAGGTGGCATAATAAGACCTTTAATTAGGAAGGAAAAATAAGACCATATGATAAAACAAAATATTTATAAGTATTCGTAACAGATTATTTTTTGCAAGAAAGATAAAGAGAGGCAAGTATGAGAATCAATACACAAGAAGCATTATCTTTCTCATCAACAAAATATTAAAAGGAAAAGTTGACTCCAAAGTTGGTTGAAAAATGTAACTCGCAAAAGTGATAAAAATAAGACAGTTCAAGAAGACAAAGCTAGATAATAATCTCAAGCTTCAGAATTAATTTCAGTATCAAGAGATAACAGAATTCGCCAATATTCTCGTAAGCCTCTCCTTCATTTCGGTTTTGATCTTTGCCCTGACTAGCATCTTGATTATCGCCAGCAATTAATTCTTCAGGAGAAATTTTTTTCTCATTCTGATTAACACCAGCAGATGCTTCTTTAGAAGGAACCTCTTCTTCATCTTCCAAGAAATTATCCTCTGCACCGCTTTCGTAATCATAATCACTATCAGCAGGACGAGGAACTTCATCATCATCTACTTCTAAAGGATCAATTGATGTAGGAGGAAGAGAGTTGGACAATAAAATGTCATTTACAAGGACTTCAGCCCGGAGATGAACTTGGCGAAGAAGTGCTCTCTGATGATTCCTATCTTGAATATCCTTAAAATAAGCAAGATAACCAAGTCTTCTTTCCGCTCGGTCACGAGAACCAGTAAGGGTAGAGACAAGCAATGCATTTTCTTTGCGAATTTTGGCATATTTAGCCTCCAAAACAGAAATAGAAGAATGAATATCCTTATCAGACTCTGCGAAAGATAGAATACAAAATTTCATTAAGATAAAAAATTCAGAGAGATATGACAAAGAAAAGATAATTAAGGCAGTCAAACTATTATGACTACCTTCCTTTTGCGAAATAAGGTGTTGAATCAAGGACACACAACTATTCTCCCAACGGTACATTGCGTCATCAAATTTATCTCCAACTAAACCATTAAGTCGAGAATGAAGATTTTTCTCTTTAGAAATAAGAAAGGCATTTTTCTTCGCAAGAGAAGAATAAGATTCTTCTAATTTGGAATATTGTTCTTTAAGCTGATTCGCCTTTACACTTAAAGCTATTCTTCCTTGAATGAGTGTATCTCTTTCAGCGATAGATGACTCTGTTACTTCTTTAAGTTCATTTCTCAAAGAGCGAAGAGATTACTCTTGGTCATGAGATACTTTTTGAAGAATACTAAGTTGTTGCGAAGATATCGCCATCTTGTTTAAATAAGTTCTCTTCTCTTGGGATAAGGTTTTATTCTCATCTGATAAAGTTTCCATCCCTAAATTAGCTTTAGTTAAAGAATAAGAAAGACGAGATACTTCATTACTTAATAAATCTTGTCTTTGAATTAATTGGGTATTTTCATTGGTAAGATTATTTATATGATCAAGAGAATACGAATAGAGGTTATCTAATTGGTTATATTGATCCATCAAGATTTCTTTATCAACACGGGATTCTTCAACAGTAGATTCAAATTGATATCTCTCCATTATTCGTTTCTGGTTTAAAGCTTAACATGCGAAAGAGGGATTTCAAGGATAATTAAATATGGGAAGGATAAAACCATTAAAAAGGCAAATTAAAGACACAAATAAGAAAATTATACCTCTCAATTCATCATTCTTCTTGTGAAGATTGTCATGATCCAGTAAAACATTCTGAAGCTTCTGATTTTCAAGACGAAGAGCATTACATTCTTTTTCCAAAGCTGTCTGCGAAGCAGCTCTGTCAGAACCCAAATGCTTGCTTAGAATTTCGCAAACATTAGACTTGATAGGATCAATAGAAGACTTCTTGACATCATCCAGAACTTCAGATAAAACTTTGAAGGCAATATCTATCCCTTGCACGGTTTCTTTCGAAAGAGGAAGAGACTTAAGTAGAGAACTGGTAGAGATAGAAGGTTGAGAAACATCCTCAATGGGAAGAGAAGAGGTTTCATTCACAGCAGGATCAACAAGGGGAGTTCCAATCATTGAGAGGTCAGCTGAAGAAATGAAGTCTGAGGCAGCTTTTTCGCAAATTGGAGATAAAGGTTTATCTTGCGAAGATGTCACAGAAGATTTAGAAGAGATGAGTAAGTGGAAGGGAACAGAAGTTGGAACAGTTTTAAGGTGGCGAGATTTCTTGATTGGTTTATTAACATCTTTATCACCCTGCGAATTACAATCCAGATAAGAAACAGAGGCAACAATATTGTTATTAGAAAAGGATAGTGTTTCTTACTACCTTCTCATTCGCGTACTTTCTTTTATGCGCAACAACTTTATGCTGCGACTTGGGAATGTTAGGGTTCTGAACTGTAAATCTAGTGTTGGAGGCGCTTTTGCTGAAATAACAAGAGTATGGGAATCACATAAGCAACATCAAATAAGGCAATAAACAAGATCAATTTCAGCCAAACTCATAAAGAAGAAAAAAGAAAACTAACCTTGATGAATCCATGGAAGATAATAGCAGGGAGATTGTTTCGAAGAAAATTATGAACTATGAAGATTTGCAGAAGAAATCGTTTGAAGATGAAGAGGAACTTAAAAAGATTGAAGAAGAAAGAAGAAAAGTTGCAATAATGGAATTTGCAGAAGAACGATGAAGTTGCAGACAAAATAAAAAGAAATAAGAAGAGGGTGAAAAGGAATATATATAGAGGGAATTTCTCCTCGAGAAAATAAACACGATTAATACGAAAAGATATAAGCGGTTAAAGAGTAACGGTTACAAAAGACGTGTCGAGAAATAAATGGAAGGAAGAATACGTGTGATAAATGCAGAATATGAAGAGGAGAACAACTGCGATATTTCTCACATCATTCTCTACTTCGAAGAAAAAATATGAGAAGAGGCAAGATGTAGGATTAGAATCTCGCAACAACAATATTTCATCGAAATTATCAACAACATAATACAATAGCGTCGCAGAACAATTTCAGGAAGAATATAATAAATGACATCACCTAAGATCACGAGAAAGATGTGATAGTCCTGCGAAAATTAGAGAGATTGCGAAATTAATATTTGTAAGGTTGCGATAATATCGCAGACCATACCCGAAAATAAAGGACAGATTAGCTGTCATCCACTATGTATTTTCTTATAAATAGTCGTTCGATTTGTAAAGAGGGGACAAATCTTTTTTGGGTAAGAAACAAGTAAATAGGAGAGACAAAATTTAGAGCAGAGATCATTCTTGATTTCTTTATCTTTTCTTGTAAGAAAATTCAAAGATTAATCAATAAAATTAAGAGTATAAACCTAAAAATGAGTTGATTAATAATGAAATCATATGAGGGGTGTAATGTAGGATTTCATTCAACTACAGTGATAGCCAAGAATAGCTGCAAAAGTAAGATAGGAAGAGAATAATGTAATGGATTACCATCGTGCCGGATTCCACTTGTTGTGATCTTACTTGTTTCATAACACAACATGATATCATCGATCACTGTTCCATTATCAAGAATCAGGGAATAATTCCCTGCGTTAATTAACTTATTTAAGACATTATTCCATGGTTTTTTCAACATGGTTTCATAACACAACAAGATTTTACTTCCTCGCCTAAAAACAATTCCACCACCACACCAGGGGAATCTTGTTACTGGTTTCCTTTGTTTTTATTTTTCTTTTTTAGGGTTCTTAGTAGTTTTAAATTTAAGGATTCAAATGGTTTTATCAGCAAAAACTTAGTTTCATTTATCACACATCAATTTTTTGACAGTTCGTTAGAACAATCATTAATCTATAGGAAAGTTTTCCATCTATATATAGACCGTCATTTTAACCACCAATCCCTAAATATACACATTTTGACGATGATGATGTTGCCATTTTATTTTTTAACCGTCAGTAGGAAAAAATCATTGTAAAAGAGGTAATTAAGGGCTACCTCGACCCAATTAATACAACCAACAAAAAAAAAAGGAGACCGAGTTTGGAATCGGTCACCCAAAGAAAAGAACAAAGAACAAAAAATTAAGTGAGAATAAGAAAAAAATAAACACCAAATGTCTCAAATGCAACTCGAAGTGGCCGATACAAATCCGAGTCGCATAAAGCTATCACCATGTTATCTGTCAATCCTAACATTTTAGTGTTTGACTCCTTCCAAAAATAATCTTGAATCTTAATATTTTGAATTAGACTTTCCAAGTTTCTCCTTTTGTGATTGAAGATTCTAAAATTCCTATTTTTCCAAATGCACCACCAAATTACAACCGGTAAGTCGTTCCATATACGATCAAATCTTTCATCACACCAATCATGACTCCAAGTTTTTATAGTTTTTGAAATAGTACTATCATAACTACAGTTGAAGTTGCATCCTTCGGCAAAATAATCACAAATTCTCTTTGTTTGCTAACAATCATAGAATAAATGGGCACTTGTTTCATTTTTTTCTTCTTAAAACCGGCACACCATGTGGCATCCATGCCCCTTCTAATAAGCTTATCCGTCGTCATCAACCTTTCATGGTATAAAAGCCATAGAAAAAGGTTAACTTTGTACGGATAATATCTACTCCAGATAATCTCACTTGGAAAGCTAGAATCTCCTTGGCCACAAAGAGAATTAAACCTGCATTTAACCGCGTAAGCATTACCCGTATTGTTTCTATCTATCATCCACGATCTAGAGTCTACGACCCCTTCTTGAAGATTCACCACTTCTAGTAAAGAGTTGTTTTTTTCTCAAAAACATCTTTCAATCACAACAACAAGGAATTGTTTCTGCTGAAAGCGTGCAGTTCAATCAAATCAATAATCGAAAACTAAAACAACAATGCAATTATCTAGTTTCCCACCAACGGTACTCGTAGAGCTTCTTGATCCCACAAAATTCTCTAAACTAACGGTCGTAAGAGATTTCGCCTAATTAGGGTACTTTATTCTCCGGATAAATGGCTCCACCTAAAGCAACACGAATGAAGTTTGTCTGGCTCTTAAGATAGTTTGCAAGATGTACAAACTTAACTATTTATAGACCAACATTGTTTGGACATCGGAGAAATTCCAAAACCGAAAGACTCTCAAGATATGTAATAAAGTACCAAGTTCAGTTTTCATGTTTTCAATTTATGTCAAACAATATTTCTGAAATATCTCATAAAAAAACTTCCAATATTAGTTTAACACATTATTAGGGGTTTGTGCTTGATTTCAAATCAGTAGATGTTTGCCTGTTTTATTGATGGCGATAAAGAGTGGGGTCTGATTTTGTTTACAAGAACACAATCTATAGCAACAAAAAGTAAAATATCAACCATATCAGCAAAAACACCAAAAAACACATCAAGATCAGGATTTTCAACTGCTTCATCAACCTCAACAAAAATATCCATCAATGTTCCATGCCGATTCAGTCTGACTCAAACCGATTAAAAATGGTACCAACTGATATAGAAGACCTACATTATAGTTTCAAGATCCATAAGAGCTATTATATTTTTTACTATTACTTTGATACGTTTAGCTATAGTTTCCGTTACCTTACTTTAGATGTTTGTAAAAATCCTTGGTTGAATATTTTGAGATTTCATTGCTGCTTTGGGCAGTGATGCAAATGATTTTTATTTTGTATCAAACAAAATCGGTTTGGCCTGTTTATTTAAAAGTTAAAAAAAATCTTGGTCGGGTCTAATGAAGATCTCATCTCTGTAGTGATGTAAATGAATTTTGTTTTGTTTCAAATTTCAAAACTGATTTGGCCGATTGAAATGGATTTAATCAGTGGGAAATATGATTTTGCTCAGACGATTGTAATGGTAGGAGTTTATGTCAAGAATTGAGGGAGTCATTCTAATTTTATTGATTTTGTTGTAATCTTGTTAGCTCTTCTAACGATTCCGATTTCCAAAATCGCCTATATAAATATAATTAGGATTTTCCGGAAAGAAAACAAACTAAAATAAATATAAACTCTTAATTTTTCAGAAACTCAGAAACTCTGTTAAAACGACCTAAATAAATGAATTTTAATTAAGCTAATACAAGCTGTTTATATATCAATCTCTTTCAAAGTCATCAATAAATGTACCCGAATACAGTGATATAACTTTATTTTTAGTTAATTTATGGATACAATATTGATACTCTTTTCGTATAACATATATAGGCGTAAATTTTTTTTATGGTTGTCTACTTAGGCAGACGAAAATTCAATTTTAAGATGGCCTTTTTAACTTATTCTCCGATGCTTTGTTGAATATTTTCTTATATTCAAGATTTTTTTCCCTCCCTTTATAAAACTTGGACAGAGGGAGTAAAACCTAATATTTGAATAATCCAATTTAAATCAGATGCAATATGGTAAAAAATCAATTTAACTGGTTTGAATAGTGGATCTCCAAATAAGTCGGATACTGATTTCTTGAGTATCATTCTAATTTACAAGTTAGAGTTCCCAACGGATGAAGTGAACATGACTAAGAATTTCATCTGATTGGATTGATTTAGAAGAGACTTCCCGATGAATTGACGAAGAATTCATATGATTAGATTAATTTAGTAGTGATAGATATATGGTTCTTGACGAATTGAGGACGTATAGTCGATTTACTTGTGTCAAATTGAAGAAAATTGGCAGTAAAAATAATTTGTGAGATCAAATTAATAAACGATTTAAGGACAGAATATATTGTCGGAGCATAACGAAGGGTCAACCACCCAACAAAGAATATTGTCGGAGCATAATTTTATTATAGTTAATCAATGGCTTACCTCTCTTGGACTTGAACTTGGTAACACTGATAAGGTAAGCAAAGAATTTTTCTATGAAGATGAGTGTGATCATTATGATAGTGCAAAGATGAACTACTATTACTCTTATGACACACTTAAGAAGATAGAACATGATAAATTTATCAAGAAATCCTCCCTGGACTTCATGATCGGATCTTGCAATGGTTTGGTTTGTTTTGGAAAAGATAGTAAAGACGTTCATGGCGTACTTCCATTTGTGATCTGCAACCCGTTAACCGGAGAATCTGTGTTTCTTCCAAAATATAATTACTGGGAATTGCCTCAGGATATATCAAGCAAAAGGAGCTTTTCTATATCAAGCAAAAGCGAAAGGGGGTTTTCCTATTGTCGTTTAGCAAGCGGGTTTGGCTATTGTTCTTCGACTATAAATACAAGGTCGTTACAGTATATTATCATCCCGAGGAACATAAGGGACATGTTCAAGTATATACTGTTGGTGGTGAGTGGAGATACATTGGACTAGTTGATGGTTTCACAATTGATTATTGTTCAGGCATCTATGCAAATGGGGAACTTTACTGGTTGAACGAAAGTGATCATCATATGGTACAAAAATGTGGGATTGTGGCCTTTCATATGGAGGACGAGAAGTTCCGTCGCATATCGCTGAAACGTTGCAAACATTTTGCATATACAATTTCCAAGTTGCTGGGTGGGAACAATAATTTGTACTTGGTTCATAAAAACTATATAGCTTTTTGCACTGATATATGGGTATACAAGAGAAATAATATCAACCGGGGTACTAATTACGACAAGAAAGAGCATAACCGGAAGCCAAACTACTACGGTAAAAGTTCGCCATCCTGGAATAAGGGGTTCCGTATACATTGGGAAGAGTCGTATCAAAAATTTAGACCATTCACAATCACAAGGAGCAATGAAGTTCTACTGTGGTACAAACACTCCTCAGCTTTTGAGATGAGACTCTATTGCTATAACCCTAAAACTTCAACTTTAAATGAACTTTGGGATGATAAGGCTAAGGGTATGAAATTTGGGTACATTGACGCAATTCCTCACAGGCAGAGCATTGTTTCATTAAAACTTTTGGGAGAAAAAAACGTTATTTCTTTTAAAGCTTGTGAATCTCGCAAAAAGGATACTAAGGGTTACTATTGCGAAGGAGAAGAAAAACCAACCAGTTCAAGAGGTGCTAAAAGATCGAAGAACTGTTAATCATCCAAACCCATGTAAGTAAGATCACGAAAGCTTCTATGTACAATCGATTACTTTAGGTGCATTCTCTCAGTTCTTATGTTTCAAGTGATATTAGTGTTATGTCATTTTGCAATTGATCATATTAGTTCAAACTAGACATTGTATCATGTACTAGGCCGCCCGAATCCGATGTCACATTGTTTGTTATTTTGCATGGGTGGTAGGATTTGGTTGCGTTTATGAAAGATTCATTCTTCCAAGTTTTGTGTGAATATTTATCATGATTTCCCTTGACTCTACTTTTACACTTGATTATATATGCAAATGAGCATAAACACTAATAGTGGCTGGACTTTGGGTTCTTTTGCAGGTATTGTGGGATATCATTTATGAGATACTTAAAAATGTTGGAGAAAATGAGTTTATTGATTTAGTTTTATGGTCTTGGTGGGAATGGAATTTAAGACCTTTGGATCTCTAAAAGTACTTATTCATTTTCTTATGAGTGAATGAAATAGGACCTTTAGTCCCACATTGGGTATAACTAAAGAAGATTTCCACTATATAGGTATTTCTTTATGGATAATTAGTAAAACAATGTGGGTGGAACGGGTAGGGTGAATTATTTTTGTTTTCACTAAGGTTTGGGTTTAGGGCGAGGGCTCGTGCTTCCGCCGTGGACAGGTCAACCAAGACTTATCTTTTTTAGCAAAATTTTATTTGAATTATTTCCTAAACGAATTTAAACTAAATTAAATTTTGTTTTAATTATGGGGGGTCGTATGAGTTTGAATTATTTTCTAAACGAATTTAAACTAAATTAAATTTTGTGTTAATTATGGGGGGTCATATGACCTGGCGAGAATATTTTTCTTTCTGTTTTTTTTTATGTCGACATTATGTGCATGGACGTTTTATTACCGTTTTGAAAAAATATTGAAATAATCCGAATTTATTTTTGTCTTTAATTCTAATTGATTCTCTCTTTAATTCGCTCTTAATGCACACCTCTCTCTTCTCTGGTATAAAAACTCTTCAACTCCTTCATTTCAATTTCTGTCCAAAAGAGCTATTATCCTCTTCTTTTCATCTCTCTCCCTCTGTGTGGTCTTTTCTTTTTTTCTTTCAATCGCTGTTGAGTTCGTAAGAGTGGGCAAGTATTGTAGTGCTAACAGTGCTTGTATCGGGCAGTTTTATCCTGGATACGGCTTGACCACAGGGTATAGGCATCACTCATTCTTGAGGCGTACCGGTCAACTATCGTGTTAAGGACAATGTGTTGAACACGTGACTCTGTCCTCTGTTTGCTATCAATTGAGTGTTTATTTACCTTTCAGAAATTTATTTCTAACATTTTCACATCTTCTTTTAGTGTTTTATTGTTAGAGTTGCAACAAAAATTACTTCTGTGAAGCAAAAAACTTCATGAAAGTGCTACTCTAAACAGACAAGACAGCCTAAACCACATTTGAAACTTGGGAAGAAGGATCCTGATGGCGTCAGTGCTGTTGATATCAGAAGGACGTACGAATTTTACATTCTCAAAACATTAAACTTTTTTTAAGACCGAATTTGGGTTAAATGTGGTTTTCATTTTCAGTTTTTTTTACAAGGAGCAACAACTTGTTCAGATACGCCACATGAGTTTATACAACCTACAAATGTTCAATCAAAAGAAGTATCATTACGATCGTCGTTAGTAGCTAGCCATGTCGCAAACCACAACACTGGTAGCAGTATGAACAACCAAATAATTTATGTCAAAACTTATTTTCATTTCCAACAATCCAACCAAGCTGAAATCAACTAACGCATAATTGAGAAGTGATTCGATGGCTTTCTTTGGTGTAATTATTAATATAGCAACGTGAAAAGCGGTTTACTAGGACATGGTGATAGCCAGTTAAGTTTTTTTTTTTTTTTTTTCTTTTTTTTTTTGATTGAACGAGAAATTTTATTAGAAGAGAAGAAGTAGAACAACTGCATCTAAACTAGCTAAAAGTAGCAAAGCTGAAAACAAACAGAAGGAAAAACTATATAAGAATGCATGATCATATCCCACTCGATCAATGACAGTCATGCGAGAAACTGATAGCCAGTTTAACCTACTCAATTTACCGGCTTGAAACAGACGACCACAATTTTCATGGATTAACCTTATGTGCTCATCCTGTAATCACGTCCCTCTTGTCAGATGTCACGGTTTTAACGGATGGCCTCCTTAGACAGTGAAGTGGTTGCAACTAAATATGCAGCTCAATGCAGGCAGCAGCTTTTCCCTTTCTCTTTCCTCCCTTTGGTTCGTGCAAAAAAGCCAAAGTACTAGACCACAATAAATAAAAGGGCCTAACGGTGGTTGGGTATTTTCGTAAGTAAACTATCCACAATTGGATATCTCTTTTTAGGATCGGGTCCTCAGCCGTGAAATTTAGGGTACAAGAAGTATAAGAGCCATTTTTTTTGTTACCATGGTTTTTTTGTGGAGACCGTGATTATATTTTAGGCAAGACGTTATAAGTAATTCTAAGTCACCCCTTATCTAAATGTTTTTCTTTATACTAAACTTACCCTCAATTAAATGTGTTAGTTTAATGATTAATTAGTTATTAGTTAATGATTAGTATGATTAGTGATTAGTATGATTAGTAATAATTAGTTACCATTAAGAAGTTCTATTACAAAAAATTGAAAATTTTCTTTGCGAGAAATTTTAAATATTTTTGCAATTAAGTTCGGTTACCCAAATTTATGACCAAAAATGAACTTAATGATTAGTGATTAGTAATGATTAGTATGATTAGTAATGATTAGTTACCAGTAAGAAGTTCGGTTACAAAAACTGAAATTTTTCCTTGCGATCAAACCGAACTCTATATTTGGTGTGACCAGTAAATAATTCGGTTATAAAATTTTTTAAAACTTTTTACGATCAAACCGAACTTAAAGTTCGGTTAAGAAACATTTTTTGAATGTTTTTAGCAACTCACCGAACTATTAGGGTTCGGTTGGGAAATGTTTTTTGCTACTAACCGAACTAAGGTTCGGTTGGGATTTTTTTTTTTGCGAAACAGCCAAACTGTTCTTCATGTTCATCATTTCCACTAGGTTCGGTTAGTTCGACAAAGTTTTTCACATAATTCGTAGCCGAACTTCTCTCTGCAACTTCCATTTTCAACTCATTTTGATGGTTAATACTCATTTTTCAATCGAACGAGGAACGTCAAACAAAGAGAGAAGAAGAGGATAATTTTTTTTCAAAGCTAAAAAAATTTCGATTCCCCTATTTTTGTTTTTGATTTTGGTTAATAGATTCATTTATATTAGATATATATGATTAGATTTATATAGTTATTAGGTTAGTTTTAATTTAAATTAAAGTAAAGGGTAAATGTGTACTTACCTAATTTTAGGACACCTCTTATAAATATAGGGAGGTTGGCCTAATAAGACCATGGTCCCCCAAAAAAACCATGGTCCCTAGAAAATGGTTCAAGTATAAATCTTCAAAAAAAAATAGGCCTTAAATTTTTTATCTTGTAGAATTTAAACAGCAGCAACATGGTGAATCTTCACGATGATATCTTAGTAAACATACTTTCTCGATTACCTATTAAGGCAGCTTTGCATGGCAAACGTGTATGCACAACTTGGAGATCAATCCTCCGTTCTAAAACTGATAAGAGGGTTACCTTTTAGCCTTCTCTTGGGGAGTTGAGTTTGGTGGCGATCACGTCGAGAGATAACTTTTCTATGGAGATGCGTATGATGATGCAAAGATCAACTACTAGTACAACTCTTACGACACACTTATGAAAATAGAGCCCGACAGATTTTTTACAAAACCTTTCCCGAGGAATATCATGGTTGGGTCTTGCAATGGTTTGGTTTGCTTGGGAGAATATAATATACATGCCCAAGACATAGATCCTTTTCTAATTTGCAACCCTTAACTGGAGAATCTGTGTTTCTTCCAGAATTTAATTAAGTACTCTGAGTTTCCCAGGGATATATCAAACACGGGGGTTCCTACTGGTTGTTTATCAAGCGGGTTTGGCTATTGTCCTTCAACTAATAAATACAAGGTTGTTACAATCTATTATCATCACGGAGAAAATAAAGGACATGTGCAAGTATATACCATTGGCGGTGAGTGGAGATACACTGGATATATCGGCTATTATAAGGCTAACCCCTGTAGGCTAGATTGAACTGCTAGATTGGCAAAAAAAATGTTGTAAATCAAGAAAAAATGTGGAAAAAAAGTTAACACTAGTCCTTGATACTTTTTTCTCCTAGCAACTGCTCGCAGTCCAATTATCAGCGAGATTGAAACGCTGAATCATTCAGCGTTGAAAAAGTGACATAAACGTTGTACCATTCAGCGCTTTATATTCTTTATTAAATTTTTAGAGAGAATGTGACAGAGAGAGGAAAAAGAGGGAGAGAGAGGGGAAATAAAGGGAGAACGTGATGGAGAGAGGAAAAAAAGAGAGAGAGGAGAGAGGAAAAAAGGAAGAGAGAGGAAAAAGAAGGGGAGAGAGAGAGGGGAAAAGAATGAGAGAGAGGAAAAAAAAGGAGAGAGAAATGGTAATAATTAGTTGTTTGGAAAATAAATTCATGCGACATTGAACCATTCAGCGTTCTATTCAGCATTTCGCTGCTAGATTAGCAATACCATAGGACTTAGGAGGTTGCCCTAGCTGATGTGGATGGTCAATCTAGCTGCTAGATATCTAGCCCATTGGGGTTAGCCTCGTAGTAACACATTTGAGAAATCTTATGGTGTCTATTCAAATGGAGCACTACATTGTTTGCATCGAAGTTTTCATGAGGTACAAAAATGTGAGATTGTGGCTTTTGATTTGGAAAGTGAGACGTTTTGTTCATCCCATTGCCCACTTCTAAAGATTTTGAATATCTAACTGGTACTATTTCTCCACTCAAATTTCTGGGAGGGAATAATAATTTGTATTTGGCTCATATAACTTCTTGTACTGACATATGGGCGTACAAGAAAAATAATATTAATGCTGGTACTAGTTATGCCGAGAAATAATGTAGTCAGAAACAAGACTACCAGAGCGAAAGTTTGTCAAACTGGATTAAGGAGTTTAGTTTTAGAACATATCTTACACCGATCACAATCACAAGCAACAATGAAGTTTTACTGGTATTTGGCACGAGACTCTATTGCTACAACCCTAAAACTTCCACCTTAAACAACCTTTGGGATGATGAGGCTACTGGTATGAAATTTGGCCTCATTGAGGCAGTTCCTCACAGGCAGAACACCGTTTCTTTGAAAGATTTGGGAGAAACTGATGTTACTTCTTTGGAAGATTTGGAGAAACTAGATGATGTCACCGTTAACAAATCTACAACAATACCTTTCACCGAAACAAGAGATGCTAAAAGGTCGAAGAATTTTTAATCATCCAACTCGCTTTTATGTTTAGATGCGTGCCCTTACAATATGTTTAGCTACATGCTCTCCAATTTTATTTTCTAGAGATTTTCTAGAGGCATTTCAAATCTTAATCAGTGGGTTAGAATTGGTTTTATAGATTTGTTTGATCTGATAGTCTGTTTTTACTGTTAAAATGGTACTACTATATATCTTGCAATTTCAAACCGATCATAATGTAGAGGGAATGGTACTACTATATATCTTGCATTTTCAAACCGAGCATAATGTAGAGGGAATGGTACTACTATATATCTTGCAATTTCAAACCGAGCATAATGTAGAGGGGAAGATGAAAGTCTATCAAACAGAACATTTTATACTAAGTATAGCCATTTTATTGGCCTGACTCGCCTATTTACAGCTTCTACTATGGCTCAGAAATTCCTTACTCATGTATTCAAGTTGCATGGTCTACATGTATCTATTGTTTCAGAAAAAGATAAAATCTTCAAAAGTAATTTTTGGCAGGAACTTTTTTAAAGGAACCTCAATCTGGTGGCCAGACTAAAAGAGTGAATGGTTGCTTAGAAATCTATTTTAGATGTATGACTGGACATCAACCCAAACATTGGTTCGAGTGGATGTCTGGCTGAATTCTGGTATAATACCAACCACCACACCAGCTTAAACATGACCCCCTTCAAGGCATTGTATGGTTACTCACCACCCCATTTTTCTAGCTATCCCTAATGAGGCTCTCACTTTTGTTGCTGATGTTGAGGATTATATACAACAAAGAGATCCCATGTCGGATTTGTTAAGGAATTCTCTCCACAAAGCACAAGAAAGGATGAAAGTGTTTGCAGACAGGAAAAGATCTGATAGACAATTTCAGGTGGGTGATTTCGTTTTTCTGAAACTCCAACCTTACAGACAATCCTCCATTGCCAACAAGATATTATGGTACCTTCCCAGTGATTGTCAAAGTGGTTTAGGTAGCATACAAACTTCAACTCCCTGTTTCTTCCTAGATACACCATGTGTTCCATGTTTCTCAGTTGAAAAAAAAAAGAATTGTTACTACTGCCATCACTGCTCCAACCCTTCCACACACTAACGCTAATAGAGAAATCATTCTCAAGCTTGTGACCCTGTTGGGTATTAAAGAAATCACTCGAGGAAAAACTAGTGTCCCTCAAATGTTGATACAGTGGTCACACACAACCGCAGCTAATGCTATATGGGAGGACGTCACAAATGTGAAGGCTCACTTCCTAAAATTTCATCTTTGAGGACAAGTATGGTTGTAAGATGGGGGTAACATCATGTGCCTGACTAGCATAACTGATCCTATAAGTTTTGAGATGCCTTTATCATAAAATTAGAGACGTTATTAACATAAATTATGTTAAGTGAGTTACCTAGGCTTTAAGCTACTTAATTAATATGCGGTGCTGACAAGCCCACGTGTTGGGAGTTGATCGAATTGTCCCTTTCAATTAGGGTTTTTTGATAGTGTGTATTATCGTTTCGGTCATTGTAAGAGTAGAGAGAAGAAAATCAGTCCAGTGTGGTTGTAGTAGTTATCTTGTGTATTGAGTTTTCATTATCACTCGTATTTCCACCTTCAACCATAACACTCTTCTTCTGCATCCTTTGGTCATCTTCATCTATATGAGCACTGTGATGAGACTCATAAGTATCATCGGCAAGGAAACCATACAATAAACAATTGTTGGTATATGCTGAACCACAGGGTGAAGCCAACACTATGCAAGGTTGGAAACTGCACTCTTTTGGATTTTAAAATCGCAACTAGTTGTCTAGTTTTTCAAGCCTAAAAAAAAAGATAGACCATGTTGCACTCCCATGATAAGCCAAACCTAAACCCTTTTTCTTTTCTTTTTTGGCACCCTCTCACTTTAAGTCCTGGCTCTACCCCGCTAATAGGGAGTTTGGATACAAATATATTTACGACTTTTGTTTCTCCAGAAGTAGAAGTCAGGAGCAAAATTATTTTGCTTCACAAAATTTTAAACTTTTTACTTCTGAAAGTCGCTTTAAATTATAAATACAAACTAACTTTTTGTGTTTTTGATTTCTAAATAGGTTCAAATACGCAAGAGAATACGCTGATGTAAAATAATTAAAACTAGGACTCCCTAATAGTTTATTGAAACTCTTTTTTTTTTTTGTAAATAAATACTTCATATTAAAACTAGGACTCCCTAATAGTCGCAAATTCAGCAGGAGTAGAGCAATTTAATCTGGAGGTTTGAGGCATCCCCACATTATATTTATCTACTAAGAGTTGTTTAAGAATACAAGAGAGGGGGGGGGGGATTAATATGTCATTCTACAACTGAGTTTAAAGCCCTTACAGATTTTGCTAAAATGTCCGCAACTTGGTTACCTAATCTAGGAAAATAATTAAAACCCAATTTTTTTTGACAAAGATGAGTTATTCTGTTAGAACTCCTACAGCTTTTGCTTCTTGTGCATCTACACTTGAGGATTGCCCTGCTCTTCCACCTTGACAGTTTCCTGCATCATTTCTCAATATTAAAGCATAACTTGAGGGTAAATCTTTGAAGACCCAAGATGCATCTACGTTTATCTTTAGAGTTTCAGTGCTAGGTGACTTCCATGTCTGTTTTTTTTCTTGTTGTTCAAGCTTTTGCTTTTCGCAGGTTTCCTTTACCTTGTTGCCCAAAACTCTAAGTGTCTCTGGATTTCCAATGTTAGACTTCTAACTGATTTGGATTCACTTTCAAACACTCTATCAAATATTTCTTTCCATATAAACCACATTTTGGTAAGAAGCAATTCTAAGATAATATCTGTTATAGGATTGACTAGCCACTTTTACGTATATCTGAAATTGTACAAGAACTATCTAAAGATAGGTGAACAGGATTAGGAGAAGATTCCCAAATTCCTTTGGCAAAAGGACATTGGAAAAGAGGATGTTCAGTAGTTTCTATTTCTGTTTTACACATAGAGCAATGTGGCAGTACCTCTTTGACTTTCCTATAAAGTTTAACATTGGTTGGAAGGGCATTTTGTATACATTTCCAAAGGAATAGCTTGATTCATTCAGAGATATTTAAGCACCATAGCCATTTCCAAAAAGATTTAGGTAGTCCTAGACTAATTATATCCTGACCTGATTCATTCAGC
This sequence comes from Papaver somniferum, assembly GCF_003573695.1. Taxonomy (NCBI): domain Eukaryota; kingdom Viridiplantae; phylum Streptophyta; class Magnoliopsida; order Ranunculales; family Papaveraceae; genus Papaver; species Papaver somniferum. The sequence goes on from NC_039366.1 coordinate 13,939,602, forward strand.
GTATCATACATAGACTTTACTGTGAAATCACCTGATGTTGTTAGCTTCTATCTAAGTTGATCCTTTCTAAGATTATGAAATTTATCTTTAAACAAATGAATCTTACTAATCTTCTGAGCAGTATCTTCACGGAAATAGGCAGAAAGTAAAGAAGAATTCCACTTACAAGTGTCCATGTCAATCAACTATGAGACCCAAGTTAAGTTACTATTGCTATCAGTTTTAAGATTTTCAATTGTTCCCTCTAGTCTTGGGATCCAATTTTCATACCTGATATTTATGTCTTTGCCATTACCTACTTCTCAGATACTATGTTGCTTAACCAACTCAATGCCTTTTCTAATGCATTTCCAGGTCCATGAGCTTGATTTTGGGTATTTAGATCTAAAAGGAGATTTATTCCTAAAATATTTTGATCCCATGGTTTTTGCCCATAGAGCATTGGGTTCCTTAACTAGTCTCCATGCTAGTTTTGCCAACACTGCTAGGTTAAACTTTCTAGCATCTCTAAAGCCTAGACCCCCTTTGAGTAAGATTTACAAAGATTTGGCCAAGCTTTTGCATAAAATCCTTTGTGGCCAGCATCCTTCCTCCACCAGAAATCCCTTTGAATTGCATTCATTTTATTGGTATTCTTTTTTGGCATCAGAAAACAACCCATTTGATAAGTAGGGATACTAAACAGAACTGCCATATTTAGAACTGACCTACTTGGTTGTGAAATTACCAAACCTTTTTAACCTTTAGATTTAGTTTCCATTCTTTCTAGAACAGGGTCAAAAGTTTTAATATTTGATCTGTCCATAAATCAGGGTGTTCCTAAGTATGGATCCTTAAGATTTATATGCTTAATTTTCAATAATTTTGATATCACTCTTTGATGTTTAGGTTCCACCTTCTTACTAAAGAAAACACCCGACTTCTCAAAATTAATAGTCTGACCTGAGGCTTTGCTAAAAATAGTTATAGTGTCTAGTAAGTTCTTACATTCTATTAAGTATGCTTTAATGAAGAGAAGGCAGTCATCTGCAAAGAAAAGGTGAGATATATATTTACTTTTGGGAGTTATTTTGACTCCATGCAGGAGTTTCTTTTGCTCCTGAGACAAGAGAAGCCTAGAAAATATTTCCATACATAAAATAAACAAATAAGAAGAGAGAGGATCTCCTTTCCTAAGACCTCTATAAGGTTTAAAAGAATCTCTAGGAGATCCATTTAGTAAAGCTGAAATGGAGGTTGTAGAGATGCACTGTTCTATTAATTAACAGACCTCTTGACTGAAACCAAAGGTATGCAAAGAAGTTAACAGGAAATTCCTATTCACTCTATCAAAAGCTTTAGACATATATATCTTAATCTCTAGTCCTCCTATTCTAGCTTTCTTCTTTTTAAAAGAGTGAATTGTTTCATGTGATACTATTATATTATTGGAGATTTTCCTAAAAGATAAGAAAGCCGATCCAAAACGGGATATAAGCTTTTCTAGAAAAGGTTTTATTTTATTAGCTAGCAGTTTTGCTATAACTTTATAGACAGTGTTGGAGAGCCCTATTGGTCTAAATTGACTAAGATTTTTAGGGTGTTTTATCTTAGGTATTAAAAAAAGATGTGTTTTGTTTAAATCTGGGTTCATTGTTTTAGTCTTGAAGAAATTTTGTATTGTTTCTATTAGTTGTGGTCCTACTAAGTTCCAACTATGAAGAAAGAAAGTAACTGGAAAAACAACCGGTCCAGGAGATTTGTTAGGTTTCATATTTTTTAAAACAGATAGGATTCCCTCAGGAGAAGGGATATGAAGAATACTTAAATTTTCTTGGAGGGAGATGACATGAGGGATATTTTCAAAGATTGAGTTAGTATTTTGAGAATGATAAGAAGACTCAGTTGAAGATTCAGTGAAAAAGAGTTAAAATAAGAGGTTAAATGGAGCTAATCTCCTTTCTGTCTCTAGTAACTACCCCTAGTTCCGAAGACAGACTATAAATATTATTTCATTTCCTTCTCCTTAAAGTAATAGTGTAAAAATATTTTGTGTTTCGTTCTTCTAGAGCTATGATATTATCTCTTGACTGTTGTTTAGCTATAGCCTCTTGAGTGTCTTAAAGGTTTTCTAATTCTCCCAATCTGTCTTTCAACTTTTTCTGATTTGATACAGAAGACAAGTTCCTTTGTAATCTTTCTATCTCTTTTAGCGATCTATTATTTTTCTTAGCTGGTAACCCAAAAATATTTTCTTCCATTCTAGTAAGTTTTCCCTGCTTTTTCTAGATTATTTACTAGACTAGCAGCAGCATTTTCCTCTGAGTTAAGACTCCAAGATTGTTCTATAACTTTTATACAAGACTGGTATTTCAACCAAGTATCATAAAATTTGAACACCCATTCTTGTTTAGAGAATGTAGCATCTAAAGTAAGAAGAATAGGGCAATGATCTGAACCTATAACATGTAAGTGAGATAAAGCAGCATTAGGGAATTGTGCATGCCAATCTGCATTTAAAACAACTTTATCTAGCCATTCTTGTATATTATGAATCCCTTCCCTATGATTATCCCAAGTTTAATCATTTCCTGTGTATCCTAATTCATATAAACCCGCATTTTCTAAATTTTTTGAGTAGTACTCACTGTCAGTTTTGTTAAAAGGTAATCCTCCTTGTTTGTCAGACTGGTTAAAGATCATATTGAAATCTCCTAATATTATCCATGGCATATTTCTAACTGATATTTGTTCACTGATTTCTGCTAAATAATCTCAAGTTACTTTTCTATTTACAGGGTAAGGACTTTCATAGAAGGAAGTTAGTACCCATTGTTTAGTGTCAAAAGAAGTGTTAACTATGACATTTATCATGTTTATGTTCCATTGAATTATATCAAAGTGGAAACCATATATACAAGCCACAACTATACCTCCTGCTAGACCTACTGGATCTACAATATGATAGTTTGAGAAATCTGATACTAATTTTTTAACTAGGTGTCTCTGATTTTTTGTTTCAGATAAAAAAAGGATATCAAGTTTTTCCTTAGAGATTAGATTTTTCAGATGATCTTGAGTCAGTGGGTTTTTACACCCTTGGACATTCCAAGCAATGATTTTCGTATTCAAAGATTAGAAGAATACCAAATCAATAAGTTAAGTAGAAACTATCTCAGACAAATGTAAGAGAACTACAAGGCTGCACTACTGAGAAATTTTACTACGCCTGATTTAAGCAACTAGATTGATGAAAAGTAATTACTTTAAAATAAAAATACAAATGAATTTAAAAAGGATTCAGGAAACTATAGGAAAGTAAATAAGCTTAATAAGAATTGGGGCATACCTGTGTTTCGTTCTGTTGCTTTGAGGGGGATAAATCCGGGAATGGAATTGGAAAAAAGGCATCATTCTTAGCTACGTGAACGGAGAGATTAGATCCATATTAATTGATACTTAAAACAGTCCATCATTCTGAGAAGAAGATGAAGAAAGAAAATCTGAAATCGATATTTTGAAAACTGATTTGGGTTGAGTTAAAGGAGTTTGTAAAGATGATGCAGTGCAAATTTTTATTGTCTTTCCTGTTTGATGAGGTGAGCGAAGCAGGAGAAGAAGAGATTGAGGTTGGGGATTCAAAGAAATCCATAGCATAATTAAATGAAAGACGTATGGCCTTAATAACAGAAGTCGTACTCCTAATTTGCTTAACGGGGTTAGGTATGTCCTGTAACAGACCTGATCCATCTTGAAGCACCGATTCAGCCATCCTAGACTCATCTATAACTCTAAAGGTTTCCGAGTTGGCCAATCTGAACGAATCCTCCTCAGAATCAGGTAACGAAATTTAGTTTTCCGAAAAGTTGAAAGGGAAATTTCTCTTTCCTAGCACTGATAAAGCAGCAAGAGGCATCTCCTCCTCTACTACAAAGGTACCTAACACATCAGATGACTGTTGAGGCTGCTGGAAAGCTGTCTCTTCATCAACAAAAGTTCTAAAAATATCAGTGAAAGTGTCGTGCACTCCAGGTAGACTAAGGTAAGATTCTACTGGTACTGTTGTTCTGTAGGATCAGAATCTTGCAATGACAATGTTTCAGCGAAATTATCAATGACACGGCACAACAACGTCGCAGAACAATTTCAGAAATGATAAAATAAATGACGTCAGCTAAGATCACAAGAAAGATATGATAGTCCTGCGAAAATTAGAGAGTTTGTGAAGTTAATATTTGTAAGGTTGCGAGAATGTCGCAGACCATACCCGAAAATAAATGACAGATTAGCTGTCATCCATTATGTATTTCCTTATAAATAGTCGTTCGAGTTGTAAAGAAAGGGAGATATCTTTTTTGAGTAAGAAACAAGTAAATAGGAGAGAGAAAATCTAGAGCAGAGATCATTCTTGATTTCTTTATCTTTTCTTGTAAGAACATTCAAAGATTGATCAATAAAATTAAGATTGTAAACCTAAAAATGAATTGATTAATATTGAAATCATATGAGGGGTGTAGTGTAGGATTTCCTACAACTACATAATGGCGCTAGAAACAGGGAGATTGAAGATCGAACGTTGAAGATTATTGTTGAGAATATTCAAATCAAGAAAGTGATTAAATAAATCAGTGAATCAATTAGAAGAAAGATGAATAGAATTAATGAAGATGAAAAAATATTGGAGTGTAATATGATAACAAAAACGATGGTTAATGAATTTTATGAAAACATCAAAGGAAGAATACATAAACGAAATTTTGAAGGAAGGAAAGTTATGGCGGTAGAAAAGACATCACCCTTGAAAGATTGGGAAAAGCAAAAAATTACATTCATGGCGGCAGAAATACCAAAAGAAAATTTGAACCACACATCTCCGTTGGTTATCACAGTACCTATTAAGCGAAAAGAGAAGGAGACAACGACAAAATCCACAGGAGAATGGATATTGAACAGAACTTTAATCGATAGAGGAAGTTCAGTGGATATAATATTTTATCACGCATTCCGGGGAATGGGATTTAAAGATGAAGAAATGTCCAGTTCAACATATTTTGTTCACGGCTTTGGAAAATCCACAACAAAACCTAAAGGAGAGATAGTGGTACGAATTCCACTTGGAGAAATCGAAACACATGTAACGTGTGCGTGGTGGATATGGAATCCATATAATATGTTATTAGGAAGACCATGGATACATGCGATAAAAGCTGTGGTATCAACGTTGCATCAATGTATTAAATTCCCCACACCAAATGGAATAGGTGAAATCAGAGGAGATGTTGACAATGCGAAATTATGTCATCAAATTGAAGTAAAGCATTATGAAGGACAAGCAAAAAGAAACAATTTCGCAGAAAGTTGGCAAAGGAAGCAAAGAAAGAAGAAGAATTTAGAGATATATGATAAGGGCAAAAGAAGGCAAAGGAATACCCAGCGAAATTTCGGAAGAAGAGAAGTACCTATGAAACAATAAAAGAACCAACACCAATGGGAGAACCTAAACCCAGTTACACTGCGCGAACCACTAAAATAAACGTTGGGACTATAGATGACCCTAATATTGATAATTGAACCAAAATGGATATGGAAAAGAAGAAAGAATTGTTAACTGTTGCGAGAATATAAAGAGTTTTCAGGACATGATGAGATACCGGGAATAGATCCATCAATTGCATTCCACAAGTTAGAGATTAACAAAAATGTGAGGCCATTTAAACAGAGAATAAGAAAAATTGCAACAACTTACCATTCCCAAATAGAAGAAGAACTACAGAAAATGCTTGAGGCGGGAATCATAAGAGAAGCTAAGTACCCAGAATGGATAGCGAATATGGTCATTGTCCCAAAGAAAAACAAAGGAATCAGGATTTGCATAGATTTCACTGATTTAAACAAATCTTGCCCCAAAGATATTTTTCCGTTACCAGATATTCCTCAAATGGTGGAATCCGCAGCGGGAAATGATAGGGTATCATCTTTAGATGGGTTCAAAGTGTATAACCAAATCCCTCTCGCTGAAGAAGATCAAGAACATACTGCTTTCTTTGCCCCTAGAGGTTTATATTGTTACACGAAAATGTCATTTGGTTTGCGAAACGCGGGAGCGACATACCAAAGAATGGTAGAGAAGGTGTTCGCAAAATGGATACACAAAACATTAGAAGTATACGTGGATGACATGTTAGTAAAGAGTAAAGAAGATAAAGACCATGTACAAGATCCGAGGGAGATTTTTGAACAAATGCGGCAGTATAACATTAAATTGAATCCTGAGAAGTGTACTATTTGAGTTGCATCGGGAAAAATTTTAGGCTACATTGTATCAAAGGAAGGAATACAGGTTGATCCAGAAAAAGTGCAAGCAGTTCGTGACATGCCAACACCAGCAACAATAAAAGATGTACAGAATTTGAATGGGCTTCTAGCTTCGCTGGGAGATTCATTTCGAGATCATCAGACAAATGCAAATATTTTTTCGATATACTCAAGAAGGGTGCGAAATTTAAATGGACTGATGAATGTGAAAAAGCTTTTCAAGGAATCAAAGAACATCTTATGAATACAACTATTTTACAAAAAGCAGAATCAGGAGAAGAATTATTGATCTATCTTGCGACGACATTGCATGCATTAAGTGCTGTGTTATTGCGAGTAGACGCAGGAGTGGAGAAACCCAATTATTACATTAGCAAAACTTTTAATACTGCCGAGAAGAATTACTCAAAGATTGAAAAGTTAATATTAGCATTAGTTTATGCATCATTTAAACTCCGCATATAATTGCAATCACACAAGATAAAGGTATTAACAAAAGTACCAATTGAATCAGTGATGAAGAATTCTAAAAGATCAGGAAGAGTGGAGAGATGGAATGCACAAATAGGCCACTTTGATATTAAATATGAAATTTTGTCTTCACCAAAATCACAAGTTGTTGCAGATTTCTTGGCACAATTTCCTTTAGAAGAAGATGAAGCAGTAGAAGAAATGATGGATGTGGAAGAAGAACATGGAGATCCAAAAGATTTATTAACAGAACCAAATAGATGGGAGATATTGGTAGATGGATCATCAAATGGAGAAGGAAATGGAGTTGGAATTGTTTTAATTTCGCCAGAAGGAATAAAAATGGCTTTTTCATTCAGATTAGAATTTGCATCCACTAATAATGAAGCAAAATATGAAGCTGTGATACATGCCTTAAAATTCGCAATAGAAATGAAACTAGAAAATTCCAGGATCACTAGTGATTCGCAGCTAGTTATTCGCCAAATAAAGGGAGAGTATACTACAAATGAACCATCCTTGAATAAATACAAGAAGCTGGTTGAAGAATTGTCAGCGAAAATCCCAAAAATAAAATGGAGGCACATTTCAAGAAAGGATAACAGACTCGCAGATGCTTTTGCTTTCATCTCAAGCATGATGACAGATCCAACTGCGAGATGCATAAAAATACAAACACTTCTGTCACCATCAATCAATAAAGAAGAAGAAGACGTGGACGTGATGATAATAGACAATGAAGAAGAAGAACAAATGAACAATATCGCAGACTGGAGAATGAAACTTCATGCATATTTGGCGAAAGGAGAAACACCAAGAAATAGATTGGAAACACACAAGTTAAAAAGCCGTGCAACGAATTATGAATTAAGAGATGGGTTTTTATACCGAAAATCCTTTAATGGACCATCACTCAGATGTTTGACACGAGAGGAAGGAGAAAAGGTGCTGAAAATGTTACATAGTGGGGATGTTGGCAATCATAGTGTAGGAAGATGTTTGGCACATAGAGAAAAAATGCAAGGTTATTACTGGCCATATATGCATGAAGATGCAAAACAAATATCAATACGTTGCGAATATTGTCAGTGGCATGGAAAGAAAATACATGCACCTGGAGCACCATTGTCATCTTCAACCAATGTGTGGCCTTTTAGAAAGTGGGGCTTAGATATTGTGGGCCCATTTTTACCAGGATCTGGACAAAAAAGATACTTAATAGTCGCAACAGATTATTTCACAAAATGGACAGAAGTGAAGGCAGTACAACATATTCGCGACAAAGATATATTTACATTCATATTCGAAAATATCATTTGCAGATTCGGAATTCCTGCACAGTTGGTATCTGATTTTGGAAAACAATTTGAAGGACAGAATATAGAAATGCTACTTAATGCATTCAAGATAAAATGTGAAAAGTGTACTCGTTTGTATCCACAAGCTAATGGGAAAGTAGAAGCAACAAACAAAACAATTGCAGATATATTAAAGAAGAAATTGGAAGGACATCACAGAGCATGGTGCGAACAAGTACATAATGCAGTATGGGCTTATAATACAACTAGGAGAGAAGCTATTGGAATGTTACCTTTTTGTTTAACATACGGAGTTGAAGCGGTGTTACCAACAGAAGTTGTTATTCCGACAACCAAAAGAGAAGCTTGGGAGAAAAATCTTAGTTCGGGCTTAATTTTACATAAACTTGATGAATTATAAGAAAGAAGAGAAAAATCTTTACAACATATGGAGAATTATCAGCGAAGACTGGCCCGAGAATATAATAAACGTGTCAAAATACACGAATTTCAACCAGGAGATTTAGTTCTGCGAGAAACGCCAATAAATCAGCGAGAAAATGGTGGAAAATTAGCGAAAAAATGGGATGGACCTTACATCATTAAAGAGATAGTTGGAACAGGAGCTTATAGATTAATGGATCCAGAAGGAAGAGATGTTGGTCATAGATTAGACAGACCATGGAACAGGTTGTACTTAAAAAGATATTATCCGTAGAAGCTTTGAGAAGTTATGGATTCTGAAAGAATAATTGCAAGATTACTCATATCAAAACAAGATCATGATGTGCGAAATTTTCGCAGAGATAATCATAGAATAATGACATAAAATAAAGGGGCAAACCTTTATGGCGTACACACTAGTTCGAGAATAAAATTTCGTAAGAGGCAAATGTAAGACCTAAAGTACGTCATATTAGGGGGTACTTGTTGTATGTCTCAGGGAAAGGCTACACCGCCACCGGAACCTGAGTCATGGAGATTTGGGGTCAATAAAGCCCATCCGGGAGAGGCACCTTGGATTCTCAGCTTAAGCATATGACTTGGGTTGGGCGACTAAGGTAATAAGGACTCTCCCAAGGAGTGCAGATCTGATCAAGGCGCCGAGGTACACGGTTGAGTCAAGAGTGCCAGGGACGTTTGAAGCGTACCTTGACATTCTTGACAAGTCTTGGCTTATACTGCACTCGTCCTGAAGAAAACTCCACTTAGGGTGCAGTCTCGTAACCATAAGCCCTATAGGTAAAAGGGATAAGAGGCTGCGAAAACAACTGGTTGTTGTTAAGACTGGATGGGAGGAGCTAACCTTGTATGGTAGAAGTACGCCTCCTTGAAGGGGAAATCAAGGGGGAGATAAGGGCGGAACCCTCCATTAGGGAGCTGATAAGTGTCTTAAGACGCAAATGTCATGAGGCTTTTTATTCACAAGGATATTAAGGCTTGTCATATTTTTGCTACAATCCAGAAGAGGCAATAATACAAAAGAAAAGGATAAGACGAGATCAATGGGTTTTCGCATGAAAGTGCGAAGACGTCCTGCGATTTCGTCGCAAGAGGACAATGTCATGGGGATTTATTTTCGCAAGAATATTTAGGCCTGTCATATTGTCGCAACATTCCTGAAGAGGCTATAATACAAAAGAAAAAGTTAAGGCAAGATCAATGGGTTTTTGCATGAAAGTGCAAGGACGTCCTGCGATTTTGTCGCAATGACAAGAGGTGGCATAATAAGACCATATGATAAAACAAAGTATTTATAAGTATTCGTAACAGATTATTTTTTGCAAGAAAGATAATGAGAGGCAAGTATGGCAATCAATACACAAGAATCATTATCTTTCTCATCAACAAAATATTAAAAAGAAAAGTTGATTCCAAAGTTGGTTGAAAAATGTAACTCGCAAAAGAGATAAAAATAATACAGTTCAAGAAGACAAAGCTAGATAAGAAGCTCAAGCTTCAGTATTAATTTTAGTAGCAGGAGATAACAGAAATTTTTCGCCAATATTCTCGCAAGCCTCTCCTTCATTTCGGTTTTGATCTTTGCCTTGACTAGCATCTTGATTATCGCCAGCAACTACTTCTTCAGGAGAAATTTCTTTCTCATTTTGGTTAACACCAGAAGATGCTTCTTTAGAAGGAATCTCTTCTTCATCTTCCAAGAAATTATCCTCTGCACCGCTTTCGTAATCATAATCACTATCAGCAGGACGAGGAACTTCATCATCATCTACTTCTAAAGGATCAATTGATGTAGGAGGAAGATATTTGGACAATAAAATGTCATTTACAAGGACTTCATCCCGAAGATGAACTTGGTGAAGAAGTGCTCTGTGATGATTCATATCTTGAATATCCTTAAAATAAGCAAGATAATCAAGTCTTATTTCTGCTCGGTCGCGAGAACCAGTAAGGGCAGAGACGAGCAATGCATTTTCTTTGCGAATTTTGGTATATTTAGCCTCCATAACAGAAATGGAAGAATGAATATTTTTCTCGGACTCTGCGAAAGATAAAATACAAAATTTCATTAAGATAAAGAATTCAGAAAGATATGACAAAGAAAAGATAATTAAGGAAGTCAAACTATTATGACTACCTTTCTTTTGCGAAATAAGGTGTTGAATCAAGGACAAACAACTATTCTCCCAACGGTCCATAGCGTCATCAAATTTATCTCCAACTAAACCTTTAAGTCGAGATTACTCTTGGTCATGACATACTTTTTGAATTATACTAAGTTGTTGCGAAGATATCGCCATCTTGTTTAAATAAGTTCTCTTCTCTTGGGATAAGGTTTTATTCTCATCTGATAAATTTTCCATCCCTAAAATTAGCTTTAGTTAAAGAATAAGAAAGACGAGATACTTCATTACTTAATAAATCTTGTCTTTGAACTAATTGGGTATTTTCATTGGTAAGATTATTTATATGATCAAGAGAATATGAATAGAGGTTATCTAATTGGTTATATTGATCCATCAAGATTTCTTTATCAACATGGGCTTCTTCAACAGCATATTCAAATTGATATCTCTCCTATTCGTTTATGGTTTAAATCTTAACATGCGAAAGAGGGATTTCAAAGATAATTAAATTTGGGAAGGATAAAACCATTAAAAAGGCAAATTAAAGACACGGATAAGAAAATCATACCTCTCAATTCATCATTCTTCTTGCGAAGATTGTCACGATCCAGCAAAACATTCTGAAAGCTTCTGATTTTCGAGACGAAGAGCATTACATTCTTTTTCCAAAGCTGTCTGCGAAGCAGCTCTGTCAGAACCCAAATGCTTGCTCAGAATTTCGCAAACATTAAACTTGATAGGATCAATAGAAGACTTCTTGAAATCATCCAGAACTTCAGATAAAACTTTGAAGGCAATATCTATCCCTTCCACGGTTTCTTTCGAAAGAGGAAGAGACTTAGGTAGAGAACTGGTAGAGATAGAAGGTTGAGAAACATTCTCAATGGGAAGTGAAGAGGTTTTATTCACAGCAGGATCAACAAGGGGAGTTTCAATCATTGAAAGATCAGCTGAAGAAATGAAGGCTGAGGCAGCTTTTTCGCGAATTGGAACATCTTTATCACCCTGCGAATTACAATCCAGATAAGAAATAGAGGCAACAATATTGTTATTAGAAAAAGACAGCGTTTCTTATTACCTTCTCATTCGCAGACTTTCTTTTATGCGCAACAACCTTATGTTGCGATTTGGGAATGTTAGGGTTCTGAACTGTAAATCTAGTGTTGGAGGCGCTTTTGCTGAAATAACAAGAGTATGGGAATCACATAAACAACATCAAATAAGGCAATAAACAAGATCAATTTCATCAAAACTCATAAAGAAGAAAAAAAAAAAACTAACCTTGATGAATCCATGAAAGACAATAGCAGGGATATTGTTTCGAACAAAATTACGAACTATGAAGATCTGCAGAAGAAATAGTATGAAGATGAAGAAGAACTTAAAAAGATTGAAGAAGAAAGAAGAAAAATTGCAATAATGGAATTTGCAGAAGAACGATGAAGTTGTAGAGAAAATAAAAAGAAGGAAAAAGAGAGTGAGAAGGAATATATATAGAGGGAATTTCTCCTCGAGAAAATAAACACGATTAATACGGAAAGATATAAGCGGTTAAAAAGAAACGGTTACAAAGAAGTGTCGAGAAATAAATGGAAGAAAGAATACGTGTGATAAATGCAGAATATGAAGAGGAGACCAGCTGCGACATTTATCACATCATTCTCTAATTCGCAGAAAAGATATGAGAAGAGGCAAGATGTAGGATCAGAATCTCGCAATGACAATGTTTCAGCGAAATTATCAATGACACAGCACAACAGCGTCGCATAACAATTTCAGAAATGATAAAATAAATGACGTCAGCTAAGATCACGAGAAAGATATGATAGTCCTGTGAAAATTAGAGAGTTTGCGAAGTTAATATTTGTAAGGTTGCGAGAATGTCGCAGACCATACCCGAAAATAAAGGACAGATTAGCTGTCATCCACTATGTATTTCCTTATAAATAGTCGTTCAAGTTGTAAAGAAAGGGAGAGATCTTTTTTGAGTAAGAAACAAGTAAATAGGAGAGAGAAAATATAGAGCAGATTGATCAATAAAGAAAGGGAGAGATCTTGTAAGAACATTCAAAGATTGATCAATAAAATTAAGAGTGTAAACCTAAAAATTGAATTGATTAATAATGAAATCATATGAGGGGTGTAGTGTAAGATTTCCTGCAACTACATGTTCCATGGTGATCAAAGTTATCTTTCGGGTTCCATACTTGAACTAACGCTCCATTTAGCCAATTCATATCATTGTTAGAGCAATGCTCACTCGCAAACGTTGCTATCTCAAGCGTTTTGTCAACTTTAGTTGTCAAAACTATAAGTCTTGATTTCTAGTCTACTTATAGCTAAGTCTCGGACTAGGATAGAAAGTGTAGTTGAGCTCTAGACTCCATGGAGATCATCATACAAGACGAAGAACTACTCAAGGAACTGGTGGAACTTCATCGACTAAAAGGTATGTGGAGACTTGAACTTATCTAACACTCAAAAGTCTATCTACTCATTTCCTATCTTAAGACAAAAGTCGTATTGCTATATAGACTTTGATTATACACATTTGCTATTTTGACCCGAGTTTATATCGCTTATCTATTTCTCGAAATATGTGTTGGTAAGCTTTCACTTTGGCCAAGTTCATCTTTACTAGTGACGAAAGTAATATTAGTTTCAATTACTTGAAAATCACTTTGACGAAAAATAGCTTGTGAACAACAACTATATAACTTCCTCTAAGAATGTTTCGATGATTGAAATGAGAGTTTAGAATATAACCTTGAATGGATATAAACATTTTGTGATAACTCATACATGTGTAAGTCCTTATTCCTTGACCCAAAGTATGCGTACTTTGCTGCTCAGGAAAACCGGAACTGAAGTCCGCGTACCAGTACGCGCATTTCCGGAAGTTCACATCTCGTGAATCTCTGCTGGAGTTTGTAAACTGAAAAAAAACTTATCCTGAGTACTTAAGTCTACGTACCAGTATGCGTACTTAAGTGGGTTATTTTCTAAAAACAACTATTCGTGAACTTAAACTTATATAAACTAAGGAATGCATATTTTCAAACCGTGGCTATAAACTTCATGAATTGATTCGAGTGAATCAAATCGTTTTTGATTCAATTGTGTCTTATATACTTCTATGAGATCTAAAAAATTGAACAACTCTCTACCTAGTTCTCTTGAGTCATTTGAACTAGTTATGGTGAAGATGAATATGGTGGATATGAAAGTGCTCATATGGCAAACCATTTAGTTAACTACTGTTGAACCAACTAAGTGTACATGTTTAGGTGCGACTACACAAACCTAAATAAACATGCATTTTATTTGTGTGTAACAAGCTAAGTTCGCTCTAACGGTTGAAAGATATTAGCTTGAATCTAATCAGGTTTTCACCTGACAGTGAATATTGAATGCTTTGTTACCAAGGTAACTTAGATAGCAAACCCCGATTTGAAAGACTATATAAAGGAGAACTCTAGCAACTGGGAAGCCTAATTACCACACCTTCTATGTGATACTAGTTGTATTAGCTAGAGTCGATTCTCCTTTAACCTTAGGTTTCTATCGAGACCCTGTAGGTTAACGACTTGAACCTTAGTTATCCAGACCCAACTATTTTCTCTGTAGTTGCGTGATCTGATCTTGTTGTTTCAATCGTATTAAGTACAATCGTAATATTGGCTTGAGATTGATTTCTCCGATAGAAAAAATATAAAAGAAGTCACAAACATCTTCATCTCATCGTTTGTGATTCTGCGATATCTTCTTTTGCTAGTCGATTAAGATTATTGTGAGGTGATTGATAATTTTAGGCTATTCTTCAGGAATATAATTCCGGGTTATCAATTCTTTCCTGTTCACCTTGATTTATCAAAAGACGGAACAAAACTTGTAGGTATTTTTGTGGGAGACAGATTTATCTATTACTTTAGACTTTTCTGTGTGATACAGATTTATTTATTAAAGTCTTCGATTTTGGTCGTAGAAACTCTTAGTTGTGGGTGAAATCAACTAAGAGAATCAAATGCATAGCATCCTGATGGGGTCAGAGACGTAAGGAGCGGAACTGTACCTTTGATCAGTGTGAGATTGATTGGGGTTCAACTACAGTCCAGACCGAAGTTAGTTTGTAGTAGACTAGTATCTGTAGCAGCTTAATATAGTGTGTGTTCAATCTGGACTAGGTCCCGGGGTTTTTCTGCATTTGCATTTTCCTCGTTAACAACACTTCTGGTGTATGTGTTATTTCTTTTCCGCATTATATTTGGTTATATAATTGAAATATCATAGGTTGTGCATTGAATCGATCAATTGGGAAATCCAACATTTGGTTGTAGATTGAAATTGATCGATCCTTGAACATTGGTCTTTTGTACCGTTCAAGTGATTTCTCTTGTATTCAATTAGACTCGCAGATTTCTAATTGCTTGAGTAAGTATTGAATCGAGAAAGTGAGATATAACTCTTTGATATAGTTTTATTAAGATTGAGTCTGGCTGTCTAGTTGATTCTCTTAAAAGTATATTGGAGTTTGTCCATACAAATTGCTAAGCGAAATATAGGGTATGGTTGTTAGACCCCTGTTTTTTCAATTGGTATCAGAGCATGCAAACACGTTTAAAGACCTTATCAGTCTGTGTTTGTAGCGATCTGACTATATGGACAGTAAAGTCTATAGAAACGCTCCACCAGGATTAGAAACCGATCGTAGAGAAAGTTCTAAAAAACTGGTTATTCTCTAGAAAAAGTTGGATGAACAAATCCGGATCAACTCTGATCTTGTTGCAGAAATTTCAATGCTTAAGGATTTCAAATCTATGAAAAATCCTTTGATGTACTTGAATAACTCTAGTTGTTCTATATATGAAGAAAAGTCGTAAGTCAGATGATAAATAATGTCTAGACTTTGTGAAACCTGATATGACTCAGAACAACTTAGACGAGCTTAAAGATGTTGGTCCATGTATGTTCTGTGATTCCTTCAATCACTTTAAACATACATGTATGTCTTTCCGGAAAAGTTTAAAAGTTGCAAGTAATCTTCATAAGAAAGCTGAACAACTGTTTACTTCTCTAAAAGGATGTAGAAAACTAACAAGAAATCCTAAACATGAATGTAGTGTTAGCATGGGATCTTTTGCTTTAAAATCAACATCACCCTTTCAATGGTTTCTTGACAGCGGATGTAGCCGACATATGACTGGTGATCTCCCATGGTTTGTTACTACGAGCGATTATGAAGGAGGTCTTGTAACATTTGGAGATGGGAGTTGTTGTTACATAAGCAAGAAGGGGACGATCAAACTACCCGGCGTACCTAAAATTCATGACGTAGTATATGTAAAAGTTATGACTGCAAATCTTCTTTTTGTTAGTCAAATCTGTGACAAATGCCATAGAGTTTTCTTCAATGCAACTGGATGTGACATTATGGACAAAACTGTGAAAGTAATTTTTCAGGGAACTCTTGGTAAAAATAATTGTTATCTTCTGGATACTCAGTTCAGTAATTGTGGCAACCTGACTAAGGTGGAATCCACACATCTTTGGCATGAGCATTTTGGTCACCTCAATTATCGTCTTCGATCATTAATAAAAAACTTGTTAAAGGTGTTCCAAAAATCAATGCAAAGATTGATGGTGTATGTGGTGCCTTGCAAAAGGGTAAACAAACGAAAGTTCACCATAAATCATCTCGAGATATTCTCACTAAATCTCCACTTGATTTAATTCATATGGATCTCTTAGGACCCATTCAACAACCCACTGTTGCGGGAAATAAGTATGCTTTAGTTATGGTAGATGATTACACCAGATTCACTTGGGTAGCTTTTCTTTCTCATAAGAATGAAACCCTTGATGAATTCAAGATTATTGTTAATAGGATCCAGAATGAACAAGGTCGCAAACTAAAGAAAATTAGAAGCGAACGTGGAACTGAATTCAAGGATACCAAAGTGTTTGAATTTTGTGACAAACTGGGGATTATTCAACAATACTCAGCACCTATTACTCCTCAAGCTAATGGGGTTGCTGAAAGAAAGAATAGGAATATTCATGAAATGGCATGTGTAATTCTCCATAACAAAAACTTACCTTTAAGGTTTTGGGAGAAGCTGTCTTCACAACATGTTATTTGATCAACTGTGTCTATCTACGGTCGAAAATCCTCAATACTCCTTATGAGTTGTGGTACGGTAGAAAAACCCAACTTACACTATCTCAGAGTGTTTGGAAGTAAGTGCTACATTCTAAAAAATCGAGAAAAGAGAGGGAAATTTAATACTAAAAGTGATGAAGGTATCTTTCTTGGATATGCCTCTGATAGTCGTGGGTTCCGAATATTTAATCTCAGAACCAAGGTTATGATGGAGTCTTCTAATGTTATCATCGATGATATTAGTAATTTTCATCATGATAATCCTCCTACTGAATTGCCTCCAACTGAGACAATTGAGAAAGTCAAAGAAATACCAGAATCAGTTGAAGTTATCCCAACTGTTATTGATCCTGATATTTCTAGTGACAAGGAGAAGATCACTCACCAAGCTGCTCATATTGAACAAGAACGTGTCACTCCTCGACACCTCTGGGTTCAAAGGAATCATGATCCCAACAGTATTATTGGAGGAAAAGATTCTACTGTTAAGACAAGGGGACAACTTCAAAATATTTGCAATTTTGGTTGTTATCTTTCACAAGTAGAACCAAGGAATATTGATGAATACATTAGCGATCCCTTTTGGGTGAATGCAATGCATGAAGAGTTAAATCAATTTCAAAGACAAGATGTATGGCAACTTGTACCTTGTCCCTCTAATATCAATATTGTTGGTACCAAATGGATATTTAAGAATAAGTCTGATGAATTTGGCATTATTATCAGAAATAAATCCAGACTTGTCGCTCAAGGGTATTCAAAAATTGAAGGTATCGACTTTGACGAAACCTTTGCCTTGAGTCTATTCGGTTGCTATTATCTCATGCTTGTTTTCTTAAGGTTAAGTTGTTTCAAATAGACATAAAATCCACGTTCCTAAACGAAAATTTAAAGGAAGAGGTCTATGTCGCTCAACCAAGGGTTTTGAAAACCCTGATTTCCTAGACCATGTCCTTAAGCTAAATAAGGAATTATATGCGTTAAAACAAGCGCTTCGTGCTTGGTTCGAAAAACTAACCACATCTCTTCTTAGGAACGGGTTTTCGAGAAGCGGAGCTGATAAAACCTTGTTTACCAAATGGAGTGGGAAAGATATTGTCATTGGTCAAGTCTATGTTGATGATATCATCTATGGCTCAACTTCTGAAAAACTTGCAAAAGATTTTCAAGTCTCTCTTGGCAAGGAATTTGAAATGAGCAATGTTGGTGAATTAAAGTTCTTTTTAGGATTACAAATTCAGCAACATAAGGATGAAATTTACTTATCTCAAGAAAAATATGCTAAGGATCTTGTTTCAAGGTTCGGCTTGGATAAGTCAACTCCAAAACTGACACCTATGCCCACCACTGGTAAACTACACAGATATGAGAAAGGAGTAAGCGTGGATCAAAAAATGTATTGATCTATTATTGGTAGCCTTTTATATCTTACAGCTACGAGACCTGATATTGCTTTTAGCATTGGTTTTTGTGCTAGATTTCAGGCCAATCCAAAGGAATCTCATCTTGCAGCTGCAAAAAGGATCATACGATATGTGAATCACACGGTTGGGTATGGTCTATCTTATACTTTTGATACCAACACTGACCTTTCTGCGTATTCGGATGTTGATTGGGCATGATGTGTAGAAGACAAAAAAAAGTACATCAGCGGGTTTCTACTACGTAGGATTAAATCTTGTGGCTTGGCATAGCAAGAAACAAAATTCACAATCCATGTCCACATGTGAAACTGAATATATTGCTGCCGGCTCATGTTGTACTCAACTTCTATGGATGAAACAAATGTTGGCTGATTATGGAATTGATACTGGAGTAATGAAGATCTTCTGTAATAACTCTAGCGCGATTCGAATCACTGAGAATCCTGTTGAGCACTCAAGAACAAAGCACATTGATATAAGGTACCATTTTATTCGAGATCTCTATCAAAATGGTATCATAAATATGGAAATTGTGTCTTCCGAACAACAGTTGGCTGATATTCTCACCAAACCACTAGACGCTGCTATATTTCAACACTTACCGCAGTCTATTGGTGTTGATTTTGTAGTTGCATCTTTCTGATGACTACATCCAAGTGAAATAAAAGACTAAGAACTACTAAAACATACAAGATTCAATTATGAACAAGATGTAAAGAGCATGAAATGTAAAGATTGACACAAGCATATAACGTGGTTCGGCCATGAAGACTTACATCCACGGGAAAGAAGATGTTTTCTTATTGATTATAAGGTCTTACCCTTGAAAGAGTTACAAATCTCTTCTAGATTTCTCACTTTCTCTCTATCTAGATCTTACTCAGGAATTCTCTGTAGAAAGACCATCTAAGGTTACATAAGTTGTCCATATCCTTCTACATGGACTGGTATTTATACGCGGAATAAACTCGTGGTGGCCTGATCATCCGAGTTTGGTGAGCTTTCTTCCATCGTCCTGAATGCTGCTCTTGTGTGGAGAACCTCGTTCTCTATCACCTCTGGGTAGTAGTATAGATCGTCCGAGTCTTCCGTCACGATGCAGGTCTTCTCATGTCTTGTTCTTATCCTTCATTAAATGCGGTCCAGCTTTTTAGACTTGACCGTCTGAGAATATTAGACCTTTCCTTACACACGTCGTTCATGCGACGCTTGTGAAGTTGCCTCGATTCAAACAAACCCTCCTTTTTAGAGGATGATTCGATGTTCTCATCTCATCATATTATCATGTAATCATCCCTTGAGATGTTGACACGTGGCCGTCGAGTATTTTTCCCACACATTTTTCTCATTTTCTTTGCAACTTTCCGACACGTGGACTGGGATGCTATTCGAGGCTCGCGTAGCTAGGAGGAAGGCCAAGGCCGCTGAATAGGAGATCCAGCTTCTTCACTCTGCTGTGGAAATGGATAAGCATGAGGCCTTAGATTTTCGTCAGGATTAAGAAGGAAATGGAAGGTATTCATCTGCTCTGTTTTCTTAATTTAGCGTTTCCATGGTAGGGATTAGATTTCTGAATTAGTCCCTTTATTGGTAGTTACGGTTAAACGATTGGAGGAGCAGTTAGATAATGCGGGTCATAGACATGCTAGAGAGCACAGTGGCTTTAGACTCGATGTGAGTGCTCGTCAGTGTAAGATTGACTCCTTGGAGCAAGAGAATTCAATGTTGCGGGAAGATGTACTTTGGAAATTCGTGCGTTACTGGATAAGGCTAAGAAAGTAGCAGTGGATCGTGCGTACGAGATCAAGATACTTCGTGCATAGAAGGATGAGCTTATTAACTGGCAGTGCAATCATATGCCTCAATTAACACAGGCATAGGATGATAGGGAAACGCTGAGAAGGCTCAAGCGTGATTATATTGCTCTTGAGAGGGAGCGTGATAGGCATATGTTATCCTTCCCTCATGGTGATGCGGCCATAACTCCTGCAGAGTCAACAATTAGTGCTCTAGACACCGAAAAGATTCGATTGGAACAAAACTTAGCCGCTGTTTTACTTGAAAATGAAGGTCATTTGTTAACCATTTTTTTGTGTCGGTTTATTCTGATGATTTCCTTAAACTGGTCATTTTTGTTTTGTGCTGGCAGAGGCTTGCAAGAAAAAGGCTGAGTTGGAGAAGCAGCTAGAGGAATAAAGGGCTGCTAAGCGAAGCCTTGATGGGGAGCTTAACGAGTTGGTGATCCAACATAAAGAGGAATTGGCGGCTGCTCACATGGAGGGAGAAAAGAAGATGAGCAGCCTTCATGCGGAGTACAAGGTTTTGATGACCAAAGCTTGTAAGGCTGCCGTTCTCCGGAAGCGTCAGCGAGCCACCGCAACTGCTATTGCGAACATCGTGGCCCCTCCACCTGTTGTCGATCCTGAGCCTGTGCAGAATGTGACTGGCGTCGAGGATGAGCAAGAGGCTCCTTATGGCGGACAGACATGAGTTGGTCTGTTTCTTTATTTATCCAGCTTTTTGTTTTTTGTTTTTTTTTTGTATCCTATGTTGAACATAGTTTGGTAGGTTCATATGCTCCTTTATGGAAACATTTTCGTATCTTTCGAAAGTCCTCAATTGTAGGAGGCGCTATTTTGTTACTTATACTATGATAAGTCCTCAAGTGTGGGAGGCACTTCGACATTTACTTCTTATTCCTTGGATGGTACAGTTGGGGACCTTTTTCTTTCTAATCGTATGATTGGTTGTTGTTGTTATTTGGCATTGAAAGAGTTTTGAGTGCACATTTGTCGGACCAAACTTGGATAACATTTCCAATGAGTGATCAGTTCCTTAATTGGACATGCTACCTCTTATGGTGTTGGGCTTTGGTTTCAACAACTTTGGTTTAGCCGTTGTAGGCGTTGTTTAGTGCTTGTTTGCACGTTTCCCTTGAATTTACTGCTGAAGCGTGTTTGGAAGGGTGACACCTTGGTTGAGAGATTTGTATCTTGTCTTAAGGAAAGTATCTCAAATTTGGATATCTCCTGTTATAGCAGGACATCGTCCGATATCATGATCGTGGCGGAATTACCTTAGGTTTGTCGTCCGTGTAAGGTAGCTTAGGTTATTTACCCGCATCATTCGTAGTAGAATGGGAGGTGTGGCCAACACCGTGCCATAGTTGTTGATGGACTTGTTTGTGTATTTGTTTTTGTTTTTTTTATATATATATATTTTTTTGGGGGAATGCAAGTATGATGTGATTAATCTAGATGCGCATATAAACCAAAAAAGAAAAGTATGTAACAATAAAGACTTTAAACTAGAAATTAAAACCGTAATGTAGACAAGTAATACACAAAAAGGAGTGGTTTTATTATTTGCAAAAGAGGGTTTCAACCCTTAGTACATTTCGAGGGAGGCTTCATGACCTGCTTACAAGTAGGGGCTCGAAGCCCTAGACTCATATGTGAACCTTTTATATATATCAGCCTTCATGGGCTGTGTGTTACTCTGGGTGAGGGGTATGCGCTAATGTCTCCTCATTAGGGTTGAGAAGCCTTTGGGCTTTTATTTTCAGCCCGCGTTGTAAAGTAATCTTGCTTAGCGATCTGCTGTCCTGGAGTAGTCTGTTGAGGCTCGGCAATGTTTGCTGCCTTCTTGGTTAATGGCCAAGAGTTCAATATAGCGTCGGGAATGGTGGAAAGGGTATTCCTGTGCATATTGCGTCCTTCTGGGGTGGGCGTCATTGTTTGCCCAAAGTATACTTTAGTGTGGGGATGATAAGAATCTTGCATTCTAGTCTTGCTAGTGTAGGGGTTGTCACCCGAATATCCATCCATTAGGGATAGTAGTGCACCCATGGGTGCGGCATCTTTAAGCCAGTCAACAACAAATTTTTGTAAATTGTTATGGAAAGGGTCCTTCACAACTTTGTGGGTGTCGACATCAGCTTTTTTGTTCTGATATTTTCTTGACGTCTCAGTTGCACTAAACACTGTTGACAGTGGTATGACGCATCGTGGGCTTACTTGGCTTGGCTCCTTAGAGGTCGCCTGTTGGTTTTTTAGTAACATCCTTCGTTCTGGGTTGTTCCCTGAGTGGCTCTCTTCATGGCTCACCTCAATAGTGCCTGTCTTCATAGGAGGAAAGACTTTGGTCTCGGTATGAGAACGAGGTTTGATCTTTCCCTCATCGGGGAGGTCCCGTGATTGTTATAAAGGTCGTATGGTCGGTCCCGAGGTTATGGTGTTGCACGAGGCTGGGGCATCATCCGAGTGTGCTGGTGTGTCACTGATGGCCATGTAGTCATGGGTCTCAACCAGGTTATTGGTATCTCTGTCCCTCCTCGCCTGTGCTTTTGGGGAGTTTACTTTGTTCTCGCCGTTCTGGACGTCCATTTTGTAACAGTATTTCGCCTCGCCAGAGTCCCCAACGATTCCTGCCACTCCATATGGCGTAGGGAATCTTAACCTTTGTTGGAAAGTTGAGGCTACTCCTTTGATCCCATGGACCCAGGATCGCCCGACAATGGTTGTATATGGTGATAGTACATCTACCACACAGAAAGTGGTTAGGGTGAGGATTTTTCCCACCCGGATTTCTAACGTTACCTCGCCCCTTGGGCGGGTTGATGACCCGTTGAAGCCAAAAATGTTATAAGTGAAGGGTATGATACACTCGTCCCTAAGACCCATTTGTTTGAATGTTTCATAGAACAAAATCTCAACTGAACTACCTCTATTAATTAAGATTTTGGGCATTGCCCATGGTAGCACTTTAGGTTTTCCTTCCTCGCCTTCGTGCTCAGGGAGTGCAATGGCCATCGTGACCACCAGTGGATCGTTATGGTTTCGTCCTCCATCAAGGGACTCCGAGGCTGAAAATATAATGGGTAATTTCATCCATCCCTCAATCGGGGTTTCTCTGGAAACACTGAAAACTTCATCGCCCTGGAAGTTTCGTTTGTGAATTCGTCTGTAATGTTTCCTTCTTGTATAGGTGTGGTGATCGCCGAGTGTGATATAGTATTACACCCTAAGTACTGTGCCTCGCGTGGATCTCCACACGATGTATGGGTTCCCCAGCGGTAGGTGGAGTCATTGGTTGCGCGATGTATTCTTTGAGCTTCACCTCATTGATCATTTCTTCCATCATTTTCTTCAAGTCTCTGCACGACTCTGTCGTGTGGCTGTGGAATTGATGGAACTCGCAGAAGTCAGTTCTATTTTTAGTTCGCTCTGGCTGCTGACCTCTGTTCCATGGGTAAGTGATTTTATGTTGTCCGTCAATATTTTTGAGGATCTCAGATATGGGGATGTTTAGCTTCGTGTAGACTGGGTCTACGAACTTTCCCGTCTTTTGTTGGGCCTGGTCTCGCCCTTTCCATCCTCCAGTCCGATGCTTGTCGAACTGGGTTGATCCGTTGTTGGATCGACCCGCTCCTTGGGATGGTACCTGTAGGTTCTGTGGCTCTACCACATTCGCTCCTCTACTAGTTCTTTTTGCCAACTTGTCATAAGTTCCGTCTTGGAGTTCCTCCAAGGCCATGTAATCTTCTTGGTTTTCTCATAGTTTGCCCAAGTTCTTTGGCATAGTTTCATACATGCGGAAAAAGAGAGGGTCTGTCTTTCTGAGACTATTTTTAAAGCCCAAGATCGCATAGTCCTCAGGGACCTTTCCGATCTCAGCACATAACTTCCTCCACCGTGTCACCAGGGAGCGGAGTGACTCGTTTGGCCCTCAGGACATTTGGAACAGTCCGTCGACCTCTGGTCGGACCCTGCTATTGTGAATGTACGTTTCTAAAAATAGCTCGGATAGGTGCTCGAACGATTTAACTGAGCCCTTGGGAAGGTTGTTGAACTACATTAGGGCTTCATCCCTCAGACTGGCAGGGAAAAATTTACACAATACCATGTCATAATGGTCTCATTAGGTTAGCGTCATACGATAAGCTCTAAGATGCTCAATTGCATCTTCTGTTCCGATGAACGGTCATGTGAACATCGGTAGAGAACATTTCTTTGGAAATGGTAATCTTAACAGATTCTCAGAGAAGGGGGATTGTACCGCTTCTTGCATGGCTACCGCCAGCTTCTTGCTCTCCTGCTTTCCTGTAGCTTCTCTGTACATTGCTTCAAGCCGGTTGAGTCGGGCCTGAAGTTGGTCATCGTTTCGCCTTGTTTCGTCCTTCTTTTTTCTTCCCAGAGCTCTCTCGGGTGAGAAAGATGGTTCATGATAGCGATGCCTTTATCGCCCTGAGTTATCGCCTGATTGTTCGGCATACGATACAATCTTAGAATGAGTTGACCTTGAGGTCTCCCCTCGCTTGGGGTTTGGGGCTGCGAGGTTCTCGGCCTCACAGTTGGTTTTAACTTCTTGGATCTGGTTTTTGTATCGCCGATGTTTGGGATCAATATCTGATGATCCCTCGGATGAGCTATTCTCGTGGTCGAGTGTACCTCTGCTTCCCTTGGGGAAGCGATCCGCTGTTTCCTCATTGGAGGTGTCAGGGATGTTAATTCGTTCGTCATCTTGTAAATATTCAAAGGCCTCCTTTGGGATCTCCTCGACAGTAGCGAGTGGCACCTTCTTTTTTGCTTTTCGCTTAAGCTTGCGGTTTCTCCGCTCAAGCCTTCTGTTTCGCCTTTTTAGTTTCTACATTCTCTCACCCCTGAGCTTCTTGGGATTTCAGGATGGCTGCGATGGCAGCGTTGACATCACCGAGGTCTGAAGGGTTGCCTTCTTGGCCTCATTGTTCGTCGTTTGCCTTGGCAAACGGTTCAACCCTCCTGGTTGAGTCATATGGACGTCATCATGCATCTCGAAGGGGTTTCCCTCGCCTTCGGAGATAGAATTGTCAGTTAGTCCTTCCCGATACTGGTCATCGGGTTGTCCCTCTCCTGGGACCTCGCCATTAATCAGAGCCTCGCCTGGCTCCATATCGTCGAGTCCTTCTGATTGGGCTCTACCGTTTTCACCTTGGCTCCTGCGAGTAGATCGTCATGTCAGCATTACCTTCCCTGCAATATATGCAATAACACGTGCAATTACTAAGTCATAGTTCAGACTAGACAGTTTAGTACAGGAAGACTTTGCAGTAAATTTTGGATACATGTGAAAACGTCAAAACATTCCCTCTTTGCACGAGATGTTAATGATGAAGAAAAGGTGTTTTATCAGTTCTCTCTTTTCGAGAGAAATACCTCTTTCAACACGTTATACCTCTTCAGGGAGAAAATCAAATTATGACGATTGAGCATATTTTCCCATTCTAGGAACTATTTCTCATCATCTTTTAGATTTTGATTTTGAACTAACTTTGAGTTTGATGAATGATTATGTACTCGTTAATCCTTCCCCTTGACTTAGATTTAGGTTCTTAAGAAGGAGATCTTGGACTTTGTTGAGTTTGATGGAAAACATCATGGAAAATCTGTCTTTTCAACTCTCATAAGGTAATATCTCCCTTATGTAGCTTACTGACTAGTATCTCTTCCCAGCTCTCTCATGGAGGTTATCGTTTGAGCACCGAAGTGTTTGAGACTTCATTTTTACTCCGATCTACAACTCTCCTAAGCTCCCTGAGGAAGGCATAAAAATCATTGAAATAACAAGAAATCTTAAAGAAAATCGGTGAAAAACGCAGATCTGTTAATCTTGAGGTTCTTCAGGACTTCTCAGATCGTGAAGATCATGTTTGAGTCCGAGCTCTACTCATTCATATCAACAGAAATCTACTTTGTAGTGTGAAAAAACACTCCTCTCATGGAGATTATGAAAACAATATAGAGATGTTATTAGGGAGGTAAATTAGATCTTCATACCTCCCTGTTTCTAGCGCCAAAATGTAGTTGCATATTTTCTGATGACTACATCCAAGTGAAATAAAAGACTAAGAACTACTAAAACATACAAGATTCAATTATGAACAAGATGTAAAGAGCATGAAATGTAAAGATTGACACAAGCATATATCGTGGTTCGGCCATGAAGACCTACATCCACGGGAAAGAAGATGTTTTCTTATTGATTATAAGGTCTTACCCTTGAAAGAGTTACAAATCTCTTCTAGATTTCTCACTTTCTCTCTATCTAGACCTCTCTCAGGAATTCTCGGTAGAAATACCATCTAAGGTTACATAAGCTGTTCATCTCCTACTACATGGACTGGTATTTATAGGCGGAATAAACTCGTGGTGGCCTGATCATCCGAGTTTGGTGAGATGTCTTCCATCGTCCTAGCTGCTGCTATTGTGTGTAGAACCTCGTGCTCTATCACCTCTGGGTAGTAGTATAGATCGTCTGATTCTTCCGTCACGATGCAGGTCTTACCATGTCTTGTTCTTATCCTTCATTAAATGCGGTATTGCTTTTTAGACTTGACCGTCTGAGCATATTAGACCTTTCCTTACACACGTTGTTCATGCGACGCTTGTGCAGTTGCCTCGATTCAGACAAACCCTCCTTTTTAGAGGATGATTCCGATGTTCTCATCTCATCATATTATCATGTAATCATCCCTTGAGATGTTGACATGTGGTCGTCGGGTATTTTACCCACACAGATTTGGTTCATTAGTTTCCTAAAACTCTTTCCCTTGTACTTATCTCGATCTCTTGGGCAATTGAGTTTGGAACTCCAATAAGTGTTTACTCCAATTCTGCATTTGTTTCAGTAAGTTGATTCTTTCTGTTTTTTTTTTGTGTTTTGTCCAAAGAAATCCTTCTTTTCTTTTGAAAGTACGGTCGCTCTTGTTGTTTCAGTATTGATCTTCCCTGATCCATATTTTATGTATTACTGTGGGGCTCCGTAAAGTGTCTTATGTTGAGCATTGAACGAACAAGTTGATTATTTTCATGATTAGCTATGTTGTTGTTCCGTGAGGTACTTTATGTCGCGCATATTCAACTAAATTAATCATCTTGTTTGGCAATTTAGTTGTTGCTCCGTAAGTTTTCTTATGTCGAGCATGACCAATTAAATTGATTACTATTGTGATTAGTTTGGTTGTGTATTTCGATTAGATTAATTATGGGTTCTTTTGTGATTAATCTAATTGTATATTTTTGAGTCTCCATCAGTTCACTTACGTTTGAGCATTTTTCGATTAAATTAATCATGGGTTCTCTTGTGGTTAGTTTAAATGAATATTTTAGATTCAAATTCATACTTGTATGAGATTTGTTATGTCCAAAGAAATCCTTCTTTTCTTTCGAAATTAAGGTCGCTCTTGTTGTTCTTTCGGGAATGACATTTTATGGGGGAGAGTTTTTAATTGAACTTGTGCTTAATTTCCAAATCTTTATGGGGAGTGCGGCTGTGGACTATTATAGGGGTTATCTTGTATCTTTACAAACTCCTTGATGAATGCATTTAGCTTCGGCTTTATGATTGCATCTAAATAAGATGATATATTTTTGCTTTCTTTTGGTCAAGAAATGTCTCTTTCGGAAATTTAATTAGGATCTCGCTCTTGTACCTTTGCCAATTTTATTGACAAAAAGGGGGAGAATTAATATGTAGTTCACACTACAAATACATATGGTTTTCGGATCATTATGTAAGGGGGAGTGGTTTCCATGTGAGATGGAGTATTGATTAAGGGGGAGTGATAAATATCACCATAGTATTTTTGTTGAAGTTGTGATACAATTGAACTTTGACGTTGTGTAATGATACTATGACATTGTATACCAATGATTGAGAACTCTTGTTTTCTCGTTGTTATAGCTACGGATTTTCAACAACGATGATGCTAAACTTACAACCTTTGGGATCATTGGAGTACTTGGAAGTGACGAAGATTTCGAGTAATGTTGAATTAGGTGTATGGAATGGGAGCTACAAAAGTTAATTTATTTATTTTTTGTATTCCACATGTATTGATAGTTTTGTCACTAAAATTGACAAAGGGGGAGATTGTTAGAGCATTGCTCGGTCGAACTCGCATGCGTTGCTATCTCAAGCATGTTTGTCAATGTTAGTGATCAAAACTATAAGTCATCATTTCTAGTCTTCTATAGCTAAGGTCTCGGACTAGGATAGAAAGTGTAGTTGAGCTCAAGAACTCCATGACAATCATCATACAAGACGAAGGACTACTCTAGGAACCAGTGGATCTTCATCGACTAAAAGGTATGTGGAGACTTGAACTTATCTATCACTCAAAGGTCTATTTATCTCCTATCTTGAGACAAAAGTCGTTTTTCTATATAGACTTAGATTATACACATTTGTTATTTCGAGCCGAGTTTATCTCGCCTATCTATTTATCGAAATATGTGTTGGTAAGCTTTCGCTTTAACCAAGTTCATCTTTACCTAGTGACGAAAGGCATGACAAGTTTCAATCACTTTGGAAATTGCTTACTTTGACGAAAAATAGTTTGTAAATAATAACCATAGAATATCAACTTCCTCTTAGAATGTTTCAATGATTGAAATGAGAGTTTAGATTATATAACCATTGGAGGATATAAGCATTGTTGTAGAAACACATATATGTATAAGTCTTTATTCCTTGAACCGAAGTTTGCGAACTTTGTTGATCAAGAGAACCGGTATGGTGGCGTGAGACAAGTCCGCGAACTCAGTCCGCGAAGATCTCGTCCCGAGAAATTCTGCTGGAGTTTGTGAACTCCGTCCGGGAACTTAAGTCCGCGAACTTGAGTAGGTTATATCTAAAAACGATGTTTGTGAACTTATTCTTATATAAACTAAGGAATGCAAATTGCAAACCGTGGCTATATAGTTCACGAAACGATTCGAGTGAATCAAATCGTTTTTACTTCGATTGTGTCTTGTGTAGTTACATAAGATTTCCTTGCAATTGAACAACTCTCTAACTAGTTCATTTGAGTCACTTGAACTAGTTATGGTGAAGAAGAATATGGTTGATATGAAAGTGATCATATGGCTAACCTTTTGGTTGACTATTGTTGAACCAACAAATGTACAAGTTTGTGTACGGTTACACGAGCCTAGAAACGTGCATTTCATTTGTGTGTAACAAGCTAGTTTTCGATCTAGCGGTTGAAAGATATTAGCTTGAATCTAAATCAGGTTTTCGTCTAACGGTGAATATTGAATGCTTTGTTACCAAGCTAACATTGATTGCAAACCCTGATTTGAAAGACTATATAAGGGAGAACTCTAGCAACTGGGAAACCTAATCCCCACACCTTTTGTGTGATACTAGTTGTGCTAAGCTAGAGTCGATTCTGCTTTAACCTTTGGTTTCTTCTTCTAAACCAGGTTAACGACTTAAAGACTTCATTGGGATTGTGAAGCCAGACCGATACTACTTTCTCGTAGTTGTGTGATCTGATCTTGTTGTTTCTATCGTACGAGTACAATTATAATAATTGGCTTGAGATTGATATCTCCGATAGGCAAGATATAAAAGTAATCACAAACACTTCGTCTCATCGTTTGTGATTCCAAAATATCTTTTTCGCTGCGTCGATTA
This sequence comes from Papaver somniferum, assembly GCF_003573695.1. Classification (NCBI taxonomy): domain Eukaryota; kingdom Viridiplantae; phylum Streptophyta; class Magnoliopsida; order Ranunculales; family Papaveraceae; genus Papaver; species Papaver somniferum. Next base: position 13,969,294 of record NC_039366.1, read on the forward strand.
AGATTATTGTGAGGTGATTGATAATACTAGGATGTTGTTCGGGAATATAAGTCTGGTTTATAAATTGGTTCTTGTTCACCTTGATTTATCAAAAGACGGAACATAACTCGTAGGTATATTCGTGGGAGACGGATTTATCTATTACCGTAGACTTTTCTGTGTGATACAAATTTGTTTATTAAAGTCTTCGACTTTGAGTCGTAACAACTCTTAGTTGTGGGTGAGATCAGTTAAGGGAATCAAGTGCGTAGTATCCTGCTGGGATCAGAGACGTATGAGCATAACTGTACCTTGGATCAGTGTGAGATTGATTGGGGTTCAACTACAGTCCAGACCGAAGTTAATTTGGAGTAGGCTAGTGTCTAGCGGCTTAATACAGTGTGTGTTCAATCTGGACTAGGTCCCGGGGTTTTTCTGCATTTGCGGTTTTCTCGTTAACAAAATTCTGGTGTCTTTGTTATTTCTTTTCCGCATTATATTTTGTTATATAATTGAAATATCACAGGTTGTGCGTTGTTCAATCAATTAGAATATCCGACTTTTTGGTTGTTGATTTAAATTGATTGACACTTGGATATTGGTCTTTGGTAGCATCCAAGTTATCTCTCTAGTATTTGATAAAGATTCGCAGATTTCTATTTGCTTGAGTATATATCAAATCGAGAGATTGAAATATAAACTCTTTGATATACTTTTTTATCTAGATTGAGTCTGACTGTCTAGTTGATTCTATAGAAAGTATATTGGAGTTTGTCCATATAGATTGCTAAGCAAAATATTGGGTGTGGTTGTTGTACCCCGCTTTTTCAGGCTGGAAGGTTTAAAGCCGGAGGAGTTGGAAGAATTCCTACATTACTATGATTAGCAAAACGCTGGGCCAAGAAAGACCACTAAGATGACAATAAAGATTATTTGAGTCTCCCTGAGCAAAGGAAATAAGGAATAGCTATTGACTAAAACATCTTCAAAACCAATGAGACATATAAAGACTTAATACTTCACGTCACACAAAAAAGCAGTTCAAACCATGAACGATGCTAAATACGAAAAATCAGTGAAAAAAACAATCTTTTCATGATAAGCAGAGCAAACATAGGATATTCAGACAATGTTTGACTATAAAATTTTGGGATTCGCATATTCCTAGGTACGAGAATCGAAGGAGGAGAAAGAGATATGACTAAAATTAAAATCCAGCGGTTAAGAGATTTGAAAAGAAAATAATTCTCAAAGATTTAGAGAAGATCATGTAAAAACTCATGGTCCAAACAAAAGACAGGAGAACAAGGTTACATGACAAAAGTAGACTGCATTGAAAAACTCGGTCACATGTATTCAAATAAAATTGTAGTGAAACTCCTTAAAACACTCGAAAAGAAGATAGGGAAGATGGTTTCAAACGCACCATACAGCTCCTAGGCAAAACTACTTAAAAAATGTAAAATATTACAAGAGCAAGTCAATAGAATGGCATTACTAAAATGAGGCCAAAATTCAAAGAGATAGAGACACTATTATTACCAAGCCATCTAGTACTTTGATAAACCTACTAGATTGAGACTATCAAGGATGAGAGCAAGCAAAAAGAGATAACTACTCATATGTGAGGCTTTTAAGAAAAGATATAAGCATAGAGGCTAGAGGTGACTAGAATCTATAGGCAAAGATTTTGAAAAGACAAAGGAGATAATGAAGTAAGAGAGAAGCGATAATTTATTGAAGGAATAATTTAGATTGTTCATTAGATTAATAAAAACTTAAGATTTTTTAGAGGTCTTAAGCGAGAAGCCTAAAAGGGTAGCACCTAGAAAAATTGGACGAAATTATGGGACACTAAAATATGTAAGGGCTAGCCTAAACCTCATCTAACCTAAACCATACAGGTTAAACTGGCGCTCAAAAACACATTTTAAGAAGATAAGTAAGCTAAAGATCAGAAAACGAAGAGATTTCAAGAGAGGGAGGAGAAACCAAGAAGAAGAGAAATAAGAAGTCTAAGGGGTAGTAGGCATTAATGGTCTGTGCACAGGCGTGCTCTCCTTTATGTTTAGAGCATGCATCTCCATACGGTTATAAAAGCACCGTAATTCCATTAGATAGCTATTTCTATCCAAAAGAAAGTAGATTTTAAGAGCAAATCCTATGGGTAGTGTCGATCTTTCATTTGAAAGAGTGCAATATCAATTTGCTCTAATTAAAGGCTGTTATGGATAGTTTTTATCCCATTTTTACCCCCAACACGTTCATATGAACGAGTAGTTGGTAGTTTAACACTAGACGGGGGACTGTCTCCCGTTTGAGAAAATAAATCTACACGGGGACAGTCCCCCGGGTATCAAATTTTTTTGGGTTGGACGGGGACAGTCCCCCGTCCATATTGTTTTTCACTATCTCACGGGGGACTGTCCCCCATGAATGCTTAAATTATGTTTTTTAAATTTTAATTTTTCCCTCCCATTATTATTTTACTATTAAATTTTGGAATTCTTTTTATTAACGGGGACTGTTACCCGTTTGATTTCAAATTTCTTCTCACAGGAAAGCATCTCCGGTGTAGTGCTCTTTTTCTTTTTGCCCATAGTGGATTCACTCGTTCACATGAGCGAGGGGTCCTTCGTATGGACGAGTTAGTCTCCAAATGGAGACTACCTATAGGAAATGCTCTAAGAAACTTCAAAAAAAACTTGAGCCTAATGGGTTGCAATCACTTGGTTATTCCAGAGGATGCTTTGGTTTCCTTCACTAGGGTAGCAAGATGTAGAGAGGATCATCTACACCGAATTCAGTATTACTTCTGTTATTTTTGTGGAACCGACAAGTTTCTTCATCCTGAGCAAGCTAAGGGTCTCGCGTACTGCAACATGAAGCCGGAGGAGAAGAGCAGTTAGATTCCAAAACACGGGCAGAAATTCAGTATTGCCTTGAGAATGGCATACCAATAGATCCCTCCTTGCTGCATAGCGAGATGCCTCCAGGGATGGACTATGAATACGCAAGAAGGATGGAAGCACGATATCTCTGGAAGAAGGGGAAGGGTAACTATGAGGCAGCCGAAGAGGCCGAAGAGAGGGGGGAGATAGTTTTTTAAGAAAGAAATCAAGATGAAGAAACCAGCAGTAAGAATGCTTAGGTGTTATTAGTCTTTTTTATGCTTTTTAAGAACTTTTTACTTTCTTTTGTTTTCATGTTTAAGGTATTAGCTATTTTGAAAGTTTTAATGTAACTTGCTATTCTAGTTCTAAGGTATTAACTATGGTTGAATGTGGACTACTCTGTTCTAATAGTTAAAATTCTAAAAACCTGCATCCTCAGTCCTACTTTCGAAAGATTGTGTACCAACTGTAACAACATTCAGACGCCCTAAGTCCCTTAGAAAAGATTTAACCAAAAAGTGAATTAGAGACCTGAGCATACAAATGAGATAAAAAAAGTTTAAGATTTAGAACTAGGAGAGGGAGAACAAAAAGAGAGGGAATGAGATACCTATCAAGGAGAGGGAGAGAAGAAGAACAAGACAGGAGACGCTAACATTTCATTAGGGCCACTTAAACAAAGAAGTTATCTTAAATACTAGAGACGATAATGAAAATTGAAACCCTGCTAACCTGGAAAAGAGACCTGAACAGAAATAATTTAGACTCAAACATATTCAGAGACAAAAAGAGAGAAAGAAATTTACAAATACAAGCAAAAACTTGTAGTTTTGGCGCAGAATTTGATTCTATCCCGAAACCAGAAGGAGATTAAATTGGGGACTCACACACAGCACAAAGACAAACTCAAGCAGTGTACAAATCTAAATCTACTCTAAACGGAAGTTAATTTCCAAGCCCTCGATACAAACAAGAAACAAATGCAGAAGGATATGATGAAAGTCCTCTGACTCCTTTAACCCAAACAAATCAGATAAGAGAGCAAATCAATTTAAGAAAAAACCAGAGAAAAGAGAACTACTTTCCATGGAAAGGGATTTTGATTTGAAATAAAAAGAAAAAGGTTATGGATCTCCCCGAACTAAGAATGCTCCTTATGCCTTCCATTCCTTACCCCCTCAAACAATCAGGATTCACACAGGTTAAAAGATTTACTCCATTGATAGAATGTTTTCAGAGAAAAAATATGAAGTAAACTAGCCGTTATGATACGAGAAGAACTATGAAATAATAAAAACTCTCCTTCATTTCTCTCTTCCATTGAGTTTATTGAAACTCTAGTCCAAGGATTCTATTTTTTACTGTATTTTGCAAAAGCTCACAAAATATTTTATTAACCAAAAAGAAAAGATAAAACAGAAAATAGGGAGACATAAAGCCAATCCTCTAGATAAAAGAAATAAAAAACCACTCGCACATCCTATAAGTAGGCTAAACATCTCTGCCGCCTCCATTTCCACATCAATTCCTTTCCTTATTGTATAAAGGAGAACAAGTTTGCTGATATGTCCCTCTTATATGCAATTTCGCTTTTTTTGTCTAACGTGTTGTCGTTATAATTCTCGACCTTATCAATTTGATTCCACTAAAGAAAAAAAATAAATTACACTGGAGTAGCAGTCAAGCGAGCAACAAGTTGTGTCACTAAGCTTTTTTGAATTGTAAATCATATCCTCTTAACAACAACTTCTCTCGAATCGTGAGTCATGACATTACTGTGCATGACTTTTTGTACTCTTTTGAGGAGCCAACCGCCTCTGGAGCTAAGAATCCAAATGCATCAAAAGCGAAGGGGATAAAGACATGTCCATTATCAAGACACGCTTTCTCATGTTTCGTTATCTTACGTGAGGCAACTCTCAGTGTTGCTTGTCGTCACTTGGATTCCAGAAGAATGGGAGAAAATTAGAAGGAACGAGGCTTAGAATCGTTTTAAGAATAAGGCGCATCTTAAAAAGCCTTTCTTTCTCTTTGTTCAGAAAAGTTTTGCTTGAAAGGTTGCAACTTTTTGTGCAATGAGGAGAATGATGTTTGATTTGGTTTTCAACTAGGAAAGATATTCTTTGTTTCGGATACGACCCTTCGAGGAAAATATAATGTTCCCAACTTCCTTTTTTGTTTTTGATTGGAAGAGAGGAATTTGACAAGGAGAAAAAGAATGTACAAGAAATGTTCCCAACTTCCCGTTATATGCTTATGGACCCATCCAAGGACGTGCCTTTTTTCATGAGGAGCCGAAATATTTGCAAGGGATCAAAACCTCATCATGCAACAAGCATCATAGAGGAATCTTCTTATTTGAAAAACTGCCCATCTTCTGATGACTAGGCTTGGAGGTTTATTTTTTATTTGCCTTTTTCTTTTCTTTTTTATCATTAACTTTAAGCATTCAATTATGACTAATATTTTCTCTTCAGTTTAGGCAGTACCTTGCAATGGACAGAGAGACTGAATGGAGATGTTCAAATATTCACCATTTTCGATGGAGGCATTTTTGGTGAAAATACTGGATGGACACGTGTCTTTGTTATAAATGGATTCCATCTAATATTGTTTCCAAATATATAAAAGAAGCAGAAAATAGGTTAATTGTCCAAATATTTTTAAAACATGATTCTAATGGACGAGTAAAAATTAGTATGGGTGAAATGGACACCAAAAAAATAGCAAGAATGAAACTGGATTCATCCTGTTTTAAACTTAAAAAAGAGCGAGGATGAAACTGGATGCATCCTGATATAAATTAAAAATAAGAATGAGTAACTGAAAATGGGTAGGATGAAACTGTTTACATCTTGGCTATTTTTATATTCTCGTCCATTTGAACAGTATCAAATTTTACATGTCTTTTTCACCCAGAAATTATTGTTATTGGGTTAATTGACCAATTTTGTGTAAATAAAAGAAGTGTATTTTTGGTGAAAATATTGGTTATCTTAATTGATGGTATTTTATCCTTTATATTTTTGGTAATAGAATTTTTTAAAACAATTAATTGGAAAAACACATGTCAAGACATGATTTGTCCTCCATGCCCCCATCAAAAATTTAGCCCATGAAAACTACACATAGCACTCATATTTTACAAAATGACCAAACTTACTTCAGTAACTCGCCCATTTACAGATATATTGCCTTTGCTTTCAGAGTTTTACTTCAGCTTTGTTTTGTGGACAGTTACGCAAAGTGGGGTATTTAAATAATGTGGGCTTACAAATGCAAGGCAGTTTGGGGGACATTATTTGTACTCCTTATTGCATTAGATAACTTTTTCTTTAACAGTTTATGGAGAATGCGTTTTTCCTTTTCTAGAATAACATTGTACTCTTTCTTTACAATCCTTGGTACTCTTCATTTTCAACATGAGGCCAATCATTAGAATCTCAGCTGTTGTTAATCCTACTTAGAAGTCCTTGGTCATTTGTCCTTTTAGTTCTTCCCTAAATGTTTGGAGCAGGGCCGTACTCAGAGCCGTAACGAACTTTTTTGAGGCCCTAGGTAAATGTCGAAAATGAGGGCCCTAAAATAGTTCCCTGATCGTTTAAAATAAAAAGACAACAAACGGTAAAATTTGTAAATGAAACGACTCCACAAAGTAGCTAATTTACTAAAAATTGATCATCATGGCCTTTTCAATGCAAATTCATCAATTATTACATCGTAATCAATGTTGTTCACTATATCTACCTCGATAGATAATATTGTTAGGTCATTCAATCTTTCTTGTGACGTTGTCGATTGAAGGTAAGGCTTCGTCAGCTCCAACTTTGAAAAACATCTCTTTGCAACTGTAACTGGAATAGTCAATAAAATCTCGTGTGAAATTTCTGCATTTGGGTAGCAAACTTCCATATTTTTCAAGAAATTCAATATTTTCATTTCCCTTACAGTTTCTTCTAGTAAATACCTTTTTAGAACTTTCATTTCGGCATACAAGTCACGCCCATTAATATCGGAACCCATGTCATGTTTTAGATAATATTGAAGTTTGATACAAGATATCTTGAATGTGCTATTATCAAGAAAGTATAATGTGTTCAGCCAGTGTAGTTTTTTACTTTTGTACAATAGAAAGTGGATACTGATTGGGGCCAAGGATAAAATGTTTTATTGGGCCAAAATAGCTAAAATTTAGGTAAACTGGCAAGAAACTTTAGGATTTTGTAGAAATTACTATACACCATAGTAGTTTCATTTGTTTTTCTTTGATGCGCGATTTTTTTTCTGATGGATGAAATATAGAAGAATTAGTATTTATACGATCCAAAAAAAAAATGGGGTCCTGTGCGGGTGCCTATGTAGCCTAATTCGTATATATACGGGTGAGAGCGGCACTTTATCATCTCAATACTAGAAATACTCCTTTACTAACTATTGGATCTTCTTATGGAGAATAATCGGGATATTTCATGTCTACGTATAATTATTGTTTTATATTTTAGTTTTCTACTATGTAAATCGCCATAAAATAAGAGATTATTGTAATTATAATTTTTTTTCCACAGGTTTTATATCTATGCAATTTCACGTGGAGTTACGATTTTCGGTAACAAGGCGAGTAATTTTTATTCTCATTTGGTTTTGCTTTTATTTTTTCTAAGTTTCGTTCATGATAAAATAGAGATTACACCGGACTTCATGAACATCAAGATTAAAGTTCTAAATAAAATTAAAAGGTATTAACAATGAGTAATTCGTTAAAAGAAGAAGTAACAAAATACTAACAAGTGTACTAAGCAATCTTAGATTGAAAGAACGGTTGTATTTTGATTGAGTTTTTTCTTGGGCCAATTACAGAATGGTCATATTTTTAGTAATTCGGTCACAAAATGATCAGACTTTTGTAATTCATTTACAAAATGGTCTTTTTCCATGCGATTTAACACTTTTGAATAATACAGTGTTATCTTTTCCAAATATACCCTCCCTCAAAATACCCTTCCTAGTTAACTAATTGGTTGAAATGGTGGTGATGAAGCGGTGGTGGTGGTGGTGGAAGCTTAAGAATACCTGTTAAACCCCGAAGGGGAAGCGGTGAACCCTTTCGGTGAATGTAGTGTAACAATCCTGAATGCGGTGTAACGAACCTGAATGTGGTTTTACGATCCTGAATGCGGTGTAACGATATGTATGCGGCACCACCACCACCTACAAATAGCACCACCGTCAAAAAAAATTATAATTGTGTGTGGAAGGATAATATGAAGGACATATAGGTAATTTCATTAACATATTTAACTGTGAGTCACCACTTAACTCCCTTTTTAACGGAAGTATGATCATTTTGTTAATAGTTTGTAACAGTAGGATGCTTTTGTGAATCGGTTCTTAATACTAGGATTGTTTTGTACATTTTCCTTTTTTCTTCTAGGAAAATAGTTTTTCTTGTAAAAAGAATATAATATGCCCAAAAGTCTTAAATCTTGTCACCACAATTAAACCTTCACTCAAAATCTTTATTAAAATCACAAAGAAACTCCATGAGAGCATATATAGAGTCTCCATAAAGGAAAAAACACAAACAAAGACGCAAAACATCATGAAAGTCTCCTAAAAAAGATGGAGATTGAAGCAAAAGCTTAAACTAACCTAACCTACACTACTAGTTAACTAAGGAAAATAAAAAGGAATTTGCTCGGATTTGGCCCTAAAATAGAACGCGCGATAGTTTGGATACTTATATTAATTGGGGGATATAAATTACTTTCCCCAATCAATAGTGTTTGCTAAGGGGTGTTTTGCGGGGCAAAATACTAAAATACCCTTCCCTCAAAATAAAAATCTAAAAAATTAAAATCATAAAACAAAATCATATCCCCCATTTCCATCTTCATTTCCGGCATTCTCGTTAGGGTTATGGCTTTGAAACCTAAATATTCCCCACTTTGAAAACAATTTTTTTTTATTTTTATATTCGGAAGTGATGAAGACCATGCCGGAAGTGATGAACACTATGTCGGTAGTGATGAAGACCATGTCAGAACCAAAATTTTTTTACATCGCCGGAAGTGATGAAGACCATGCCGGAATTGATGAAGACCATGTCGGAAAATGGTGCTGCCATGCTTACTAACTAACATTCAATACTGTAACTAAATGCTGGCATGCTCGATAGAAACCTATCAATGCCGATAACCAAGTGAAAAGAAATTCAATTTTCTGGATACTTTACATCATGTGCCGGCAAAGAAATTTAAGAAACATACTATGCCGTTAGAAGTACCGGCATGCTCGAGAATTAACTGACTGTGTCGGCAGTGGACTGATTAAAACCAGAAAAAATTTCAAAACGGAATAGGTTTTGAATTTCAAAATCAGAAAAAAAATCTACGAGACGCTGTCCCCGGACCCCACCGAATAGCGGCAAACATTTATGAAAATTTCCAACAAATGCCGGCATGGATGGATGATCGACAACAATGTCGGCACACTGTGTTGGTTGAATATTCCCAGATACGTGAAAATATGGTGCGCCGACGTTGATATAACTATGAATACCGGCAGGATGTTTTGCAGGTGCAGCCATAGTGAATCCAAAGTTACATGTGGAGAAGATTCAACATAAAAGATATATTTATTACCAACGTGAAGACTCAGAGACATCTTTTTGGTCATTATGGTCACTCATCTCAACCAAATTTTTTTGAACCCAATATTCATACTTTTAATCTCTCCAAAATTATAAAGATTTCTATAAATCATTTTCAAACTAATCAATTAACATAACTAATTATTATTAACCACTAAACCTGAGTAATGAGCGATAAATTAGGAATTAATGAAAATACATGGATATGGGATGACCTTGATTTATTATTTAAATCCAGTTTTTGTCTTTTTCCTATATCCCAAATTAATATAAGTATCCCCACTTGCGCGCTCGTAAAATAGACCGACCTTAATTTATCATCTTGGATCCTCGATGGAATTAAGCCGAGCAGCCTGCAGGGTAATCAATAAAGGCTTTGAAAATATTTTATTTTTTTACGTCTTTCTGCGAAAACTCATAGAGAGATCTTATTAATGAAAAAGAAAAGATAAAACAGAGAAGAGGCGGACATAAAGCCGAGTCTCCGGATAAAAAAGAAAAAGGAAAAAAGAAAAATCAAAGGAAAAACCACTTATGGAACCTTAGAATTCGCCCCCCATTTAGCTAACAAATCAACAAAAGTATTCCCTTCTCTACATCCATGGGAGAACCTAAATCGAACTTTTTAAAGAGAGCTCTCCGTTCCTCTGCATTTCATTCACGAGAGGAAGTGGAACTATGATGACGGATAAAAACAGCATGAAATAAAGATGTGTAAGAAGAATTTGACAAAATGGTCGTATTTGAAACTTCTTAGTGAATGGAGTCATGGCTAAAAATGACGATTTTATGAAGTTCTTGTCTGATCAATGAAATATCATTATTTATAGTTCTAGTATCAGCATAATGCTGCATTAAAGCACTTACAAGTCCCAACTATATTATTTGAATTCAATGAGGATTTTTCAAATAAGAATAGACTGAGCTCGACTTAAGAATCCTGCTTTCATGTGAGCAGCCCCGACAAATACTTTGAATTCCCAAAAATATCATTGGGTATTAACTTTCCTGTAGCATAGTCATACAAGTAAAGACTATGTTTGTCTGCATCTGACTTGCGATCTGGATCTGAATCAACCCCTGATTCGCGAGTCAGACCGTTTGTTTTTAATTTTGAGTCACATCTGATTCGACCTCAGAGCTTACCCCTGATTCGAACCCGTTTAAGTCAGATAACGAAACACCCCTGACCCATGGGACCATATTTTTTGAGTTAAATCTGACTCAAAACAAACATATTGAGTCGAATCTGACTCAAATCTCGTGATTTCAGTCAGAGTAAAGAAACATGGCGTAGTGTGAATAGTCAAAGAGGATTACAGCTTTCAAAATCAATCCATGAAATTTAAAATTTCTAACCTGCAACTTGAATTGACTAGGCTGCAGCGTAATCGCTTTCATAGGCCAGACCAGAGTAACCATTTTTTCTTTGTAGTAATGATATCGCTCAAATATGCCTTTCAGCAATTGAAGAAACAAAACACCATTGACTAGTTCATAGCCTCCGCAGGCTAAACAAACAGCATCAAATTTCATACATTCACAAAGCCCTGAAACTTTTTCTTCATTTTAATGCAGAACCAAGATAGAATTCAGATTCAGAAACTTTTACACCCATACCATACTCATTCACAAAAGACCAGTAATATCATTAGTGAGGTTATCTAGTTTACGTCTTCTAGTTTTATGTCATCTAGTTTTCGTAGCTAACTCTACGTCTTCTAGTTTACTTTGCCAAGCATTTGAGACTCAGCTAGCATATTTACATTCCCATACTCCGGGAACAAAAGTAAAATATTTCCATAATGATTTTCCACAAAAGTCAATACTCAGTATTGATAGCATGCACAGTTGTTGTTAGGTCAGCTTCATAACAGCCTTGAGTTGAGATGCGCATACCGATCACCTATTGTTCCATTGAAGTAGCCTCCCCTGGCCCAATAAGTTGTTCCATTGAGGCAGCCTCCCCTGGCCCTAAAAATTGTTCCATTGAAGCAGCCTCCCCTGGCCCTGCAAGTTGTTCCATTAAAGTAACCTCCCCTGGCCCTACAACATGTTCCATCGAAGTAGCGTCACCTGGCCCTGCAAGTTCCTGTAAAGATGCATAAAATTAGCCTTACTAGCATTATCATATGAAATATCAGAGTGGATTGGCAATCTGCTTCATGTACTAACCATTGGCGCCAATCCTGCGATGATATCAGTTGGATGGGTCTTAACAAATGACTCCTGCGAGAAAAGTAACTGCAAACAAAACAAATTTTATAATATCCCCGTCAGAGACAAAATATTGATATAATTTAGACACTATCAATTGTTATCTGTTTTCCCCCATCTCAACCGAAAGGAAAACAAATTTAACCTTTCCAAATCAAACTTTATCCTAGTTAATTGAAATACCTAGGCCATGTTAGGAGGAAACCCCTACATATCGCTATCATCACGTGTACCATAAATTTACAAATACCACTCTAAACTAAAGTGCAACCAGTATAAAGGAAGAATTGATCGAAATCTCAAACAGCAAAAAACTATGAAGAGACTTCTTTATTTCTTATGTACTTGTACACATCCAAAATTCATTTTATGTATAAGAATGGGATAACTCGAACAACAAAAAGAAGAAAAAAAAGAAGTATGTAAAATCGTAAACAACAAGTTTTTTGCACACCTTCATGTAGTTTATGGTATAAGTCATATTTTCTGGAACCCTCCAGCTCTTAAAATGTCCAAGAGCAACCTCAAGGTGGTAAAGCGTAGGAGCCAAACCCAAATCAATGGCAGAAAAATTCTCCCCGCCGACATAAGGTCCCTGGAAACAAACATTGATTATCGAGAAAACTATCATAACAGATACAACTAAATACGAACATAACAAGCATAGAAAGACACAAGGGAAGGGAAGAGAAACACATACATGAGCTTTCAGGTGCTCGTTCAATGAAGACAATTCAGAGACCAATGCCTGCTCTGAACCGTCTGCAGCATCCTTACTTTTCAAAAAGGTATCAAAACATTCGTATATCCTCGATTCACTGCAGTTTAATCACAAAAGATTGAACAATTTATATTACTCACGATTTTGAAACATAAATTCGTCATCAAGACAGATACGAACAAATCACACTAGCTAAGTTAAAATACCAGAGAAAGAGGAGACATTACATTGAGGAAAATTCAGAAGGGGTAACAATAGATGAGTCTGGGTATTTTTCATCAAGAACGTTTTGACTGGAAGGACCTGTGAAACAAAAACCAAACAAAACCTAACCATGAAAAATCTCAATAAAGAAAGAAAAGAGAAGTATAGAAAAAGGTTCTGGATGAGGAACTTACAATTACCAAGGGAATCAGAAGCACTAACAGCTGCTTTCACACAGACTTCCAACTCCATGGTTGTGCTAGTGAGGTTCTAGAGAGAGAATACAGAGGATGAGTATTCTTATGGATCGCATATTGAAGTAATAGAGCTTTAGTTTATATAGCTGAGAGGCTTTGAGAAGAAAAAGTGGTATCCTTCCTGGTCTAAGAAAATCACATAGATTGAAAGAACTTCTAAAGCTTATAGTGCCAAAGAGAAACTAAAGTTCACAAAGACATGCAAGTGTCAGAGACATGTAAGTGGTCCTGCCTAATAATAACTACATCACAACAGTTGAACAAGCAATGACATATAAATCAACTAGCTATGTTGGTAAAACAATTTCAAAATGTATCGTGTGCATCAGCTTTTTTACCTCCTCTTCTTCCTTCTTGAAAATGACTGCTTCAGAATCTGATTTTGACACCTTGCACTGCACAACAGTTGAACATGCAATGAGATATATAAATCAACCACTAAGACAGTCAACATCCTTGCTAGGTATAACAAATTTCAGAATGTGTCGTGTGTATCAGCTGTTGTACCTCCTCTTCTTCCTTCTTGAAAACGACTGCTTCAGAATCTGATATTGACACCTTGCCCTGCACAACAGTTGAACATGCAATGAGATATATAAATCAGCTAGCTAAGACAGTCAACATGCCTGCTAGGTATAACAACTTTCAGAATGTATCGTGTTTATCAGCTGTTATACCTCCTCTTCTTCCTTCTTGAAAATGGCTGCTTCAGATTCGGATTTTGCCACCTTGCGCTGCACAGCTAATTCTTTAAGTAGTTTGACATCCTCACTAAACTTGGACAACCTTTCATCTATTAAATGCACCTTTGTGAGACTTATTTCAAACTTTTCAGTCCAATCACGATCAAATTCCTCCAACTGACTCGTAATAATCCAACGCTTCATTTTATCTTCTTCTGCACGCTCCAATTGCATCTTTTCAAACGCCATTACACTAACAACTAGCCCACCAGATCCAGGAACATCCATGTAAAGTGGTTCTTCAGGCTCTGGGTGTCGTTGTCTATATTCAGAGAAAGCTTTTCGTGTATCTTTAAGAGCTTTTCTATAACCTTCTAATAGATCGCACATAAGACGCAGGTCATGGTCAAACTTATAAATCGCCGCATCTCTTTTATGCACCTCTTCCTTCAGGCTCTCAATCAACCTATCCCGACACTGCACCTCACCCATCAAGGCTTGCTGATTCCTTTCAGCCTCCATGACTTGTGCTTCTTTCTCAACATACATTGCTCTGACATTAAATTGTGCACTGTTCATTTGGTCGAAGTACACGTCGATACCTGATGCTCTATTGTCCCATTGGCCATCGTTCCTCATCCTCTTATTTTGATCAGTAGAGCGGTGATACTGCATCTCATCTTCACAGCTAAGCTCTCTTTTGCAAGGATACATAGATGAACCTCTTATATTCATCTGACTCATGCCATTGTTGGACCCAGAATGAAAAAAATCTTCAATGGGGTTGTTCTCATGAGGCTGCATTAATGGGTTAGAAGGCATACCAGTTGGTTCCAATCCTAGTAAATGGTCTGATGGCATCCTCGTCAGCTTTCTAAATTTTACTGCTGTATCTGTTTCTTCCTCTTCCTCTTCCTCATCCTCATCTACTTCATCATCATCATCATCTACATCATTCACTTCACAAGGCTCCTCGAACTTTTCAAGTTTATTCGAATTGCAGGGTCCCAAAGAAAGGCCAATCATCTTTTTCTTCCCATCTAAAGGCCATTCCGAAGGATGAGCAGGTGCTTTACCTTTTTCTTCTTCGATATCCATGACATCTTCTTCATCCCTCACATGCTGCGGCTTACTCTCATGTCCTTCCTTCCCAAGAGTTAATTGAGTATCTTTTTCATTCTCCAAATCATTCACCTGAACTTCTTCCACACTTTTCATTTTAATATCCACACTCACTTCTCTTTCCACCTTCGTCTCAACCCTTTTTTCTTCTTTAAACAGATCACCACGCTGAGCCTTCATTAAAAATTGCAAATGCGAAGCATAATAACAAGTTCTTAACTTTGCTCCCTTTGCCAGTTCCTTCTCTACCATAAACCAAATCATCGCTGCCCAATCAACCTTCTGTGGTTTCCCTTCTTTAATAAGTTTGGTCCAAGCAATAACCTCATCCGCCACTGCCCACATATCCTCGTGAAGCAAAATCCAATTCGACACAAACTCTTCCAAAAACGATATCGACTCTGCAGACAACACCCCAACATCAATATCATCCAACTGAGTAACCTTCTTCACAGGAAGCTTCACAGCCCTTGCTAAATCAGCTCGATTCACCATAATCTTATAACTGTTGACAGTACTACTCCTCGCAGCACGATCATAATTCACAATAAGCGACGCCAACAGTTCCAAATTCACCTCTTTATCAAACTGAACATGAACAAAATCCCACAACTGAAGTTTCCTAAGAATCTCCTCATACTTATCAAAATCAAGTCTCTTAGCAGGAACAAACGGAATTATACTCAAATTATCCCTAAGCTCTTCAAACTTTTTGATTAACATGGCTTGTTGTTTCTTGTTTAACGCTTTCTTTCTATGAGTAGGACCTCTTTTGAATACAACAGGTAAAGGACTTTCTAGGTCAAATCCAACACTAGTACTACTAGTAGTACCAGTAGCAGCACGTACAGGAGGTACATAAGAACTATCTTGATCATCAGACATTTCTACAAATTGATTTGAATAAGGTGAAGGAGAAACAACCATACCTTCGTCTTCATCACGTTCTTGCTTTCCCCCTTCATCTAGGGTTTCAGAGTCTTGAACATTCTCAGATTGTTGTGATTCTAAAGTTGGATTTTCGCTCACGGAGTCATCTTCTTGAGTGGTTTTAGAACGAGGAGGAGATGGAGGTTCGTCAATGGCGTCCATCGCTGGTTGATTACACTGACGAGTAGGTCTTCTAGACTTCCGTTTGGTCATCTCTGCGAAGAAGATGAACCAAAACTTTTTCGAAATCTCAGGATCTGATCTGCAGACTGTGAGAGTAGAAACTTGAGAGAGATTTTTTTTTTTCTGGAAGAATTTTGTGAGAAACCCTAGAAGTCTGATTTGGGGATTTATTTTGTTTTTCGGAGACGACAACGTAAAAGAGTTCACTGGTGTGACCTTCTAATTCGACTTTGTGTTTTATTATTGTTGATTTTGCCATGTCATGTGACACGTAATCGGTGCTAGTTTAGAAGGTGGGATCGGATAAGGGAGATACGGGTGCACCGCACATGGGCTTGGATCCACTTTCCTAACTTTCTCATTAGAAATTTTTTGCAGGGATCCCGAGAGCTTCTCCTTGCAGGGATCCGGCGAGCGAGCTTCTCGGATGGAATGGTTGTGAGATAAACGCCTAAGTCTAGTTTTAGATATTCACCTTAAGGTACGGATCATGTGGTTTAATTTTGGGTTAATATTTTTAATGTGAATGAATGTTTTAGATATTCACCTTGGGTCGGGATGTTAAATATCAGCCCATCCTAGCCAGCTTTTACTTAATTAAATGATCAACATTGATATATACTACCTCCGTCCCTAATTAGATGACCTATGCCATAAATAAGTGGAGTAATAGATTAGTATTATTATAAGAAATATGTAAAAATTTGATAACCATATTATATTCATTACGTAGGTGTTTTAAAATGCTTTCCAATGATACAACGTTTACGGAAATCCGTTGTATAGTTTGACAGATAAATCATTTCTAAATTTACTAGTAAATTTTAACCAGGTCATCTAATAGGGATGGAGGAAGTATTAAATAACAATTTTTAACTCTAAAAAAATCCAATTAAATCTTAAATTATTCAAAATAAAATCTTATACTAATCAAAAGATGGGGTCAAGTACTATACCAGTGGAGATGGATTTTTTTTTTGCCCCTAATATTTTAAAGAAAAATAGAAAGAGGATGTCTTATTTGTGTTGCCACATATCTAGGAAACACACACATAACCAGGAGAAAGAGAGAAGAAGAAGACAAATTGCAATTGCAACGACGACATCAGGAATTGTTGCAACCATGATGACAGGTAGGTGGATCGCTCATTCTAGGTTCAAGATACTCGTACCCGCTGACTCAACATCTACGTGCGACATACCTGTGACAGAAGATTTAGCGGATCTTATTTGGATGGCCAGCTTGATTATTTGGGACGAAGCAACAATGGCAAACCGATATGCATTTGAAGATTTGGATCATACATTAAGAGATGTAACTAAAGTCGAGAAACCGTTTGGAGGTAAGATTTTGGTTTGGGGTGGTGATTTCCGTCAAGTGTTGCCTATAATTGACGTGGCACCCTAGCACAGGCAGTAAGTGCATGCTTAACCAATGCAAAATTCTGTAAGGATGTCAAGGTACGTAATTCATCTCAAAGAAAACATGTGTTTAAGGTTGGATCCTGACTTCTCAGAATTCTTGCTTCGCATTGGAGATGGAGTTGATCCCTATGTTACGGAAAACATGGTTAAACTTCCAGATGACATTGTGTTGGAATGAGACGGAGAGCAGGCTGTTAAAAGATTGTTTCACGAGGTTTTTCCAAGACTTGAAGAGAATGCATTTGACAAAGTTTATATGAGTCAGAGGGCCTTCATAGATCCAAAGAATGACGTTGTCGAAAAGCTCATTCAGAAAGTTATTGAAATCTTCCCAGGAGCTGAGGTAGTGTATCACTCCTTTGACACGGTAACAGATGAACCCAAGAATTTATGGACAGGAGATTTTCTTAACAGTATTGCTTCAGGTGGATTACCTCCTCACAAGCTTATACTGAAGATAGGTGCTCCAACTATTAGCTTGAGAAACCTTGATCCAAAGTGTGGCCTTTACAATGGAACAAGGTTACTGTGTCGAAGACTATCCACAAGCTTCATCGATGCAGAAATTGTTACAGGTAGTTGCTCAGGGATGAGAGTGTTGGTTCCGAGGATACCCATGGAGCCCCCAGAAGAGTCAAAACTTCCTTTTAAGCTTACACGAAAGCAGTTTCCAGTCCGTGCAAGTTTTGCTCTAACGATAAACAAGTCTCAAGGGCACACCATACCACATGTTTATGTTTACCTACAAGAACATGCGTTTAGTCATGGACAGTTGTATGTTGCTTTATCCAGGGGAGTTTCAAGGATCACAACAAAAGTATTAGTTAAGAATGGGCCTCTTCCAAATATTGCTGGAAAATGTACCAAAAATGTTTTTTTTCATGATGCCATGAAATTATGTGATAGTATTGGGTGATGTATTTCTGATTGATTTAATTCTAAATGGAAAAAAATATTATATTGTTGGTATGTTGATGAGAAACATTTTATTATAGCGTCATATTTTTCTGAAGATGGAGTAGCAAATGAATGTTTTGGATATTCACCTTGAGGATGTTAAATGTAAGCCCATCCTAGCCAACTTTTACTTAATTAAATCAACATTGATATATTAAATAACCATTTTTCGCTTTAAACAAATCTAATTAAATCTTATGTTTATTGAAAATAAAATCTTATACTAATCGAAAGAGGAGGTCAAATACAATACCATTGGAGATAGATTTTTTTTTGTCCCCAATATTTTAAAGAAAATAAAAAGATCATCTCTTAGTTGTGTTGCCACATATATAGGAAACACACACATAACCGGGAGAAAGAGAGATGAAGAAGACAAATTGCAATTGCAACGACGACATCAGGAATTGCCACAACCATGATTACAGGTAGGTGGACCGCTCATTCTAGGTTCAAGATACTCGTACCAGCTGACTTAACATCTACGTACGACATACCTGTGACAAAAGATTTAGCGGATCTTATTCGGAAGGCCAGCTTGATTATTTATGACGAAGCAACAATGGCAAACCAATATGGTTTTGAAGCTTTGGATCGGAAATTAAGTAAAGTCGAGAAACCGTTTGGAGGTAAGATTTTGGTTTTGGGTGGTGATTTCCGTCAAGTGTTTCCTTTAATTGACGTGGCACCCAAGCACAAGCAGTGAGTGCATGCTTAACCAATGTAAAATTCTGGAAGGATGTCAAGGTAATTCATCTCAAAGAAAACATGCGTTTAAGGTTGGATCCTGACTTCTCAGAATTCTTGCTTCGCATTGGAGATAGAGTTGAGCCCTATGTTATGGAAATCATGGTGAAACTTCCAGATGACATTATGTTGGAATGTGATGGAGAGCAGGTTGTTAAGAGATTGATTCACGAGGTTTTTGCAAGACTAGAAGAGAATGCATTTGACAAAGTTAATATGAATCGGAGGTCCTTGATAACTCCAAAGAATGACGTTGTCCAAAATCTCAATCAGAAAGTTATTGAAATCTTCCCAAGAGCCGAGGTAGTGTATCACTCCTTTGACACGGTAACAGATGACTCCAAGAATTTATGGACAAAATATTTTCTCAACAGTGTTGCTCCAGGTGGATTACCTCCTCACAAGCTTATACTAAAGATATGTGCTCCAATTATTCTCTTGAGAAACCTTGATCCAAAGTGTGGTCTTTGCAATGGCACAAGGTTACTGTGTCGAAGACTATCCACAAACTTCATCGATGCAGAAATTGTTACAGGTAGTTGCTCATGGATGAGAGTGTTGATTCCGAGGATACCCATGGAACCCCCAGAAGAGTCAAAACTTCCATTTAAGCTTACACGAAAGCAGTTTCCAGTTCGTGCAAGTTTTGTTCTAACGATAAACAAGTCTCAAGGGAAGACCATACCACATGTTGGTGTTTACCTACAAGTACATGTGTTTAGTCATGGACAGTTGTATGTTGCTTTATCCAGGGGAGTCTCAAGGATCACAATAAAAGTATTAGTTAAGAACGAGCCTCTTCCAGATATTGCTGGAACATGTACCAAAAATGTTATTTTTCAAGATGTCCTGAAATTATGTGATAGTGTTGGGTGATGTATTTCTGATTGATTTAATTCTAAATGAAAAAAAAAAAGTTTATTGTTGGTATGTTGCTGAGAAACATTTTATTATAGCGTCGTATTTTTCTGAACATGGAATAGCGAATGATGTTTTAGATATTCACCTTGAGGATGTTAAATGTCAGCCCATCCTGGCCAACTTTTGCTTAATTAAATCAACATTGATATATCAAATAACCATTTTTAGCTCTAAACAATTCTAATTAAATCTTAAATTTATTGAAAATAAAATCTTATACTAATCGAAAGAGGAGGTCAAATACTCTATCATTGGAGATGGATTTTTTTTTTATCCCCAATATTTAAAAAAATGAATTGAAAGAGGATGTCTTATTTGTGTTGCCACATATCTAGGAAACACATACATAACCAGGAGAAACAGAGAAGAAGAAGATAAATTGGATAGCTTGAAAGAAAATTTATTGACCGAAAATATCTGCTGGTATGGCTCAGACGTGTCTGAAAATGGATAACAAAGCTTTGACGGCTAAGTGGACATGGAGGAACCATATCAATGAGAAACAATCCCCGTGAAAAATGACGATACAAGAGAGAATGAATCGAGCAGAATAAGATTTATGGTTCAAAGAAGATGTTAAACCTTTGGGAGAAGTACGTGGAAGGGCATTCAAAAATTCAACCATATAGTGGAATAAACCATACATGGGCTTGGATCCACTTTTCTATTTTTGTTCGTGAAAATTACGGTGAAGGTGCATCTTTGGTTCCACAGCCCTTGAGCAAAAACACAGTGAATGATGTCATGTAGTTTGTTTTATAATTTTGAAGTAGCTTATTTTGTGGCTAGGTTTTTTCTTTTTTCTTTTCTTTTATTATTATTATCCTTCTCTGAAGAGAATTTACTGATAATAGGAAGCAAAAAATAAAAAACAAGAGCTAGAGAGTGGCAAGAACCTGCCTGACCTCTAGAGAGGAAAAAGGTAGAACATGAAAAAACATTACACTACCTCACCAAGCCATAAACATCTCAGGCCACCACCCTACAACATGAAATTCCTGGATTACCAAGGGACCCTGAAATTTCCTGAAAAGACTAGCATAAACACCGATAATGGTTGGACTTTGGGTTCCATTGAAGGTACTTCGGGGGATATCTACTATCACTCAAGAAATACTTATGCACTGTTTTTGTTGTTTCTCGAATCAATTCTGCCGAAGAAGGAGAACTGGTTGGTATGTGGTCAGTCCCTGAACCACATTTTGAAGCTCGGGAAGAAGAATTAGTGCTACACTAGATTTCTGCCCGTGCTACGCACCGGGCATATTCTTTTTTAGCTTGGTGTGTGCGGGGCTTAGTCTCGTCCATGGCGATGTATTATTGATTTGGTGTGTGCGGGCTTCGCCCGTCCAGTGGCGATATATTTTTGATTTGGTGTGCGCGGGGCTTCGCCTGCCCCGTGACGATGCATTTTTGATTTTGTGTGCGCGGGGCTTCGTCCCGCCCCGTGGAGATGTATTTTTCATTGGGTTTGTCGGGAAAAATACATTAAATAGTTGGATAATATGGGAAGATTTCATTTATTTTTTTCCTTTTAACTTGGTATGCGCGGGGCGAACCCGTGACAATGCATTTCCGATATGGTGTGCGCGGGGCTTTTCCCTGCCCCGTGTAGATGTATTTTTGATTTGATGTGACGGGAAAAATACATTAATTAAATAGGTAGAGGATCGATATGTGCAAATTTTATTTATTTTTTTCCTTTTATTTTAACAAAAAATATATGGATTTTTCCCCCTTATATATGAATTTGAAAAAAATAGTTATTATTTAATTACCAAATTGAATTTGGATTTCCATAAAATTCCAAACACGTAAGTTACATTTTTCTTTTAAGTTTGTAATTTTTAAACCAATCATACGTTGTCAAGTGTTCTAACCTAAATAATGTCACTTCATGAATTCCAAATTTAATTTGGTTTCCTTTTCTTAATTTTTTCCTATTCTTTTCCAATTAATCATATGTTGCCAAGTGTCTTCACCAAAACGCTTGTTTCACAAAACTCAACAAAAACCTATTTCGACCAATAGAAAGCGAGGTTGTCGTCACCCTTCAACGTGGGAGCTTTATTTGTGATCTAGGCCTTTAAGTTGGTATGTAGCTTTTTTAAGATTGAATTTGGGTTAAATGTGGTGTTGATTCTTTTGAATGATACTTATTATTTTAATACAAATCTTATGGCCCCTTATTAAATGTCAGTCTTAAGTGACAAATACAAACACTGTAAGATACAGTTTACACAATATGTATAACTCAATGTGCAAATGAACCAAAACCGAGCCAAGTCCTTCCAGAGAGCTCTTTTCTGTTTTCTCTAAATCGGCGAATAACTCCGTAGAAAATCGGTGTAACTCATGCACTCCAAAATCTAAATTTTTCTTAAATCTTGTTGTTTTCATCTCATCTTTCATTCCTTACTGTTTAATCTTATATGTGTGCACAATTGATTAACATGGTTAGCATTTTCTTCTATATTGCTAGCTAGGTCCTGGCTCAGTGCAGAAGGGTTACTGGGAATTGGAATGGTTTTTCCTTTTTCTGAGCAATCAATTATTTCTGTTGCCATGGATTCAATATTGGTTCACTTAATGCAGTCGTCGACTATTTTAATACTTGCTGGTTATGGATTATTGATTACGGTATTAAAAGCTATCGGTTTGATTAGCATGGAACTGTTGTTTAGGGTTTCGAGTTGCTACAGTTGCCTCCCACTTAAAGAGAGGATTTTATTAAATGATTGTAAGAAGTTTTTCAACAGGTGTCCGACATTCACATATAGGAAAAGTGGTAAGGTATTTTTAATAAGGAATTTCTTCCTCGTTATCTTCTCCACAACATTTCTCTGTTTTGCTGTTGATTTTACTATGGACTCTGAACTTATCCAAGTCCAACACAAAATGGCATCCACATCGATAGCAGACAGATTAAGAGCCTTGAAAGAACCAAACATTTCTTATGAAGATTTACGACAAGGAGCAATACAGTTCAAATATAGCTTTCTGGGAAAAGTTAATTTATTCACACAGAACTTTTTCTGTTAGTGACTTGGACAAAGAGTTGAAGATTCTTTGGCCAAAAAGCAGAGATATTTTCATTAAAAAAGAAGAGGATGAATCTTATCTTGTCAAGTTTTAGACACAAAAGGAGTATGATGTGGTTGTAAAGTTAAGGCTCTGGTTTCTAGATGGAGATTTGTTTGTTCATGTTCCATGGAATCCTCAAATATCAAAAAGCTTAGTGGATCTAACAAAACAGTTATTCTGTTTAAGGCTCTACAACATGCAGCCGGGTTTTGCAACTGTCAACATAGTGTATGAGCTATCTACAACAATGGGAGAGGTTAAAGAACTGGACCCGCCTGATTGTATTGTCCCCAGAGGAAAGATACAAAGAGTTTCAGTAGTTATAGATGTGTGTAATCCACTTCGCAGGGGATTCTGGGTGAAAAATGCTGCTGGTGAAGAAGTGTGGATCAGGTTGTATTACGAAAAGCAGGCTTTTAACCTCTGTGATTTCTGCTACACTATTGATCATAACGAAGTGGAGTGCTCTACAATAGCTGCTTATCTTCTTCAACAACAAAGGGGACATCTTTCATCTACTTTAATTTATGATCCTACATCATGGGCAAACCCAGATGCAAGGAAGACCAAAGCTGCAAAGCATCAAGCAATAGAGGCTAATCAAAAGGCTAAGGAGGTTAATCGTGAGGGTACTAGAAAAAATCAGAATAATCAGATTGTTGTGGCCGAACAAGCTTGCATGCATGAAGTCCAGCAGAATCCAACGCAATTCATTGTGGAAGTTTCAAAAGATTCAGTTAATTTAAAGGAACAACATAAAGACAAAATGGTCAGAGATATTCCTTTGTCATCTAATCTCTCTGATACTGAGGCTGGAGGCAATTCTCAAGGTAAGATACAAATACATGCAACTGAAAATTTGAATGATAGTGTAGTCCAGAGGCAGGGGAAAAGAATAAGAATTGAAGAAGGTGGTCCTAGCAACTTCAATAACATGCATTATAATACTCTTAGGAATCTAGAAAGTGGTAACCTTTTGGGTAACATGTTTGAAGAATATGTGGAGAATCAACTGCGATAATTTAATATGTCTATGGGTCAAAAAAGCGGATATGGGTCGAACATGAAGCTTCTCAAAGCTTCTATGGCCCTAGGTGAATTTGATTTCAATTTTGATGACTTTAATGTAGCTAACTCAGACCCAAACACAACTAATCTATATCAAGTTTATAAGGAAACACTGAAGGAGCTCATTAACCAGGTGGAGGATAATCTATCAAGCTTCAATCCCAATGATTATAATCTATCTGGGTCAGGGAACGAACATGTGAGTCATGATGAGCATTCACCATCTATTAATTCTCGCACTTCCTTCCATGGTACATTTTCTGAGCAAACCAATCCAAGAGACATAAATCAACCTCTTCTAGCGCTGATGTCCAGGTACTTATCAATCCTTCTCAAATTTCTTGCATTGTTATTGTGTTTCCTTTTTTCAATTTAGTATTGCACTTTCAGTTTCCCATTTTCTGTGAACTCACCTTCAATCATTTACTAGTTATTTATAGTAGTTACTCTACTTGTTTTCATAACTTCAAGAGGCATATACATTTTTCACAAGCCATTATGAAGATTTTATCATGGAATGTACAAGGATTGGATTCCAAATATACTAGGGAATTTTTGGCTTACATTATACAACAGAATAATCCAGACATTGTCTTCCTAATGGAAACAAAAATCTCTGAATCTAAGGCTAGAATTTTAATACAACAGTACTGTTACCCAAATCTCTTTTTTGTAAGTTCAATTGGTCTCTCTGGTGGATTAGTGTTGATGTGGAAAGATGGTTTCCATTGCGATATAGCATGCAACAATGATAATATGATCCATCTCTTAATCAATTCAAATGCGTCTAAACAAGAATGGCTTCGTTCTTGTGTTTATGGGTCAACTCATTATGAGATGAAACAAAAGAAATGGGAGTTCATTAGAGAGTTTGGTGATAATGTCTATCAGCCCTGGGTGATTATAGGAGATTTAAACATTCATCTAAATAATCAAAAAGCTTCTACTAGTATAACTTCTTTGGACAATTAGGTGTGCGATGTTATAGACAGTGCGGGATTAATGGATATGGGATATGTAGGTACAAAACATATATGGAACAACAAAACTAATGGAAAGGGAAATAGAAGAGCAAGGATAGATTATGCATTACAAAATTCTAATTGGGTCAGAGACTATCCTAACTCAAAGGTTTTGCACCTTCCATTTTTGGGGTCTGATCATTGTTCTTTGTTATTCATTACTGACAGCATTGTGCCTAAACAAAAATATGGTTGGAAGTTTTTTAGGTGTTGGTTACAGGACTCAACGTGTTCTGAATTAATTTCAAATACGTGGGATTCTACACCAACAAATGTGGATCTCAATTCAAAGTTAGCGACAACGAGAAGGAAATTATCAAAATGGAATAAACAACATTTTGGTAGTATACATTCTCATGTTCAACATTTACTTACGCATCTTTCTCAGTTACAAGCACAACCGTTTAGTGACACTATTTCGGGAGAGATATGTGATGCTATTCAGAAACTTGAATACGGGAAAAAGATTGAAGCGGATTTTTGGAACCAAAAATAAAGAGATCATTGGATTCATGATATGGATAATATTAATAACACTGGTTATTTCCATACTATAACAAATAGAAGAAGATCGCGAAATCACATATCGGCTTTGAAAGACAATAATGGGCAGTGGTGTTATTCCATGGAGGATCTGGAACAACTTCTTACTTCTCATTTTAAATCTATTGCTACTTCTACTAATCCAGAATTTCAGCAGAATTATTTTGAGTTAATAAACCAAATAGTTACATCTGAGGAAAATCAAACTTTAATCTCTATTCCGACAGAAGAAGAGATTTATGATGGAATGCTCCAGGTCCTGATGGGTTCCCTGCTGGCTTTTTTCAAACTTAATGGTCCACAGTTGGTAAGGATGTGGTTAAGCTAGTACAAGAATTTTTCTATACAAAGCATCTTCCACCTCATATCAACCAAACCACTACATGTTTGATCCCTAAAACTCATCATCCCTCGACTCCGAGTGATTAGAGGCCTATTGGGCTTTGTAATATTACATACAAAATAATCTCGAAATTATTGGTAATTAGAATGAAATCTCTAATGGAGAAAATCATCTCTCCTACAAAGGCAGCTTTTGTTCCAAAACGATATATAAATGACAATATTGTAGTGGCTCATGAATTGATTCACTCAATGAAGAAACCTAAAAAGAAACAAGGATTAGTAGCTCTCAAGCTTGATATGTCAAAGGCATTCGACATAGTAGAATGGAATTTTGTAGATACAATGTTGAGCTATTTCGGTTTCTGTGAAGAGTGGAGAATAATTGTTCAACAATGTATTTCACCTACTTCTGTCTCAGTTCGTCTCAATGGTAATATGTGTAAAGCATACATACCTACGAGGGGGATTATGCAGGGAGATCCGCTGTCTCCGTACTTATTCATTATATCCATGGAATACTTCACAAGATCTTTAATGCATGCAGAGGAAATAAGTTCAATAAAAGGGATTCAAGCAACAAACAAATCAATAGCCATTAATCATCTGCTGCTTGCAGAAGATTGTATGTTGTTCTTTCATGCTACAGATAAGGGAATTGATCATATCAAAGACATCTTACATAAGTTCAGTCTTCTGTCGGGTAAGATCATTAATTTCAGTAAGTCGTCAGCATTTATTGCAGGTGACATTTCATCTGAGCAAAAACAAAGTATTTTAAGTAGTCTGGGAGTTAAACAATTGGTAACTTCTGAAAAATTATTTAGGACTTCCCATATTATTAGGAAAGTCCAAAAAGAATTCATTGGCTACTGTTAAGGATTTTTCTGAGCACAGACTTCAGGGCTGGTGTTCTAAAACTCTTAACTCGGTGGCAAGAACAACTTTAATAAGGTCGGTTCTAGATGCAATTCCAACACATTATATGAGTAATTTCAAACTTCCCAAGACTGTTATCACCAAGCTTGAATTAATTCATAGGAAATTCTGGTGGGGTCGTAAAAAAATAGGGGTTTTAATCTTATTGCTTGGAATCTCTATGTCTTCCGAAAGAAGAAGAAGGGTTGGCTTTTAGGAATTTAGATTTGTATAACAGATTTCTTATGATCAAGTTAGCATGGAGACTGTGTACAGAGGAGAACAAGCCTTGGTTTCAAATTATGAAAGCCAAGTACTCTCCATTCTGCAGCTTTCTTCATCTTCAACAAACACATAATAATAGCTCCTGGATTTGGAAAGGATTGGAAGAGGGGCTAGTTTATGTTAGACGGTTCCATCGATGGGATGTAAGATGTGGTACAAAAATCTTGGTTTGGTATGATAAATGGGTGAGAGGACTAAGCATGCCCCCTCTCCCTAAAGATAATTATTTAGAGTCAATCAGAATAGTCTATGTTTCAGACTTAATGCTACAAAACCCTAAAAGATAGAATGCACAATTAATGCATAGAGTTTTTCCAAATCAAAATGCAGAACTTATTCTTAAAATGTCATTAGTTCAGCATGGTACATACAAGCTAATATGGGAATTGAATAGAACGGGTGAATTCACCATCAAGTCAACCTATAAAGAATTAGTAAAGCAGTCACGAGTTTTTAATGCTCAAAGAAATTCTGAAATTCCTAGTTCAGTATGAAAACTCTGTGGAAAGTGAATGTTCCACACAAGGTTAAATTATTTATTTGGAAGTGCTTTAGGGATATTGTTCCAACAAAAGGTAAACTGTACAAGGTAAACCAAAATATAAATCCAATGCGTTCAAGATGTTCGCAACATGAGGAAACTTTAAAGCATCTTCTAATTGATTGTGATTACTTAAGATCAGTGTGGTTGAGTATGAACATAACTATTTCTTCCTTGCAACAAAATCATACTCAGGTTAGAAATTGACTAATTTCTTGGTTCTCAAAAACAGATGAAAATACTTCGGTTTGGACTCCCACAACTATGATAACTTCCTGGTTCATTTGGAAAAATAGATGTCTCAAGGAGTTTGAAATAAAACACCAAATATACACTCTACGGTTTATTCTATAAAGCATATGGTAATTAAATCAATGTGCAGCTGAGAAACACCATAGTAAAGAGAAGATTGTTGTTTACTGGTCTCCACCGACAACTGATATCCTTAAAATCAATATGGATGCATCATTTGAAAGTAATAACTCTTACATTGGCATTGGTTTAATCATGCGCAATTCTGCCGGAAACCGTGAAGGCA
Organism: Papaver somniferum; assembly: GCF_003573695.1. NCBI lineage: Eukaryota > Viridiplantae > Streptophyta > Magnoliopsida > Ranunculales > Papaveraceae > Papaver > Papaver somniferum. Next base: position 13,997,524 of record NC_039366.1, read on the forward strand.
TCAGAGGGAGGATCATTGATGGATGAATAGTTCCGGAGCAGGCAGAATGTCTAGCCTTTAAAGAAGCTATCAACTGGGCTAGAGGGAAAAATCTGGCAAAGGTTGTGTTTGAAGGTGACTGCGTAAATCTGATCAACTCCGTGAAGCAAGCCAAATCTTCAGTCCATTGGACGAATGAAAGTATTGTATATGAAATAAGGCAACTTCTATCTTGTTTTTCTTGGTTTGATATTAAATATGTTAAAATACAGGCAAACAAGGTGGCCCGTGTAATTGCTAACAAAGCTAGAACTGGCAGATCATCTTTTGATTATCATTGTAACATTCCTGACATCTTCATGGAAGAAATCAGGAGTGATAAAAGTAAAGCCAGTCTAGGATATTTGTAGTTTGCTTCGTTTCAATATATGTTTATTTGCATCAAAAAAAAGTATCACTCAATGTAAGCTGCGGCCTTTTCCACTTCTCATTCCTCACTACCCTTCATGCAAAAAGTCCAAAGCGTATAACGGGCCGCAATTAATAAAGGGCCTCACAGTGGTGGGTCTTAAATAAAGAATGAGTTTTTAGGGACCATGGTTTTTTTGAGGGGACCATGATTTTATTGGCCACCTTCCTTATAATGATAAGGGATGTCCTAAAACGTTGAAATGACTAACCTACCCTTAACCTAATTTAATTTAAAACCAACCTAATAACCACCACCTCCTCCCACCACCACCGCCCACCACCGATGATTACCACCACCACCACCTCCAATTATCACCACCACCAACCACCGATTAACACCACCACCACCACCGCCCACCACCGCCGATTACCACCACCACCTCCGATTATCACCACCACCAACCACCGATTACCACCACCACCTCCTCCCACCACCACCACCACCACCGCCTATTTAAGAAATGTAACAACATCAATGCAATCACAATTAAGTTCGGTAACATGATAATTTTATCGAGTATAAAGACGCCAGCCGCAGCCTGATTCTGCCATGGGACCACTCCGGAGGTATTTTCCAACGAACCCTTCACTTTAATTTGATTTTGATTGCTTCAATCGAATAGAAATCATCAAAATAGGGTTTTAATAGGAGTTACAGAGCCATGTTCGGTTAGACCGATTTTCCAAAAAACCCTAGTTTACTAACCGAACTTCTTGAAAATGAAGAACACGAAGAACAGTTCGGTTCTATTGGATTTAAAACTAATCCACCGAACTTTCTGTTCGGTTGTTTCGAAAAAAAAATTAAAACTACAAAGTAACCGAACTCCACCCTTAGAACCGAAAAAAAACAAATCCAGTCTAACCGAACTGTGTTGTTGTGGCCACTATGTTGAGTTCCAAAATAACCCAACTTAGCCAATATAGTTCGTTTTTTTTTTGCAAAAAAAATTTAAAACTACAAAGTAACCGAACTTAGACAATAGACGCTGAAACTTGGTGGCTCTCTAAAAGAGTCACAAACATTATACCTGCAAGTGCACAGGGTCTAGTGTATAGAACAGGGCAAGCAGGGTCGATCCACAGAGACAAGGTGTGAGTAAGCTGAAATCTTCCTAAGCTAAAGTTATCTAAACAAGTAACTAAGTGGCAGTGAGATAGTGAACCAAGGAATAACTGTGAAAACAATGGCATGGAGCCAAAGGCAGTGAAGTAAAGAAAAATCAGTGGCAAAGGATAAGAAAAACGTAACCAAAACAGAACATGGGAGAGAAATTGTGGATGGGAATGAAGTGTATGGAGATGGATGAGAATTCCCTTCACCTATCTGGTTCACCTAGGTTAACCTTGTCATGTGTCTAGTTAACTACCTAAAGTCCTTGGATTAACCCCTAGCATTGCCTATCTGATTAAAGCATAAACAATCACAGGTCAATTAGGTTCTAGGCCTCTAACTAATATGGCTTTGTTAATCCCTCAGACTATCACTGACCCCTAGCATTAATGGTCTGTTTAAAGCACCACTAATCACAAGCCAGTGAACCCTTGGAATGTCACTAACCTAAGTGTTTTGAGCTCAACAGGATGTAACCCAAATGGCTAACCAACATGGTTCAATGGTCTTCTCACCCTAGTGGTGGATTAGAACATAACAAACATGGTGATTAACATAACATGATTAAAGTATCAAACATCACAAAATTAACAGTAACATTAAACCCTAAAAATTAAAATTGAAGAACCCTAAATTGATTTGAAATGGAAATTGAAATTAAACATGAAATTAACCCAATTAGGGGGTATCTCGGATGACCCAAGAACACCCCGAAATTGCTCTACACACTCTCTATTTATAGCATACAAAATACCCAATTTTTGTGAACCCTAATTTTGAAATTAAGGTTTTGAAAATCCGAAATTTACTCACCAACTCTCTGATTTCGCCTTGACCCATGCTTCATCTCTGTTTCCTGTTCTTATCCATGCGCCTATTGATGCAATTGCTCCCTAATTTGAGGTGTTTTATCAACCCTCACCTAGGTCAGTTGGTGAGAGGGGTTAAAGCACTTCGAATTAGGGGGATGGGTCGTGTCGGGTTTAGTGAAGATGTGATAGTACTGCAGAGGTGAGGTGGGAGAGATGGTGGAGTTGATGGAGGTGGTGGAGTTGCAGACGGGGTATGGGGGTGAAGAAGATGAAGGTCGTCTGGAGAAGAAAACGATTTGGGTTTTCTTTTGGTTTTGTTTGGGAAATAGGGTTAGGTAGATTCGGTGTGATGCGGATCATCAAGTTTCGATGTCTTGCGATTCTGAGCCGTGGATATGAAGATGATAGAATGATCCAACGGCGAGAAATGATGAGGCTAGTAGCGACCGTTGGATTGTGTGATACAACGAAATCAACGATGCGAGATGGGGTTAGGTGATGTAGTGTTAAACGGAAGTATCGAGATTTGATGCACATGCATAGGAGCGACCGTAGGATTCAAATGCAATCTAATCGGAAGGCTTGGAATTTAAGCGCTATGGTGTTTGACAAGGACTTCAGATTTTGATGCATGATGAAGGAGCGACCGTCGGATTTCTATGTAATCCCATCTAACGTCTGAGAATGGAGGCGGTTATGGATATAGAAAATGGGTTTGGGTAAGGGTTTTGGACCTTGGGTATGCCAAGCCCATATCTTCTTTAAGAACAAATCTTCCTTCTTGAGCCCATTTCTAGTCTTTTGGGTTTATGCGCACCATTCTTTGCGGCTTCCTTGCGTAATTTCTTCCGGCTTTTCACTACTTTTCTGCTCTTTTCGCTCCGCAATTCATCCAAACTTTATTTATTACCTAAAAATATAAAATTAAGTAAGAAAAATATTTATTCTTGAAAACAATGAAAATACAGAATATGGGATAAAATGTAGAATTAACGCACAAAAGATGAGTTAAATGCCAAGAAAAATATATAGAAATATGCACTTTTTAGCACTCATCAAATACCTCCAAACCTGAATTTTACCTGTCCTCAAGTAAAACAAAACTAAGGAAATCCTACCTATACCACTGTCACTGGTCTCTCGAATGCATTTAGCGTATGCACTAAGCCTTTTAAACCACTAAGTGTCCCTAGTGGACGAGTGAAGTCTCGTGAAGGTTTGCTTAGAACGTACCTACAAAGTTCTAGGTCAAAATATAAGCTCAGATTCCATCAAATATGACATGTGCAAGACAGTAGAAGCTCACAGCAAAATGGAGATGTCAATCTAGCTATCAAAGGCACAATCCTAGCACTGATAACAAAAGAAAGACATGTGATAAGAGTGTAAAGTGTATCTACACATGTGTAAAGAAAGATCTGAAGTTATGACTACTAATCACCAAGAGATAGTTTCTCAGGCTAAGAACCAAGGTCGAAATCTAGCTAGCTGTCCGGACTTTACGAGAATTGTGAATGAGTTGGAGGTATTTCACAATTACTCGCGTTGTACATCAATGGCATACACCCTCCTTGCTTATTACAATGAAACAACAAAATGACTCTTTACATGACTCTTATTTACATTGACTACTCTCTTTTATTTTTGGAACAAGAGAGGATGGAATTGATAAATACTTGATTTTTTTGTATTTTTCTGATTTTTTTTTCTGATTTTTTTTTTTTTTTTTTTTATGATAAGGAGACACTTTTGATACATATACAAAAGGAAACAAAAGATTACATGACACTTTGCAAGAGGTAGCCCTTTTTGATGCACCCAGTTAAATTCGATGGTTGTTTTTCTTAATGTAACCTCCACCTTCTATCCCAACCAACCAAAGAACAAGCTAGTCAAGTTTCGTTCAGTATTCTAAAGTGATTGGCAATCGTAACTTCCTATCAAACACCTTGAAGATCGAGGCTATACATGTATTGGTAGATCGTGCGCGTGCAAATTTCTTATCACTATGTGAATTGTGCTAGAATCAGGGTGCCTAAATATCTAGACTAAGACTCCTAATAATTACATATTTGCACAAGAGTCAACATTTCAAGGTAAATGAGCTCCATTTTTTTATGTTTTTTTCAATTTTTAATTTTTCATTTTGATTTTTTTTCATTTTTTTTGGAATTTTTCAATTTTTTCAAAAGAAGGAGTTCGTTTTCAATTATAGCATATTATCATGGTATCTACTTTTCACCCCCAAACCTAAACTAAACATTGTCCTCAATGTTTCAAAATATGAATAAAATTATAATACAACATATGAAGAGGATCATGTTGAGTAGAGAAAAAGGAAAGAGAATACCCGATTTCGGCGAAAGCAATATTAGAACTCCGTTATTCAAGGAAAAAAAATCCAACATATTTCAGCCGAGATCATATTGGATTAGCAAAATATATACAAAAGGAACAAAAAGGTTTTTAAGAAATTTTATCTACTGGATTATATACAAAAAATTCACCATACACTAACAATCTAAAGAGTTGAGGATCAACCCAAAAAACAAAGTGTAGAGGTTTCAACAGCTTCACACAAATATAACAAGAAAGAAACGCAAGTGAAACTGTGAAACAAAATGAGCTACCCCCAAACCTGGATTTTTCAACGGATAAAATTTTGGAGACAAAATCTCGCAGTTTTGGGGGTTCATCATGCACAAGGTCTAGCTCAAAGTGAACTGTGCTAGGGACGGGCAAACATGCTAATTCCAACTGTGGTTCCTCAAATGTATTATACTTAGAAGCAAAATAGTCCAAGAGGACTTGGGAAGCACACAGTTCCAAACCTAGGTTTGGCATTCTCAGAAAAATTGGTTTGACAATATCGGTAAAAACCAAATCTAGGTTGGATGGAAGGCCATCAGATTGTGACTCATGTAGGAAGATAGGCACATCATTATTAATCACATCAACATCTCCTAAGTCTTCTACAAGTGTCACAACATGCTCACAATCATCAAACAAATTGGCAAGATCACAATCAGAGTCATCAACATCATCAACAGATTCATTCTCATGCATCGGCAAATCAGGATAAATATCACAATGTGACCTAGGTAGAGAATCAGACACATCAAATATATTTTCATGCATATTAGCATTAGTGTCTACAGAAGATTCAATTATTCCTATGTCATGCTCATCTTCACAGAATAATTGTACGAATCCCATGTCAATATCAAAATCATATGAATTACAATGAGTATTAGAAAGAACAACATTCATGAAGGTCGAGGGCGAGAAGCCATATGTTTTTGAACCAACAGGTTCCACAATATTTTCATGTTCTTCTAACATATCATCATAATCATCATAATCATCATCATGGTAGCATGCATATTGGTCCTCATTAACAGTGGTGGTGTCATTAGTCGATTCATGTTCCTCTAAATTAGGTTCATATTCAACATTATTTACATGAATGAGACTAGACACTTCATTAGGGACAACATACATTTCCTCATGAATTTCCTCCTTTTGTAGGTGAAGCAAAATCTGATCTAAATATGCATGAATTCGTGATGTAGATCTATCATAGTCTTGCTTGCAGAGTCTTAAAGCTTCTGTGGTGGAGTCTAAATTCATGGGAGTACCAAATTCTTCATGTTCAAATTGTGGTGAATGGTACATGTGTGCATGGTCATTAGGGTTTACAAAATATTGATCGCAACCCTCAAAGGATTGATTATGGTCCCAATGACTACCATTCTCACAATTTATGGGCATTTCATACCTTGGATTTTCTCTAGATTGCCTAAAATTATGCAAAATATGACAATTCTCAACAGGGTGGTCTAAACTACCACATGCGGGACATGCATAGATTTCAGGTTGCCTAAGAAAATTCGATGTGACAGATTCCTCATGTGATTGCATTTCTAAAGCTGTGATTCGAGCTTCTATTTGATCCATAAGTGACGATTGTGTGAGTGAGGCTCTAGCAGAATGTTCATTTTCACGTTGCGATGAATGATGCATGTATGAATAGTCATTAGTGTTCATGTATTGAGGCTCGGGACTTTGAAAATGTCCATTATAATTCCTATAACTATTGACATCATGGAATGGGGGAGGATCACAATGTGAATTTGGCCCGTAAGCAAGTTCTCTAAGTGTTTTGTTTCCACTCCCCGAAGCAGGCCAAAATCTAGACATGATTGGCTCAAAAGCTAAGTAACTATGTACAAAGCTCAGAATTTGGTTTTTAAAGGGTTTGGATTTTCGGGAAAAATTTGGTTTTGGTGGGAGACTTTTTTTTTTTTTTTTTTTGGTTTTTTTAAAATTTTGGGAGCAAGTTTGGTTTTAATGGGTTAAAGAAGAAAAAATTTGGTTGTTAAAATGGGAGCAAAATAAAATTTGGTTTTAGAATTTGGGAGCAAGTAAAATTTTGGTTTTTTTTTTTTTTTTTTTTTTTTTTTTAAAAAGAAAAAAAAATTTGGTTTTTGAATGGGAGCAAGCCCACTGTTGGTTTTGTGTTTGCTTTGGCTCAGCTGGTTTGAAAACGTTTAGTGAAACTGAGTCCAAAATCTCGGCCTAGAATTTGGGTACTCGGCCCACTAACGAGTTAACCTAGCGTGATCGGTTACAAGCTCAGCTGGGTTTAAAAACCCAGAATACAAAATACAAGTCCAAATTAAACAAGCTCACAAAAATTAAATACAAGCCCACAAATTAAACAAACAAGCCCACAAAAATTAATTACAAACCCAACAGAAAATAAAAAGCCCAAAAATTGGCTTTAATATTACAAGCCCACAATTAAAAATTGGAAGCCCACAATTCGGGTTCTCTTAAATGGGTTACCTTTTAAGCACAGCCCAGCTGCTCTGATATTGTTGCAAAAACCCAGTTGGGCTTTGGTTCTTTTCCTTGGTGGCGTCCCAGCAGAGGAAAAACTGGTTCAGAACAGCAGGTCCAACAGCAAATGAAGTGAAGCAGATGCAGATGCAAATGCTATGCAGTGAAATGCAAAAATAGCTAATAAAAATACTAGAGAAAACAACCCGAGTCCCCGGCAGCGGCGCCAAAAACTTCACATTTTTTTTGTTTGTTAAGTTCAGTAACTTCACAATTTTATCGCAGAAACCGAACTAAAAGTTCGGTTGGTTAACTGTTAGGTTCAAGTTTGCGAAAGAACCGAACTTTGTAAACTTATATACTCTTATATTACATAAAGTTTGGTTAGATCAAAAGTGCATGCAGTTTGCGAACCAACCGAACTTTGTACACCAAAGTTCGGTTAGTTGAGAACCAACCGAACATAATGTTGTAACTCCTAGAAATTCTATTATTAGAGAGTTCGGTAACCTGCGTGTTTGGAACAAGTAACCGAACTACACTTTCAGATGAGTTCGATTACTTTTTCATCTCACGGGGAAACCGAACTACAGCTTCAGATGAGTTCGGTTACTTGTTCTTCATATAAAGTAACTGAACTGTTCAAAATCCAGTTCGAATCCGGATCATTTTGAAGATTAACAAATATTCTAGGAGAGGATGGAGATGAAGAATCATATGATTTTTCATCATTTGAATACTCAAACTTAGTGAATTGGAAAAAAAATCTATTTTCCATGTTGTAGATGGGGAAAAACGATTTGCTGGTTTTTAAGGAATTGAGGAGACGAACGTACGGAGGAAACTCCTAGAACCGAGCGAAATGTTAAACCTCACACAGATGCACCGCTGCAAAGGGGGTGCTATAGATTCGAGAGATCAATCTGTAGTACTCCGGCCTAAATCAAGACAATGACCGTTCCAGAGTACATTCGGCCACAAGAGAGGATGGGTTGATCTGTAGTAGGAAAGCTGAGAAATGTGTGGAATCAATAGTAATCAAAGATTGTGGGTGTGTGAATTCCGAATACGATAATCTCTGAGTGATTGAAATTGCTCAATTGAGAGTAATTGCTCAATTGAGAGTAATTGCTCAATTGATGAGTTGATGATCTCGTGTTGTCGATGAGACTGAGATTGATGATACTGATGATGCCGATGATTCAATCATGATTCATAGACTTATTTATATTGCTGGAATTTTAGACACCATGATTCCATGAAGTGTGACAGTTGATGGAATCAAGGAGTGGGGAAGTGGAGATCGTGTTTGAAACCAGTTGCTCAACGTGTGGAGACTTGGTAGATTTTCCACCCACTACCTCGTGAATTCCTTCAACTGATTGCACGACTTGCTCAGATTCCATCGTGTGTTTGAACACACGTGTCGTAGACCGCCAGACCAAAACTCTAAGTGATATCCCCCCAAGTGACACGATTGACATCTCGTGGTTTGTTAGTCAATTGATGACTTCGTGGTTTGATGGGACGATGAGTCCATGTAGTCGTTGAGTTGAACATGATGTTCTGAAACTCATGAATTGAACATGTCATGAGACAGAGGTATAGTTATTACGATGAAGTGAGCAAGTATTGATCATTCGATGGATCTTGAATATTGATTGTTGAACCAATATTGAGCAAATATTCCTCATCTGAGCAAGTGTTGCTCATGTGATGAATTGTTGGATATTTGATCGTCTGAGCATGTGTTGCTCATCTGATGGATTATTTGCAGCGTACCAAAAATATTAATTAGAATGTTGGTCGTTGAACCGAGCATAATTAATGAAATTAATGACCATGAGGCCGTCGTATAATTATTAAGGTTGGAATCTGGAATAATGATCCTTGGATTCAGAAACCCTAATTTTATCAATTGATGATCAATTCATGGTTGTCAGAATTTCAACCATGGGACGAAGGAGGGGGCGACTACATGGGACCGTGGATCAACCATGTAGTGTCCATATGCTCACGTGAGCAAATACAAAGAACTCCTGAAGAGTTGACGATTTGTTGGTGGAAGAATGATTAAATGTTGGTTTAATCATTTATTCAAAAAATGCTCGTCTGAGCCTTAGGTGAGAAAACCTAATTAATTATGACGAGGCGAGGGACCGGCCATGGAGTCATGAAACCGACCCTGGGTTATCCCGTGACTGCCTGGCGATCACTTCATGAAAATCCAAAGTGTTTGGGAGAGTTTTGGACCTAATACGAGCAATTGTGCAAATTAGGTCAAAACTGTGAAAATTGATAGGACCGGCTTCCGTGAGACAAAGAGCCAATCTTGGTCGGTCAGGATAGCGTTATCGTGTCCCCAAGGCGTCCGCGTCTCAGTCCTGAGAATTTTGATATTTTCTGGCGTGCAATTGAGCATCCATTCGAGAAAATATGCCAAAATTAGGGTTTCGACGAAACTGAGGAAAAACACCATGAGATGATGAAAAATAATTATAAAATAAGGAATGAGGAGGCGTGGGACCGCCATGGTCAAGGAATGGTCGTCCGTTCGTGACCACGGTCTCGTGGTTCCTTTTTCTTAATTTTATAATATTTTGATGATTTTATGAAAAATTCATGAATTTTAAGAAATTTGATGAATTTTGGGAGTTTCCATGAATTGAAGGAGTTTTCATGAGTTAAAGGAAGCAAAAGATATTAAAATAATAAAACAAGGGCGTGTTGGACCGTGGAAGGCATGACTGGCCATCCAGGGCCCGGTCCCACAAGTTTCCCTAATTTTATAATGATTTTATGAAAAATTCATGAATTTTGAGAAATTTGATGAATTTAGGGAGTTTCCATGAACTGAAGGAGTTTTCATGATTTCAGGGAAGCAAAAAATATTAAAATAATAAAACAAGGGCGTGTGGGACCGTGGAGGCATGTCCGGCCGGCTTGGGCCCGGTCCCACGAGTTTTCATAATTTTTTAATATTTTTTAGGTAATTTTGATGATTTGAGTGAATTTTTCCTAATTTGAGAGAAATACCATGAAATCAAGGAATTTGATGAATTCAAGGAAATTTAATAAAATAATAAAACAAAGGGGCGTGTGGGACCGGCTAGGGCATGGTCGGCCGGCCAAGGCCCGGTCCCATAAGTTTTCATAATTTATATTATTTTATTATTATTTGATGATTTGTGGAAAAAATACCATGAAATCAAGGAGTTTTTCATGAAATTAGAGAAATAATAATAATAATAATAAAATAATAAGAAACCGTGGGTGAGGTGCCGGTTGGGACCAAGGCATGGCCGGTTGGCCAATGGTCACGCCCCACACTCCTTTCCTTAATTTTATATTATTTTGTATGGATTTATGGAAGTACCATGAAACCGAGGAGTTTCCTCGAGACGAAGGAGATTTGATAAAATGAGAGGATTTTCATCAAATCATGGAAAATAATAAAAATGCATTAAAAATATAAAACTGGCATGGGATTGACCACGACACGGCCGGTCGGTCGTATGTCCGTGCTCCCAGCACCCTGGTCAATATTTTTAATGTATTTTGCATAGGTTCATCGTTTCGTTGTATTTTTGAAATACTCGTTCGTGCGGTGACTGTTAGTATATCATTGTTGAATACACCTTCACCATTTGAATCGGGTCTTACTTAGAGGTAGCTCAGACGCTCGGTTGTTGATTATTTATTACTAAATGTGGAATTCAGTGGAGAATAATTCACAAAATTGAGTAATAAGATGTTTATTATTATTTCATAGGATTAGCTGAGGATTCGACTACGAATTCAGAACAATAAAGTGAGCATTATCATTCCATGGGATCGTAGATTCGACTATAGAATCGGAGTAATTAATGTTTATCTATTACCATTTATGAGACCAGTCGTGGGTTCGATCATGAAATCGGAGTAATGAGATAATATAGTTATTGCTATTCTATGAGATCGAGTTGTGGATTCGATCATAGAATCAGAACAATTGTTATTGTCGTTCCATGGGACTAGTCGTGGATTCGACCATGGAATATGAGCGAATTAGGAATAATTAACTTTGTGGCTCTATACTAGCAGAGCAAGCTGTCTAGGAACATTAATTATCCTGATACGAGTTTGCTGGTAAGTCATATCCTTTATATAATCAGGGTAAACTTGTTGTTTGTTCCTGAAGACGTTATTGCTCTATACTAGCAGAGCAAGCTGTCTAGGAGCCGTCCATCTCGTGATGCTATATAGAAATAATCACTGAAAGTATTCAGTATTCATGAGATATGTCGTTTTCCAGTCGTGAGACTACATATCTACATGTACTCTGAGAGAAAGTACTCTCCGTTAAAAATTCGATGAGAGACCCGTGTCTCGATACTCACGTCTGATTGCTGAATCAGAGCTTCGTATAATTATGAGTTTACGAATTTATCCATTGTTGAAAATCCACCATCTACATTAAGTCCCCTGCTTACTGAGGAAAGCGATGTTCCTCTGTCAGCATTAAATGGTGATTTTCCGGTCATAAATAATAATACCAGTAATTGAACTTAGTCGTAAGTTGAGACGTTACCGGATTTAAAGAGCATGAGCAAACCACGACTTGATGAATGCTTCAATGTCATGATTGGAGCATCGTTTGATGAGCATAAATTGGTGTTGAACCGCTGGTTTGGACGACGAGTCCGTGGTCGGTTAGGATTCGCGGGTCGGGCCCAATAAGGAAATCCTTAGAAAATTAGGTTTTGGAAATAAAATTGATATAAAAGGGAGGAAAATATGTATGATGAACTTGTGTCTAGTGATAAAATTTTTCTTATGAGCTTTCATGTAAATACAAAACTTTATCATATGTATGAGGTGTGAGCTTTCACAATATTTTTTGAAATAAACCTTCGTTTTAAAGACAAATAATGAGGATACGAAGGAAAAATAATTTTTTTTTTATATATGTATATGCAGCCGTGAAATATATTGTGCAAAATATGATGATATATTTTATTTTCATGAGTTTGTTCTCATTAAATAAAATCCTTGAGAGTTTATGTATGCAAGTTGCATTAATTGCTGCTTTTTCGAAAAACCATAAACGTGGGTTTTGAGGAATCTTCGAAGATAGACAATATATTTATGATGAAATATTTTATTGTTGTAAACTTCGTAGGTCAGTTGTGTGAATGTTCACATTATGAAAATTGTGTCCATGATTTTATGAAAAATCAGTTTTGAAATTAACAAAGTTTCGTTCGTTTTTTGCAGTTTTCGAATAGACGAACGATTTTGAGGTGTTAACTTTAGTATTACTATCATCATTGTTAGTGGAAGTATAAAAGGTACGAGTTAAGAGTTACCAGTTTTTGCTTGTATTTCCTTGATTTATATCCGGACGGCATACTGAAGTAGAATGTAGTGTGAACCTTTTCAGCTACTTAGCAAAGATGTCCAATTCCCAAGCTGACGACGCCTCGAGGGAAGATATGTGCATTGATGATGGTATCTCCAGAGATGATACATGCATGGATGAAACTTCCGTTGCGGGAGACGAAGATGAAATACCTGGGATTAAGAATGTCCCGAACATAGATGATGCATTCTTTGAAAAAGATATCCCAGGAGCTGAGTAACATTTGAAATCCCCAGTGTATAGTCTTTTGATAAATCCCAGAACCGTTACTCAGAAGAAGTTGGTGACTCCTAAGACAGTGATTCGATTTTGTCTTGAGCGAGGGGTCTTCGCCTCATCAATCATAGAGTTTAAGCTTTCTCGACGACCTTTGGAGAAATTTGCCGGCTGGGCGAGGCATATGTTGGGTTTTCCTCATGTGAGGACTATGCTCGACCAGGCGCAGGTGACGAGAGCTATTCAATCTTCTGTAGAGTTGTTCATTTATTATGATGCAAGTGGTATTGTGGCCCTGTTTGCTCGCTGGTGCATTCTTACTCACACTTTCATATGTAGATGGGGAGAGTTCTCCATTACCTTGGAATACGTGGCGGCTCTGATGCATCTTCCGATCACGGGGAATCTTCCTGGGGATCTTTCAGATGAGGAGACCGCCGTTTCTCATGTCTTGACAGCTGCAATGGAGAAAGCGAATAAGGATGGTAGTAAAGGATGCTATGCTTCCTGATTGACACACTAGTGGCCCAAAGACGAGGTTTCTGATAAACCCATCGACGATATGTTACCCATTGCTTCTTTCTTATGTTTATGGTTGTCCAAAGACGTTTTTGAAGACAGTGGAAACTTGTTGAAGCCTTTTGTGATTCCCTTTGCTATTAAGATGGCTCAAGGTGAGTAACTTCCGATAGGTAGTTTATTCTTAGGCTCCTTGTATTACAACCTGGACTCCTTGATTATAGACTCCAGTGTGTCGAACGGCTCTATGAAGATTGAGTGTTATGCCAACACGATGTTTCTTCAAGATTTGATGTGGGAGCATTTTAAGAATTATGCACCTACTCCACGTAATGTTCTGCAAGGACCGAAGACTAATGCGCGCCATACTTTCCCTGAGAAAGATAATTCTAGGATCATGCGTTGGTCCACCAAGCAGCCTCGTTCTAAAATACGTTTTATTGATGTGTTAGATGAAGAATCTGAGTTCAATTTTCGCCCGTGGGTGTCAGTCCCTGATTATGTTTCTCAGCCAATGACTTTCAATACTGGAGAAGGCACGAGTTTGACATCGGGTACGCATCTGAGTGATGGGGAAAGATCTTTCATGTTGAGTTGCACTCCTGGTCATTTGCTATCAGTCACGTTTGGAGAGCTTTCAGTGGAGGAGTACAATATTGATAGAGCAGCTTGACAAATGGGTATGGATCAATGTGTTCCAACCATACGGAGAAGGAAGCCATCAGTTGAGCAACTCAGGACTCATTTGGATCATACTCACGTGGAAGGGAGTAGCTACAGGTTTCCTGGTTCTGATATTCGCATATGTAACCCCAGGTTATGTAGAATTCCGGGACCAGCAACTTGGGAGTTTGCGTGGCTTTGTAAGATTTACCAGACATCCATTCAACGATCTTCCTTCGACTGAGATGATTTCCAGTCGACCAAGATTGAAGTATCTTTCTGGTGATAAACGAAAGTCGTCTCCAGGATGCTCTCAGGTATGTTTCTTCATATAATCTTCACGAAATTATAAGAAATGGATTCTGATTATATTACTGGATTTCACCAAAGGACGGTCGTAATATACGACCTCGAATCGGTGTAGATTTCTCAGAGACTGAGGCGGTTATTCATGGCGGAGAAGGTAGGCATAAAGGTTATAAGTTGTTACCTAATACCGTAAAGTCCCCAGTTGGTGCTTTGGTGAGTTCCCAATATATCTCACCGTGACTTTCTTTGATATTAGCATTAGAATCATGAAGCCAACGTTGTTAATTTTGTTGCAGAATTTTACTCCATCAAGTCTTGAAGGTCTTCAATTTTCTGCTACTGAACAAGCAATTGCTGATTTGAGTGACGAGGAAACTGTAAGTATTTCTTCACATGTTCAAATGTAGTGCTTCATGGATGAAAATATTGATTGTAAAGGACGTGTACAAGAGGATGTCGTCATGGATATGGAGAATTCTGGAACTCAATCATCCTCTGGGAAGGGGAATGGAGGTAATTCCCAAGATTCGGAACCGGATGGAAGTGATGTTCCTCTTGTCGTTGGTGTGGACAATTCCAACCCCTTGGACACTTTGGAGACTCCTCAAGTAAGTATATATCCTGTATATTCTTCATATAAGTATAAAAGTGTTGACTTGTGAATGAATGAATGAGAACCCACGTGAATATATCAAAAACTTAGTCGAACTTCGTCGTCAGAAAATTCAGAACCCAGCTTTTAGTAAAAATGCTGTAGAATCTTCGTCCGGAATCGGATTTTGATGATCTGCATGTGCAAATTCAAGCCCGAAAAATTTCCAAGATTTAGTGAAGAAGCTTTTTAAGTTTTGAGCACGTTAAGATCTTTAAAAAGGCGAAATAGTAAACTTCTAGGAGACTTCCAGAACTTTTTCAGATTGCGCATCACTTGATATTTTGGCCACATCTACCCGCTCGTTCATCGGATTGTCATGAAATTTTGTTATGTCATATAGGACATCCGTAGGAAGAGAATGGCATACGACCCATCCTCAGATTCCTTGTAGATTGCCCCCAGTACGTCTCTTAGTACAGGCAAGAGTTCAGTTTCTTCAGACGGACTCATCGTAAAACGTGTTTTCATGACTTTCATGCTATTCGCTCGTGTCTTGAATGTAGTATGATGAACTTTGATGATTTTGCCTTGCAGGTATACTGTGTTTCATAATCTCCTTTGGCTTCGTGACTCTAACCTCATGTAATCTTCGTATTAGGTGCTAAATACCGAAGTTGAGGATACTGGAGCCAATGATGATAAATCTAACCCTTCCGAAGTTATTGATGAAGAGACGGCTATCCCTGCACTTCGAGGCCATGAGAAGTTCGTTGCTGATGTTATGGAAAACCAGATGGTTGTTGCCTCGGTGATAGAAGAAACCGAGATAACAGCAGAGAATACCGAAGGAACTGTTTCTTTGGTCGTGGAAGCCGCTCCAGTGATTGAGAACCGTATAATAGTGTATGAATATCCAACTGCAGGGGTTGCTTTCGATCCTCCCTTTAACACTTCACTCCCGTATCATGAACTGGTCGGTGGATTCAGCGTTCCCATTGGATATGCACACTTGTACGAGACGATATGGAAGAAGTTCGGCCACATGATCGTTGACAGGAACCCTGGGCTTACTTATGCTTTAACCATGCAAGTAGGCGTTATCTTGCGTGTCGTGAGTGATATGCATACGAGACCCAGGAATACCGTGACTCCAGATATACTCTTTGATTGGGAGTTTAACTTGGAGAATTCAGAAAGACTTGGCCTCAACGTGAGATGGCTTCGTAAGCAAATAAATGTTATCAAGGATTCATGTGAGAAGAACGCACCCTTTCCAAACGATGCTGTGAAGGAGAAGGAGGACAAGATTGCCAAGATGACCGAGGAGTTGAACAAGAAGAGGGCGGCTTTGCAAATCTTGAAGGATGCTAATGAGCGAAAGCCTTTTCTTGCTGATCTCTTAAACTTCTGAACTTCTGAGACATGGGAGGTTTATACTTGGGTTTTGATATTTAGGTGGTTTTGGATTGACTGATGGTTAAGGATTTTCTTGTAGATTTGATAGAGATTTTCTTTTACGAAATATGAACTGAATTTTGATAAATTGCTGAATTCAAATACTGATTGCAAGTATTGCAAATGTTTGGAGGAATTGAAATACAAATGAAAGAAAATCCTAAATGTTAAATCCACGCCATGGAGTGCTTCAACGCCCAATACCTTAAATATCCAATAATTCAGATAAACGCCTTGAGCCAATTTTCGTGAATTACGGGTAGGGTTCTGCCTCTGTGTGGTCAATTTGTAGTATCCTCCGGCCACGACTCAGCGACCATAAGGTCCTTCCCAATGGAGTTCCTTGTAGAATGAGACCGCGCTGAACTGCTTTGAGAACCAGGTCCCCTTCATGAAATTGTTAGGCTGGTCGATCGTGCCTTGAATCTTCCGCTGATTTCGGAATTCCCTGTTTGACGGCATATTCCATTGTGGCCCGTATGGACACTCGCGCGGAAGAGAGTATCCAGCATAGTGTTGATCATGCTTAGCCAAGTCTTCAGCAATAAAACCTCTCGATGGAGTGACCGATTTGAAGAAGTTCTGAACCCAACCATTGAGTGTAATATTGCTGAGTGAAGTTACCCACTCGTATCTTTGATGACTGCTAAATTATTCATGGGGAGAAGTCCCTGGACCATAGTAGCGTAGTTGAACATTGGTATATTGGACAAGAGGAGGAATAAGACTTTCCTGAGCTCGAAACCTTCTGACAAAGGGTGCGGATTATCTCAAGTTCCTGCGTAGTCCCATCAGAGTTTTTATTTCTTTCCAGATGCTCAAAGTGGTGCGTCTCTGCTTCGTCTTCCGACTCGGAATCCTTGTCGATGACAGGATGTGTTGAAGGCATCGTTTCCTTTCAGGCATGAATCCAAGTTCTCCCAAGGACCATGTCGTATCCAGGGTCTCCCGGATTATGAAAAACTTGGCCTCATGCAGATCGATCTTTCCGTAACTTTGAGAGTGATGAAGCCGTATGCATTTATGGAGATTCTTGTGGTCCCTGATTGCTATGAGGAGCGGGTGGCTTCCCGTCGAGTAATACCAAGCTCTGAGAGTTTTCAAAGGGATGATGTTGACGCGGTACCAACATCGATGAACGCCCTCTTGAACTCATTTCCTTTAATGTGCACTGTGGTGAGCAGTCCCAGTCATACATTTCTGTGTCGGTGGCTGAGAGTCCGTGGTAGTCTCTTGGATCAGCGACGTCTCCGGACAACGATGTGGTTCAGTGCAGCAAACATGTTTTCCTTTGAGCTTTCGAAAGATACAACAGCCGCAGACATGTTCGATCAGAGATTGGACCGTTTCCTTGACAGGAGGTTCGGAGATGGTAAAAGTTCTGACTGGGAGGGGTTTTTTGCACCCCTCAGTCCCAGTTGATCTCCCAGGGGGAAAAAAAGAGGATTTCGACCTTTTCTTGAATATGCGCTTCAAAATTTTGCAATCACTCGTGGGATGGATGACGTATCTATGGAAGCGACAATACCGAGGATTTTCCATGGCCTCTTCAGTTGGTTCCTTCTTGACATAAGGCAATTTGATTGCGCGTCTTGAATCCAGGCATCGAGTAGTTCATTAACTTCTTCCATTGAACAGGGAAAATCAGGTGCTTCTGGATCTTCCGTATGCTGAGGAGGGATTTTCGAATTCTCCTTCTTGTGTGTCTTTGAAGGGGTGGAGGAAGTCTGCTTGTGTTGTGGTTCTGCTTTTCTTACTCCCTTCCGCGACAGCATTTTTTGAAGGTTGCAGGTTATACTGCTTGTTGATCAGACGCCTGCTTCCTCGAGTGTCTATTGAATCTTCAGTCTTTGTAGACTTTGCTCTTTCCAAAAGAGCGGGTGCAGTGGTTTCCGACCTCTTCGCAGCTTCGTGAAACTCTGAGAAAGTCTGGAATCGAAGGTTTTCTAGCAAGGCCCTGTAGACCGGGAGCATGCCATTGATGCACAAGTCCACCAGTTGTTGCTCCGTGACGTTTGGGTCATGACAATCCAGGGCTTGGACTCTGAACCTTTTCACATAATCATTGGGATTTTCACTGACCCTCTGAAACATTATTCCAAGGTCGGAGAGGGTGACTTGTTCTGACACCAAGAAGTATTTCCTTTAGAATGCGTTAACCATTTCTCCCGAATTGTTGATGGCCCCTGGTGTGATGCTTTTATACCAGGTGTATGCCCTGCCTTTCAGAGATTTTGATAATTCCTTGAGACGAACGAAATGATTATGTTCATGTTCTCCCAAGGCTTCGAGAAAACGAGAGACATGTTCCCGAGCATTGTCAGTTCCATCATACAAGGTGAAAGTTGGAGAAACATAACCTTTGGGGAGTGGAATCCTCTGTGTGGCAGCAGGATAAGGAGGTTGATGACGATGGTCATGCAATGTCTTGCCTCTTCCATGGTTCTCTAAGAGGTGCTCCAGATCCTCGCGAGTGATGAAATTCGGTGATCCCTTCACTGATGAGTTTTCTGCAGCAGTTTTGTAGACTTCGTCATCTTATACTGTATGGATTGGAATTACTTCAGGACCGTCGTCCGAGGATTTCCCCTTCTGCTTTCCCTTCTCTTGAGTCTTCTCTGACATCTTGTCAGTAAGAGTTTTGAGATAATTACACAACTCCTTCTGTGTAGCAGCCATGTCAGTCTGGTTCTTTACAAGAGTCTCCTGCGCTTTGATAAGGTCAATAATGGTAGGCGGTGGATCTCCTATGACTTCTTCAAGGTGTCGTCCGGACAGTGGATGACCCTCAGCGTGAGGAGGATTACTGTCACCACCATCAGTGTTGGAGGTCGGAATTGTCTCCGGTATATTCCGATTGTTGTTGTTGCTACTGCTAGCACGGTTTGTGTTAGGATTCGTAACTGAACCTGGCCTGAGATCAACCATCTTGTGAAATTGTGATATTGCAACCGAGAGAATGATCTCCCACTGTAGTCTCCAATCTGTAGAAGGGGAAAACGATTTGCTGGTTTTTAAGGAATTGAGGAGACGACCGTACGGAGGAGACTCCTCGAACCGAGCGAAATGTTAAACCTCACACAGATGCACCGCTGCAAAGTGGGTTCTTTATATTTGAGAGATCAATCTGTAGTACTCCGGCCTAAATCAAGACAATGACCGTTCCAGAGTACATTCGGCCACAAGAGAGGATGGGTTGATCTGTAGGAGGGAAGCTGAGAAATGTGTGGAACCAATGGTAATCAAAGATTGTGGGTGTGTGAATTCCGAATACGATAAGCTCTGAGTGATTGAAATTGCTCAATTGAGAGTAATTCCTCAATTAATGAGTTGATGATCTCGTGTTGTCGATGAGACTGAGATTGATGATACTGATGATGCCGATGATTCAATCATGATTCAGAGACTTATTTATATTGCTGGAATTTTAGACACCATGATTCCATGAAGTGTGACAGTTGATGGAATCAAAGAGTGGGGAAGTGGATATCGTGTTTGAAACCAGTTGCTCAACGTGTGGAGACTTGGTAGATTTTCCACCCACTACCTCATGAATTCCTTCAACTGATTGCACGAGTTGCTCACATTCCATCATGTGTTTGAACACACGTGCCGTAGACCGCCATACCAAAACCCTAAGGATATCCCCCCAAGTGACACGATTGACATCTAGTGGTTTGTTATTCAATTGATGACTTCGTGGTTTGATGGGACGATGAGTCCATGTAGTCGTTGAGTTGAACATGATGTTCTGAAACTCATGAATTGAACATGTCATGAGACAGAGGTATAGTTCTTACGATGAAGTGAGCAAGTATTGCTCATTCGGTGGATCGTTGAATATTGATTGTTGAACCAATATTGAGCAAATATTCCTCATCTTAGCAAGTGCTGCTCATGTGATGAATTGTTGGATATTTGATCGTCTGAGCATGTGTTGCTCATCTGATGGATTATTGGCAGCATATCAAAAATATTAATTAGAATGCTGGTCGTTGAACCGAGCATAATTAATGAAATTAATGACCATGAGGCCGTCGTAAAATTATTAAGGTTGGAATCTGGAATGATGATCCTTGGATTCAGAAACCCTAATTTGATCAATTGATGATCAATTCATGGTTGTCAGAATTTCAACCATGGGAAGAAGGAGGGGGCGACTACATGGGACCGTGGATCAACCATGTAGTGTCCATATGCTTACGTGAGCAAATACAAAGAACTCCTGAAGAGTTGACGATTTGTTGGTGGAAGAATGATTAAATGTTGGTTTAATCATTTATTCAAAAAATGCTCGTCTGAGCCTTAGGTGAGAAAACCTAATTAATTATGACGAGGCGAGGGACCGACCATTGAGTCATGAAACCGGCCCTGGGTTATCCCGTGACTGCCTGACGATCACTTCATGAAAATCCAAAGTGTTTGGGAGAGTTTTGGACATAATACGAGCTATTGTGCAAATTAGGTCAAAACTGTGAAAATTGATGGGACCGGCTTCCGTGAGCCAAACATCCAATCTTTGTCGGTCAAGATAGCGTACTCGTGTCCCCAAGGCGTCCGCGTCTCAGTCCTGAAAATTCTGATATTTTCTGGCGTTCAATTGAGCATCCATTCGAGAAAATATGCCAAAATTAGGGTTTCGACGAAACTGAGGAAAAACACCATGAGATGATGAAAAATAATTATAAAATAAGGAATTTGATGATTTGAGGGAATTTTTCCTAATTTGTGAGAAATACCATGAAATCAAGGAATTTGATGAATTCAAGGAAATTTAATAAAATAATAAAACAAAGGGGCGTGTGGGACCGGCTAGGGCAAGGACGGCCGGCCAAGGCCCGGTCCCACAAGTTTTCATAATTTATATTATGTTATTATTATTTGATGATTTGTGCAAAAATACCATGAAATCAAGGAGTTTTTTCATGAAATTAGAGAAATAATAATAATAATAATAATAAAATAATAAGAAACCGTGGGTCTGGGGCCGGTTGGGACCAAGGCATGGACGGTTGGCCAATGGTCACGCCCCACACTCCTTTCCTTAATTTTATATTATTTTTTATGGATTTATGGAAGTACCATGAAACCGAGAAGTTTCCTCGAGACGAAGGAGATTTGATAAAATGAAAGGATTTTCATCAAATCATAGAAAATAATAAAAATGCATTAAAAATATAAAACTAGAATGAGATTGACCACGACACGGTCGGTCAGTCGTATGTCCGTGCTTCCAGCACCCTGGTCAATATTTTTAATTATTTATTATTTTCTTCTCTATTTTGCATAGGTTTATCGTTTAGTTGTATTTTTGAAATACTCGTTCGTGCGGTGACTGTTAGTGTATCATCGTTGAATACACCTTCACCATTTGAATCGGGTCTTACTTAGAGGTAGCTCAGACGCCCGGTTGTTGATTATTTATTACTAATTGTGGAATTCAGTGGAGAATAATTCAAAAAACTGAGTAATAAGATGTTTATTATTAATTCATAGGATCAGCTGAGGATTCGACTATGAATTCAGAATAATAAAGTGAGCATTACCATTCCATGGGATCGTAGATTCGACCATAGAATCAGAGTAATTAATGTTTATCTATTACCATTTATGAGATCAATTATGGGTTCGATCATGAAATCGGAGTAATGAGATAATATAGTTATTGCTATTCTATGAGATCGAGTTGTGGATTCGATCATAGAATCAGAACAATTGTTATTTTCATTCCATGGGACCAGTCGTGGATTCGACCATGGAATATGAGCGATTGTAATTAGGAATAATTAACTTTGTGGCTTTATACTAGCAGAGCAAGCTGTCTAGGAGCATTAATTATCCTGATACGAGCTTGCCGGTAAGTCATATTCTTTTGTATAGTCACGGTAAACTTGTTGTTTGTTCCTGAAGACGTTATTGCTCTATACTAGCAGAGCAAGTTGTCTAGGAGCCGTCCATCTCGTGATGCTATATAGAAATAATCACTGAAAGTATTCAGTATTCATGAGATATGTCGTTGTCCAGTCGTGAGACTACATATCTACATGTACTCTGAGAGAAAGTACTCTCCGTTAAGAATTCGATGAGAGACCCGTGTCTCGATACTCACGTCTGATTAATGAATCAGAGCTTCGTATAATTATGAGTTTACGAATTTATCCCTTGTTGAAAATCCACCATCTACACATGTTTTTCTCCTTCATCTTTTCTAACTCTACTCTCTCAATAATTCCACTCAACTAATAATAAACCCATCTTTTAATTTAATCTCACTAATTGTTTTTAACTAAATCATTCACTAATCATAACCTAAAATTAATTAAGAGGATAGATTAGGTATTAAATAAATAACTAGATATGGGGTGACCTAGAATTACTTCTAATGCCTTTACCCAAAAAAAAATCATGGTCCAAAAAAACAACCATGGTCCCCAAAAAAATCGTTCTAAATAAATATGGGCAATAATTGCATCAGCTGAATTTGTTTTAGGCTTGGGTCCTCTCTGTCGTGAGTTTCTACTTTCTAGGGTAAAGGATGTATAAATTCATGCTTCTCAGCAAAAGTTTCGAAAAGAAAAAATTGCAGAACTTTTTCTTTTGTAGATTTAATAGGCTCGGTTATAAGTTAATCAACATGGAGAATCTTCATAGTGATATCATAGAAAACATACTTTCTCGATTATCAATTGAGGCAGCTTTACATGCCAAACGAGTATGCACAACTTGGAGAGAAATCCTTCGTTGTAAAACTGAAAAACCAGGTTTCTTTTTTGGTTTATCTCGTAAAGTTAAACGTGAAGGTGGTGTCAGTAAGAGTAGAATTAGTAGAAAACGTTTTTTCTACGAAGATGAATATGATCATTATGATCATGCGAAGATGAACTACTATCACTCTTACAACACACTTTCGGAGATACAACACGGCAGATTTATTACAAAATATCTCTCGAGATATATCATGGTTGGGTCTTGCCATGGTTTGGTTTGTTTCCGAAAATCCAATGAACATACTCAAGGCGCCATTGATCCTTTTCTAATTCGCAACCCGTTAATTGGAGAATTAATTGTTCTTCCCGAATATAATTACTCTGATCAATTGCCGACTGATATATCTAGCACAACTCCTCCCACAAGTCGTTTAACAAGTGGGTTTGGTTATTGTCCTTCGACAAATAGCTACAAGGTTGTGACAATATATTATTATCATGGGAAAAATAAGGGACATGTTCAAGTGTATACTGTTGGTCGTGAGTGGAGATACATTGGATTCATTGTTCGTCCTTACTCACTCGATTATTTTTCAGGTATCTATGCAAATGGAGCACTTTACTGGTTGCACGATAAGGTACAAAACTGTGAGACTGTCGCCTTTGAGTTGGAAGCTGAAACGTTTGATTACATCCCATTGCCAAGTTCTGTAGATTCTGAGTACAAAGATTATTCTCTTTCTGTACTACATTTGCTTGGCGCGAATAATAAATTGTATTTATTTCATAAAACTTATCAAGCTTCTCGCACTGACATATGGGTGTACATGTCAAATAATACGAGCATTGGAACTAATAACACCATCACCATGAAAGAGTGTAATCAGGAAGAGAAATACCACGACAGAGGTTCACCGTGTTGGATTAAGAGATTTAGTATCCGCTGGGAAGTTCCTTTTTTTACGCCATTTGCAATCACAAGGAGCAATGAAGTTTTATTGTGGAAGTGTGTTGGACCGAGACTCTATTGCTATGATCCTAACACTTCAACCTTAAAGAGACTTTGGGATGGTACGGCGAAGGGTACGAAATGGGATTACGTTGAGGCAATTCCTCACAGGCAGAGCATTGTTTCTTTGAAGGATTTGGGAGAAAAAAATGTTACGTCTTTAAAAGACTTGGAGAAACTGATGTTACAAGCTAGTTCGAAAGATTCTGGCGAAGGCGATGTTACCGTTTACGAATCTGCAACAATACCTTCAACCGAAACAAGAGATGCTAAAAGATCAAAGAATTGTTAATCATCCAAAACAAGTAAGATCGTGATTGCTTTTATGTTTCGTTGCACGTCCTCGACATTTCATTATATGTTTACTTCCAATACTCTTAATTTTTTTTATCATATATGACATTCTAAATCTTTATCTGTGGATAAGAATTCTTTTTATAGGTTTGTTCGCTTTAGTTGTTCATTGTCACTGAAAATGGTACTACTATCTTGAACTCTGTCTATGTTAGTTAAGGTGATGTGGTAAAATAAAAAGCTCCCATCCATGGTTCTCGAAACACAAAATTGGTTACAATGACCAAAATCAACAATTTCCGGGTGAAATGGACAGTTAGATTTTGATACTGTTTAAATGGACAAAAATGTAAAAATAGGCAGGATGTAAACAGTTTCATCGTGCCCATTTTCAAATATTTTTTCTTATTTTTAATTTACACAGAATGTATCCAGTTTCATCCTTGCTATTTTTTAAATTTAAGCTAGGATGAAACCAGTTTCATCCTTACTATTTTTTTTTGGTCATTTCACCCAAACTATTTTTTACTCGTCCATTTGAACCGTGATTTACAAATATTTGGACAAATGACCCATTTTCTGTTCTCGAAAACTACCCGATTCTCGAATTAATCTCATGCTCCTATACCTCATTTGGCAATGAATTGGTAATGCTCCAAAGGTAAAATCTTAAAATCTTAAAAAAATAATTTGTGATAACCGAACTTTTTACTGAAAAAAAACTCCATTAAACCTCTCTGCAACTTCCATTTTCAACTGATTTTGATGATTAGTTCTTATTTATTCAACCAAAAACGAATGACAAGTAATGGGTTTGTGAGAATATCTTTGTTAATGTTTTAAATTAAGCTACATATATAGTGGTGGTGGTGGTAATCGGAGGTGGTGGTGGTAATTGGTGGTTGTTGGTGGTGGTGGTGGTGGTAATCGGCGGTGGTGGGCGGTGGTTGTTGTTGGTGGTGGTGGTAATCGGCGGTGATGGGTGGTGGTGGTAATCGGTGGTGGTGGGAGGTGGTGGTTATATATATATATAGAGAGAGAGAGGTGGTTATTGTGTTGGTTTTAAATTAAATTAGGTTAAGGATAGGTTAGTCATTTCAATGTTCTAGGACACCCCTTATAACTATAGGAAAGGTGGCCTAATAAGATAACGATCCCCAAAAAAATCATGGTCCCTAAAAATCATTCATAACAAATAAAATTCTTTCCTTTCAACGCAAAACATGATTCTTCTTCCCGGTGGATACAATTAGTCAGAACTTAATCAACAACAACTCATGGAGAATCTTCCCACTGAAATCTTAGAAAACATATTATATCGGTTACCTATTGAGGCAGCTTTACATGCCAAACGGGTTTGCAGAACTTGGAAAGCTCTCCTCCGTAATTATCAATCACAAAATTGGTTAAAAAGACCAAAATCAACAATTCCTGGGTGAAATGGATAGTTAGATTTTGATACTGTTTAAATGGATAAAAATGTAAAAATAGGCAGGATGCAACCAGTTTCATCGTGCCAATTTTCAAATATTTTTTCTTATTTTTAATTTACACAGGATGTATCCAGTTTCATCCTTGCTATTTTTTAAATTTAAGCTACCCAAACTATTTTTTACTCGTCCATTTGAACCGTGATTTAAAAATATTTGGACAAATGACCCATTTTACGATTATCAATCTGATAAAGTAGGTTTCCTTTTCGCTTTCTCTCGTAGTGCTGGCAGTAAGGTCAGAGAAGAACTTTTCTATGAAGATGAGTACGATTATTATGATCATATAAAGATGAACCACTATTACTCTTATAACACACTTAGAAAAATACAACATGACGGATTTATTACAGCATCTCTTCCAAGAAATACCATGGTTGGGTCTAGCAATGGTTTGGTTTGTTATGCCAAATATAATGTAGATGCTATAGGTGCAGTTCCGTTTCTAGTTTGCAACCCGTTAACCGGAGAATCTGTGTTTCTTCCGGAATATAATTACTCTGAATTGCCACAGGATACCTCAAGCAGCAAAAAGAGGTTTGCATATGGTCGTTTAGCAAGTGGGTTTGGCTATTGTCCTTCAACTAAGAAATACAAGGTCGTTACAATATATTATCATGGTGAGGAACATAAGGGACATGTTCAAGTATATACTATTGGTGGTGAGTGAAGATACGTCGGAGTTATCGGGCGTTACAACCGTTGCACATTTGATTATTCTTCAAGCATCTATGCAGATGGAGCACTTTACTGGTTGCACCAAAATAGTCATAAGGTACAGAAATGTGAGATTGTGGCCTTTGACTTGGAAGGTGAGAAGTTCCGCCGCATCTCGTTGCCACGATCTGAAGATTTTTATTACGAATATTATGGCACCGGTTCTCCACTCCAGTTGCTTGGAGGGAATAATAATTTGTATTTGGTTCATAAATTCTATACAGCTTCTCGCAGTGACATATGGGTATACATCAAGAAAGATGAGAAATTCCAAAACAAAAGTTCGTCATGCTGGATTAAGGAGTTTAGTATATGCCTAAAAGAGTCATGACTCATTTTACTTTACAGCATTCGCAATCACAAGGAACAATGAAGTTTTATTGTGGTACAAACACGGCATAGATTTAGGCTGGAGTCTCTATTGCTATGATCCTAAAACTTCAACCTTAAACAAACTTTGGGATGATACGGCCAAGGGTATGAAATGTGATCACATTGAGGCAATTCCTCACAGGCAGAGCATTGTTTCTTTGAAAGATTTGGGAGAAACTAATGTTACTTTTTTTAAAGATTTGGAGGAACTGATGTTACAAGATACTTCAGAACATTCTGGCAAGATGATGTAACCGGTTACAAATCTACAACAACACCTTCAACCCAAACAAGAGATGCTAAAAGATTGAAGAATTGTTGATCATCCACAAGTAGGATCATGATTGCTTTCATATTTGGTTTAGTATCATTGGAAATTGTTTAGTTTTGGTACATGAGCTTATATTTTATTGTTGCATTATTTCTGGAGACAATTTAAATCTTATGTCAATAAATTAAAACTCTGCAGATTTATTTTTGTTGGATATTTGGTGGAGCTTCTGAATTGTTGTTAATCTATATAAGGAGAGATTAGCATAGGAGAGATTAGCATAGGGTCCGGTTCTACATCCATCAATTAAGGAACCGGACTCAACCGAGTAAAATAACCGGTTCCGCATAGTATACTACCGTGACCCGGCGGCACCCCTAGCTCGGGTCCTCTGCCTTAACTTCATAAGAAACTTTTGGTTTAGGGTACAAGAAATAAATAGATTTTATAAGAAACTTTAGGTTTAGGGTACAAGAAATAAACACATAAGCGGCGTTACATTTTGTCTCTCCAATCCATATATATAGCAACGTGATTCTTCCCACTGGATAAAATTGGTTAGAGCTTGATCAATCAAGATGGAGAATCTTCCCAATGAAATCATAGAAAATATATTTAATCGATTACCTATCGAGGAAGCTTTACATGCCAAACATGTAAGTAACACTTGGAAAGCTCTCCTCCGAAATTATAAATCTCATAAGGTTGGGTTTCTTTTCGAAATCTCTCATGGTGTTAAACATGGTGTCTTAGGTATCAAAGAAGAATTTTTCTATGAAGACAAATATGATCATTATGACCATGAAAAGATTAACTATTATTACTCCTACGACACACTTAAGAAGATAAAACACACGAGATCTGTCAACGAATCCACCCCGAGAAAGTTCATGGTCGGCTCATGCAATGATTTGTAGTTTGTTTCGGCAAGGGTTATAAAGATGCTTTTGGCTCAGTACCTTTTCTAATCTGCAACGCATTAACCAGAGAATCTGTCTTTCTTCCGGAATATAATTACTCTGAGTTTCCTCGGGGTATATCACGCACAAAGATTCCGTATGGTTATATAGCAGGTGCTTTTGGTTATTGTCCTTCGAGTAATCAATACAAAGTTGTTACAATATATTATCATCTAGGGGAAAATAAGGGACATGTTCAAGTATATACTGTTGGTGGTGGTGATGGGTGGAGATGCATTGAACTTATCGAACGTTATGACCCTTATTATTCTTCAAGGATCTATGCAAATGGAGCATTTCACTGGCTTCACGAAGGCGACCTTGAGTTTAATAAAAGTGAGATTGTAGTCTTTGATTTGGAAGATGAGAAATTCGGTTCCATACCATTGCCACCATATATATACTCTCCATACAATGATAGTTTAATTTCTCTCCAGTTGCTTGGAGGGAATAATAATCTGTATTTGGTTCACGAATATAAAGCTTCTCGCTTTGAGATTTGGGTAACAAATGTTTTTCATCCTGGAATAAGGAGTTTAATGTACGTTGCGATGGTTCATATTTTAAACCATTCGCAATCACAAGGAGCAATGAAATTCTTTTGTGGTACAAACGCGGCATACCTTTTGAAACGAGACTCTATTGTTATGACCCTAAAACTTCAACCTTGAACAATCTTTGGGATGTTAAGGGTATGGAATATTATTGGTACACTACGGAAATTCCTCACACGCAGAGCGTAGTTTCTTTAAAAGAGTTGGGAGAAAAAAATGTTACTTCTTTGAAAGATTTGGAGAAACTGATGTTACAAGGTACTTCAAAAGATTCTACAACAATACCTTCACCCGAAACAAGAGATGCTAAAAGATTGAAGAATTGCTAATCACCCAAAACAAGTAAGATCATGATTGCTATTGTGTTTCGTTGTGCATCCTTGACGATTAATGATATGTTTAGATTCAATTAATGCTCTCAAATTTTATTTGCAAAATATTTCTGGACATTTTAAATAATCTTAACATCTTTGTAAAACTACGAGCATCTCAACCGATCCTTTCTCTTCTTTTTATAGTTGTGTTTGCTTTGATTGTCCTGTCACTATTAGTTTTTGGTACTATTGTCTTGCAATTTGAACCCGAGCATTGTGTGACATTTAGGTCGTTTGTTCGGGAGGTAGTGGATAGCGGAAGATGAAAGCCATCATTCCACACCATTCTTGAATCCATCAAACCTGTTATTTCTCGAATTTTGCGGCGTACATATTTTCAACAATCACATTAGGGTTATCCAAGTACATGAGATTGTTCAAGTCTGCATGTATTAGATAACTGACTGTTAGTTTCTTTCTTTTTCATAATTACTTGCAACTAAGAAGGTAATAGACAATTATGAACAAGCGTAAAGTATCACCTTAGAAGTAAGACGACTTTATTTTGATAGTTATTATACCCTAATACATTTTCGGGCACAGAAGAACGGTTTACCAGGACAGGAGGATAGCGAGACAGTTGACTCATTTCCTAGTTTTAGACTGCCAGAAAACACAACAGCTTACATAAAATTCTATTACTCTTGAAGGCTTAAAACAGACAATAACAATCTTCACGGATTAACCTTGGGTCCCCATCCTGCAATCACGTACTTCTTGTCAGATGTCACGGTCTTAATGAATGATTCCCTAGAGAAGAGCAACTGCAAAAAGAACAAGATTCATATAACCCTCATCAGTCGCAAAATACAAACACTGCATCTAATTTTGTTGTGTGTTCCCATCTCAACTTTTTAACCACTAAGATACAGGTCTAGCAAAATAATTGGTCTCCTTCGGTTAAAAAAAACAAATGCCAGATGCGTGAGACCAAACATTTTGCTATTAAGAATAACAAGCTTTTTGCACACCTTCGTGTAGTTTCTGACATGAGCCAAGTTCTCTGGAACACTCCAGCTCTTAAAATGCTCAAGAGCAACCTCGAGGTGGTAAAGCTTTGGCGCCAAACTCAAATCAACTGCAGATACTTTCTCTCCATTGACAAAAGGACCCTGAATCAAGAAGAACACAATCATAAATTATCAAGACTACAGCTACAATCGAACAAAACATAAGTACATGCAAAAGAACAAGAACATATACACAGAGAGAAAGACATACATGAGTTTTAAGGTGCTTATCCAATGCAAACAATTCAAATATCAATGCCTGCTCTGAACCATCAATAGCATCCTTACTTTTCAAGAAGGTAACAAAAGTTCCAAATATTTTCGATCCACTGAAATTTAATTACAACCGGTTCAACAATTTCACAAAATTACATACAATCCTCAAAATTACACCATAAAAACAAATGTGCACAAACCATACTTACACCGAGGCATATTCCGAAGGAGTAACAAGTGATGGTTCAGGGTACTTCTCCTCAAGAATTTGAGTGATAACATCAGAATCTGGAACCCATTTACCATCAAATTTGACAACAGGTACTTTACCTTCTGGATTGACTTCCAAAAACCTAACCAAATATTGATACCCTTTGTTCAGTTCTCATTGAAATCCAACAGATTTCTAATCAAAATGATACGTAAAAAGAAGATGAAATACGTACCATTGGGGTTTGTTGGAAACGTCAATCAAATGCATCTGGTATGAAATATTCTTCTCTTCTAAGGTAAGAAGAACCCTTTGAGTAAAAGGACCTACAAATCATAAACAAACAAAACCCATGAAATTAACCACCAAAATCTTTTTTAAAAATGAGGAAATGTCTGTTGATTTATGAACGAACTTACAGTCACCAAGAAGATGAGGAGCACCAACAGCTGCTTTCGCACAGATTTCCAAAGCCATTGCTGTGAGATTAAGGAGGGAGTTGAGAGATGGAGGTTTAAGAGTCTAGTGGGTATTTCGATTATATAAACAGCAGAGTCTCATAGAGATTTTTCTTGATTCTCTTGCACAATCACGTGGGTGCCTACCTGATTTGCCGCTTTCTTTTTTATTGATTTTTGGATGGTTTCCAAAAAGTGCCTAGATTTTGTAAAAAAAAAGGATTAAAAATTCATTTGGATTTTGGAGCAGAGAGCCAGTCCCAAATCACCTAACATTCACATACTTACCTGTCTCTCTAGTCCAAATCATCTGCTGTAGCTCAAACCAAACAGTCTTCTCCTACACCGATGCTGTAGTGATTACAGAAGGGATGACATGCTCTTCTTCTTGGCTTCCTCTCCATTTACGGCATCTCTTAAAATTAAAAATTAATATTTCCAGTAAACAAGAAACAATTAGGCCAAGCATTATGGTTGGTAATTTTGCTTGATTACAGCCGAGAGAGGAACATGGCAACCCCTGTAAGGGCTGTTTCCCTTAGCTTAAAGACACGAAACTCCGTTATTGTCCGTATAGTAAACTATGGAAAATGAGTTTCCGTGTCAACTTGTTGATGGTGACCATATGGAAATTTAGTTTCAATATTCAAAGTATAAAGCTCGAATATAACTTACCAAATTTTCGTGTGAAGCACCCCTTCCACTTTGCCGTTATATAGCGCTAAAAGTTGACACGGATTCCCTTGCATCGATTTTGGTTGCTTTTATCTTATTTTTCAAGGAACCAACATCCCTTTAGTATATATCTCCATTCCAAGGGACAAAGACTTTATAAAATACGTCTCCAAATCCAAGTTACTAAGTTCTCAAATGATTCGCGAATCATTGGCGAATTTTACCGTTTTATTTGCGTACGTTTACAATTCCGAACCCAAGACGCGTATTATGTGGCATTCTCGAATTATTCGCGAACCGTTCACGAACTTTACGTATCCCGAATGATACGTCCGCTTAATTCGCCAGAAATTTTTTAGGTTTTACATTTTCAAAGTCCCCATTTTTTTGGCTTTACTGCCTCCCGAGCATACACGACCCAATATTAGACGTTGTTGTAATTCTTATGAGACAAAAATGACTGAAAAAATTTGAAGGTGAAGGTGAGAGAGATCTCAAACTCACTAACCAAACATCTAAACCACTATACCACATCCTCTTGGATGACTAATGTTGTATATATTATTAATATCATCATACTACCTCCGTCCCTAATTAGATGACTTAGTTAAAATTTACTAGTAAATTTAGAAATGATTTATCTCTCAAACCATACAACGGATTTTCGTAAACTTTGTATCATTGGAAAGCATTTTAAAACACCTACCTAATGAATATAAATATGGCTATCAAATTTTATATATTTCTTATAATAATACTAATCTATTACTCCACTTATTTATGGTATAGATCATTTAATTAGGGACGGAGGGAGTATTAAGTTTATTTTTTCTTTAAATAACTCACACATATGCATAAAAATTGGTCTATCACCTTATAAATACAAATTATTTGTTATATATAGATACCGAATTTTCAGAGCCGAACTCACATTTATAAATCGAATTATACACGTACGTATGCCGTTCTGAATTACTGACGAATCACGTCCCGTTGACCGAATCTTGGACCGAATCTGGGTTTTACAAACCATATAATACTCGTACGTTTGTCGTTCCGTATATTTGTCGAATTCCGAATTGCTAACTAGGCTCCAAAGCAGAGATGATGTCTGTTGCGCACCAATAATTTCATCATTACCCACATAAATTAATGCAGTTGTAAGATCAATTTCCTCTTGTTGACTGAAGTTCCAATGAACCATATTGAATTGATATAAGCGGACAATTTGAGTAGTAGAACTGTAAAATGATAACAAAATCAAAGAATTTGAGTAGTAGAGAGATAAGAAAATCGATTGGACAGTATCAGGAGGATCGGGTTGAGGAGTCTGAATAGACTCAAGTGATACCTCATATGCACTAGGATCGAGTCCCAAGTTAGGGACTTCTACTAGGGACAATTGACGATCACTACCCCCAAACTTAGAATTTTGGGTGTTTCTAGATAGACTAGTCACAATATTCCTAATTTCAAGACCATCGGGTTTCTGAAAAAGGCCAATTGCTTTCTCTGAGTTATAATCAGGTGGTTCATCCTCTAAATTCTTTTGAGGTATACTAGCTGTAGGACTTATATGTTTCATATCCTGTATGGTCAACCCTAGAGTTTCAGGGATTAAAGTAGACTCAAAAGCTAGTAATGGTTCGAACCTAGATTTCCATTTATCAGTATCTAACATAGGAATAGAATCCAACATATCATTCACTTGTTCAATGTTGCTATCTTCGTCGAAATCCATGTTAAAGTGGGCTAGACAACTCTCTAATGGATCTTCCGTTATGAGGCTTGGTAATGACTCCTGAATTAAGGTTCCTATCATGTTCACCTCTTTAATGCACGTGTCATCTAGCTCAGAATGTATCTTATTGACATTAAACATATTCAACTCAATAGTCATATTACCAAAAGATGGATTCATAATACCATTTCGACAATTTATGATCGCATTAGACGTAGCTAAAAATGGGCGACCTAAAATCACAGGTATCTGGTTCTCTGGGTCAGGGACAGGTTGGGTATCTAAGACCACGAAATCCACAGGATAAATAAACTTGTCGACCTCAATAAGAACATCTTCTATCACACCACGAGGAATCTTGACAGACCTATCAGCTAACTGCAATGTTATCTTTGTAGGTTTCAATTCACCGAGCCCTAGCTTTAAGTACACATGGTGTGGGAGTAAGTTCACACTGGCTCCTAAGTCAAGTAAAGCTTTGTGTACCCTGTTTTTTCCTATCGTACAAGCAATGGTAGGCGCACCTGGGTCTTTATATTTAGGAGTTGTGGGGTTCTGAATGATCGAACTTATATGGCTAGCTAAAAAGGCTTTTTTAGGGACACTAAGCTTTCGCTTTCGCGTACACATATCTTTAAGAAACTTGGCATAAGCTGGAATTTTCCTAATTGCTTCTAATAACGGAAGGTTTATGGTAACTTTCCTAAAAACCTTCATTATGTCATTAAAGTTGGATTCACTCTTTGTTGGTACTAATAGTTGTGGAAATGGGGCTCTAGGCATAAAATAGGGCCTCTCAGGAACCGAATTGAAATCATCAGAAACTTTATCAGTCTCCTCAGCTATGGTTGGTCCTGAGGGGTGAACTACATTATGTTCACTATTGGGCATGGTTACCTGATTGTCTACTACTCTACCACTCCTAAGGGTTCTAACAGCATTCAACTGATGTGATGATTTTGTACCTACTTCATGAACTCCTCTAGGATTTGGATTAGTCTGACTAGGGAACCTTCCATTATCTCTCTCACTTAAGGTCTTAGCTATTTGACCGACTTGAAGTTCTAACTTAGCAAGAGTTTGAGCATTAGTTTGAAAGTTCTACTTGGTTTCCTGTTGAAAACTAACTTGGTTGTTTACTAACATGTCCTGGCTCTGTGCTAACATATCCTGGATCTTTCTTAATATACTAAGAGATTCCTCTAAGCTCGTCATTCTATTCTCTAAAGAGTTCTGAAACTGACCTGAAGAGTCCTTATCTGAACCAAAACCTGGGGGAGCATTAGAATTACACAACTGACCTTGACTCTGGCCTTTAGACCAGGAAAGGTTCGGATGTTTTCTCCAACCAGGATTATAGGTTTCTGAATATGGGTCAAACTTCTAACGGTTATCGAATCTAGTGTTATTATAGAGAGCATTGGCTTGATCTTCATTATTCTGGCCTTCCCAGAAAGGCTCTAATCTACCACTAGTGTGACCCACTTCTAAAGCTTCTAAGCTTTTCGCTATAGCAGCAATTTTGGCATCTGATTCAAAGTTTCCTTCTACCCTATTAATGTTTCCTCTGCCTAGAAGAATTGTCTTCTGGGGTCCCCTATTACTTTCCCATTATTGGGTCTTTTCGGCGATTTCATGCAAATATGTCATCGCATCATCAACTGTTTGGTTTTCAAACCCACTTGTACACATAGATTCTACTGTTGTTGTAGTGGGATAATCTAAACCCTCATAAAGGATCTGAACTAATCTAACCTTTTCTAAACCATGATGAGGACATTGGGCTAATAGATCATTGAACCTTTCCAAATATCTATACAAGGATTCTCCCTCTTGTTGAGAAAATGTGCAGATTTGCGTCCTAATAGACGATGTTTTGTGCCTGGGGAAAAACTTGTTCAAAAAGGCAGATGTAAGTTGTTCATATGTTTCAATTGATCCGGAAGACAAACTTTATAGCCACGATTTGGCTTTATCTTTCAAGGAAAAAGGGAATAACCTGAGTTTCAAAGCATCATCATCAAGGTTTCTAATTTTTAGGGTACTACAAATTTCCTCAAAGTCCCTAACATGGAAATAGGGGTTTTCATTTTCTTTCCCTAAAAATATTGGGAGCAACTATAAGGTTCCAGGCTTAAGTTCATAATTTGCTTCAGTTTCAGATAACCTGATACACGAGGGACGAGTAGTCCTAGTAGGGTTCAACAAAGCTTTCAAAGTTGCCATTTCTGGCACTATTGGAATATCAGGGATTTTTTCCTCAAACGGACGTTCAAAAACGGAATCTTCAAGAATCGGGCTTTCTAAATTGAGGTAATCGAGAAGCTTAGAACTATTAGGTTTCTCTTTAACAAATCTACCTAGGGCGTCTCTTTTACGTTCAGGCATGCAAAAGAATAAGGTGGGGAATTCTATGCAATCACAAAACAAGGCTGACTCAACCAAATCAAACCTATTGATTTCTAGCAAACAAAAAGCATGATGGCTCCACTTAGATTGTTTCTAGACCAGCTTCTATTCTTTCGAAAAGGAACTCGTTACAATCTGAGCAAACCCTTTTGTAGTCAATCCGAGTCAAAGTAAGTTGAATAGAGGCGAGGGAAGCTCGATGGAGCTTTGATACCCAAGGCCTCACCGGTATTACAAGGCGGCGCAGTCACGCATTCAACTCACAGAAACCATCATGAACTTCGAAGTATGCTCAAAAGAGTAACCAATATTTTTCGAACGACTTTCCTATTAAGCTCATTACCCTATAGGTCTCGTTCTAGTCAAAATTTTAGGCTTATGTTCGCGTTTGGTTTCGTTTTCCTAAGGCGGGCAAGAAGAGAACAGTGATGAAATACGAAACCTTATCTTGTATGGCAAGTCCTTGCCCTTTACTAGGAAATTAAAGCATCCGTTTTCAAGTCCTCAGCATATATGCAACCGAAGGAATACAGTAAACCCGCTGACATGAGATTCGCGGGTGTTTAGAATCTTACCTCCTGTTCCAGACGGGGAGAATCGTTGTAGTCGACTCGGGCGACGACTCTTATGTCATGTACGAACCCGAGAGGCCGAGGAGATATCGTAATCGCCGTCCTTCTCTGCACACAGTTTATATTTAAACTACCCTTCCGTAGGGTTTAAAATAATGTCCCAAAGTTTAAAGTCCAAAGTGTCTAAAAAGAAAAGAAAAATTACAAAAATTAAAAATAAACCCTAATACAGATTTTTTCTAAAAAAGGAAAAAATAAAAAAAATCCTAAAAATTAAACAAAAATAAAATTGTCTTCTTTTCAGTTCTTTTCGCTTTGTCTCTTGTTTCAATCCCCAAGGTCTTTAGTCTCCAATTTCTTTTTGATTCAAAACCTGCAATAAATAGACAAATACCCAAAAACGTAAAATAGAACAAGAAGAATAAAACTAAAAACAAAAACAAAACCTAAAATAAATCTAAAACCCTAACCTAAACACAAATCCGCATCGGCGGCGCCAAAAATTGGTGTGGTTTTTATGTTGTTGTAAAAGTGGTAGTAAAGTTGTCGTTCACTCAGACTTGTGAAGATTCGATTTTAGATTCAAACTCAATAGAAAACTCAAGAAGTTGTTATCAAGATTATAAAAAGCACTGAGACTCAGGATTCCACCATTAACCAATTAAGCGATTTAATCTAATCAATATGCATGCAATTCTTTACGTTTAAAGTGATTCTAATTTATTGTCTCTTGTAGATTTTTGAAGTAACAATTGTATACATCAAGCATGAAACATCAAAAGTCTTAAACTAAGCATGCTCCATCAAAACGGATCACAAACATTCAATAAAAATCAATTTTCCAATATTAGTTCCATGCAAATAATCATAAAAGAAATTGCAAGAATTAATTAAAATAGAAATATACCACTTTTCATGGAACAATGGCTTCCTCCGTCGCCTCAGCTAAGGGGTTTAGCTCCTCATATTATTCAGGTGCTCAAAATACATGTTTGTTGCTCAAAAGTTGATTAAATAGAAGAGAAGGTATGAAGCAGCGTGTTTGTAACAGTTGTAATTGTTACAAAACGCACTGTCACAGAAAGCACTGTTACAGAGAAATACTAACAGTAATAATTGTTTCAGACTGTTACAGGAACGATAGAAGGGAAGTGTTATAGAACAACGATAGTTTTCTGCGACAGTTTCTGTGGGTTGATGTTCTTCATATTCTTCCTTCTACACCAGCAGAAACGAATGTCTGTAACTCTGATTTTTGTCTCCTGTGGTTCTCTAAACTACCCCAAACTGTTCGACCTCCTTCCTTGAACTCCCAGCAACTTATATATAGCCAACAGAGCGATTTAATCTCCCTAGAACTCCTCGAAATCTCTTCTTTCCTTCCTTGGCAGTTACGGCAATAATCTCTTCCCAAAATTGTTTCACGTGTTTCTGAGCTTTCCAACTTATCTCAAACTCTTCCTTAGATAGATATGTATCTTTGGGAAAAGTTTCTTGCCTTTAGTCTTCCTGGAATTCCAAAAATAAGTCCAACAGCAAACCGTGTATAACTTGACTTCTATTTCTTTTTCCGGCTATTCTAGCCAATTTGGGTTCAAACAAAAGACTTCACCAGGCCTTTTTATGCCTAGGGAGTAAACCCAATCAATTTCATCCATTGAATCGCTCTGGAAATCGATCGAATCATCACCCAAAAATCATGTAGACGTGAACAAAATTTTCCCGCCAATTTTTTTATTTGAATTTGGGAAGAAAGTGACTCCCCCTTATCTTTGGCTGGTCTCCCTTTAGAAGATGCCTGGAAATGGGTCACCCCTTAGTAATTAGGTTACCCCTTATCCAAATTGAGAGTCCGTATAGTAATTTTCTCCCACGAGCGCAAAAACCACGTTTTTAGCCAATTTCGCCGCAAAAGCTTGTTTCTCCAAAAATACCTACAAGGACATAAAAAGCCATAATAAATATAAAATCGAGCACTAATAATATATACAATTGAGATTATATAAGACACAAAAATGTGCCTATCACCTTTAATAATAATGATGGTTACGATCAGGTATAACAGAACAGACCCTCAAACAAATCATAAAAGTATCAATTTGGTAACGGAAACTCAATCTCTGTATTGACTAAGCTACGGAATAGTATCCTTCAGGCATCACTTAGATATGATGAGGAACAGATTTTTTACTCTCTATGACTAAGCCAAGCGAATTCGCTAAGCGATATCCTATAGTATCTATTCTTTGAAACCTGTTTTGTGGCATACTGATTTTTTTATGCATACCACATGGTGACAAAATAGGGTCACTAGATAAAAAAGACCATCACTCCTTATCCTCCCATTTTAAATAATGGCAAGTATACCCTTATCTAATTAGTTTTAATTATAATGATTAGATGTTGATTAATTAGTGTTGTTAAAGATTGATTAAAGTTAAGTAATTAGTAGAAAAAATCTGTTTTCTATGAGAGTTTGGGGTTTTGAAAGGAAGAAGAAGTGAACAAACTAGGTTTTAGAGATTTATGAGAAATCTGAGAATTTTGTGATTCAAAATGGGTGATGAGGGACTTTATGCTAATGATATACAGGTATAGTGGTATAAGATGTTTAGTCTCCTTTCTTTGGGTTGAATTCATCAAAAAAATTGATTTTTTGGAGATCTGTTTTGGGTTCGGTTGAAAACTAAAGGCCGAACTTTGCGCGCGAAGAACCATTTGGCTTATAAAATTTAAAGCCGGACCCAAGTATTTGAATTTTTGTTTATGGTTCGGCTCATTCGAACTCGTCTAATAGTTAGCTGAACCTTAAAGTTTATTCTTTGTAGTTTAAGAGGCGACTTACAGTATAATGTTTGGCTCAAAATTTAGCAATACCAAAACCAGTCGAACGTCAATGAATCTCTGAACAACAGTACTATGTTCGGTAATACTTGGACATCCATTATAAGCCGAACCTAAAATGAGTAATTTTATGAAACCGAAGTCTTAAGTTCGGCTGAAAATAAGAAAATTCCTATCAGCCGAACTTAATGATTTATTAAACTATAAACTAGGTTCGGCTCCAAATTGATATTTGTGGATCAGCCGAACTATTCTTCTGAAATATAAAAAAAATGGGAACGAAAGTAGGTTCAATTAGGGATTTTGCGACAATTTGATATCTCTCGTGCAATACTTCGTTTTACTGATGATTTTGCAATTGTGACAACGATCAAAGATTTATGAGCGAACGATTATTCAACGACGAAAAAAATTCAAACGGTTTGAGAAGGAGAATAAGAGAAGAATGATTGAACTGATTTTAATTTTGATTAGTTTAGGTTTATGTTTTTTTTTTGATTAGTTTAGGTTTATGTTTTTGATTTTGATTAGTTTAGGTTTAAGTAATTTAAAATAATTAAGGATAATTTAGTAATCTACTCGTTGATAGACGCATTTATGTGTCTATTTTGTTCTCAATTTTCTGTATTGTTAGACTCGATTAAGTACTTATTGTGTTATTTTGTGTTCTTGTAGGAAATTTTAGAGAAACAAGCCCTTGCGGCGAAATGGGCTCAAAAATCAGTGTTTTACACCCCCAAAGAAATGTACCGTAGGCACCCCAGAAATGCACCGGAAGCGTCCCAGAAATGTCCTTGAGGAACCCAGAAAAATTACTATTTCCATCCCAATTACTATTCGCACCCCAGCACTCTGGATAAGGGGCACCTTCTTCAACAATTTGAATTTGTGTTTTGGCGGGAAATGAAGTTTTCAACTGGCAGAATTGTGATCGTCAAAATGAATGGGTTAGAGTGCGATTCAATCGCTCAAACTTGGTAGGAAGTTATGATTTATCCTAAGGAAGATAGTTTGGGTGTCGAATTTGATCGGAATTGGCTGGAAATATCGATTTGATTCTCGAGCTCAAAACAGAGCTACACGGACTGAACACACCCTGTACACGCCGTTGTGTGTGTTTTGGCTATGCATGGAAGTGATTAAGGGACGTTCGACGACTTACTAGGCGTGGGAGAGCTGAATTGGAGTGAGCAGAACCAATTCTAACGTGTGACAGAATTAATTTTGGAAATTTTCGCTATTATTGGCAGCCGAGAATATTTGGATTAAATGGAGAATATATGCAATCAATGGTCGGATTTTTGGCTCCAATTCACTATAAATACAAGGCAAAACAGTTTGGAAAAGGGTGTCGAGAGTTTTGGGAGCTAGGGAGAGCTAGAGAAGACGAAATCAGAGTTTAACAAAACTCTGCTGCTGCTGATGATGATGATGAAGAACACGAAGAACGGACCTGCCAGAGCAGTCGTTCTTCAACAGTGACAGCGACAGCGAAGTGTGGGTCGTAATTTATTACATCAATTCATATGTATCGTTCTTCTGTGACGCTTCCTGTGGGTCGCACATTAGCTGTTTACACCATTTTCTCTTCTTCTCATCATTTGTAAACCATTTTTGAGCCATAATAAATTATTTTGAGAGCGTTTTTACTATGATGAGCTAATTCCCTCGTAACCAATGCAATGGAGGAAGCTATTCACGCAACATAAATGGGTAACTATTTCATTTAATTATATAATTCACCTAATCGCTGCTTTTGCAGAGTTTTAAATTATTTGAATGATTGTCTTAATTATGTGTTATTCAGTTTGATAGGTTATGCTTGGTTTAATCTCTTGATAATCTATGCTTAAGGTTTACAAATAATGCTTGAGAATCTGTATGGTTGATAGTGAATTAAAGATAAAATAGGACTTAAGAATTGAATAGAGTTTTGAAATATTTATCATTCAAGTTTGCATAATAGTGGAATCTAGTGTCTTGGTTACCTCTCGCACCCATTGTTAATAATTTTGTATATAATTTTATTAAACCTTTAAATTTAATCTTCACAAGTCCGAGAGTTTGAACTTCATTACTACAACCACGAAAAATCATTAATCACCCGTTGCTAGAACACCTCTTATAAGCATACCCTAGGTGGTATCATCATTTAGTATTCCTCGAAGAAAAAGGAGTATGCCTCAAAACATATTTCTATTCTTTTTCACAACAATTCTGCTATAAGAGTAAAGCCCACCATAGTGCTAGGCCTTGGAACCTACAGGCCTTGAGAGTAAAGCCGAAATGAGGAACTGTAGAAATATTGTTTTGTGCATTTGTCACATGTCTCACATCACACAAGGAAAAGGAAAAGAAAACTTTTTCTTTTTCTTTTCCTTTCTTTTTTTTAGAAGATCCTTTTGGGGACCATGGTTTTCTTAGGGGACCATCGTCCTATTAGGCCACCTACCCTATAGTTATAAGGGATGTCCTAAAACATTGAAATGACTAACCTATCCTTAATCTAATTTAATTTAAAACCAACCCAATAACCACTTATATATATATATATATATATATATATATATAACCACCACCTCCTCCCACCACCACCTCCCACCATCGCCGATTACCACCACCAACACCACCTCCGATTATCACCACCACCAACCACCAATTACCACCACCACCACCGCCCACCACCGCCGATTACCACCACCACCACCTCTGATTATCACCACCACCAACCACTGATTACCACCACCACCTCCGATTACCACCACCACCAACCACTACCACCACTATATATGTAGCTTAATTTAAAACATTAACAAAGATATTCTCACAAACCCATTACTTGTCATTCGTTTTTGGTTGAATAAATGAGAAGTAATCATTAAAATGAGTTGAAAATGGAAGTTGCAGAGAGGTTTAATGGAGGGTTTTTTTCAGAGAAAAGTTCGGTTATCAAGAATTATTTTTTTCTTAATCGAACTCAGAGTTCGGTTGATTCGCAAAAAAATACTTTTAACCGAACTCCTTGTATTAGAACAACAAAAGTCCATAAGTTCGCTTCCTTCGCAAAATAAAGATATCACAGAACTTTAGTTTACGAAAATAATGAGAAGTCCACAAGTTCGGTTCGCTCGCAAAAATGTTAAGTTTTCTTTGTAACCGAACTCTACCTTTGAAACTTCGTAACCGAACTCTACCTAATTCGCCAAGAAATAAATTTCGTAGTAACCGAACGTTTTCCCAATTGCATATATGCATATATAATCCCAGTTCGGTTAATTCGCAAAATGTGTTGAAGTTTGCGAACCAACCGAACTTCTAACACTAGGTTACTTTTAACCTGCAGTTCGGTTGGGAACTTGGTTGCGTTGAAGTTTGCGAACTAACCGAGCACACAAGATGTACCCAAATAAATTGTTAAGTTCAAAGTTCGGTTACCTACCATTTTATCCTAGGTAACCGAACATTACACTATACGACCAAAACTTCCATTAACGAGCGAGTTCGGTAACCTGCGTGTTTGGAAAACGTAACCGAACTACACTTTCAGGTGTGTTCGGTTACTTGTTCTTGACATATGGTAACCGAACTGGCCCAAATCTACATAAAAAATTTCATTTTTTTTGAAAATTTGGAGCAATTCAACCAACATTATCTAAGTTTGAAGCCTACCTGGGTACCCAAATACCCTTCCTCCGGTTGTGGTTGGTAAAATCCATCGTTTTTCATGTTTTCCTTCTTCATCTTCTCTAACTTTACTCTCTCAATAATTCTACTTCTTTAAAAAAAAACATGTGATTTTTTAATCTCACTAATTATCTTTAATTTAATCATTACACTAACTATTATTAACACTAAGTAATCATCACCCAAAATTAATCAGGAGGGTAATTTAGGTATTAATATAAATATCTAGATAAGGAGTGACCTAGATTTACTTTTAATGTTTTTATCCAAAATAAAACCATGGTCCCAAAAAAAAAAATCATGATGCCAAAAAATCGTTCCTTTTTTAATGCTTGTGTCGGCAACAAAGAAAAAAAGAGGTTTGAAATTTTACTAGAGATAACCAGCAAGAAAGATGGCGTCAAAAGGTGGATTCTACAAACAGAAAGCTGCAACAACTCTCGGGTCTGATCAAACACAATCACCTGCTCTCATATATCATGATCTCAAAGGTGATCATAATCACAGTGAGGAGATATTGCGGATGAACATTAAGTATGGACCGTGCATCGGTATGACCAGATTGGATCGTTGGGAACGAGCTAAGAATTTGGGTATCAACCCACCGGAGGAAATGAAACTTTGCTAAGGGATTGTAAAGTTGAGTTGGACTGTTTATGGAGTAGTCGTGTTTAAATTCATGCCCAGCTTTGTGAATTAGGTAAGAATGATTTTGGGGTAATTCTGTTCAAATTCAGTTGCTTGATGTACTAGAATAAGCAAATCTTATATGTAATCTGAGTTTATGTTTAATAACTATTTGCCGTTTCATATTGGAAACGACCCAGTTCTGAAATCTCAGGCTCTTAAAAATCCTTGCCAGTAAATAACAATGAAATGAGTAACTGAGAAACTCAATGTCACCATAGAAATATGATAATTTTATTTTCTAGTTATTCAGAGTTTGAGATAACACCCTAATACATTTTCAGGACATAAATAGTTCACTAAAACATGATGATGACCAGTTAACTCATTCTCCTGATTCTAGAGTGGCAGATAACATAGTAGATAATATCAG
Source organism: Papaver somniferum (assembly GCF_003573695.1). Taxonomy (NCBI): domain Eukaryota; kingdom Viridiplantae; phylum Streptophyta; class Magnoliopsida; order Ranunculales; family Papaveraceae; genus Papaver; species Papaver somniferum. Next base: position 14,041,527 of record NC_039366.1, read on the forward strand.
ATTCATATTACTCTTACAGGCTTGACAATCTTTTTCATGGATTAACCTTGGGTGCCCATCCTGCGATGAGGTACTTCTTGTCAGCCGGCTGGGTCTTCAGAAATGACTCCCGAGAGAAAAGCAACTGCAAACGAAACAGGATTCATAAGCAACGAAATACATATACTATAACCTCTGTTTATTACTCCTTTCCTAAGTTCTCAACCACAAAAATACAGTTTAACCCTTTCAAAACAAGATACAGATAACCCTCGTGCGTATATACAAACACTGTAACAGTTTAACAGTTTCTAAAAATAATTGTTCTGCTTCAGTTGAAATAACAATGCTACTGTAAAGATGAAACCATACATTTTGCTTTTAACAAAATGGAGCAGTAGCTCAAAAACGCTAATCAAATCTAGGTAATCAGAGTTGAGGGAGTTTATTCATGCTTGTCATAAGCATACAATTACCACCTAAAACTATCAGAAGGCAACCAACAAATAGACAGAATTGGTCAAAATTTGAACAGCTAGACTGCCAAAGCTATAAAAAAAATATCCTTCGATTTACATGTGTACATTACAAATTTACAAGATATCTGAAATTCATTTGATGTCCAACATCTGATTATACGATAGGACTAAACAGGCAACAAGCCAACAAACACAAACGAATGATCAGTATGCTGCATGTATAATCAAGAAGTAGAATTTCACCCACCTTCATGTAGTTTTTGACATGAGTCAAATTCTCCGGAACACTCCAGCTCTTGAAATGTCCAAGAGCAACCTCAAGGTGGTATAATTTAGGTGCCAAACCCAAATCAACAGCAGAAATTTTCTCTCCATTAGCATAAGGACCCTGGAAACATAGAAAAGAACCAAAAATTGATAATCCAAAATACACATATAACCAAAACCACAAGTACAAGTACAACATAACAAGCACACAGATCGAGAGACTGATAAAACACATACATGAGCTTTAAGGTGCTCCTCCAACGCAGACAATTCAGTGATCAATGCCTGCTCTGAACCGTCACTAGCATCCTTACTCTTCAAGAAGGTAACAAAAGATCCAAATAGCTTCGACCCACTGCAATCAAATTACCAATTTACTCAAAATTTCAATGACCCAAGCTTCACAAATTCATTTAAATTCATTCCTCTTAACTACATTCACTTTGAAACACAATTTCCACCACCAAATCAAAATCCAACAAAATAGACATATTATTTCAACATAGAAGGAGAGAAAGATTACACTGAGGAGTATTCCGAAGGAGTAACCAGAGATGGTTCAGGGTATTTAGTCTCAAGGGTTTGAGTGATAACATCAGAATCAGGTACCCATTTACCATCAAATTTGACTACTGGTACCTTCCCTTCTGGATTAACTTCCAAAAACCTAAATCAACATTACGCCCCCTTTATTCAGTTTGCAGGAAAAAATCAAAAACAAATTTATACGAAATATTTTAAATCGGAGGAATAAGTTACCACTGGGGTTTGTTGGCAGTGTCAATCAAATGCATCTGGTAAGGAACTTTCTTTTCTTCCAAAGTAAGAAGAACCCTTTGACAGAAAGGACCTAAATTTCAAGAAAATCAAACAAAACCCATGAAATTACTCTGAAGGAATCTCAAAAAATAAAATTAAAAGAAATTTTTTCGAGGGTTTATAGTTCAGGATAAACTTACAATCACCAAGTAGATCGGGAGCACCAGCAGCTGCTTTCACACAAATTTCCAACGCCATGGTTATGGGAGTGAGATTCTACTAGAGAAAGATGAGAAGATGCGTATTTTTATGGACTGACTGTAGATCGGATGAGAGGAGTCTAATGGGGTTTTGGACGTTTTGCTTTTATAAACAGAGAGAGAGAGGCTTTGGGAATTCGGAAGAGGTAGATGAGGGGGGCATCGGTCCTGGTCTTATAAAATCAGCACGTGGATATCCTGCTCCAGTGACCACGGTAAAAAATGATTGACTGGAAACTAACTACGTAAAAACCATTACATGGTGCTTGGATACCGATTTTAAGGGCTATTACTTCTGTGCACATGTCAAGTCGTTGATTTTGCCACCTAAGCACCTTCTATAGGTATGTCAAAATGCCAAACATATCTGCATGTGTGTCAGGAATAGCAGTTAGGCATACACAACACAGTTTCCAACGAGTAATACTGTGACTGTATGCGCCAAAGTACCAAACATATTTGCCTATGTGCCAAGAATAGCATTTAGGAATACAGTACAGAGTTTCTAACGAGCGATAGAGTATTCATCACCAAATGGTCACAATATCGCTCGATAGGCATTCCAGCACCAGCGATAGTCATGTTGTCGCTCGCTGGTTTGATCAACGCTCATTGGTTCCTCATCCAACAGCTACAATTTCCCCCCTCTACAAATACCTATTTTCAAACTCATTTCAACTCACACCTTAATTTCTAAATCTCTCTAGAATTTCTCAATCTCTCAATCTTCTTCAAATCTAAAACATTCGCACCTTCTCTACACTTCTTTATTACTTGTAATATGGATACATAATCTCAAAGTCAAGGAAAGGGTAAAGCTAAAAAGGTCAAAATTCGGGATACAAAATACAACATCAAATAAAATGAATGCATTTGTCGTAATTATGTTTATTTTACCCAACACTGTATCGATGGTGCACAACAACATGGTAACACCATGTGGGATAACATATTTCGCAAATATGAAGAACAAACCATGAACATCAATAGTTGTGATGCAAAAGGGTTGTCATGATCCTTCATAATAATTAATAGGAAAGTCGCCTCTTATGTTGCATTGATAATGCAAGCCAAGAGACGTCGGGGAGTGGTCTTGTGGATGGTGATGTTGAAAGACAGGTTCGTACAGAATGTAAGCGAAAAAATGGCAAAAATTTCGCTTTCGAAAGTTGTTATCATATTTTGAAGGTGCTGAACAAATATAATCCAGAAATATTAACATTTAATCAACAAGTACCTGAAAGGTCACCATACAATTCATCATCCTCAACACCAAATTCTTTACCATTTTCAGCAAGTCCATCAAATTCTTCACCAGATACCCCAAGAAACTCAAATGTCAACTTAGTTCTCAATAATGATAATGCTAATAAAAAACTTGTAGGAAGAAACATAGGAAAAATTGCTAGAAACTTAGACCAAGAAGGTGTAAGGTCCGATGGATTTAATATAACAGATTTTATGGAACGTCAGAAGACCGCCGAGAAGCAAAGAACGGTTGATAGGAAATTTCAAAATAGAGAGAGTAAGAAAAGTTGCCTTTCTCAAGAAAAATTTGTGAATGATTATGACAAGCATAGCATTCTCCAAGATGACAATTCAATTATGAACACCCAGCAAAAATGTTTTTGGAAAATCGAATTTGACAGGATCCAAGCACAGATTGAACAACAAGCTAGATTTAATAACAAACAACCTTGTGGTGATGATGATGATGAGTTCGACGTAGTAGAACCTCTAGATAATTGATGTATTAATTTAAGTTTTAATTTTAAGTGTTGCATTTTAATTTGATATGTTTTTGCATCCTACTTAACATTAGTTTGAAATGAAAAGTTGATTAATTTGAAATGTTGTTGTAGTCTACTTAAATAAGTTTCGCTTATTAACTCGATATTGAATAAAACCAACTACAAACAAATCAACAATTTAAATTAAAATACATAATTTAATAATTACCCCCCCCCCCACACCACCCCCGGTCTTCCATGCTCTGCATAAAGATTCACTCTCAGATCTTCTCTTAATTAAGCCTCATTGTGGCTTAATCTCAGGCCTCGGATCTTCATCTTCATAGTTAGTCCACTCATTATCGCGACGAGTTTCCTGAATTACTATGTTATGAAGAATAATGCAAGTGAGCATAGTCTTGTGCAATTTACGAAGACTCAACCCACAATACGTCCCACAAATAATAGCGTACTTTCTTTTTAGAATTCCAAAAGCGCGTTCGTCATCCTTCCTCACCGCCATTTTGGCGTTCGTTAAAATGCCGGCATGAATGACCTAATGCACCAGCAAGGAGCTGACAGTAATATTGAACCAATGTTGACCATTTTGAGTAGATACCATCAGCAAGATAATGACCCTTATATTAACCGTCCCAATAAACAGGGCATCCTTGCCATACCCAATGCATACAATCAAGACTACCAAGCATTCTTAGAAATCCCCATCCTCATTCTTCCTCAATATTTTCCTAACATCTTCCTCGGTTGGTTTTCGTAAATATGTTGGACCAAAATAATTAATTATTACCTCGCAAAATAATGAAAGGTAAGTGAATGATGTTGTTTTGCCTATACGAAGGTACACATCGTTCGCATCCGCTGGTTTTCCATAATCTATAATCCTTGAAGCCGAAGTAACTATTTGATCACGACTATGACCTCTAATATTCAGTGCACCAAACTAATAATTAAATTGAGTTCTACTCGACAAAGCTCTTCTATAATATTTTTCACCAGATGACGAGGCATGAGGGATCGACGTTAGAAATCTTGATCAGGGTACACACTATTGGGAAGAAAATAATCGTGCATCAGTTTGTGGTGGTAAGATTCCCTCCCTCGATACGTATATCTTCTTGAGAATACTTATTGTGACTCTGGAACTCTAGGTATTCGTCTCATATGTACGAGCATCAGAGTGTCGATTAGTTTATTGTCTTCAGCTTCCTCATCGTCAAGTTCTTGCAACCTCCTTCGATTTCTTGTTGTAATCTAAACCGATTTATAAAAACATTCATCTCTTCATTTGATCTCGCCATTGATGATTATGAAATTTAAAATTGAAAATACAGATAGAGAAATTGGTAAAAATATGTAGAAATAGGTGTGAGTAATGTAAAGATGTATAATAAGGGCGTATATATAGGAACCAACAGGGAGAAATAGCTGTTGCAAAACAACTACTGATCGATAATCATTATATCGCTAACGTTATTATATAGTATAACCCCTATAAAATAATAGCGTCGGGATCGGAAAAATTTATCAATTTATTGCGATATTAAATAATTGCATAAATTAATAATTATTAAATTATATATTAATATAATACTCTTTATCCAATAATATAAAATTCAAAGAATAAAATTAATAATTTATTAATTTATCAGAATATTGTTTAATTCTAAAAACAAATAATCAACAAAATGAAACAATACACCTTATTCCACTGCAAATTATTTTCGTTATTGTAAGATCGTTCAATGGATGACACCACATCAGAGAATCTAAGTGAAGCATTAGATAATGAAGGTACTAGAGAATTGCAAAATTTTAAGTGGAATGGATGTTGAATTTCTTTTAAACTACCCTATAAAAGATATTATTTCAAATTTATTGACTGACGAAGAAATAATTGAGAGTGTCATGGGAAAAGACAAAAGTGATGGTATGGAAGTCGAATGTGAAAGTATAGTTACAGAGCCACCTTGTCATAAAGAACCCATCAAAGATGCAAAGATGTTGAATAATTAATTTTTGCATCAGGAAATGACAACACCAAAAACAAAATCAACAACGAAATTCAATGTGACATCAATTTTAAGAAAAACCCAGTCACAATTGAATTAATTTTTTTATAACTAAATTAGCATAAATATAAAAATAAATTTATGTAAATCAGAGAGTTATTAATTTATATATTCGAAGGGACCTATAGAAAGATAAAGAAAATATTATTTTATAAATTTAGCGAATTATTAATTTAGCATGTTGGTCCCGATTCGGGACCAAAAAATTTATTAATTTATCGTGATTATTAATTTATCGCGGATTAATTTATAGGGATTCTACTGTATATATCGCGTGACGGGTTTGACGACGCCATCGATATTCACATTATCGCCAGCGCTTTAATAAATATTATTCGCTAGAAACTTTGTCACGGAGTGGCTTTCCCATAGTGGCACAACTTATTTTCCACGCCTCCTGATATGTCAAACAGTTTTTTTAGAATAAGCCTAAAAATCCAAGGCTGCTAATGGGGGTGTCAGGATTAGTGGGGGTGTACCAAGCAAGACAAAAACAATTTTGTCCTATATGGAAACTAGAACTTCACCTGTGTCGTAACGACACGGCTCCATAGTAACTAAAAGAATTATGTTAATTTTAATTTTTGACATTTTTTTTTGATGGCGCTATACAAAATGACAATTATTTTCTATGTTTTTTAATCGTTATGTTCTCTTTTTGAGAATTGCTGGGTTGACTTAAAAAAATTTCTCGAAAAAAACACCGTGCGAAACATGTAATGAGACCAACTGAAAACCTTTACTATCCCTATCATCGTTGGGTTTTTCAGGAGTTGTTTTTCGGAATAAATTGTGGTCAGCATGTACAATAGTTTCTTTTGTAATAATAACCATCTTATTTTCACATTAAGAAAATCAACCACAACTTCCATAATAAATGTTACTTATGTCTTAACGACATAGAATAAACATTATTGCCATTAACATACTAAGCACCTGCACTACCATCACCGGAACCACTCATCACCATTACCTTTTCCACCACCAACAATATCGTCACCGGCTCCATGCACCACCATTCACAAAGACCACTCGATCATCTGTAACGATTATTAACAAATTTATTATTTATTTAATAAAAATATATTTCATATAAATTAGTAAATATCTATTATGTGAAATGAATGATACAACGATGATGTAAACAACCACAATCGTTGATATATATTTTCCCTAAACAAATCTCAGCCGCTCTTTATCTTGCCTAACTTGTCCAAATGCAAAATTTAGATTAATACGCCAAAAAATATAATTTTACAGTTTTGTTGGTATGGATGCAGAATAAAACATTATTTAGAGTTTACATGTAAATAAATTTTTAGATGTCAAAAAGGGTTGGGACCCAGCTTGTCGCTCGACTACCAATCAACTCATTGTAAACGTTTGTTCTTTTGTTTTCTAATAAACCCTTCTAAGGCATCTTTTTATGAAAAATAATTTTTTCAATTATAACCGCGCTTTATATTGGTTTGGTATCTAACTTTCAGAATGAGCTTGGTTTCTTTATAATCCTCAACCGTTCATTTTCTTTCCTGTCCCGACCCGACAAATATCTGGCCCATAATATTTATTTTAACTTAAAAAAATTGAAAAAATAAAAGAAAAATAAATTTAAGAACTAACATCAAACAAAAAAATAACCGAGGGTACTAAGTAATTTATCTACCTTAGGACACCATTTCTCATCCCACCACCACTACTTCTTTCAGTACCACCACCATTAACATCATCACTCAGCCATTCTCACGTCCAACACCCACCACAATTATCCCCAACGCTGATCCACCACCCCGCCCTCCATCACAACCAATATTAATGTCCATTGATTCAATATAATATAAATTTATCATGTACTATATTAATGAAAGTATTATTTTAATTTTTAAAAAATTAAAAAAAAAAGTTTTTTTTAAAATCTAATATCAAATAAAGAAATAAACCAAGGTAACTTAGTAATTTATCTACCTTAGGACACATTTCTCATCCCATTACCACTATTTCTTCAACACCTCCACCATTAACGTCATCACTCCACCATTCTCACATCCAACACCCACCGCCATTATCCCCACCGCTGATCCACCACCCCCGGCCACCATCACAACCAATATCAATGTCCCCTGATTCGATATAATACAAATCTATTATATACTGTATTAACGAAAGTATTATTTTAATTTTTTTTATATAAAAAGAAGTAATATCAAATAAATAAAAAAAATCAAGGGTAACTAAGTAATTTATCTACCTTAGGACACTTTTCTTATCCCACTACCACTACTACTTCCACCACCACCACCACCACCATTAACGTCATCGCTCCAACATTCTCACCAACAGCCACCACCATTATCCCCACAGTCGATCCACCACCCCTACCCACCATCACAACCACCATTAATGTCTATTGATTTAATATAACATAAATTTATTATGTACTATATTAATGAAAGCATATTTATTTGATTAATTAAACAAACATTTACTGTGAAATACTAATAGAATATTTATTATTGAAATTTAATTGAATTGATCATTTTACAACCATAGATTTAGCTTTTTCTACCATTACTTCTTCCAGCACCACCACCATTAATGTCATCACTCCACCATTCTCACATCCGACACCCACTGCCATTATCCCCATCGGTGATCCACCACCCCCGCCCACCATCACAACCAATATTAATGTCCACAATATAAAATAAATTTATTATGTAATGTATTAACGAAAGTATTATCTTAAATTTTTTTTAAAAAAGTAATATAAAATAAAAAAAATTAACCAAGGGTAACTAAGTAATTTATCTACCTTAGTACATCTTTCTCATCCCACTATCACTAGTTCTTCCACCACTACCACCACCATTAACGTCATTACTCCACCATTCTCACTAACACCCACCACCATTATCCCCACCGTTGATCCACCACCCCCACCCACCATCACAACCACCATTAATGTTTACTGATTTAATATAAGATAAATTGATTATGTATTGTATTAACGAAAGCTTATTTATTTGATTAATTAAACAAACATGTATTATGAAATACTAATAGAACATTTACTATGGATATTTAGTTAAACTCATCATTTTACAGCCGTAGATTTAGCTTTCCCTAAGAGAAATCTGGACCACTCTTTAACTTGCCTAAATTGTCCAAACTATGCTTTATAAAGGAGATCTGTTTTGTCTTATTATAGTTTTGGTACACCGCCACTTAATTTGGTACCCCGTATTAGCAATGTTGTAAAAATATTGCAAAACAAACAAAGGAAGTCATTTTTTTTTACTTTTGTAATTGTTACATAAAACCCAAAACTTGTTTAGGTTCGTACAACAAATCTTAACTGAATGTCATGGGGTTGTGGATCAAACTTTTAGAATTATTGGTAAAGGTTGTTATCCTCGAATTTTAATCCCGACCTAGATTCTTAGGATTTATAAGGGGTACCATTACTAGCTAGGATAATTCAATTTTTTATAAAGGACAAAAGAATTTTAAACGATCCTGATCGTTGCATAGATTAGATAATCTAGGTTTCAGCCCATATAAGGCTTAGTCTCATCATCAAGATTCAAAATTCAACGCTAAAAGCGTTGTCTAAAGTGCTGATTGGGTTTAAGAAATTGCTTGAACGTGAACTTAATTTAACTTCCAGGTGCCGACTGGTTTGACGCTCCAAAGAATTATTTTGAGCCCAATCATTTGCCGACTGTTTGTTCCCATCAAATCATTTTGTTAGCTTTATTCCGATTCCAAAATGTCATGAAAGTTTCTAAAACGGAATAATAATTCGAATGTGACCGGCACTAAAATCTTAACCATGAATTGGCATGTCCATGTTGTGGTTGCATAACATCAACACGAGTTTCACATTCTCGATCAGAACCAGAACCTTTGATATTCCAAGAAAATAATCTTATTCCCACCGAGTTCTAGAGATGTATGTGACCAGAACCAGACCATAAAAATGTATTAGGTCCGGTTATGTGGGCAAATACACAAGCACGTATGCCTGCAGATTGTTAAATATAAGTATGGTCCACCGCCTAAAAGAAAGATAAAAGAGCGGAATAAAATCCCTGGGCCCCGGAGGATATCCAAATTCACAGCATTCAAGGCTCAAGGTAAGCTTAAATTACCTGGTGTCATTGGGGGCCACATAAAAGAAATTAGAGGCAACAATAAAACAAAATAGAGTCACCCAAATCTAGATTAAGTCATCCCTTATTTTTTTTCGTAATGATAAAATTGCCCTTCAATAATTGGAAGTTAAATATGAATTCGGTAGTTATTGTACATCTGGTTATTGTTAGCAGAATTATTTTAAGTTTTTTTTTTCCAGAAAATGATGAACATCAACCATAATTAGGATTTGCAGTAGCAGGAACATAACCGGTAGATAAAAAACTAATTTACCTACCGATTATGGACGATGTTCTTAAGAAATGAGGAACATCAACCAGAATTGGTAGATAAAATGATTGTTATCTACCGATTATTCTTGATTCAAAATTTTCAAATTTTCTAAAAATTAAACACAACCGGTAGATAATGAACACAATCTACCGATTATAGTAGTACCAAAATTCGAAATTTGAAGATTTTTTTTCAAAAACTCATTTTGGGGCCAGTATATATTCGGAAGTATAATTTACTTAAAATACTAACGAATATGGCAATTCTCGTTTCAAAATGCCACTATATAATCGAAAGTTAAGTTCACTTACCTTACTTCCGATTGTTATAATTCCAAAATTCGAAAAATAAAGGGTTTTTTTTTCAAAAACTCATTTTGGGGCCAATATATAATTTAATTTACTTAAAATACTACCGAATATGACAATTCTCATTTCAAAATGCCACTATATAATCGGAAGTTAAGTTCACTTACCTTACTTCCATTGTTATAATTCCAAAATTCGAAAAATTAAGGGTTTTTTTTCAAAAACTCATTTTGGGGCCAATATATAATCGGAAGTTTAATTTACTAAATGCTACCAAATATGACAATTCTCATTTCGAAATGCCACTATATAATCGGAAGAAAAGTTCAGTTACCGTACTTCCGAATGTAACAATTCCAAAACAACCAAACATAAGTTTTTTTTTCGAAAATCAGAATTTTGGGCCACTATACATTCGGAGGTTTAGCAAACCAAATATCTCCCGATTGTTTTAATCGGAGGATAAGTAAAAGCTCTTACTCCCGAATTAAAGTGGCCACAAAATCCAAGCCATTAAGTTTTACCTCCTTGCACCCACCTTGGAAATTCGAGTCTTGCACGCACTATAATCGGGAGTAAATGCTTTTACTTAACTTCCGAATGCAACAATTACAAAATCTCCAAAGATCAGTGTTTTTCGAAATTTCGAATTTTGGGCCAATATACATTCAGGAGCTTGTCAAGCCAAATATCTACCGATTGTTACAATCGGAGGATAAGTAAAAGCGCTTACTCCCGAATGTAAAGTGGTCACAAAATCAAAACCATATGCATTGACCACCGTGGAACCACCACCGAATCACCATGGAGGCTTGGCACGTCGAGGCTTGAACCACTACAATCAGAAGTTAATTTATGTCCTTGATTTCCGATCGTAGAAGGGTAATTTCGCCAATACGATTTACTCGGTTAAGGGATGATTCCTTTTTACGTTTGTGTGACCTTTTTTGTCTTTTAGTGTGGTTCTAATTCCTGCCCCTAATGACGGCAGGTTAAATAATTGACCACCCCTTGGCCATTATCTCACTGGTCTTCCCTCCTCCACCACTGTCTAATAAAAAGTCGCGTCTTTTCTAGTGTGACCAAGTAAAAGAAACATGAGGTAAAAAGTAAATGTCAGCCGCTGCGCATGGTTTTTCCGCATGTGAGTTTCTATAAATCTCCACTAGCAGAGGGCACGTGCTTTGCACGTGATAAGTATCAAACCGAATATGTTAGAAAAATAGCACAAAGCGAGATTGATTTTTCTGAAAATTTGAACAAAAAAATTAATAAGACCAATTATTTATTTATATTGCAAATATAACACGAAGCACACGACCATTCTCTCCACCGGAAAAGAGATGATGCTCAAAAAATTACACAAAGACAACATCAACTCGAATGAGGGATTCCTGTTACTTAAGCTGTCTGGACAATTGTCACCGTGGGCAAATTACCAACAACAAACATGTCGGCGTCATTGGCAGGAACGTCAAGTCAGCCTGTGGAGACGCAAGATCACAAAACGGAATCCGCAAAGCTTACCAGGACAGAATTTGACTTTTGGCTCTCCGCAGCTTCCGCAAGTTGAGGTTTTGCAGTGGAGTTGCCATCTATGAGTTCTCAACATGTGAATCAACATCAACTAAAGGGAAAAGAATTTTGGCTCCACAGCTAGACCGATCTCGAGGGAGGGAGGTGAGTTACCGATGACAGCTCCTTGCCCATGGACCAGCACAGCAGGATCTTTGAAATTCCCATTTACCTCACATCTGGTTCTGTCACTTTTGGATACCTTGTTCTTGCTCTTCAATAATCACCTCATTGAAAACATCTCGTTGTCCAACAAAAATTCATTGGCTTTTTTGGCTTACAACTGTTAGCGGAGGTTTCTTGAGGTCCTCCTGGAAGAAAAAACACATGAAAAAAAATAACCACTTACTCTCAAGGAAAAAAGTTTGCATGCACCAGAACAGATTCAAGCATTGATTTTCTGAAAGAAGGTTGACGATATCTATTAGATCAGACTTTAAGACTGTTCATAACAATTAGATGGTTAATGTTCTTAATCAAAAAATGGAAGTTTTGGGGGAAAATAGATGACAGTATCATTTAAAGAAATCACTTGACACTGAAAGATGGTAGGAATCGTAGGGATCGGATACTGCACTGTCCATACTATAAAAATATCTTGTTTTTGTTACAAAAAATTCCTCATTCCTACCTACCAAATAAGTTATCAGGATGAGTGTCCATCATGTCTTCGAAGTTTATTTTTAACATACAAAAAGCCTTCACCTCCCTATAAGTTCTTCGTTGAGTAATCAAGCAAATAAGAAACGAAACTTGTGCCTCGTATGTTTCCAATTTTTTCTCTGGATATAGTGTGTTACAGTCCTCGGATGGTCTATACTAATACCTCCCAGAAAAACTCCAGTAAAATTAATTCTTGGAATGGTGTACACTAAACTTTCCTTAAAACTTGTTTTCTGCATCTTTCATTACTTATAAAGAAAAATGAACACAACAATAGCTACCTTGGTACGGTTACTTTCTTGTTTGTTGCTGTTGATGTTGGGTTGAACATCATTACCCACAACCTGGAAAATGTTCACCACCATCACCAGTAAGCTGCGAGGCCACCGATACAAACTTCAAAATTAGTACAGTGCAGGGAATGACCGGAAAAAGTGTCGTCTGCCAAATATAATTTAACCAAATAAAGTGGAAGAACTACGATTAGCTATTGCTCAAGCAAATCAAAAGAACTAAAAAGTAAAGATCATAACTGGTTTTTCTTATATAATCTCTATTGCTCAAGAAAATCAAAAGAACTAAAAAGTAAAGATCATAACTGGTTTTTCTTATATAATCTCGAAGCTGGCATGCCCAGGAAAAGAATCGCCAACAAATTCTGTTCTAATTAGTCCTGTTAAGTACAGTTCATAAGTTAAGGTTGACGTTGGAAAGTCATATCGCTACATCAGATTCGGGGTAGGTTCAGATTTAATTAATCAGGTTCAAGAATATAGATTAAGTTAGTTGCTTTCCCATTAATATTGCTGCCAATTCTGACGTAGGAAATGACTTAATTTCTTTGGCAGACCATCTAGAACCATATACTAATACAAATACCATTTTATTAGATACAATCTCATTAGAATTTAACAAGGAACACAAAGTGACTTACTTTGGAGCGTTCCCGGACGACTTAAACTCATCAGGACCCAAAAATCTCCCCTCGAACAAAAGAGAATTCTTTGTGAAATTTCTACAAACAGTTATATGCATTAGCATGGCAAAACTTGATTCACTTTGTACAGAACCTTCAGAAAAATACCATTCTTTTTCTACCAAAATAGCTCAAAAGAAAAAAATGGCTGTAAAAAACATTGAAACATGAGTTAGATTCACACTGAATACAGAATAAGAATGAAGCTTCATGGAGTGCAAGTGCAAAGAGACTAAATATTCTAAAAAACTTATACCTTGGTTTTGAGATTTCCCACTTCTGCAAGATTAATCAGAGCTCTTTGTTTAGTGTTTACATTTCAAGATGTTACTAAATCGTTTCTAGAATGTCCTGGTAGGTAAGGTTGAGAGAGAAAGAGAGAGGAATTTCAAATTTGAAATTTGAATTGCTTCTTAAAATTAGAAATCGGTGAGGTAATTATAAGTTTTTACTTTTTGTCCTTTCTTTTTTTTTTTTAAAGTAGAAGAGTTGACAAATTCAACCTTAAATTATTTTACATTCTTTTCTACATGTATGGGTATTTTTGTAAAAAGGCCCCAAACACCCTCTTTGCGTTATAATAGACTAATAGTAAAAGATAATACGTATTTCACTTTATTTTCTTTCACTTCACCTGTGAATGAGTAACTCAGAAAGGCTTATTTGTATAAACTGAGATATGGGTGGAAACTAAATTTCACTTCACCTATCCCGACTTTAGAAAGGGTTACTATACCGAAAGGCATGAGGCACTCACCAATTATTTTTCTCCCGTTTTTTGGGGCCACCCGAAAGAATTTAGGGGCCATCAATTTATCCCAGCCAAAAACTCTAGTTAAGGGGTACCCTATATGATATTGAAGTTACATAAATGCCCTTCTGGTAAAACTGTATAAAAACCAAATCAAAAAAAATTCTACTCGTTTCAATTCTTCTTCTTCCAGTTTCATATTATCTTCCGATTGTGGAAGAAAAAAAAACTTTCCCTCGTTCTTGTGTTCAACCGAAACATCGCCGCGAATCGTAAAATCAAAACATCGTCGATTCGTTTATAAAACAATGGATAAGGGAAATGAAACCCACAGACCTAGAACCAAAAACGTTGCTCGGGGTATCAATCCAAAGATTGGGATTTTAGCAAGAAATAAAGAAATTGTTGCTGCAAATGAAGAAGAACGCGAAGAAGAAGTACCCGTCGATGTAGTCGGTGGTTGCGATTCCGATAGTCAAACACTTCGTCAACTTCAAATGGCCCCAATTAGGTAAGAATCTATCATTTTTGGGGTTTATTTCGCTTTAATTTGACGAATCGAGAAAAATTTTTTCTAGGGTTTTCAGTTATTTATCCAGATTCGGCCGATATTCGTGCTTATTTACTTCCGAATATTGTTATGTACTTTAATATTTGTATTAAGGATTTTTTTATATACTTTAATAGGATCATCAAGATGCGGTCCGTCTACTCAAACCTACCGCCGCACCAACAAAAATGCTTGCGTGGCCTTTATCCGGTGAATGTGAAAGGTTCAAGTCAATTGTTGCCAACTCGGGGTTAGCTAATGCCGCCGAGAATTCATTGTTGGAACATGATCGTGTGGCCATATCAGCGTTCGTGGAGAGAATGTATCCTGAGACCGATACTTTCCATATGTCGTTTGGGGAGATGACGATTACTCCGGATGATGTTGTGCAGATTCGTAACCTTCCCGACCAAGGCACAACTGTGAAGTTTAACTACACAAAGCAGTTAAGTTGGGCACAACTTTATGCTCTAACTAAAAAGTGCTTAGGTTGGGATGAAGAGACGACAACAGCAGAGTTTAGGAGACATGCAAGTTACAGAACAAGACAGATCAACATTACAGCTTTCATGAATATGTTCCAAGGCACCTTAGAAAAGAAAAAGAATGGAACGTTAACTGATGAGCAAGTGAACCAAACAATTTTCCCATACCGCTAAGCTAAGTCCCAGATGTTGTTCTCAAATTCACCATGTTATAAAATCGAAAATCATAGTGGGATAATAAAAAAATTTTGGATGCGAACAAAATCAGGTAAGATGTGCTGCTCACAACATGTTATGCTATTTGCCCGGATAGGAAGTGGTGTGGTAACTTTTTTTGAATTGATCACGAACTGATCACAAACTGTGAACCTCACTGTCACATTACCAATGCTAAGTTTACCGAGACAGAGATTTTGGCTATGCAGTTCTTGTAGCCTAATATATATACACAAAATTAGTTAAAAAGACCAAAATCAATAATTCCTGGATGAAATGGAAAGTTAGATTTTGATACTGTTTAAATGGACAAAATGTAAAAATAGGCAGGATGTAACCAGTTTCATCGTGCCCATTTTCAAATATCTTTTTCTTATTTTTAATTTACACAGGATGTATCCAGTTTCATCCTTGCTATTTTTTAAATTTAAGCTATGATGAAATCAGTTTCATCCTTACTATTTTTTTTTTGACCATTTCGCCCAAACTATTTTTTACTCGTCCATTTGAACCGTGATTTAAAAATATTTGGACAAATGACCCATTTTCCGATATATATACACCGGTGAAAGAAAGCAAGAACAACACGGGATAAGAAAACCACATAATTTTCCACAAAAATTGATCCAATTGACAAGTTTCAACCGCAAGGAAAGGAAGGAAAATGAATGCACAAAATATTTAGAACTCATGAAATATTAACTTAACTTTTGTACTCATTTGTGTCTTGGATGAATTGTGTGTTGGAGTTATGTGTTAGAAGGTACTATAGTAGAGAAACAAGCTCCAAGTCTTGTAATGGAGCACCCAACTTGTAATTCATAGTTCTCTTCCGAACGTTAGGAAAATCTCCCTACTCCCTAGACATGTATTCCGTTTTGTTGAACGATCCTCGTCAACGGTGAAAACCAAACTCAGTGGTATATTTAGGTACTCAACAACAGAATAAAGGCCAAATATTAGAGATCAGTTTATTAGAACGTGGAATCCATCGCCATGTTAAAATATTAGACTTTCACTACAAAACAAGTAGCTTTTAGGGACGGCTGTTTTGAAAAAACCGTCCCTAAAGAAGGATATTTGAGACGGTGATGGTCTGACCATTCCTAATAGTCATAGAATATTTAAATCAAGGCTAAAATATGTCTGTCCCAAAAAAAAAACATGGCCAAATAGTATTAGTGACGGTGGAACAGGGGACGTACATAAACCGTCCCTAATACCTCTTGGGACGGTTTTTTGTCCTCTTAGGACGTTTTTTGGCCGTCCCAAGAGGCCTTCTGTTTTGTAGTGTTTGTAGCAGTTTCCATAACTAGCTAATTCACTCCCTGATTACAAACTGCTACATCAAATTTCAGTACTTCGCAGGCTTGAAACCGAGACAACAACAACGTACCCTTCGACATGTGATTTTAATCACCTTATGCATCTATCCTGCATATGGCTTCTACCCGATGTCATACTCTAAGAATGCACAAACTGGTGAAGTTGTTGGTCGTACTAGTCTATACGATGTTGGTGCATAATTAGAAGGGTGCAGGTTGTTCTGTTTATTTACACTAAAAGTGTATTTGGGTGCCAATCCTGCCATGAACTACTTCTGGAGGATTTAGGACTCTAAGGGGTGAAAAACAAATAATTCCTCTTGTTATAGGGTGCAAAATAACCCTCCTGTTTAAAACAAGTAAAATCATACCCCATGAATGGTAAACCTTCAGGCTTGGAGGTAAGTCGGCATGTGGCGTAACTTAACCAGTCACCTCCCTCCTGTCTCCTGTCGACAGCAAGAAGTCATATTTTTCTAGTGTGGCCAAGTTAAAAGAAGTATGAAGTACAAAGGTATAGATATGAGTTGTATTGCACACATGTAATATATTTGGTAATGGTTTTTTTCTTATTCATATGTTTCTTTTTCTATAAATTTCCCCAACTTTCGTTAATCTTTCACATTACTTGTCGTCGTAAAAGAGTTTCAATAGTTAATTTATAGAACCCATCATTGTCCAAACGGTTTATTTATAAAATGAGATATCGGTGGAAACTAAATTACGGCGGCGCATAAAATAACAATATAGGTTTTTCAAACAATCGGGTACAAAGGTTATTCATACCTATTGATTTCTCTGGATCCGTATAGATTTTGAATCTTTCTTTTTATATGGTGTTTTATTTTTCTCTTTTAAAGGTTTTGCCTACTTCTTATCCCCTCACAATCATTTTGGAATTTAATTGATTTTTCCATTTTATCGCTTATAAAAAGAAGAAAATTGAATAACAAAACCATATAGTGTATATAGAAACTAAAATATGATGCTCTTCCTAGATAAATTCTGTGATTGAACTTGAAATTATGTATCATTTTTTTTTCAAGGGAACAAGAAATTTTTGGAGAATATTTTGTACCAATTAAATTCACAGCTAAAATTAACAAGTACTTGTTTTGATCAAAATTATTTTATTTAGCTTTATTACGATCCGAGAATGTACTTAATATAACAACATACATCAATGTTCGAATGTGATTGGCACTTAAATCTTTACCAAAATATTTTGGTTACATAACATCAGTATAAAGTTCACATTATCGACCACTACCCTAACTAGAACTGAAATCGAAGGAAATAATCTTATTCTTGGAGCAAGGGCTATAAGATAGAATGGTTTAACACATTATCCCTTTCAAAATGGGCGGAAGAGCTGATAGACTGTATTTGCTATTGTGAGATAGGGAAGGAAAATGGACTACACGTCTGATGACATGCCGTCCAGTACAAAAGGCTAAAGTTTAATAATAAAAAAACTAAAGTCTGACACGGGAGGAGTGTTTTCTGAATTTTTAATCAATTAAAAAGTCAAATTTCGTTGTGGGCCCTATTAAATCTGATAGAAAGCATTAAACGGCAAATAATTACCATGTTTTCCCTTCCATTTTACGCGGCAAATAAAAAACCGTTTTTGTAACTGCTTTTCTCAAACCACAAATAACCACAAATAAAGAGCCGTACAATGAAGACTTGCACTCACTCGTTTGATCAAAACGAACGTGATTGAGTTTTAGGTGAAAGGGGTTTCTCTCTATCCATAGTATGATCAAAGTTGGTCAACTCTTTCATTTTGAAAGAGACTCTTAATTAAGGGTGGGACTGGGGTTGATTGAGCAGGTTCGAAGGCTTGACCGAGGCAGACCCGAGCTAGGAATTTTTTGTCCAGATTGCCCATCGAACCCGTGAAACCCATTAAGGTGTTGCCCAAACCCGCCCAAGTTATGTTCCTCGGGTTCCCTGGGTTTCTCGGGTTGACCCAAGTTCCACTAGACATACAAGTTTGTTAATTAATGTGATAATAATAAATTTAGTAATATTAGAATTCAATTCCAAATAACTGAAGATTATTTACAATAATATAAACACTTTTCGTGTTGAATGATTAATGAAATATATATAATTTATATTTTCATTAATAGATTTGAAGATAATATCTTAATTTTTTCTAACTAGATGATAATACCAATTATAAAAAATATCTTATATATAGTTTTCAGGTTGGGCGGGTTGTTTGGGTTAGAAATATTTATGTCCATGCTTGCCCAAATTTAAATCGGTTCATAAAATTTATGCCCGAACTTGTCCAAAGTTTTGAAATACGTTGACTATGTCCACCCAACGTTCGGGTTAGGCATGAGTTGGATGGATTGACCCAACCCAAGTCCCACCGCTACTCTCAACCCCCATAACACTTGCTCTTACAGAGTTGTAGGTTTGGCTAGATAAATGTGTTGGGTCCAGTTGTCTGGACAATACATGCGCGCATAAGACTGCAGATCTGTACACCATAAATATAGAATGCAAAATTGGGGGATAAAAAAACTAATTGAGGGATATAGATTACTTCCCCCAACCCATGGTGTGTGCTAAGGGGTGATTTTTGGGTATGAAAATACTAAAATACCCTTTGCTCAAAATGAAAATCAAAAAACAAAATCATATCCCCACTTATCCCACTCCCTTTCAAATTAGAGTTTTCCCCACTCCCATTCAAACTCTAAATTTTCCCCACTCCCTTTCAAATTCTCTTCCCTTTTAAATTTTTCCCATTTCCCCACTCCCTTGAAAACGATTTTTTTTTTAATCATTCAGAGGCGATGAATACCATGCCGGAAGTGATGAAGACCATGTCGGAAGTGATGAAGACATGCTTGAAGTGATGAAGACCAATGCCGGCATAGATGAAGACCATGCCGGTAGTCATGAAGACCATGTCGGCATAGATGAAGAGCATGCGGGTAGTGATGAAGACCATGTCGGAAATTAAAAAAAAATACATCGCCGGAAGTGATGAATATCATGCCGAAATTGATGAAGACCATGCCGTAAAATGGTGCCGGCATACTTGGTAACTAACATTCAACCCCGGAACTGAGTGCCAGCATGCTCGATAGAAATCTATCAATGCCGGTAGTCAAGTGAAATTTTTTTGAAGTTTCCTGGATATTTTTCATCATGTGCCGGCATAGAAATTTAAACAACATACTATGCCGGCATAGATACCAGCATGCTCGAGAATTAACTGACTGTGCCGGAAGTGGACTGATTAAAACCAAAAAATTTAGGTTTTGAAGATCAAAACCAGAAAATTTCCCCCCGGATCCCCCCGCCACCTTAAGACTGAAAAGTATAAGAGCATGTTGGGTGGGATAGTGGCAAACATTTATGAAACTTTCCAACAAATGCCGACATAGTTTTTTCGGTTGAATACAATGCCGGCACCGATCTATTTTAGCCGCAACAATGGTGGATTCAAAGAAAAAAAAATTAAATTTTCAACCTCTTAGCAACAATTTTCTCTTCACAATCGTCCTCCACTTTCACCAAAAAAAGTTCCCTCTCAATTTTTTTTTTCCATCTTTCTACTCCCATCTCGTTCACCCAAATACAAATACACACTGATCATTTAACAAATGCCTAAGATTTTTACTAATTATTATTACCCACTAAACCTGATTAGTGAAGGGTAGACTAGGATTTTAAAAAAATACTTAGATGTGAGGTGTCCCTGATTTGATATTTGAATTCAGTTTTTGTCTTTTTCCTCTATCCCTAATTAGTTTTTTTATCCTCAATTTCGCGTTCTAAATATAAGTGATGTCCACAATCTAGAAAGATAAAATAGTGGAACCACATCAACAGTAGTGGCCGTCATCAACCCCGTATTAGTAACTGACGGTCCCTTGCCATTACCTCCCTCCACCACTATCTAAAACAACAAGTCACGTTTTTTTTATAGTGACCAAGTTAAGAGGCATGAAAAGGTATGAATTCCAGTGACCTGAATTCCAAATCGTCAACACCAAATTGTTGGCTCATAAAAAAAAATAATAATAAAAATAAGAGATATTTTGTAAAATGGCCGTATATTTATTGTTTAATTAGGATCTGGATCATATAACATGCACTTGATGCATTAGCGTCGTTGACTAGTCAAAGACCGTTGGAATATTGATAGCTGACCCTTTTTATTTTAGCAAATGACTTGACCATCAGTTGACTAGTGTTGATAGTTAAATTTTGTCAGAACATTTAGCTCTCTCATCCTTCTCCATCTTCCTCCGTTCATTTGAATTCTCCTTCTTTTTCCATTTTCATTTGCTGAGTAAAAAAGACAAACATAAATATTGAATTCTCGGTTTCGAAATAGTTGATGTTTTAGAGATGCGATTCAATAAGAATCAGTAACTATCGTTTTAAGCGTGGAATTATGTTGGAGATTAGTGTCAAATGAATTTCAGATGACATTGATACAATAGTTTTCTGGAAATTGGTATCACATCTTTATTCCACCGTCTTTGTTCCAACATAATAATTCGTATCGGAAACTCAAAAGGAAGATAGTAATTGGTGGTGCTGCAATTGTTGGTTTAGCAACTGCTTTGTCTCTTCATAGGTTTAAATTCTTAAACCAAATGGATCGTTCGCTATATGGTTGGAGTTAAATCTTTGTTGTTTGAACAATCGATCATTGAGAAAGGGTGGGATGTGGCTGGTTATTTGATTGCATTAGGTAGTTAGATGACTTTTAGTTTTGTGACTTTTGCGTAACTAAAATGGAGAAAAATTTATAAGTGAACCATCTTGTTGGGTTGGAGAAAGAACATGTCTGAAAATGTAGTTCACATGTTCGATGAAATGTCACGTTATAACTTTGTTAAGTATTTAACTGTGTTAGGTTATAATGTCATTTAAATATTTTATATGGGCATTCTGGTAATTATTTACACGGTCAAAGTCAGTCTACGGCACTAATGCATCAATTGCATGTTCTACGACCCAAATCCTAATTAGACAATGAACATATGACCCTTTTACAAAATATCTCTAAAAATAACATAGGTAGCATGTGAATGTTGGCCCAATTCGTATTCTGCACAAAGTGTGTGATCAGTTTATGATGCACATATTTGTTATGATTTTCATTTTGTTTTTCCTATAAATCTCGATAACCTGTTTTAAAATTTTATCCTTCACTTCACCTGTGAATCTGGGACGAACCTATGAGAGGGTTAACCGTCGCCCTCCCAGTCCATAAGCCTAATTTTTTCCATGTTAGCTAAATTTTTGGTTAATCATGTGTATTAGCCCGGATCTAAAATGAAAAATCCGTCATCCTGAATCCGTACCTGCTGTCAATAGTGTCAATAAGATATGGGTGGGAACTAAATTGCACATTTTTATATACAAGAAAAATATGGTTTTCTCATTCTAACCAGAACCTTAGTGATCCACCTGCATGTTGTGTATTGTTTATAACTCATATATTTTGATTGGAGACAATATCAAATCACAGTTTGGACTCAGAGCGAAAGTTAAGAAGATAAATAATAGAACATGTCTTACAGTCTGGCATAGTTGGATTGGTAAGGATTATCACAATACAGAACTTAATTTTTTCGCGCTCATGTTGCGTCTTGGATGGTTGGATGGACTCTATGTTGGAGTTGGGTGTTAAAAGGTCCTATAATGGAACAAAACACCCTATAGTTAGCTAAAGCAACTAGAACATTTCTTCTTTGAACCTTCAGAAATCCGCCTAGTCATATACATCTTGTATAGCCATCCTCATCCTTAAATTATAAATAACAACAATGAAAAGAATGTATTAAAGAGATAAACTCTCATCAGAGAGATAATGTTTCATTACAGGTTACACACACTGACAGGCTGTATTAATACTAAAGTAATCATATGTGAAGCGTGTGAGAAGAACAGGTCAGATACAGCTGTCTCACACGTGTGACAGAAAGAGAGAAATGAATATTCAAATGTTAACCTGCACTGCATTCTGTTCTTATCCTTCACTACTGCAGGGCATGTTATTATCCCCCCTCAAGCGAATGGGTGAAACAACCACATGAAGCTTGTCTTTGAGCATAGCAAACCTTGGTGCTGGCAAACCCTTGGTAAAAATATCAACAATTTGGTCAAGAGTATTGATATAGAAAACATCCAAGGCCTTAGAGTGCACCAACTCTCTGATAAAATGATAATCCAAGTGAACATGTTTCATCCTGGAATGCATAACAGGATTAGAAGCCAAAGAGATAGAGTTGATGTTATCACAACCCAATCTCGGAATACCAGGCAATGCAACATGAAGATCCTGCAGAATATAACAAATCCAAACTACTTCAGATGCACTGTGAGCCAATGTCCTATATTCTGCTTCAGTAATGGATCTGGCAATAGTAGACTGCTTCTTAGATGACCAGGAAATGACATTAGATCCAAGAAAAATACAGTAACCTCCAGTGGATCTTCTATCATCCACACAGCCAGCCCAATCAACATCAGAAAAACCTAGTAAAAAGTTGCTGCCTTTAGTGAAGTGAAGACTAAATCCCAAAGTTCCTTTGACATACCTTAGGATTCTCTTGGCAGCAGCCATATGAGTATTTCTTGGATGCTGCATGTGTTGGCACACCAAATTGACTGCAAAGGATAATTTTGGCCTTGTCCAAGTCAGATACTGCAATGCACCTACAAGGGACCTGTATGTTGTAGGATTATCAAGCAAAACACCATCATCCTTAGAAAGTTTGGTTGAAGTAGCAATTGGAGTACTGCAGGGCTGAGCTCCTTCCATATGATACTTCAGCAGTAGATCAACAACATATTTTGTTTGAGAGAGAAATAAAGAATATGCATTCCTTGTAATCTCAAGACCCAAGAAATAATGCAGAGGCCCCAAATCCTTTATTGGAAACTGTTGCTGAAGTTGTGAGATGAAAAATTGGAGAAATATTTCTGAAGAGCCTGTTAACATGATGTCATCAACATACACTAGTACTACTGTTAATTGAGTTCCATCTTGATGGAAAAACAAGGAAGTATCTGCAGTTGAGTTTCTGAAGTTGAGAGAAATAAGAGTTGAGCTGAGTTTGTTATACCAAGCCCTAGGTGCCTGCTTAAGACCATAAATAGCCTTGTGAAGAAGACAAACATGATTTGGTTTCTCTTTATCTACAAAACCAGGGGGTTGAGACATGTATACAATCACATTAAGATCTCCATGCAAAAATGCATTACTAACATCAAGCTGGTGAATTGGCCAATTGTACTGAACTGCAAAAAATAAGATGATTCAAATTTTAGTAGGTTTATCCACATGACTAAAAGTTTCATCAAAGTCCATACCATGCTGCTGAAGATAGCCCTTA
Organism: Papaver somniferum; assembly: GCF_003573695.1. Classification (NCBI taxonomy): domain Eukaryota; kingdom Viridiplantae; phylum Streptophyta; class Magnoliopsida; order Ranunculales; family Papaveraceae; genus Papaver; species Papaver somniferum. Next base: position 14,065,753 of record NC_039366.1, read on the forward strand.
GCAACCAATCTAGCCTTGTGTTTATCAATGCTGCCATCTGCCTTGTACTTTATTCTAAAGACCCACTTGCATCCCACAACATTATGACCTTATGAAAAAGCGGGGGTCTAACAACACCACCCAATATTTCGCTTAGAAATCTGTATAGACTAACTCCGAAATACTTTGCTAGAGAATCAACTAGACAGTCAGACTCAATCTAGATAAAAGTATCTCAAGGAGTTAATATCTCTCTCTTGATTTGATTTCTACTCAAGCTAAAATCAATAGCGAGTCTTTATCAAATACAAGGAATAACTTGGACGGTACCAAATACCAATGTCCAAGGATCAATCAATATCAATCAACAACCAAAGGTTGGATTTCCAATTGATGATCACGAACACACAAACTGTATTATTTCTATTATATAAAATATAATGCGGAAAAGAAATAACACAAACACCAGAAGTTTTGTTAACGAGGAAACCGCAAATACAGAAAAACCCCGGGACCTAGTCCAGATTGAATACACTTTGTATTAAGACGCTACAGACACTATCCTACTCTAAGCTAACTTCGAACTGATCTATAGTTGAACCCCTACCAATGTCCCACTGATACAGGGTACAGTTGTACTCCTACGCCTATGATCCCAGCAGGACACTGCGTACTTGATTCCCTTAGCTGATCTCACCCACAAATAAGAGTTGCTGCAACCCAAAATCACAGACTTGATAATAAACGAATCTGTCTCACATAGAAAAGTCTATCGAAAGGACAAATCTGTCTCCCACAGATAAACCCTCGGTTTTGTTCCGTCTATAGATATAAAATCAAGGTAACATGAACTAATTGATAATCCGGTCTATATTCCCGAAGAACATTCTAGATTAATCAATCACCTCTCTACAATCCTTCCTGACTACACAAGAGGATAGTCGAGGAATCACAAACAGTGAGACGAAGATGTTTGTGACTTCTTTATCTTACCTATCGGAGAACTCTCACGATCTCAAGCCAATTAATCGATTGTATTCGTACGATAGAAGATGCAAGATCAGATCACACAACTACGATAAAAGTAGTATCGGTCTGGCTTCACAATCCCAATGAAGTCTTTAAGTCGTTAACTCGAGTTTAAATAAGAAACTCAAGAGTTAATGGAGATCGACTCTAGCGAGCGCACTAGTAGCACACAGACGTGTGAGGATTAAGTTTTGCTCTATCTAGATGTCTCCTATATATAGCCTTTCAAACCAGGGTTTTGCCTTAGGTACAAAGCAAACTCTATCCACCGTTAGATGAAAACCTGATTTAGATTCAAGCCAATATCTCTCAACCGTTAGATCGAAAGACATAGCTTGTCACACACACTTGGGTACACATTTACTGGGTTTGAGAAAACCATGCCCAAACGAGTACACGTATGTTGGTTCAACATGATAACCCAAAAGGTCAACCATATGAGAATCTCATATTAATCATGTTCTTCTTCACCATAACTAGTTCAATTGACTCAAATGAACTAGTTAAGAGTTGTTTAATTGCTATGAGATCTTATGTAACTACACAAGACACAATTGAAACAAAGATGATTCGATTCGATTAGAATCGGCTCATGAACATTATAATAAAGCATTCCTTAATAATTAATGTTTCATGTTCAGAGCACATATTTAGATCATAACCTCTTAAGTTCACAAACAAGTTCGCGGAATTAAGTTAATCGGTTGAGTTTTCCAAACTCAGCAGAAATTCTTGGGTCGAGAACTTCCGTCAGTTCGCGGACTTAACACATAAATGAGTTTTGGAAATTCCAGCAGAGATTCTCGGTCGAGAACTTCCGTCAGTTCGCGGACTGAGTCTGCGGACCGGGTTCGCGGACTTGGCAAGCCAATACCACAATCCTACCGATTTCTCTTGATCAACAAAATTCGAAAACTTTGGTTCAAGGAATACATGGTTATATAATCTAAACTCTCATTTCAATCATTGAAACATTCTCAGAGGGCGATATTCAGTCGTGAAGAACAACATACCTTTCTCGTCAGAGCAATTTCCAAAGTGAATGAAACTTTCATGACTTTCGTCACTAGGTGAAGATAAACCTGATCAAAGCGAAACTCTTTACCAACACATGATTTCGAGTAAAAGATAAGGAATGAATACTCATCTTGAAATATCAATTGTATATGATCTAGTTTATATAGCATACGACTTTTGTCTCATAAGAAGTAGGAAAAGAATAGATAGACTTTCGAGTGATAGATAAGTTCAAGTCTTGACATACCTTTTTGTTGATGAATTTCCACGGTTCCTTGGTGTACATATTCGTCATTGTCGTTGAATCACCATGAAGTCCTTGAGATCAACTACACTTTTCCTATCCTAGTCCGAGACTTAGCTAATAGGCTAAAAATCAAGACTTTATAGTTTTGATCACTAACATTGACAAACATGCTTGATATAGCAACACATGCGAGGTTGACCGAGCTATGCTCTAACAATCTCCCCCTTTATCAATTTTAGTGACAAAACTATTAATATATACGGAATACAAAAAAGGTAAACTTTAATGGCTCCTATTCCATAGTCCAATCTTCAAAGTTCCTTGAAATCTTCGTCCTTCCAAGTATTCAAATGATCCTAAAGGTTGTAAGTTTAGTATCACCGTTGTTGAAGATCCGTGGCTATAACAATGAGAGAAATCGAGATTCTCGATCACTATTATACAGTGTCATAGTATTATTATGAACATCAAAGTACAATTGCATCACGACTTTAACAATAATATTATGGTGATATGTATCACTACACCTTAGTCAATACTCCATCTTGATCATGGAAACCACTCCCCCTTACACAATGATCCGAAAACCATATGTATTTGTAGTGTGACCTACAATATTTCTTCCCATTTTTTTCAATGAAATTGGCAAAGGTACAAGAACGTGTTCATAATGAAATTTCCAAAAGAGACATTTTATGACCAAAAGAAAGACAACATATCATCTTAATTTAGATGCAATCTTATATCCGAAGCTAACAACATTCATCAAGGAGTTTTAAGACGCAAGATAACCCCTATAAAATTCCACAGCCACACTCACCGCAAGATATTACCATTAAGCACAAGTTCAAAAGAACTCTCTCCCATTTGATGTCATTCCCAAAGGAACAACAAGAGCGACCTTAATTTCGAAGGAAAAGTAGGATTTTTATTTGGACACCAAAAACCATGTGAATGATTTTTTATATCCAAAACTCAACCAAAATACTCACAAGTAAACCCAAGAATACTCTAATTGGAATATGCAATTAAAGAAAAACCACAAAAGTGATCAATTTAATTGAAAGTGCTCAACATAAGTAAACTCACGGAGCAACAAGCTACGACTAAGTTAATCATATGGGGGTGACTAACTTAACCGTTCAAGTACTCAACATAAGGAAAACCTTACGGAATACGTGACTACATTAACCAATGGAACATGATAGTGTAGCCGTTCCTATACTCAACACAAGATCTTGTGGAATATATGAAAACTCAACTAGATTAATTACAAGAGAACCTATAATTAATCTAATCGGCATACAAACAAATAACCAAACTAATCACCGAAGTAATCAATTTAATTATTTTGGGATCAACATAAAAGAGATTACGGAACCCCGACTAAGATTATCATGGAACATGACCATCTTAACCATACATGTACTCAACATAAGAAGGAAAGCTTATGAAGTACAAAACTAAATAACCAAGGATGATTAATTTAGTTCATAATGCTCAACATATAGCATCTTACGGAACAACCAACAAATCCAAGGTTAATCGACTTAGCTGTAAGGTGCTCAACATAAGACACACAATGGAGCCTTCACGGTAAAACATAGCAAGATGGATCAATGAAGATCAATACCGTGGATAACACACAAGGATCTATCCTATTTTTGCATCATTATATGCATAACAACATAGAATTTATCCTTGTCACACAAAAGATTTAATCCTATTTTCCATCAATTGCATAGACATAACTTTTGTATATGTCAAAAGTCCATTCGTCTTTTCATCAATACGAATACCGATTCATGAACGACTTTACTTTTGACCGCAATATGGGACCTTCAAGTTCACGGACGCAAACAATACATATCCCATAAAAATATTGCAATATAACAAACCAAGAAAATACTACAATAATCATCATCCTCCAAATATTTTAGAATTTACTACCAATAAACCTAAAAAATAACATAAGAAGATGAAAAAAATAATAGCTATGTGTAGTCACAATCATCGCTATTCAAAGCACTAGTTATTCTTCCAGCTAATCCAAAAAGAAGACATCCTAGGGGACAATACCTTTGAGAAATTCAGCATCATTCCCAAACTCCTTGTTGTCAACAACCATTGGAACATACGGTTCACGAAGATAGGAGTTTATATCAACGAACTGTCTTGGCTGACTATGTCGTACCAGGGCTCTCTGAATTTCTAAGGACTTTGACACAAAAGCCTTTATTTCACGAATCTCCTTTCTTACTTCCTTCAACTCATCAAGAACATCAAAAAACTTCTGAGAGTTAGAAAACACTGCCTTTGGCTTTCTTGTATATCTCCTTTTTCTTTTTCGGGACGGAGTCACAGGAGATTTTTCTTTTTTCCTTGATTGATGGCTTAACAATCATGTTGACATCACTTATCTCCATAGACATGCTTTAAGAACAGTTATAACCAACTGATTTTTGTGGATGGAATTCACAATCTCATCAGGTCTAGAGATAAAAAGGATATCAAGAAGGAAAAATGAATGTAGGGTTCGAAACCTATAAACCGGTTCGTGGTCGTCCAACTCTAAACCCTATAAAGAGTAGAATTGTCGATAATAACCCTTTCTTTTGATAGACAAAACAACAACCCTAAAGAAATTTTTTTCTACAAGCCTGCACGTTTGCGATCTTGTCTATTTCGATCAGGCACATGAGAAAAGATTTGCACAACAACACAATTAATTTGTGTTGTGGTGAACAACAATTTTTCCACCACTTTCCTCAAGAGAGGAATCTTCAGGCTTATGTCTATCAAAACGATTTGATCATACTTTCTTTTCAAATGGTCTAATTCTATCCCTAGAAACCAACTTATTTGATGAAGATAAGATCCTACATACCTTGGCGGTCTTCTGAGCAAGTTCCAACTTTCTTGCTAATTGATCTGCTCTTCGTTGAAGTTTGTTAGCGTGCCTCATTTGATGCTTGTACTTGTAACATCTTGATAGTTCGTGACCCTTCATCGAACAAAACGAGCACGTCAATCTTGGATAATATTCAAGTATCTGTGGTGCGACAGCAGCTAAACACATAGTAGATTCTGAAGCATCACGATCAGAGTTTCCATAGGATAAATAAATCGAATCTTCCATCTTGATTGGGTTTCCTTCTTCCCTGAACCCATTGATGTTGATATATTTATTTCTACAAGCATCAAAATTTGTTTTCACTAAGAAGCCCTACACTTGATTTCCTATCTTCATCAGAATCATAGGTTTCAGACATTTCATCAAGTGTTACAGCTAGACCTTTGTTCCCAGTGTATTTTCTGCGATTAGGGCATTCGTATGCAAAATGGCCAAACCCCTTACACTTAAAGCACTGAGGCATGTCCTCGTCAGCATCCCTGTTTTTAGGAGGTACGCGACCGTGAGGTTTGTCTGATGACCTAGGTTTGTCTCTTGAAAACCGTTTAATTCTCCTTAACAGAAGATCCCTAAAGTGTCTTGTGATCAAGGAGACCAACTTGTCAAGATATTCATCTGAAAAATCATTCTCAGACTGATCATCCTCTGAGACATGAACACTTTTACCTTTGGCAAGTAATTTAGTGCTCTTATGTGCTTTAAAGGCAACATCCTTACCGACTTTGGATGTATTCTCATGATCAAAGATCTTTAGCTTCCCAACCAAGGTGTTTCTGGAGAGATTATTAAGGTTATTCCCCTCAACGATGGTATGCTTCTTAGACTCGTATCTGGATGGCAGCGATCTGAGAATTTTCATCACAATGTCCTTTTCAGGAATAATCTTACCCAATGCAAAAGATGCAATAACAATTTCAGACACTTTGTGATTAAACTCATCAAATGTTTCTTCATCTGCCATACGAAGGTTCTCCCAATCGGAATAAAGCTTTTGAAGCCTAGCTTCCTTTTCACTGGAGTTTCCTTCAAATACGGTTTATAAGATATCCCAAGCATCTTTAGACCTAGTGCAATTAGACACATGGTGTTGAAGACTTGGGGCAATGGCATGTATGATAGCATTCAGCCCTTCAGAATTCTGATTTGCAGCGAGAATCTCGGCAGCATTATATTCACCAATATTCTTGGGAACAGTTCTGTTTTCGGATGCAACAACGGGTGCATCATAGCCATTGACTACATATACCCACGATTGAAAATCACGCGATTGAAGAAAAGCTCGCATAACAATTCTCCACCATAAGTAATTTGAGACATCGAAGACTGGTGGTACGTTAATAGAGATAACACCTCTGTCCATAGAGTCAGATCGCTACAAACACAGACTGATGAGGTCTTTAACGTGTTTGCCTGCTCTGATACCAATTGAAAAAGCGGGGGTCTAACAACAACACCTAATATTTCGCTTAGCAATCTGTATGGACTAACTCCGAAATACTTTGCTAGAGAATCAACTAGACAGTCAGACTCAATCTAGATAAAAGTATCTCAAGGAGTAAATATCTCTCTCTTGATTTGATTTCTACTCAAGCTACAATCAATAACGAGCCTTTATTAAATACAATGAATAAATTGGACAGTACCAAAGACCAATGTCCAAGGATCAATCAATAACAATCAACAACCAAAGATTGGATTTACAATTGATGATCACGAACGCACAACCTGTATTATTTCAATTATATAAAATATAATGCGGAAAAGAAATAACACAGACACCAGAAGTTTTGTTAACGAGGAAACCGCAAATGTAGAAAAATCCCGGGTCCTAGTCCAGATTGAATACACACTGTATTAAGCCGCTACAGACACTAGCCTACTCCAAGATAACTTCGGACTGATCAATAGTTGAACCCCTACCAATCTCCCACTGATACAAGGTACAGTTGTACTCCTACGCCTCTGATCCCAGCAGGACACTGCGTACTTGATTCCCTTAGATGATCTCACCCACAACTAAGAGTTGCTACCCAAAATCACAGACTTGATAATAAACGAATCTGTCTCACATAGAAAAGTCTATCGAAAGGATAAATCTGTCCCCCACAGATAAACCCTAGGTTTTGTTCTGTCTTTAGATATAAAATCAAGGTAACAGAAACCAATTGATAATCCGGTCTTATATTCCCGAAGAACATCCCAAATTAATCAATCACCTCTCTACAATCGTTCCTAACTAGAAAAGCGGATTGTCGAGGAATCATAAACAGTGAGACGAAGATGTTTGTGACTTCTTTATCTTGCCTATCAGAGAACTCTCACAATCTCAAGCCAATCAATCGATTGTACTCGTACGATAGAAGATGAAAGATCAGATCACACAACTATGATAAAAGTAGTATCGGTTTGGCTTTACAATCCCAATGAAGTATTTAAGTCGTTAACTCGAGTTTAGAGAAGAAACTCAAGAGTTAATGGAGATCGACTTTAGCGAGCGCACTAGTAGCACACAGACGTGTGGGGATTAAGTTTTGCTTTAGCTAGATGTCTCATATATATAGCCTTTCAAATCAGGGTTTTTCCTTAGGTACAAAGAAAACTCTATCCACCGTTAGATGAAAACCTGATTTAGATTCAAGCCAATATCTCTCAACCGTTAGATCGAAAGACATAGCTTGTCACACACACTTGGGTACACGTTTACTGGGTTTGAGAAAACCATGCCCAAACGAGTACACGTATGTTGGTTCAACATGATAACCCAAAAGATCAACCATATGAGCATCTCATATTAATCATGTTCTTCTTTACCATAACTAGTTCAATTGACTCAAATGAACTAGTTAAGAGTTGTTCAATTGCTATGAGATCTTATGTAACTACACAAGACACACTTGAAACAAAGATGATTCGATTCGATTAGAATCGGCTCATGAACATTATAGCCACGGTTTGCATAAAGCATTCCTCAATAATTAATGTTTCATGTTCATAGCACATCTTTAGATCATAACCTCTTAAGTTCACAAACAAGTTCACATACTTAAGTTAATCGGTTGAGTTTTCCAAACTCAGTATAAATTCTCGGGTTGAGAACTTTCGCTAGTTCGCGGACTGAGTTCGCGGAATTAGCTCATAAACGAGTTTTGGAAATCCCAGCAGAGATTCTCGGTCGATAACTTTCGTCAGTTCGTGGATTGAGTCTGCAGACTGGGTTCGCGGACTTGGCAAGCCAATACCACAATCCTATCGATTTCTCTTGATCAACAAAGTTCGAAAACTTCGGTTCAAGGAATACATGGTTATATAATCTAAACTCTCATTTCAATCATTAAAACATTCTCAGAGGGCGATATTCAGTCGTGAACAACAAACCTTTCTCGTCAGAGCAATTTTCAAACTGATTGAAACTTTCATGACTTTCGTCACTAGGTGAAGATAAACCTAATCAAAGCGAAACGCTTTACCAACACATGATTTCGAGTAAAATATATGCAATGAATACTCAGCTCGAAATATCAAGTGTATATGATATAGTCTATATAGCATACGACTTTTGTCTCATAAGAAGTAGGAGAAGAATAGATAGACTTTCGAGTGATAGATAAGTTCAAGTCTTCACATACCTTTTTGTTGATCCAGTTCCACGGTTCCTTGGTGTAGATCTTCGTTATTGTCGTTGAATCACCATTAAGTCCTTGAGCTCAACTATACTTTTCCTATCCTAGTCCGACTTAGCGAATAGGCTAGAAATCAAGACTTTATTGTTTTGATCACTAACATTGACAAACATGCTTGATATAGCAACGCATGCGATGTTGACCGAGCTATGCTCTAACACCTTCAACAGGATCAACCAAAGACCATGTTCCAACATTATGTAATGTAGTGTATTCATTAACTGAAGCAGTATTCCAGACTTCAAACTTTTTAGCCTCAATGATACATGAGGGTATTCTTGACAAAAAAGCAACATGCAAAGGATGTTTAGTAGCAAAATAAGATTTTGGAGTGAAGATGCCATTCTTGCCTCTAGTTTTCATGCTATGATCATTCACAGTTATGGGAGGAACAATACTGGAAGATGAAGGTTCAACAGAAGTAGACAATGATTCAGCAGAAGGTAAATGAACAATACTGGAAGATGAAGATTCAGCAACAATAGACAAGGATGAATTAACAATATCCTTATACGGAAAACTGGATTCATTGAAGGAGACATGTCTAGAAACATATATAGTACCAGTGACTGGATCATAACATCTATAGCCTTTTTAATTCAAACTATAGCCTAGAAATACACATTGCTTGCTTATAGGTTGTAGCTTGTTAGTTGTATAAGGCTTAAGCCATGGAAAACATGCACAACCAAAAACCTTTAAGAAATTGTAATCATCCGGCTTATGAAATAAGAGTTCAAAGGGTGTTTGAAATGCAATGGATCTTGTGGGAAGTCTATTTATGAGATAATTGGCTGTGTGCAAAGCTTCAACCCAGAAAGAAGGAGGTAAAACAGATTGAAATAATAAATTTCTAGTAATTTCAATAAGGTGTTTGTGCTTAACTTCAACAACACCATTCTGTTCTTGTGTATGTGGACATGTCATCTCATGAGTAATGCCTTTCGTAGTACAAAATGACTGAAGAAAAAGATTGAGAAATTCTCCACCATTATCAGTTCTTATTGTAATGACATTATTAGAAAACATATTTTCAATCTTAGCAACTAAGGCAGTAAAAGAAATTTTGAAATCAGACTTTGACGACAAAGGAAGAATCCAACAATATTTTGTAAAATCACCAATCACATTAGCATAGTACAAAGCACCTGAAGTTGAAGGAGTATTACAGGGACCCCACAGATCCATATGTAACAACTCAAGTGGTTTTGTAGCTACATTACATGACAATTGAAAAGCCAATTTATGAGACCTACAAATTTTGCAGTCATTACAAAAGAAAGGTTTATTTGAGACATTAGATAACTGCAATTTCTGACAGTCTTTGAAGTTTCTGAAAGGTTGGGTGGCCAAATCTTCTATGGAGAAGTGCATGATCAGTGATAGTTGAAGTAAGAGCTTGATGGGCATGAGGTTGAGAGATGAATGAAATAGGATATATACCATTTTTATGTGGCCCCTGGAAGAAAGTCTTCCCAGAATTGAGGTCCTTCACACAAAATCCATGAGTATCAAGAGTTAATGAGCAATTGTGATCAGATGTAAATTTATGGATAGAGAGTAAATTGTGGGAAGATTGAGGAACTACTAAGACATTTTTGAGAACAAATGAATGATCATAGACATGTTTAGTAGAGTTTCATGTGCAAGAAATTGACATACCTTCACCACTAGCTGTGTGAATAGCCTCAGCACCATCATAAGAAGTGACTTCTTGCAATTGAGCAGAAGATGAAGTAATGTGATTGTTAGCTCCACTATCTGCAATCCATTCTTCCGTGTCAAAGATATCAGCAGCTGCTAGCATAGCACCGAGATTTGATGGTGGTGGTCTGCCTTGATAAGAGAAATTCAACCTTTGAGTGCAATTAGGTGCTAGATGACCATCTTGTTTGCGCAATTGACAAGGCTGCTTCTCAGTAGCTGATGAATAGCCTCTACCAGCTGAGTTTCTGCCAAAAATAGAAGGATTGGGATATCTACCACTAGTATAACCTCTGCCTATATAAGAGTTTCCCTTGTAATTAGTATATCCTCCTCTAAAATTTCCTCTTTGAGAAACAAAAGCTTTAGCATCTGAATTATCAATTGTCAGTTTTTGTCTCTCACTAATCACAGTTTCTTCACTTAACAAATTATTATGCAGTTCCACACATGTGACTGGTGGATTTCGATGACGCATAGCAGTAGCAAAAGGAATATATTTTGAGTTCAAGGCTTTAAGAGTAACAAACAACTAATTCTTTGTCTGAAATTACCTCCCTTGCAGCTGCTAATTTATCTGACAAAGACTTGATTTCATTGATCAGAGAAGGAACATATTTTGTACCTTGTGTAAGAGATAACAACTTTGTCCTGAGTTGAATCGAGTGAGTAGAGGAAGCTTTTGCAAATCGTTCTTCAATGCTAGTCCAAAGATGATGAGAAGTTGTGGATCTTGAAAAGTATGCAATGACAGAATCTAAAATCGTAGAGTGAATCCACATAATGATGGTTGAGTCTTCATCAATCCAGTCTAGGTAAAGAGGATTCTCAATTCCATTGATTTCGTTTCTATTTGATGTGTATTGAGGAGGACATGGATGTGATCTATCAAGATATCGACGCAATTTATACTTTTGAATCACTGGAGTCATCAAATTCTTCCAAGTAATGAAATTATCCTCCATAAGTTTGAGATGAACAAATCCAGTTAATTGATTTAAAGGAATTTCAGAAAAAGACGCTGTTGTTGTTGGATTTTCCATTATTGAATGTACAAAAGCTTGAAATGTAGATTGATTTGAATAAAAAAATATCAAGAAAACAATGTTGAAGTTGAAGTTGAAGTTGTTCTTGTGAATGAAGAAATTCACAAGAAAGAAAACTACAGAAAGTAGATCCGAGAAAAGAAAATCAAGAAAAAACAAGATGAATCTTGATAACAGGAAGCGAAAGAAGAAACAATACCTCTCAGATATGAAATTGCTGATATACTACGAATGAAGGAGAAGCAGAATCGCAGCAGAATCGCAGCAGAAAACAGGATCGAGAAATTGAAGTGTAGGTTGAAGATGAAGAACCCTAACCTACCCTATCTGATACCATAACAACAATGAAAGAATGTATTAAAGAGATAAACTCTCATCAGAGAGATAATGTTTCATTACAGGTTACACACACTGACAGACTGTATTAATACTAAAGTAATCATATGTGAAGCGTGTGAGAAAAACAGGTCAGATATAGCTGTTTCACACGTGTGACAGAAAGAGGGAAATGAATATTCAAATGTTAACTTGCACTGCATTCTTTTCTTATCCTTCACTACTGCAGGGCATGTCATTAATAAAAACCAAATATAATGATGTAAATAGTTTCAAATTTGTGTTGATAAAGGTACTGGCAGGAAAATGATAACAAAATAAAGAGCTAATATCGGGGCTCAGTTTATTAGAACGTGGAATCCAGTGGCACATTAAAATGTTGGTAACCGAGTAGAACTACACACGATTTTTGTTGCAGCTTCCCTTCCAGAATCAGCTAATTCACTCTCTGATTTCGAACTCCTACGTCAAACATAATTCAAGTGTTCAGGCACCGAGGCTTGAAACCTAGACCACAATGCACTCTTCTGCAGGTGATTTTAATTACGTTATTGTACCTCTCCTATCGTAGGGCTTCTACCCAATGCAAAACTCTAAGAATGAACGCAATCGGCTAAGTTGTTGGACATATATGAGGATGATGATGCATAATCAGAAAGATACGTACCGGTTGTTCAGTCCAGTTACACAAAATGTAGTATATTTGTATGTCTCTCCTGCCACGAACTACTACTTTTCTCAACCGGCCGATCTAGGATTGGGGTACAAAAAGAAAAATTCTTCTTGCTATGGATTTCAATGAACATACTGACTATATTATGTTTGTATCTTTCAGGATTTCAAACTCGACAACTAGTATCTATGACTATGATGGAAGAGGAGGTATTGTCCACTGCTTTTTTTTTTTTAGGAAAGAGCATTATCCACTGCTCATCTTCTTCCCTATTATTATGCAAAAGTGTTTTCTTGTGTGATTTTGCTAAAATAGTCCTATATACAAAGGAAAAGTAAAAATTAAGTGAGTTCAAAATCGTTAAATTTTTATGTACTAGATAATGGCACTACAGGTGCCTAATTGCGACGGCCTCATTGAATTTGTTGATGCATGTTTGGCACCAATTAAAATTGACAAGTTTGGTCAGATTCGCTTACAAGATTTGTTCTGATTCGAAGATGTACATAAAGATTCAAAAGCGGACATAAATGTTAGAATGTGATTGGCATTTAAATCTTCGCAAAATGGGTCATTTGTCCAAATATTTTTAAATCACGATTCAAATGGACGAGTAAAAAATGATTTGGGTGAAATGGCCAAAAATAAATAAATAGTAAGGATGAAACTGGATTCATCCTATCTTACATTTAAAAAATAGCAAGGATGAAACTGGATACATCCTATGTAAATTAGAAATAAGAAAAAATATTTGAAAATAGGCACGATGAAACTGGTTACATCCCGCCTATTTTTACATTTTTGTCCATTTAAACAGTATCAAAATCTAACTGTCCATTTCACCCAGGAATTGTTGATTTTGGTCTTTTTAACCAATTTTGTGTTAAATCTTAACCATGAATTGGCAGTGTCTTTGTGGCATCATTAAGGTTCACATTTCCGATCAGAAAATTACAGAACTTAAATTGAAGAAAATAAGGTCATTTATTCGGAAAATGGGTCATTTGTCCAAATATTTTTAAGACATGGTTATAATGAACGAGTAAAAATTAGTATGGGTGAAATGGACATCAAAAAAATAGCAAGAATGAAGCTAGACTCATCCTGACTTAAACTTAAAAAATAGCGAGGATGAAACTGGATGCATCTTAAAGTAAATTAAAATTAAGAAAAAATATTTGAAAATGGACAAGATGAAACTGTTACATCCTGGCTATTTTTATATTCTCGTCCGATTTTAATCTTTTTAACGAATTGTGTGTTATCATTTATTCCCACGGAAGGTTCTGAAATTGGCAGCCTCTTTGTGCGACATTAGCTCCCTCCACTCCTGTCTAAAACAATGAACATGTTTTTTTTAGTTCGACCGAAGTTAAAAAAATGTATGAGGTCCTAGAGGTAGAATGTTGGCCCATATCATATTTCCACACAAAGTGCCTGGTCGGTTTTCTTTTTCTATAAATCTAAATAACCTGTAATTTCGCTTGTCTTGCACTTAACCGATGAATGTCAATGAGTTCAAATTTTTCAAAGAACCGAAGGACACCAAGATGTTTATTTTCTAAAAAGATAATAAGATATTGGTGGAACCTAAATTGCACATTTGTGTATAGAGGAGCCATATGGTCTTCTCATGCCGAAGGAATCCAAGTGATCTCTTCATTTGGTTTTTTATTCATTTGTAACTTTTATATTTTGGTTGGAGTACAAGTTCTGATCATAGTCATAGCTTGGTGTCGGAGGGAAAGTGACGGAGATAAAACAAAAGGAGACTACAATCTTTTTCTTAATTTAATAGTTAGCATTTTCTGGAACTAAGTGTAATAGATATAAATCATTTCATGTGCTAATAAATCATAAGATTGTATAGAAATAAAAGCATTATCTTTTAGTTATACAATGCAATTGAAAAATCTCTAGTATTACATCTTCAGTTTTAAAAATCTCTTATAAAATTTTCCAAAACAACACAATTAATATGGGAATGTGACACACACTTAAATCTCAACCATGAATTGGATGTCCTTATGGCTTAATTAAGGATCATATTTCCGATCTGAACCAGAACAGAATTCTAGGAGGATAATGTTTTCCCACAGAGTTCAAGAGATGTACAGGTGACTCCACTGGAACAAAACCGTAAAAGATGTACCGCCTAAAATATATTCCCTTCGTCTCTAAATATAGGCAGGTTTCTGTGTAATTTTTACACACAAACCTGCCTATATTTTAGAGACGGAGGGAGTATATGATTAGAAAAAGCAGGGGTCATCAAACAAGAGGATTCAAGCAGCTTAATTAAATAAATGACCACCTTGGTCATTGCAATTACCTCCCTGGCTCTATATCCTCCAGTCCACCACTGTCTAAGATAACGTCATGTTTTTCTAGTGAAGCATGAGGTTTAAGGTGGAATGTCAGCCAATATCATATTTCCCACGGTGTCTGATCAGTTATGGTGCACATATTTGGTATGTTTTTTCTTCATTTGATTTTCCATTTTTTTATAATAACCTGTATTTTAACTGTTATCATTTTACCTACGAATGTCACTGAGTTCCATGAACAACTCTAAAAAGGTATATTTTTATAAGTTGAGATAACGGCGGAAACTAAATTGCACGTTCTTGATTGTAGAAAAGAAAACTATCATTTTCTCACGCTGATTAGAATCCTAGAAATGGAGACGATTTCTGATACTAGATTGCACATTCTCTATGTTTGTTTGGTATGTTTTGATTATAATTTCTCTCTTTTGATTTGAGACAATTTCACTGCTTGCTTGGTTTTAGAGAGAAATGTAAGCAGATAAAATAATAAAAGATGTTTTTCAATCTCCATCATACAATCCACAAGTTATCTCATATATGGGTTAATAAGGATTATCACATTAATAAGGATTATCAAATTATTGATAGCCCGAGATTTAGCTTATTTTCGTGCTGGTGTCATGTCTTCTATGAATTGTGAGTTGGAGTTGCGGTAAAAGGTACCATTAATGGACCAGCAAGTTCAAGGTCTTTTGAATATAAGGAAAGTCTCCCTACTCTGTACTCTCTAGTAATTATTGTTACACTTTGTCGAACCAAACCAGAAATAGAGGCGCCTGATATTTCAACCCTGGAAATGGAATGCCAATCCTAATATCTTCCAAATCACTAAATAAGGGTTGTTCACAATTTTTCCAAGGTATGTTTCAAGGTTTCGCTGAACAGAGCTTGGACTTCAAGCGACGGAGGAAACCCAGTTGGTGCTTTACACTATTCAAAATTGCGCTCAATTTGTCAGAAAACGCATGCAGTTTCTAATTGTGCGCATCCGCATTCCAATTCACACTTATATCCTCACCATCAATTTGATCCAGATCCAGCACCCTGGAAAAAAAAAGCGCAATAACAAATCATATCAAACGCCAATCCCAATCGCACTGTGGAAATCTCCATTATTAGTCTTGCATTTCCATGACATACTTCGTAGTTGACATAGAATTTGGAAGATGGAATTTCTTCACCATGCATAAGATTTGCTCTTACATTTAAGGTTGCACAACAACCCGGTGTACCCGGTGTATCGGACTTGCACCGGAAAAAATAAATCCGGAACCATACTGGAACCGGTGTAGCCGATACAGAGACCATGAATGAATTTCAGAACCGGTTAGGTACGAGTACAGGTACTGGTTCTAACCCTATTCCCGGCAGCACCGGACCCAGAAACCCGGTGTCTAATAACCATCCATATAACTGATTTCTAGCCATCGATGCTAGGTATTTAGAGCATCTTATCCATCGAACAACACTCTTCAATTCACTCGTTTTTCCTTTGCTGCCTCTTTTTCTTCTTTTCTCAATTGAAGTCTACTTTCAGAGAGGAGATAAAATCAACCCATGAAGATTGAATCTCTATCTTCGTCAAAGAAGAACAACAAACCCAATCCCAGAAACCCATTAGCGGACATTAATTCATCATCTTCTTCATCTCCTACTTCTGCTAGCACTGTTTCAATTGAATCTTTATCAAGATGGTTATGAAAGTAACGATATAGGTATGACTCAATCAAGGTAAATCAGTGAATCACTCATCTGATTTTTGGTAATTTGTTTGATGAACTTTGGGTTCTTCATAATTATTTGAATGTTTAGTTTAATATTTTTCATTGCATGATTGAATCTGAGCTAGGGGTTTATTTGAGATGGATTTGGGTTTAGATGCAGATTAATTTATTCATTAAATTAATTTGTTACAGATGATGGCGAAGATATAGTGGTGCTGCTGAGAGATACATTAGATCTGATGAAGAATAAATTTGGGTTTCTGATGAAGAATGAATTTTGGTAAAGATTCAGATGGAGTTCTTGAAGATGATTGCTCGATTTTGGGTTTAATTCTGTTTATGTCTCTATTCAATTTCTGTTTAATTATGTTTATGTCTTTATATGCCAACAATCATTCCATTGTATCTCTTCTCAATTGAAGTCTGAATAAATTTGTGGGTTAATTTTAAGGTGAATTTGTGAGTTGATTTTTTGTTCAGTTGAAGTACGGGTAAAAACCCGGTCCCGGCTAGAACCGAACCTGTATAAACGGTACAAGTACAGGTACAAGTACATGTACAGGTACCGGTCCTCAAAGTGAAGACCCGTTCAACTACAAGTACAGATACCGGGTTCATAAGAAACTCGGACTGTACCGTCCCATGTGCAGCCCTACTTACATCCATTGTCACCGTAACGTTAGTACAATGTTGGCAACCCAGTAGAAATGCGTAATGCGATTTTGTAGTAGCTTCCAAAACCAGCTAATTAACGCTCTGATTACAACCTGCTACGCATTATCAAATTCTAGTACCTCGAAGGCTTGAAACCGAGATAACATCGTATCCTTCAGGCTTCAGCATGTGATTTTAACTAACTTATGTCTTCTAACTTGGAGATAGAAAGATAAAGATTGTTAATCTGAGGCTAAAACCTGAGTTGTCTAAACCCGTGGAGATAGATATGACTATTGTTTTTGAGGACTTGGAGCGTGATCCGGTTCAAATCAACTCAATTTCCATAGACAAGCTCGATCTCATAAAAGATAGATGTAATTTTGGGAGGGTGAAGTATTATGAGAATCATGTCAACGGGGATTACATACTGGAAGAGATAACAGATTCTCCTTTGGGGACGTTCCCTGACTGGAGACATCTTGAGAAGCCTGAGACTTTGAACTACTATATCGAAGGACACCCAATATACTGTAGATCAGAGAGTTACAACTGGGAGGATTGAGAGAAACATTGAGTTAGGTCGAGAAGAGGAGGAGAGAGTAAAGCAGGAGAAGGTGGAGTTTAGGAAAAGCAGTCACAGGAACCACACAATTAACTTTGTTTTTCTCTTTAGTTCATATATATTTAATTTAACCAAATGTTTTTTTTTTTTTTTTTTTTTTGAAAATAGAAATATATTGAAAGAGAGCAGAGGTTGATAATCATATAGATTCTGTTAGAGCACTGCTCGGTCGAACTCGCATGCGTTTCTATCTCAAACATGTTTGTCAATGTTAGTGATCAAAACTATAAGTCTTGATTTCTATCCTATTTATAGATGTCTCGGACTAGGACATAGTTTATGTAGTTGAGCTTAGACGTCACGACGTTTATCACTTGAAGACGAAGAACTACTAAGGAGAGCTTGTGGAACTTCATCGACAAAAGGTATGTGGAGACTTAAACTCATCTATCACTTGGAAAGTCTATTTCTACTATATCTCATATACTGAGACATAAGTCGTGTTACGATATAGTTTTCTATATACACATTTGAGATTTGAGCTGAGTATATCTCGCTTACATATTTCTCGAAATATGTGTTGGTAAGCTTTCGCGACCAAGTTCATCTTATATCATAAGAAAATTGCCGAGTAACATCTTACATGGTTTGTATGATTCAATCATTTGGTGTAAGACTTGGAATGTTTTGATAATGATTATTTCAATATCTTGAAAATTTCTTTGATGCTAATAGTGTATGAAAACGGCTATTTTCATTATAGAAGAATGTTTCAATGATTGAAATAAAGAGTTTAGAATCTTGTAACCATCTTTGGATATAAGCATAGTGTGTTCGCACATTAGTGTATAAGTCCAAAACCGGGAGCCTAAAGTATGCATACTTGTGTATATACAAAAAGGTTGTAGGAGACTGGGTAAGTATGCGTACCCGTACACATACTGGCGGAAGTTCACGTCCGTGAATTTCTGCTGAGTTTGAAAACCAAAATCAAACTCATCCGGTTACCTAAGCTACATGTACCCGTACGCATACCAGCGGAAAGTTCACGTCCGTGAATTTCTGCTGAGTTTGAAAACTAAAACAATCTCAAATCCGGTTACTTAAGTACGCATACCCTTACGCATACTTAATTGGTTACTTTCTAAAATCGGCTGTACATGAACCTAAAAAAATTTATCAATAAGGAATGTAATCCTTGAAAACCGTGGCTATAATGTTCATGTATTGGTTCGAGTGAATCAAACCGATTTTGCTTCAATTGTGTTCTTGTATAAATCCATGAGAATATAGCAATTGAACAACTCTTTAACTAGTTTCATTTAAGTCATTTGAACTAGTTATGGTTAAGATGAATAAGGTTGATATGAGAGTAATCATATGGCTAACCTGGGTTAACTATTTGTGAACCAACATGGTGTACACGTTTGGGTAAGATTACATAAACCTAAATGAGGGGGTACATTTCATTTCTGAGTAACAAGCTAAGTTCGATCTAACGGTTGAAAGATATTAGCTTGGTTGATTCAGATTTTTCATCAAACGGTGAATATTGAATGCTTTGTTACTACGGTAACTTGGATTGCAAACCCTGATTTGAAAACTATATAAAGGAGAACTCTAGGAACTGGAAAACCTAATACCCACACCTCCTGTGTGTTACTAGTTGCATAACTAGAGTCGATTCTCGTTTAACCTTAGGTTTCTTCTCGAGACCCTGTAGGTTAACGACATGAAGACTTCACTGGGATTGTGAAGCCAAACCCAACTATTCTCTTTGTAGTTGTGTGATCTGATCTTTCTGTTTCTATCGTGATTGAGTGCAATTATAAAATTGGCTTGAGATTTATATCTCTGATAGGAAAGATAGAAAAGTAGTCACAAACACCTTCATCTCATCGTTTGTGATTCCACAATAACTTGTTTCGCTAGTCGATTAAGTTTATTGTGAGGTGATTGATAATACTAGGTTGTTCTTCGGGAATATAAGTCAGGTTTATCGATTGGTTCCTATTCACCTTGATTTATCAAAAGACGAAACAAAAACTCTTGGGTATTTCTGTGGGAGACAGATTTATTCAATCCTATAAACTTTTATGTGTGAGATAGATTTGTTTATCAAGTATTCGACTTTGGGTCTTAGCAACTCTTAGTTGTGGGTGAGATAAGCTGAGGGAATGATCAAGTGCGTAGTATCCTGCTGGGATCAGAGACGTAAGGAGCGCAACTGTACCTTGAATCAGTGTGAGATTGATTAGGGTTCAACCACAGTCCAGTGCGAAGTTAATTGATAGTAGGCTAGTGTCTGTAGAGGCTTAATACAGTGTGGTGTTCAATCTGGACTAGGTCTCAGGGTTTTTCTGCATTTGCGGTTTCCTCGTTAACAAAATTCTGGTGTCTGTGTTATTTCTTTTCCACATTATATTTCTTTTTATAATTGAAATATCACAGGCTGTGCGTTAAGATCAATCAATTAGAATATCCAACCTTTGGTTGTTGATTTACATTGATTGACACTTGAACATTGGTCTTTGATACCGTTCAAGTAATTCCTCTTATATTCACCCAGGCTTGCAGATTTCTATTTGCTGATTGCATATTGAATTAAGAGTTAGAGATATTAAACTCTTTGATATACTGTATTCTAGATTGAGTCTGACTGTCTAGTTAATTCTCTAGAATTGTATTGGAGTAAGTCCTCTCAGATTTCCAAAAGAATTGTTGGGTGTGGTTGTTACACCCCCGTATTTTCAGATTCAGTTTCATATGTTAGTAACTCTGAATGGGAAGTATTTCCGATGACTGAATCTGTTAGATTATCCCCCCCAGAAACTGTTACAGGAAAGTTGTTTAAATTACATATTTTATAAGTTTTGACAGTGTCATAAGCTATTGTTGGTATTTAAAAACTAGGCGCCTGGTCTTCCCAGGAGGTTGTGATGTTGCTTTTCCTTCCCTTCTTAGCCAAAAGATCAGCTACTTTGTTGGCCTTTCTGTCTACATAATGGAAACCCAAAAAAGAAACTAGGTTGTATGCTATCTTCTTTACTTCTTCAAGAATGGACAGAGTTTTCCGTTGGATGGTTGAAACTTTTCCTTGTAAATGCCTCATTACTACTTGATTATCCCCTTCAATGACCAGATTAAGTTCTTTGAGATGGCCCATTTAGTTGCCTGCATAACAGTTAAAGCTTCTGCTTCTTCAACTGTGGAAGTTATAAAGATGCCAAATTTTGCTCCTTTGAAAGTTCCCGTCCAATTACGAAGGATAAAACCAAACCCTGCATTAGTATTCTCAAATAACCAGGATGCATCATAATTGAGCTTGAAAATGTTAATGACTGGGAAGTTCCAATGCGGTGTTGGTCACTCAAACTATTCAAATTAGTTGGATGACAGTAAGCATAATGTCTAGTGATATCTATGTAAGCTATTCAGGTGTTCTAGATTTATCTTCAAAAATCCTAAGACACCTTTCCTTCTAGATGAACCGACACTTAGTTGCTGCAAGTGCCATTGATATAGAATTCAAATCTCCTGTCATCCATTCATTTTACTTATGCAAGAAAGAAGTATTGACAAAGTTTGAGTTTTGAGGTGCTCCCTGTGAGGCCATTCATGACATATTCCACACATCCTTTGCATAGTCACAGTCAAAGAACATGTGATATGTTCCACAACATTGTTACAAAACACAAATTTGTTTTCCACAGATTTTAATTTCTGTCTAGTAGGCAGTGCATCTTGCAAACATATTCAGATGAACAATTTGATTCTTTGAGAAGTATCCATGTTCCATAATCCTTTCCAAAACTTCTTAATTTTATCAGAAATGGTATTATAAGGATTTAATAATCTGGCATATAGAGATTTTACAGAAAATTCTCCATTCCTAGTTAAGGTCCATCTTAGTTTACCTTTTTTCAATTGTCCTTCGACATTTGTATATAATCTTATGTTATTGATTTCTTGCACTATTGAGTTGTCAAACAGAGATGTAGCATTTCCAAATTCCACTTTTTCGTGTTTGAGTCTATGAGCTCAGAGACAAGTGTTATGTTTGTGTTTCCTTGGTGAATAGACTCTGCCAGTGTCTTCCCTGGTTGGTATCCATTTATCATCCCAGATATTTATGGATTTGTCATCATCCACTTCCCAGATATTTATGGATTTGTCATCACCCACTTCCCAGATACTGTATTTTTTAATATGCTCTATTCCTTGTAAGATGCATTTTCATACCCAAGAAGCTTTTGATTTCTTCTTGGAATGTAAGGCTCCCGTTTTCTTAAAGTATTTTCCTTTAAGAAATTGATCATGTATATCATCTGGGTTACTTACCATCCTCCAAGCTATTCTTCTGATCATTGCTTGGTGTACCTTGTTAGCCTGTTTAACAAATATTGCTTTTGCTAACAATTTATAAGCATATTTGCATAAGGGGTGTCATTTTCTGAATGTGGATTAACTAGATTGGCATGTTAATTACGCCCGTACATTAGTTTTGATACGTAATTAATGGTTTTGTTATCTTATTAGTTTTTATAGAAAGCTTGATTGTTCATGAAATTCAACAGGTCTATTTATATAATGAGATATTGAAATGGAAACTAAATTAAGGGTGCATATATATAGATAAGGATCAAATGGTTCTCAAACTAAAAACAAAGGGATTTTATTATTTGCAATGTTGTAGATGTCATTGTGGATGGTGCAAAGAGAAATTATGATTCAACTTAATTTCCGATCAGTATATGAGTTCTAGTATAAAGAAACAAAATTGGATTCAATCACATTATTTGTACAGATACGTTTGTGGGTTGATAATGTAGGATTTGGTCGGTGGTGGATTTGACCGAAAGTCAAACTATATCTTTCGCAAAGCTTATTCCTAAAGTTTAGGAATTAATTTAGGAGTCAAGTTAGAAAAAATAGCTTGATCCTAAAGCTAAAGTTTCTTAAAGGCTAAGTTAGTTTGTCTATATATAAGACTAAAATTGTAGGTTTATAATAATCGAACCTAGAAGAATGGTAAATCCTTGTCCTTAAGATTTTGGTCTCTTTGTAAGGGAGGATCGTATGCTACCGTGAAGGTCAATATCGGTGTGAGAGAAAAACTTTTAGAGAGAGAATTTTGGTTTTCTAGGTTTTAGGGATTTACCCTGAACCAGATTTCTAGTGTTTCCATGTTTCTCCTCTGTTACTAAAGAAGATGTAAAAGAGAAGACATGAGGCTGGTTTGAAGAATGATTAGAGAGATGGTTTCTATGGTTTCTTCAATTGAGACTGGTTTGAAGAATGATTAGAGAGTTGGTTTATATGGTTTCTTCAATGGTGCTCTCGGGTATATCTTGTTAACTCTTTGGTCTTGTCTTGGGTTGCGGAAAGAGCATGTAATGGTCTTTGATTTAATACAAGTTTTCTGGTGATGTTGGCCGTGGATATAGTCTATAAAGGTGAACCACGTATATCTTGTGTTGTGGTTGTGTGCTTCTTTATCTTTTGTCTATTTCTTATATTTCCCTCATGTTGGGTTCAAATCACCAATTGCCCTTTGTGATCCTTTGATTCCGCTGCACTCGAGGTGCCAATTTTCCCAACAATTGGTGTCAGAGCAAGGATGGGCTGGTGTGATTGAACCTTAATTTGAATGATGATTTATTGTTCGGGTGGAAAAATATGTTTTAAAGATAATGTTTCAACCGGTGTTTACACAAAGATGGATTTGTCATGTGATTTACAAATCGGGGAGGTTCAACTTGGAAGAGGTTTATGTTCTTCGTTCTGGTTTTATGATGTAGTATAGGATGCAGAATAAGGCCGAGTGAGGTGGAATACATATTTACTTCTTGAAGGGTGTTAGTAACCATACACTATAAAGAATGGGTTACAAAGTTTGAAGAAAGGATGTGGCTGTGAGGTCACATGTAGAAGCAAGTCCAACAAGGCTTCGAAGTTATGCACGAGATTTTATAGATTTATGTTCTCAAGTCTATGTTAAAGTATTCTTGATGGCTTGCACATAATATCAAGAATGTTCCCAATCTCGAAATTATGTACCACGATAATATGGGCATTCACGCGGTATATATTCTGAGCGAGTATGTTGGTGTGATGGTGGTAAAAAGTATGTCAGATTGGTGATGGCTTTGAGAATTGATTAAAGGATTAAGCCTGTTAATCACAATGGACATGTCTGATGGTTTGTTTCAGATACACGATAATCATGACATGTACTGGAGTATGATATTGAAGCTAATTTTTCCTTTCTGGGTTAGAATTTAATATGTTGTTAGCTTACTGGTTAGGTGGAGCTAACAGTGATTCTTCTGGATGGTTTTCTTGGTGATCAATGGTGGAGTCTGTGCAAGGATTCATTGACAGTGAATGAAGATTTTCATGTGGTGTTTGTGAAGCGTGGCCAGTTTCACAAGTGTTCTTCATAAAGAAGTGGTTTGAAGACTTTTATCAATGTCATGGTGTTTTTGATCGAAGAGATGGTTCTCTGAAGATGGAAGTTCGGATTTGAGCTTCAAAAGTAATTCTACGGGTACATAGAGATGGTGAAAAACTCTGGTGGAAGATAGAGGTGATTTCTTGTGATCGTATCATGCTTAGAAGCATGATCCGAGGTGGAGAATTGTAGGATTTGGTCGGTGGTGGATTTGACAAAAAGTCAAACTCTATCTTTCGCAAAGCTTATTCCTAAAGTTTAGGAATTAATTTAAGAGCCAAGCTAGGAAAGATAGATTGATCCTAAAGCTAAAGTTTCTTAAGGGCTAAGTTAATTTCTCTATATATAAGACTAGAATTGTAAGTTTGTAATAATCGAACATAGAAGAGTGGTAAATCCTTGTGCTTAGGATTTTTGGTCTCTTTGTAAGGGAGGATCGTATGCTACCGTGAAGGTTAATATCGGTGTGAGAGAAAAACTTTTAGAGAAAGGATTTTGGTGTTCTAGGGTTTAGGGCTTTGCATTAAACCAGGTTTATAGTGTTTCCATGTTTCTCCTCTGTTACTAGCAGCTGTAAAGAAGATGTAGAAGAGAAGACATGAGACTGGTTTGAAGAATGGTTAGAGAGTTGGTTTCTATGGTTTCTTCAATGGTGTTCTCGGGTATGTCTTGTTAACTCTTTGGTCTTGTCTTGGGTTGCGGAAAGAGCATGTAATCGTCTTTGATTTAATACAAGTTTTTTAGTGGTGTTGGCCGTGGATATAGCCTGTAAAGGTGAACCATGTATATCTTGTGTTGTGCTTGTGTGCTTCTTTATCTTCTGTCTATTTCTTACTATTTCTCTCATGTTTGGTTCAAATCACCAATTTCCCTTTGTGATCCTGTGATTCCGCCGAGCTTGGGGTGATAATTTTCCCAACAGATAATGCATGAATAGTATCCATGAGACAACACATCTTACAACAACTATAGTTAATCCTGATGGAAAGCTCGAACTGAGTACATCATAAGATAACATCGACCAAGATACTACTAACAACTACCAAACAAACAACCAACAGCCTGTTCTAGCCTTCAAAACTCTATGCACTAGTTATTGAAATGCCTAATATTAAATGCAGTCATGTTTCCTCGTGCAGACGTGCAGTCATGAAACATTTACCGCGACACTTTAACAAGTCATGTTTTTGTAGCTTCCCTAAGTTAAAAGAAGTCATGAGTACAATTAGGGCTGCACATGGGTCGGTTTGGGTCGGTTTTGGCCTCACCCACCACCCAACCCACTGATGGCGGGTAACAGAAGTTGTCACCCGCAACTAACCCACCATTACAATGGGTCGGTTTTCACCCGACCCACAATATGTCGGGTTGGATTGGGTGGGTGGCGGGTTACCCGCCATAACTTGAAAGTTACCTATTTAAACATCATACTGAAGTTACTTAAAAGTGCTTACAAAATACTGTAACTGCATGCAAAGTGATAAAGGTCTAACAATAACAATAAATGAGTTAAACTGTTCAAAGCTCAAAATATAAAAGAGTGCATTACTATTGCCTACTATACTAAAGCCAAATAAGCTAGTTTTTCACATGCCAGCAGCCAACCTCCTCTTTCACTGACAAAGTAGCTTTAATAGTTTAATGCTTTCAAGTTTCAACAGCCAATCCAAACTGCAATTTTGTACCCTGAAATGGTAGGATAATCAGTTTGTTAGACATTAAATAGCAAGCTCAGGCTAACTAAATGATAACTGTTTATGCCATAGACAAAGCATTGAATCCCAAATAATTTTGCTGCATTCATGTTGGTTTCATCGGAAAAGTATAAAAAAGAATTAACACCATCACCACATAATTGATACGATTCTTACCCTTTGCAGTTTTTTCTCTGTTAGCTTATTCTATGATGATGGAATAAGCAGCAAGGTCACCAAATATCTCTGCAAGCGACATGAGTAATTAGAATGGATGTAATAGAAGTACAAAAAACCTAACGAGTACTCTATTATAACTTTAAACTTCAAAAGATCCTTAAACCCTAACTATTTTCTTACTTCGATGTTTGATCTGTAACCCTAGTTGTGGAGAATCTGATTAGAAGTGATAAACCTAAGAATGCCCAGTTCACACAGCTCCATTGAACAATAATCTATTTGATCAAAATTTTAATCTAATCAACGTGTTTAGTTCTACTGTCCAGATGATAGAATAATGGATTTATATTCCAAACCTTCTTGCATCTTCGCAACACTATGATACAAATAGTAATTTATTTTACAGAATCTCACCTCCACAGTCAAATTACACTCTAGAGTCTAGACAAAGGGGCTTCCTGAGACAAGCTTTCGTTGGTTGAGTTTTTTAGAGAAATTGTAAAGTAAAGTATTCTGCACAGAATATTTTGCAAAATGTATGAAACAAAATACAAGACTGTGCAGTTGCGACAATAAGGTTGAGAAGATGGTGTAGATGAGCCAGATGTACTCCCTATCCCTGCTGATGGTCCATGCACTTGTCCAGAACGCGGTGGATGTGGAGGGGGAGGTCCCATTTGTGATGCCACTCCATTTACAACTGGAAGATAAAAATCAGAATCAGCTTCTGAGATTTCAACCATGGTAACCTGCACAAAAGAAACAAGTTACAAGTTACAAGTTAGTGAGTTACAACAGTAGCTACAGTACAACAATCAACAAAATACAAAATGGTACTACTGGTGGTGAAGACTGAAAAACATAAATGGTCATCAAATTGAAATACTAAGTAAAGTACAACAACATAAACTCATCCAAATCAGCAACAATCAACAAAAGAATATATTAAACCCTAATTGAAAGAGAAGAAAACTAGAATCACCAGTACCCTAATTGAAATCAAAAACAAGCAATTCATCAAACCCTAATTGAAAAATAAAAAATCAAGCCGTTAATCGGACCCTAATTGAATTTGAAGATGAAAATATACTAGAAGTATAAAATAATTCATCAAACCCTAATTGATGATTCATATCAAATAAGAACATAAACTACACAAAATGGTTCAAAAAAAAAACCCTAACTGTAACAGACTAACAGTATCTTACTTACTGAACTTTCAATTAATGTTACTATGTTGAATCTTGCATTGAAGGACTGAAATCTAAAGTAAAAATGGCAGCGGCAGTTTTTTTTTTTCGAAGAAGAAGAAGAGTGAAGACTGAGAGAAAGAAAGAAAAATGGCAGAAGAAAGAAGAAGAGTGAGACTGGGAGAAAGACTGAGAAAGAAGAAGAGTGAAGAGTCTGAAGACTGAGAGAAAGAAAGAAAAAAGAGTGAAGACTGAAAATGGCAGCGGCAGGCTTTGCGATTAGGTTTAGATAAGAGTTCGTTTTGTATAAACGGCTAGGATTAAATGATGAGGGTAATCTAACGGTTGTTGTAGTTTAAGGCGGGTGGGCGGGTTGGGTCGGGTGACGGAATATGCTACCCGCACCCAACCCAACATGTGGCGGGTTCAGATTTTGTGATCCATAGTCGACCCACTCCTAAATGGGTTGGTTCGGGTGTGGGTATTTTTGGGCGGGTGCGGGTTGGGTCGGTGGGTTGGGTCGGTTTTGTGCAGCCCTAAGTACAATATGACTCGTATTTCATCGCAAAATGTCTGATTTTTTATGCAACCTGTAATTTATTTGTAAGTTTTTCTTTTAGTGGAAATGTTATTTATGCCCCTACTATCCATGGGTCATGCACAAACACCCTTATCAGTCTTTACAAATACCCTTGATGGCATAATTGAAATTCTGAACAGAAAAATAATTCAGATAATTCCAGTTTTAACCTTTCTATCTAGTTTACTTTCTTCTTCGATAACAATAACTCAGTCTCTTAGAAAACATCTCCATTTCTCCCACCGCCACAATCCGTCGCTCTCACCACTACCGTCATGTCGATCGCCTCGACTGCAACCAGCACCACCACCTCCTTTACGTACGCTACTACCATCAACAGACTTCATCTTCTTCTTTGTGGTTTGAAAATCGAAATTGTAAATCAGATTCATAGAAATTTGGTTTCTTTGGTTTCAATTTTGGTAATTGAATAGAGAGTATAAGTTTTGCATGTTCAATTAAGCGAAGTTCAAGACTGATTCGGTTTGTATGTTCATCATTTGGGTTGCAGATACTTTTGATTTTGATTTTTGATGGTTTGTGGTGATTTAGTTTGATTTTTATGATTCAACAAGTTATATGCGTTCTGGTATGGTTCACCTTTGGGGTTTTTGATTTTTGAGTTCCCCAATGAGTAAGAAATACAACAACAAGGTACAAAGGGGTTTGTTGTGATTCAATAGAATCTCAGTCTTTCAGGAATCTGATGCAATGAAATGAAATTTGTGGGGAAGTGAGATGTAATTGACCGAGCTGAGTTTTCTTTGTGGTACGGAAATAAACTTTCTGGTGTGAATTCGTGATGGCTTTCGAGAGATTATAAGTGATGCTCGGTGGTGTTGTACGTGTTTGAGAAATTGGTTGTGAGAAGTTGGCAGCAATGCTGTTGATGTCATGTGTTGGAATGGTGGTCGAAATGGTGTTTATTTTCTTCGATTGCATGCTGAATTAGATTAAGAACGATGGAATTGATGGAGATTGCGGTGGTTCTGGTTGGGATGGTGAAATTTGGTGATTCAAACAGCGAGGGTTACGATTGTTTGTTATGGTGGTGGTGGTTGAAGATGGTGGTGGTGTTGATATCTTCTGGATGGGCAAGAAAAGAGTATACGAATGATGGTTGTGGAGCTTATTTCCAAGGTATGGTTTCCATGCTGAATTTGTTTATTTTCGGTTAAATTGATTTTAATTGAATTGAGGTTGAATTGATTTTGTTTTTGGGTTCATATGAATGAACTGTGTTGAAATAAGAAGGGGTATGAAATGAATGTTAGGTGTTGTGGCGAGTATGGATGGATCTGTAAATGAATGTTTGGAATGGGAGTTAATAGTTGCAGGAGAGAACAAGGTGAAAGAGAGAAAATGCAAGAGCAGAATGAGAAGGTGTTAAAATGAGTTCTGTAGTTGTGTTACTACAGAAGAGTTGATGGTGGATGAACTGGTGGTGGTAATGAGAATGTTGCATTTTTGAATCTGTTACTGGTAGCGATTTGAGGTAGTTGTGGTGTAGATATTGAGCTGATTACGGAGAAGAAAACCTAGATGTATGTTAGGTTTTACAGGTTATGGACTGATGGAAGTGGTATTGTAGTAGCAACAACTGCAGTTGCATGTTGTTGTTTTTAGTTGCTGCTGCAGAATAGGTGTGAAGGAATTGAAGATGTTGTCTATCATGGTTTTGTACAGCTTCGGTGATTGTTATGGAAGATAATTGATGATTGTGTTAAAATGAGTTCTGCAGCTGGAATTACAATAGAATGAGCAAGTCAGGTAAGAACAAAGTACTAAAGAAATGAATTGTTAGACTGTGTACTTGAGGGGTACTTAATAAGAATATATGCCTTAATACAACTTGTGCAAGTTGCCTTCATATATGGAGGCAACTTGTTCAAGTCGTCTCCATACCGAGACAACTTGAACAAGTTGCCTCCATATACGGAGACAACTTTGACCAGTTAACTCCATATACGGAGACAACTATGGAGCTGAGAGTGCTGGCTAGTACAATTACAGATGAGCTGATGGATTGTTTGTGCTGTGTTGATGTTGACTGGAATTGCTAATGCCATGGAGATTAGAAGGTATAATGTAAGTCTGAAGATGTTGGCTCATGTTGCAAGTGTGTGTATATGGTTGTGGTCATGAAGATGTTGCGGGTAGAGTTACAGTATGATGAATATGTAAGTCTGCTTATTGGGTTTGTGATTGAAGATGTGAGTCTGCTTACTGGTGATGATAGTGCAGCTGTTAGTGGCGATAATAGTGCATCTGTATTGAGATGGAAGTGTAGGTGGTAAATGAATTGATTGGTCTGCAAGAAGAAGAATAAGTAGCAGTTTTGTGGTATTTGATGTTGATATGTTGTTTTTGTATATACGAATCTGTGGTGCAATGGTGGCACAACTGACTATATGTCAGAAAATCTGTGTTCGACTCACACCAGGTTCACTCATTTGTGTATAATTTTTATTTTTTGGAGACAACTTGTGATAGTTGCCTCCATATTTGGAGACAACTTGGGCTAGTTGCTTTCACTTTTGGAGACAACTTTATGCTAGTTGCCTTCACTTTTGAAGACAACTTGAGCAAGTTTCCTCCACATTTGGAGACAACTTCAGCAAGTTGGATCCATTTTTGTTTTGCAACTTATTCCTGTACATCATATTTATTGGAGACAACTTCAACAAGTTGCCTCCACATTTGGAGACAACTTCAGCAAGTTTCCTCCAGATGGTGGTGGTGGAATTGGTAGTTGCTGGTGGTGATTGATGGCGGTGGATGAAAGTGGTGGTGGTGGTCGTAGGTGGTGGTCGTCGTTGGTGGTGGTGGTCGTCGGTGGCGGTTGGTGGTGGTTGGTGGTGGTGGTCGTCGGTGGTGGTGGGCGACGGTGGACAGTGGTGGTAGTGGTGAACAGTGATGGTGGGCAGTAGAGGTAGTGTTTTCGTGTTTTTTGTTTTGAATAGTGGTTAGTAGTTTTGTATATACACTATACAAAACAGGGTATTTTAATAATGTATTAAGCTTAGGGAAATTTATAAAGCTCATATGGGTATTTTTACAAGGACCTCCATAATAGGGGTATGTAGATAATGTTCCCTTTCTTTTACGTATGATTTTGTCTTATAAAATCCGCGCCGGGTGTCTCATTATTTCATCTTTCACATCACTGATGATTGCAGGTGGGATCAAAGGAATTTTCTTACAAATTAAATGAGATGCCGGTGGAAACTAAATCGCACTAATTTTTGCGGAAGAATAATATTTGTTCCTATTATTCCCAAAATCTTGCATATACTCATGCTCAACAATTTACTTTATACGAGAGAGAGTTAAAAGATATGTTATCTATGGATGATTTGATATGATTAAATTTATTTCACCACCTACTAGTTTGTAATAATAATAAGAGATAGATTAAGAAAATATCCCTCTAACAATAACAGAGAGAATGTCCGTAATAGTGCCCGTTTTTGGCGAGTTATTCTTTTTGTCGTTGACCTTAGTCAAAATTAGGTTTCAGAGTGGTTTTTGGTGTTCTAGTTTCAATCTGAGTGTTTAATTGGATTCAATGTTCTCCCTTTGTGGTTGTTGAAGAGTAGATTTCATCATCTTGAGCAGGTAAGTGATCTAAAATTTGAGTTTTCTAATTTTATATCACCTTATTGGGTTGTTAGGGTTGTTGGTTGGGTGTTTTACAGGTTTGCAGTGATTTCTCTTTGAACTGTCAGTTGGGGTTCTCTTTAGTTTGTTCCTAATTGTTGGTTGATCATTCTTCTTTGGTTTCTGGTTTCCTTGTTCTCTTCTTTTCTTTGCCTAGTTCTTTTCAAACTATATTCCTTTCTTCTCTGCCTCCTCTTTCTCTCTGTTTTTGGTTTTCCTTCTTTGATTTGTTTAGATCGTCTCCATGCCTCCCCTTACCTATTTAGATTTGAAATATTCGACCATACTTCACTTGATCTTGATAATCTCTCAATGGGTATCTCTTAAATTAGTGGGTAACCTAATCTTCAGAAGTACAAAATTCTTTAGGTATAAATTTAGATTCATAGAAAAGAAAGATACTAAGGGAAATCTTCTGCTTATGGCTACTCCCTCAAACTCTTTAAACAATTCTATAGAAATCTCTACTGATATTGTAAACAACCTAGCTGCTAACATGAAGAACAACCTTAACCTTGAAAGTGCAATAGAACCGGTTGTTTATTTAGACAAACATATGGTGTTGGAGAAAGAATGTAGACTTTACTTTATGTATGCAGTGAAGGATTTGTTGTCCTGTAACAATATCAACTAGCAGAGTCAGAAATCTAGTTAGAGATATGTGGCTGATGTTTAAAGAAGTCATTATCAAGAATTTTGGAGCAAGACTAAATGTTCACTTATACAGATTTGGTCCGGAGATTGATATAATGAGGATTAAGGATGATGGTCCATGGTGTTTAGATGGATACTTGGTGGTGCTTATTGAAATACCAAATCAAGGATTTGTGTTTGGTGCTGCTATAAACATGGATTATGAGTTATTCATAGTGTTTTTATGTAGAATCCCAAATCATTTTCTTACTCCTGCTGCATACAGATCCATGGCAGCTGCTATTGGTGAATTGTGTGGGTTTGCAGAACCAATGGGTCTCTCTCCAGATCATAAAACTGTTAAGATGTTAATCAAAATCAATGTAACGGGTGCTCTACCAAGGAGGGTGCTAGTAAGAGCTCAAGAGGAGGAAGCATGGATATCGGTTAACTATAATGTCATGCCATGGAGGATATGTGCGATTTGTAAGGTTTTGGATCATCGTGTGGAACCCTGTGTAGAAGGAGAAGATGTGATGATAATTGAAGATTCAGCTAATGTTGAAGTGAATGATGATCTTGTGGAAGAAGAATCTCCTATTGCAGGTCGCAGTGGTCATGTTGATATGAGCAAGGATGGTGTCAGCAAAGCACAAATCAATGCATCGGAAGTAGAAATGGCTCGTGACTCCATTGTTGTTTGTATTACTAAGGAGGGAGGGTCAGGGGAATGCTCTAAGGAGTGTAATCCTAATCTATCAGGTTTGGAGGGGAGGAATAATTCTAAGTTAGATCTGGTAGCTGCTCAAATAGTGGCTGATGCTGAAAGAACTAATGAGGACAAGAGAATGGTGGAGGAACGAAATCGTATTAAAGGCAACAGAAAAGTTGTTTTGGAAAAATCGAAAGATAAAGTAAAGTTAAGAGAGGAAGTTGCTCAAATGGGGATATGTTCTGGTGGGCAATTTGATAGGCACATTTTTGTGTCTTATATAATCTCAATTGTATATATTATTAGTGTTCGATTTTATATTTATTATGACTTTTTATGTCCCTGTAGGTATTTTTGGAGAAATAAGCTTTTGCGGCGAAATTGGCTAAAAAAGTGGTTTTTGCGCTCGTGGGAGAAAATTACTATACGGACTCTCACTTTGGATAAGCGGTAACCTAATTACTAAGGGGTGACCCATTTCCAGGCATCTGCTAAAGGGAGACCGGGACTGGCTAAGGGGCATCCTTCTTCACATTTCAAATTAACGTTTTGGCGGGAAAAGAAATGTTTCACGAACAGTTTTTAGGATTCGATTGTTGGACGATTTCTAAAGAGACTCAATCGCCAAACTCGACTGGGATGGACTCTAATAGACTAAACAGGCCTGTTACAAGTGATTTAACCCAACCAATTGGGATGTATAAGTCGGAGGAAGCGATCAAAGTCCAAACAAGACACGAACTCTCTGTTTAACTTTCAAAGCTATTTTTAAGAGATTCTAGGAGAGTTTTACGCTGAAGTAAACTATACTTGGTCCTGTTCAAGTCTTGATAAGAGTTTGGTGGCAATTTTATATCTAAAAAACGCGTACAAGGAGTGACAGGAGAGATTTTCTCAACTGCACGCAGAGAAGAAGAAAAAAAGAATAGTCGCCGATAGAAGAGATTTTCTCGGGATTTTTGGAGCTGATTGGGTATATAAAAAGGCTGGTGCGAAGTGAGAGAAGATTATCAAGAGTTTGGGGTCGAGAGAATCGGAGCAGAGGCTGGGAGAGACGAAGAACAGGAGCAGAAGAAAAGTTCTCTGCTGCTGCTCGAGGAGGAAGAAGTAGATGAAGAACAGACGCTTCTGAAGCGTCGTCTTCAACAGTGCCAGCTACAGAAGATAAGTGTCGCTCCTTTGCTGCAGTTCTGTTCTATCGTTTCTTTTTGGACGTGTTTTGTGAGTCTCAGAACCACTATTTTATAACTTTTGACTCTTTTAATCACACTTTGAACTTTGAATTAATATTTTGAGTGTGTGATTGATATGAATAGCTAAACCCCAATACTGGGATGATGGAGGAAGCCATATTTTACACATATAAAAATTATATTTAATTCTTTTATGACTTCTTGCATTTTTATTAAATGTTTTATGATTTTGCTTAATTGATTGTCATTTCTTTTGATGGTTTATGCTTGGTCTTAGTACTTTTGATATGCCATGCTTCCGATTTA
The DNA here is from genome assembly GCF_003573695.1 of Papaver somniferum. Lineage (NCBI taxonomy): Eukaryota > Viridiplantae > Streptophyta > Magnoliopsida > Ranunculales > Papaveraceae > Papaver > Papaver somniferum. The sequence continues at coordinate 14,100,253 of NC_039366.1, forward strand.
CAGTTAATCTTCTAAAAATCTACCTTGGCAAGAATTAGAGTCCCTATTTTTATGTGAGCTATAATTGTTTTGGAAATAAATATTTTAATTATATGAATGATTATGGTGGAATCCTGAGTCCTAGTGTCTCTTGATCCTGTGACAATTTTTGTACATATATTTTTAAATCTTTCAAGTCCGAGTAACGAATCCCTATTTACCGCAATCGAAATATTACAACACAATTGGTTTTGAAAGATAACATTCAGGTGGTGGATATTGAGGAAGCAGTTAGAAGAATGGATGAGGCAACAGAACATCAGAATAAGGCTAGTAATCTTCTTGGATTCACAATCGATCTGAAGGAACCAGAAAGAAAGAAATGGAAGAACAAGAGGAAAGTACTTACTACTGTAGAAGAGAATATGAAAAAGTCTAAAGGGTATCAAGGTGCTGGTGCAATAGTTATTCAAGATGGAGGTTTAACTACAGATGGTGAGATGTTAATGGAATCTGCTAACCTTAATTATTTTCATGTGTTAGTGCCTGAAAAAAGATCTTCTTCTAATATTTCTTCTAATCTTCTTAAATCTCTATTCCCAGTTCCCTCTGTGCACTCTTATGGAGAGGATCACATCATTCTTGCTAATCTTCAGATGATTAGAAACTCTATTGTTTTTTATGATGACCCCTTTGACATGTTCAATGATTACATCATTGACATCCCTGCAAGCACTCCTCCAGCTGTTCCTGTTAATCTAAGAACTGAGATGGTGGATTCTGCTCCAAGCAACAACCAGGTACACAATATGTCATACCTCTCTCTATATACAATCCTTACATGTTAAGTGAGAAGCATGTCATGTTAGTAGACATACAAATGTTGAATCTACATAATTATGTGTGGTATAAAGAATGCATACAATTTGGAAGTTTGAAAGTTATGTTATGGAATTGTCAAGGGTGTGGGAAAAATTATACTAGCGATCACTTTAGAGCTTTAGTTAAGTCTGTTCAGCCTGATATTATATTCCTCAGTGAAACTAAACAATGTGGACTGAAAGTTGAGAGTTTGTTCAGATCTGTAAAATACGGAAATATGCATGTTATGGATCCTATTGGTAAATCGGGAGGGGTTGCCTTATCTTGGTTGGATACTGTTAAACTAGATATAAATCAAGTGTCACATTTCTACATCAATGTTCGCATTTCAGATCAGATAACTAGTAAAGATTGGCTTCTGAGTTGTCTTTATGGACATCCACCAAACAAGAAGATAACTTGAGAAATTTGAACACAAATGTCTTTAGCAACCAATCTCCCTTGGATGGTTATTGGAGACTTAAATTTGACGTTGCACAAGGAGGAATCTAGAGGAGCTTGTAGAACAAATAAACTAGAAATAGGAGAAATCAGTTGAGGCAGTTAACCAGGAGAGATTAGTAGATGTGGGTTTCTATGGTTATCACTTTACCTATTTGAATCACATAAATGATACTGAATTAATTGAGAAAAGGCTAGATAGGGGTTTGGCTAATAAAGACTCGCTAGATTTATTTCCAGATGCTAGAGTAGTTCATCTAAGTGCTATTTCTTTTGATCATAGTCCGATTATTCTGAGTACCAAGCAAGTGATGAATGACAAGGCTAAGCCATTTAAGTGTTTTGGCACTTGGTTAGAAATGAGTCATGTATTGATGTTATAAATAATTCCTGGCTAACTCATCATGATGGTTCTCCTGCTTTTAAAGTTGTTAAAAAATTATCTAGTGCTAAGAAAAACATTAGTTTATGGAATAAAACTCAGTTTGGTAATATACAGTTAAGACTTGAACAAACGAAAAATGAACTAGAATGTGCTAGTAATAATCATAGCTTGCTGAATAGATCTGAAAATTTGAAAAATTTAAGCCTTCAAATGGAAAATTTGTATTCTTTGAATGAGTCATTTTTGAAAATTAAAAGTGATGACAAAATGTTGAGTTTAGGTGACAAGAATTCTGTATACTTTCATGGTCTTGTAAGAACCAGAACTCTTAGGAATTCTATTTGTGCTCTGAAAGATGAAAATAACCTGTGGGTGGAAGGTGGATCTCAAATTAATGAATTGTTGTATAAGCACTTCTCTAATATGGATTCTACCTCAAATCCTGTGGTGGATGAGGAGTTAATCTCCAATATTCCGTGTATGATATCTGATGAGGAAAACAGCATCCTCATGGAAATCCCGGGACATGATGAAATTAGAAATGTTGTGTTTAATATGGCTAGTAACTCTTCTCCTGGCCCTGATGGTTTTCCATCCATCTTTTTCCAAAAAAATTGGGATCTTGTGTCTATGGACATTGTCCAAACATGATTTGCTCTCTGATCTTGAACCCATGTGATCGAAGTGGGTAGTTTAAATTGTAAGGAATCACTCCTAAGGATTGGATGTCATATATATATATATATATATATATGTATGTATAGAATTGTAGACTGAGAAAGCATCTTCTTACCTCACTCATATCTAAGTTGTTTAATTTTCCTTTTGTTTATAATTTTTTTTTCTTTGTTATGGTAAATGACTCACCCATTTGCTTTGAAATTTGAATAAGCATTCACAGTCCCACCTACTTTGACTTAAAATAAACTACCGACCGCCACAATGGCCATCTGGACTCTCTTTAATTTATTAGTCAGAGGCAATAGTTTGTCCCGTTTGTCCCCGTATTGGATCTTCCTCTGCACATTCTTTATTGGTCAAAGTGGAAAAAGTTTGTCCTTTATTGGACCTTTTTCTGCACTTATTTTTTAGTCAGAGAGGCAATAATTTGTCTCTTATTGGACCATTTTTATGCACAATTTTTAATAGTGATAGGTTTGTGCCCTTATGGCATGGAGGTGTTGTGGCTAATGTGATGAAAAGAAATTGGTTTTCACTTTTCAGGTACAAATGAGAGGATTTGAAGGGAATGTTGTCAATGTGTGTACATTACCCAAGAATGGGACAATCTTTAAATTTGCTTTTTTCTCTTCCTTATCTCTTTTGTTTTTGAAAGGTAACACAACCCATAAGCTGCCAACAGAAGACTAATTGGGAAACGTGAAAAAAAGAAACAAAAAAAAAAACTTTTTGACTAATTGTAATTAGTCAAAAACAACTTGCTTTTTTCTTTTCAGTTACACATGAGAGGTGAACATGAGAGGCGCCAGCTATATTTAGTTGGCATTAAATTCTACATGTTTGCCAACATAAGTATAAATGGACATCATTCAGATTCGTTTGTGCTTAATAATATCTAGGGTAAAGAAAATCACTGTTATTAGGTACATTTGTTTACAAGTTTTTATCTCAAATCATCCGAAAACAATGGCAGGATTCTCTCAACAGTCTGACGTAACCTCACTTAATTCAACGGCCCGAACAAGAAATCAATATACTACCATATATGGGAGGAATGGTGTTGCGTCGGATGGTGATGAGTTTGTGGACTCTAAAAAACCTATTGCTAAGCGTGTAGTAACTAATTTCGACACAACAAAAAACGGTACCCAATTCTGTAAGGAGTGGTTTGAGTTAGTAAAGGAGGATCGCCAGTTACGTGAAGAATGCAATAGGTTAAGGATCTCAGTCCCGGCATCATGTATGATTCCTTATCATGGCAGCGACGTATGGATCAAGGAAGAGAATTTTGGACAGATTTTGTTTCAATATCTTTCCCTGATGAATGGTGCAATGAAGAGCGATATCCGAAGGCACAAGAACGCAGAACTTGAAAAGAAAAGTTATGAAGAATGGTTTAAGATAATGTTTGATTAGTTTATTTTATATTTGAAGTCATTTTTATTAGGTACGATGGAACTGTTTTTACTTTTAGTTTGTCCTAGTTATGGCTATATAATTTTCGTTGTTTCAATAAGAAAAGTAAATGAAAATTAGCACGTTTAAAAGAGTGCATCAACTAGCTACCAATCACTAAAAAAACATGGTAGTAAATGATTTTTGATTCTTGTAATCAGTTCACATGAAATATGCCAGTAGAACTTACAATTAATAAACATAATAAAAATATGGAATTGCTTTTCAAAGGGTAATTCCCAAATTCAATTACAGAAGACCTACTTTCCGAAATTTAAGGTTTAATATCAAGTCTGAGAAAAAGTAATTTACCATGAGGATGAAAATATGACTAAAACCACTCTACAAACATAACAAGGTAAGCAATGTCAGCAACCAAAATCACTCAAATTCTAAGCCTTGGGACAACGTTTGTTGTTAGCATAGTGCCCTGTCTGGTGACACCTTGAACAAGCTCTTTTATTTCTAGGTTTTTCAATGGCAGACCTTTTCCTCTTGATGCTCTGACGACCAACTTCCGGTGTAATTTTTGGAGGAAACACCACCCGTTCTGCCACCTCCGCTGGGACATCCCAAGTTTCTGGGCTCAGCACACCATAGATTTTAGGTTCATAAATAGATCTCCAAACCGATGTTTTATAATATTCCCCACAAAGGCCTTCTTCTTTTATCTTATATGTCTCACACACTGCAAGTACGCGGGGACACGGAAGATGCCGATAATCAAACACTTTGCACGTGCAATACCTTCGGTCAAGATAGACGGTGTGCTTATCTTCATAGTCATCCTCATCCACTTCATATTCGTCCTCATCGACATGGAAAGACACAAACCTTTTTGCCACAGCCCACCGTGCTTTGATTATATCCCGTGCATGTTGACTCAAAGGATCTTGCCGATCACGAGCTAGTTGTCTACGTTCGCAGAACCATTCCATAAGGAACCTGGGAATGTAATCTATTAAATGGAAGATTGGAAGACCTTTAACATCAACTATTCTTGAATTGAAAGTTTCACAGGCGTTTGTAGTTATGAGAGTAAAACGACCTGTTCTAGCCTTCACCCTGGCCCACATTTCCGGTCCAAGATCCACTACAAATTTTAAAGCGGCGGGTCTCACTAAACCTAGGTCTCTCATAGCAATTTCATACTCATCATTGGTAAACGCTTTTGCAGCTCTTGTAAATGCCACCGAAGCCGCGGCGCTGTGGTAGGTCTGTTTGATATTTTCTGCAAGGTCAAACATTACGGGACTGACCTATAAGTACAACATAATATATGTATATATGTATATAATATATATATATATATGCATGTCTGAAATGTATCATACAACAGGGTGGACAACAAAACTTGTTTGGACTGTACATATATATGTGGCCACTATTGGACATATTTCTAAGAGATTAAGGGGCATGATGCAAAAACTCAAAAATATTTCATACATCGTTTTACCCCAAGGACACTCTTTCTTCCTTCCCGTTCTTGAACACTCAACAACTCCCAATCTAATTTGATGGTGATTGAAATCACTCTAAAAATATCATAGATTATCATCATTTATATAGCATATAGGTAATTAAAATCATGAACTATTTCTATTAGTTGTTAATACTCTCAATTTTTATCAATTTGTTATACTACTTTTGATAGACTTGTTGCTTGCTGCTAATGATGTCTCATGCTACTTAAGAAAACCAATTCTGAAATCCCAATGATGTCGTCATTTTGGTTCCACCAATCATGTAGTTAAACATATACTTTTTGTGTGAATCCTTTTAAAATTTAATGTCCATGGTAACTATCTTCAAGTGTCCTATCATGGTTTACTTGATGAACAATTAAAACTAGTTGAACTTCAAGTACGCAAAAATATTTTACTTGATGCAAATATAACACTTCTCTCTCAGATGGAAGAGTTGCATTTGCAGGTAATATACAAGGGATTTAGTTTAGTTTCCCATGTAGTATCTGATATGGGATTAGTGAACTGTATGGTAAGTCAGTGCTTTGAAAATATAGAATTTTGAAGTGGTAAATCATCCATATTTGATGTCAAATTACGCTATGGATATGCAATACAAATCCCCATCATATTAAACGATCAATGAGAACGAGACACTCTAATAGGGCAACAATTTTTCACAGGCTTCGGGGCAGCAAAAACTTAGGGCCGACCCTGGTCCTACTATCATGGACCTGAATGCCATACCAAGTACATTATATGCAATACGATGCTATTGTCATTGACTTCATAACTCTATCTAGATACGCACATATAAAGACCTACAGTCTGATAAGTTACACTAAACACAAATCAAGGTTAACGTTGTATCCATTCAGATAACTAACATCAAATCTATTTAAACACAAAACTCGTGTGTTTATAGTATATAAAGTCTTGTTAAATACCTGAAAGATGGTGGATGCAGTATACTTGATTAGCACAAGGAAATGCCAACCTTATGGCCCTATCGATCGATGGGTGCCTGTTTGTTCCCACAACAACATCTTCATTCATAGCATACTTATCGGGAAGTACTCCGACTAACTTTCTCATAAACCATTCATTATTCTATGAATCAACAACAACAAAAGTAATAGGATAGATCGACTCGTCGGGATCCATTCCAACGGCTGACAGTAGAACTCCTTGGCGGGGCCCTGTAAGATGTGTACCATCAACCGCAAATGCGGGTCTGAAACAGTTTTTGAATCCTTCAATACATACTCCAAAAGCAAAGAAATAATATAGAAAAGAATCATCTGAATCAGTTACAATCTCGGTAACAGTACCCTTGTTACGTCACCAAGCATGTGACTATAACCAACGAGGTGTTGGTACGATTCATCGGGGCTACCTTTGATCAGCTCAATACCACGCTTGCAAGCGCTGTATCCCTGCCGGTAATTGATAACCACTCCATAATCCCTTTTTATGTCCTTACCCAGTTGTTTGGGCGTAAAGGCCGCATCTAGTTCTTTGAATTTGTGCTTGAAAAGCTCTGCAATTCCAGTAAGGACCGCTTTGGTTCTTAATTCAGGGTCAGTCCTTTTGTTGCTTTCACAAGTATGCACATCGTTTGCAACTGTGAATTTCCACCACCCACAAGAATGTAAGGGAAATGCTCGCAGACGCCACTCGCATGTCTTGTCTTTGCATTTGGCAATAAACCTCTGGCCGTCGGATTTAAAAGCTTTGTACTCAAAATTTCTTTCTACTTTGGCTATTGCAAGTATAAGTTTCAGCTCCCCCTTTCTTTTGAAAGTTTTACGCACACGTAGATCGTTGTACTTCATATCCTTCGGGGGTTTAGGAATATCCAGAACCGGCGCTGGAGTTGTTGGCGCATCATGAAGACATCGGAGTTTCTTGGCTGATGGAGTCATTACTGGTTCAAGACATCTCCTAGCCTTTGGACCACTAGTACTCGCTGAAAAAATAAAACATTCAACATTGGTGTGACTATTTGGTCAGGAAAAACATAATACAAAAGTACAATAATAAGAGGGACAAATAAACGTACCTTTAACACCACCATCTCCCTTGATGGTTTCATTCTTGGACTGATAATCCTCACTGGAACACGACGTGAGATTGTTAAGAGGTGTCAAGGGAGTGTAGGGAAGCATCTTGGATCCGCTGTAATCTCCAGTAGTTGTTTTGGGAGTTACGGGAGGAATATCTACTTTTACTTCTTCTCCATATTTGATTGTGTAAAACCTTGGGACTCCACATGTCTGGCCAACATAAAAAATCAACATTTCTTCACTAACAATCTTAATCCTTTGCTTAAATGGGGTTCTCGGGACATCTATGAGGCCATACACATCAAAACAAGGTTTGTGCACGAAACCTAAAACATTCATTGCTCTCTTCTTCACATCCTCAAAAGTGTACTTATCAGGTACCCCCGCAAGATGTGTCATACCTTTGTAGTCATCATTACCTTCTTTGTGCACCCATTCACCATTGTAGTGGATGAGAACATCTTTGCTTATCATTATGGCGACGACAATTTAGGGTTCTAAAAGCAACTGCATTTCACAAAACATACTATCAATTATATACAATATAAACTTCTTAAGAAAAAAGTGAATTACCAATCAATTCCTAAATAAACATTGAAATTACACAAGTTAACCCTTGATTACAAATACTGATGATCTACTAGATCGCATGCCTATTTCAACCAACTATTTTCCTGTAACCTAACCATAAAAAAATTTAGCTGCATTTAACACATCCTAAATAAACAGAGGCCAAAATTAAGATCATCCTGTATCATAAACCCCACATAAATTAAGTAACTAAACCACAAAATTAAAGATAACCCATACCTTATTTCACTGTAAACTATATAAATAAACATGGATTTAAATCCCCAATGTACATATTTAAAAACCCTAACTTTGAGTTTGTAATTGAAATTAAACAAAATTTAATATCAAATTTTAAAGAGGTAGAAGTTAAGCTCACCTATTAAACACCGTACCTCCTTCCTTCTCTATCTCAGTTGGATGCTTAATAAAATATAAAACCCTAGCTTTCATGGTGTAGCAGCTGCCATGATATGAACACGATAAAAATGACAAGAAATATATAAGATGGTGAAAGAAGAAGAACAAAAATAAAATAATAAGAAGAGGTGTCCCTGATAGAGCAGTAGAACCTCAAGAAGATGAAAGAGCAGGAAGAAGAACAGTGAGCAAATGAGGATAAAGAATTATTAAAAGGTGTCGCACAAATTAACCAATAGAAAGTTGTCGCCCAAATTAACCAATAGAAAAGCACCGCTTATATTGACCAATGACAGAAGGCTTTTATAATATTATACTTAAAAGAATTATTTATATAAAACACATCTGACAACGGAGGTGCTTAGGTGGTCGAGTTGAGAAAGGTCCTTAGCGTAGGGTCCCGATATAGAAGGAAAAGGTCCAGACCCTGGTAAAAAGGTTCCCACTTCCTCCATCCTACTTGTCACCTACATGGCGCCTACGTGGTCAAGTTGGAAAGGTCCTTAGTCTGAAGCGACATGGTCCAGGCCTACATGCCGAGGGTCCGGACCCATGAAATCTTATTTAATTCCATTAACAAGATTATTTTATTATTAACCCCAAGGTCCGGTAAAGGGTTCAGTAACGGGTCCTGGACCATAATAATAAAATATTAACAAAATTTATCTTATTTAAATATTTTTATTTCTATTAGAAGACTAGAGTGGAGTCCAAAAAGGTGTAGTTCAGAGTCAGACCCTCTTTAAAGGACCCATAATACTTAAATACTATTAAAAAAAATTATTTCTAAATTTTCAATTCAAAAAATAAGATTTTTTTTATTTATGTTAGGGTCCGGTAACGGGTACTGACCCTTTTTCAGGACCCCTGCACTGAAACGACACAAAAGAACACTTACTTTAAGTTTTGAAAGTTGGAAATAATATTAAACAACTAAAGGTCCTCTAATATCAGGGACATAAATGTCATATAGTGGCATTTTTGGTAGGTTTGGGATTAGGGTGGCAATTTTGGAAACTCAATTCCAAGAATGGCATTTTTGTTAATAAAAATACACCTTTGATCATAATCCACACTAAGTTGATTGTACAGTGACTTAACACCTGGAATTAAATTAGATTTCATTCTCTTTCAGGTGTAGTTCAGAGTCCAGATCCTCTTTAGGAAGGTTGAGATGTGGATGAATAGTTTTGAGGCAGAGGTGTATACGTTAGGAGGATCGAATGAATGGAAGGGGATTGGCAGCATAGAATATAAATTTGAGGATCATCACGGGGTGATGTTCAATGGATTGCGTCATTGGGTAGCGGATCGGTGGGAGGATAAATCGCGTCAAGGTGAAGTTATAGTGGCGTTTGATTTTGTCAGTGAGAACTTTGTGGAAGTGGCATTGCCGAAAGATCCTTTGGCAACTTCGGAAGACATGACGGTTAAAACTGTGGGGGAGTTGGGAGGATGTCTTAGTGTAGTTTCCAATATTAGAAAAAAGCAGATTGATGTATGGGTAATGCAGGAGTACGGAGTGAAGGAATCCTGGTCTAAAAGTTTTACCATTTCTGCAGAGGTGATTTACATGGAGTTATGACGGTATAGAATTTGCGAGGCCGGTGCGGAGTTTCAAGAACAATAATTTTTTATTGCAGGTTGATACTAGTTTAGTTCTGTATGAGTATGACCCAGAAAACAAAAGAATTGCACAGGTGAAGGTCCGTGGTGATGAGGATGGACTAATGCAGAGGTTTATGTTCCGAGCCTTTTTTCACTTAAATCTCTCGGTAGCAGTGAACTAGAGAGGCCGAATAAGAGGCAACGACTTAACTCTGGTGCTAGATTCGTATGGCAGAGACCTAATAAGAGGCCAACTCGTAGAGGTTATAAGGTGGAAAACTATAGAACAAAGCTGTAAGAGGTAAAATGTTTTATACATTACAATAGTTTGTTAATTAATTAATCTGTTATGGTTGATGTCTTTCGACAACTTTCTCTTCTTGTTATTGATGCACTTCTATGCTCTTGCAGATTTGTCAAGGTAGATTCGAGGACGTCCCAGCTTTGGCCGTGTAGCTGGTAGCTGCTTTGACGCTGGGCCAGCTAAGCCAGGTCTTCATTCCCTGTGTTTTAACGCCTATTGACTGAAAATGTGGCAGAGATATCATTTGCATATTGTGATGCTATTTATCTAGTTATTTAGACTCTAAAGAGATTGTTCACTTTTATTACAAGCTTTTCGATTATGTTGGTAGGGGTAAAAACTTAATACTATCCAATGTTCGTTACTATAGATTGATGGTAATATGCACCAAAAAGATTTTACTGAATCTTATTGATTTCCTACCATTAGCTGCTCTTGTTCTTAACTTACAGCCACTCGGTAATTTTCAAGAGTAGCCATGCTTTCTGCAAGTTTTTAAGATTGGAATTTAGCTAGAAAATTAGGTCCCTCAAGAGCTCTAGATTGTCCATCGAGAAATTACTTTGTCTTCTTAGCAGATTTCCTGCATTGTTTCCATTATCACTAGTTTGGTGTAGGATCAGAATATCGCATCAATAATATTTCAGCGAAATTATTAACAACACAACACGACAGTGTCGCAGAATAGTTTCAGAAATGACATAATAAACGACGTCAGCTAAATCATGAGAAAAGTGTGATGGTCCTGCGAATATTAGAGAGTTTGCAAGATTAACATTTGTAAGGTTGCGAGAATGTCGCAAGTCATATCCGAAAATAAAGGACAGATTAGCTGTCATCCACTATGTAAAACTCTATATAAAGAACCGACCAGCTGTAAGGAGGGGGGGGGGGGGGGGATCTTTTTTGATTGAGAAGTAAGTAAATAGGAGAGAGAAAATCTAGAGCAGTGGTTATTTTTGATTCCTTTATCTTTTCTTGTACGATTGTTCAAAAATTCATCAATAAAATTAAGATTGTTAATCTAAAATGAGTTGAATGTTAATGAATTCTTGTGAGGGGTATAGTGTAGGATTTCCTGCAACTACATAATGGTGCTAGAAACAGGGAGGCTGAAGATTGAAAATTGAAGATTGTTGTTGAGATTGTTGAAATCAAGAAAATGATTAAACAAATCAGTGAACCAGTTAAAAGAAAAATGGTTAGAATCAATGAAGATGACAAAAGATTGGAGTGTAATATAATAACAAAAACAATGGTTAATGGATTCCATGAAAACATCAAAGGAAGGATACATAAACGAGATTTTGAAGGAAGTAAGGTTATGGCGGTAGAAAAGACATCACCCTTGAAAGATTGGGAAAAGCAAAAAATCACATTCATGGCGGCAGAAATACCAAAAGAAAATTTTAACCACACATCTCCTTAGGTTATTAGAGTGCCTATTACGCGAAAAGAAAAGGGGATAACAACAAAATCCACGGAAGAATGGAAATTAAACATAATTTTAGTCGATAAAGGAAGATCAGTGGATATAATATTTTATCATGCGTTAAGGGGAATGAGATTTAAAGATGAAGAAATGTCCAGTTCAACATATCTTGTTCATGGCTTTGGAAAATCCACAACAAAACCTAAAGGAGAAATAGTGGTACGAATTCCACTAGGAGAGATCGAAACACACGTGACACTATGCGTGGTGGATATGGAATCACCATATAATATGTTTCTAGGAAGACCATGGATACATGCGATAAAAGCTGTAGTATCAACGTTGCATCAATGTATTAAATTCCCCACACCAAATGGAATAGGTGAAATCAGAGGAGATGTTGACAATGCGAAATTATGTCATCAAATTGAATTAAAGCATTATGAAGGACGAGTAAAAAAGAAACAATTTCGCCAAAAGGTGGCAAAGGAGGCAAAAAAAGAAGAAGAATTTAGAGTTTACACGATAAGGGAAAAAGAAGGAAGGGGAATACCCAGCGAAATTTCGGAAGAATGAGAAGGAGAAGGACCCGTGAAAACAATAAAAGAACCAACACCAATGGGAGAAACCAAGTCCAGTTACACTGCCGCAGAACCAACAAAAGAAGTAAACGTTGGGACTATAGAAGAACCTCTAATATTGAGAATTGGAACCAAGATGGATGTAGAAGAAGAAGAAGAAGAAAGAATTGTTAAACTTTTGCGAGAATATAAAGACATTTTCGCAGGGAGCATGGATGAGATACCAGGAATAGATCCATCAATTGCATGTCACAAGCTGGAGATTAACAAGAATGTGAGACCATTTAAACAAAGAATAAGAAAAATCGCAACAGCCTACCATTCCCAAATAGAAGAAGAACTGCAGAAAATGCTTGATGCAGGAATTATAAGAGAAGCTAAATACGCAGAGTGGATAGTGAACATGGTCATTGTTCCAAAGAAAAACAAAGGAATAAAGATTTGCATAGATTTCACTGATTTAAACATAGCCTTCCCTAAAGATAGCTTTCCCTTACCAGATATTCCTCAAATTGTGGAATCAGCAGCAGGAAATGATAGGGTATCGTCTTTAGATGGATACAAAGGATATAACCAGATCCCTCTCGCTGAAGAAGATCAAGAGCATACTACTTTTTTTTCGCCCCTAGAGGTTTATATTGTGACACGAATATGCCATTTGGTTTGCGAAATACGGGAGCAACATACCAAAGAATGGTAGAGAAGGTGTTCGCGAAATGGATACATAAAACTTTAGAAGTATACGTGGACGACATGTTAGTAAAGAGTAAAGAAGCCAAATACCATGTACAGGACCTGCGGGAGATTTTTGAACAAATGCGGTAGTATAACATTAAACTGAATCCTGAGAAGTGTACCATTGGAGTTGCATCGGGAAAATTTTTAGGCTACATTGTATCAAAGGAAGGAATACAGGTTGATCCATAAAAAGTGTAAGCAATTCGTGACATGCCAACACCAGCAACAATAAAAGATGTACATAAGTTGAATGGACTTTTAGCTTCACTAGGGAGATTCATTTCGCGATCATCAGACAAATGCAAGTATTTTTTCGATATACTCAAGAAGGGTGCGAAATTCAAATGGACTGATGAATGCGAAAAAGCTTCTCAAGGGATCAAAGAACATCTTATGAATACATCTATTTTACAAAAAGCAGAATCAAGAGAAGAGTTATCAATCTATCTTGCAACGACGTCGCATGCATTAAGTGCCGTGTTATTGCGAATAGACGCAGGAGTGGAGAAACCCATCTATTACATTAGCAAAACTTTTAATACTGCCGAGAAGAATTACTCAAAGATTGAGAAGCTAATCTTAGCATTAGTTTATGCATCATTTAAGCTCCGCATATATTTTCAAGCGCACAAAATAAAGGTATTAACAAAAGTACCAATTGAACAAGTGATGAAGAATTCAAAAAGATCAGGAACAGTGGAGAGATGAAATGCACAAGTAGGCCACTTTGATATTAAATATGAAATTTTGTCTTCACCAAAATCACAAGTTGTTGCAGATTTCTTGGCAGAATTTCCTTTATAAGAAGATGAAGCGGTAGAAGAAATGATGGATATATAAGAAGAACACAGAGATCCAAAATACTTATTAACATAACCAAATAGATGGGAGATATTGGTAGATGGATCATCAAATAGAGAAGGCAATGGAGTTGGAATTGTTTAAATTTCGCCAGAAGGAGCGAAGATGGATTTTTCATTCAGATTGGAATTCGCATCCACTAATATTGAAACCGAATATGAAGCTGTGATACATGCCTTAAAGTTCGTAATAGAAATGAAACTAGAAAATTCTAGGATCATTAGTGTTTCGCAGCTAGTTATTTGCCAAATAAAGGGAGAGTACACTACAAATGAACCATCCTTGAAGAAATACAAGAAGCTCGTTGAAGAATTGTCAGCGAAAATCCCAAAAATAAAATGGAGGCACATTTCAAGGAGGGATAACAGACTCGCAGACGCTTTTTCTTTCATCTCAAGCATGATGACAGATCCAACTGCGAGATGCATAAAAATACAAACACTTCTGTCACCATCAATCAATAAAGAAGAAGAAGACGTGGACGTGATGATAATAGACAATGAAGAAGAAGAACAAATGAACAATATCGCAGACTGGAGAATGGAACTTCATGCATATTTGGCGAAAGGGGAAACACCAAGAAATAGATTGGAAGCACACAAGTTAAAAATTCGCGCAACAAATTATGAATTAAGAGATGGGCTGCTATACCGAAAATCCTTTAATGGATCATCACTCAGATGTGTGACACGAGAAGAAGGAGATAAGGTGCTAAAAATGTTACATAGTGGGGACGCTGGCAATCATAGTGGGGGGGGGGGGGATCTTTTTTGATTGACAAGCAAGTAAATAGGAGAGAGAAAATCTAGAGCAGTGGTTATTCTTGATTCCTTTATCTTTTCTTGTAAGATTGTTCAAAGGTTCATCAATAAAATTAAGATTGTTAATATAAAATGAGTTGAATGTTCATGACTTCTTGTGAGGGGTATAGTGTAGGATTTCTTGCAACTACATAATTGCGCTAGAAATAGGGAAATCTTGAATGTTAAAGATCTTTGGCACATAGAGCAAAAATGCAAGGCTATTACTGGCCATACATGCACGAAGATGCAAAATAAATATCAAGACGTTGCGAAGATTGTCAGCGGCATGGAAAAAAAATATATGCATCTGGAGCACCCTTGTCATCTTCAACCAGTGTGTGGCCTTTTGGAAAGTGGGGCTTAGATATTGTGGGGCCATTTTTACCAGGATCTGGACAAAGAAGATACTTAATAGTTGCAACAGATTATTTCACAAAATGGACAGAAACGAAGCAATACAGCATATTCGCGACAAAGATATCTTTACATTCATATTCGAAAATATCATTTGCAGATTCGGAATTCCTGCGCAATTGGTATCTGATAATGGGAAACAGTTTGAAGGACAGAACATAGAAATGTTACTTAATGCATTTAAGATAAAATGTGGAAAGTCTACTCCTTTGTATCCACAAGCTAATGGGCAGGTAGAAGCAACAAACAAAACAATTGCATATATATTAAAGAAGAAATTAGAAGGACATCATAGAGCATGGTGCGAACAAGTACATAATGCAGTATGGGCTTATAATACAACTAGAAGAGAAGCTACTGCAATGTCACCTTTTTGTTTAACATACGGAGTTGAAGCGGTGTTACCAACAGAAGTTGTTATTCCGACAACAAATAGAGAAGCTTGGGAGAAAAATCTTAGTGCGGGTTTGATCTTAAGAAAACTTGATGAATTAGAAGAAAAAAGAGAAAAAGATTTACAACATATGGAGAATTATCAGTGAAGATTAGCCCGAGAATATAGTAAACGTGTCAAAGTACGCGAATTCTATCCAGGAGATTTAGTTCTGCGAGAGACACCAATATATCAGCGAGAAAATGGTGGAAAGTTAGCGAAAAAATGGGATGGACCTTACATCATTAAGGAGATAGTTGTAACAGGAGCTTATAAATTAATGGATCTAGAAGGTAGAGATGTTGGTCATAGACTTGACAGACCATGGAACAGGTTGTACTTAAAAAGATATTATCCGTAAGAAGCTTTGAGAAGTTATTGAAAGAATAGTTGCGAAATTACTCATATCAAAACAAGATCATGATCTGCGAAACTTTCGCAGAGATAATCATAGAATAATGACATAAAAGAAAGGGGCGAACCTTTATGGCGTACACCCTAGTTCGCGAATAAAATTTCGCACGAGGAAAATATAAGACCTAAAGTACGTCATATAAGTGGGTACCTTTTGCATGGCTTAGGGAAAGGATACACAGCTACCGGAACCTGAGTCATGGAGATTTGGGGTCAATAAAGCCCATCCGAGAGAGGCACCTTGGATTCTCAGCTTAAGCATATGACTTAGGTTGGGCGACTAAGGTAATAAGGACTCTCCCAAGGAGTGCAGAATCTGATCAAGTCGCCGAGGTACACGGTTGAGTCAAGAATGCCAGGGGCGTCTGGAGCGTGCCTTCCCATTCTTGACAAGTCTTGGCTTATACTGCACTCGGCCCGAAGAAAACCCCACTTAGGGTGCAGTCTCGTAAGCAGAAACCCTATAGGTAAAAGGGATAAGAGGCTGCGAAAACAACTGGTTGTTGTTAAGACTGGATGGGATGAGCTAACCTTGTATGGTAGAAGTACGCCTCCTTGAAGGGGAAACCAGGGGGGAGATAAGGGCGGCACCCTCCATTAGGGAGCTGATAAGTGTCTTAAGACGCAAATGTCATAAGGCTTTTACTCGCAAGGGTATTAAGGCTTGTCATATTTGTGCAACAATCCTAAAGAGACAATAATACTAGAGAAAAAGATAAGACGAGATCAATGGGTTTTCGCATGAAAGTGCGAATACGTCCAGCAATTTCGTCGCAAGACGGCAATATAATGAGGCTTTATTTTCGCAAGAAAGTTTAAGCCTATCATATTGTCGCAACATTCCTAAAGAGGCAATAACACAAAAGAAAAAGTTAAGGAAAGATCAATGGGTTTTTGCATGAAAGTGCAAGGACGTCCTGCGATTTTGTCGCAATGACAAGAGGTGGCATAATAATACCTTTAATTAGGAAGGCAAAATAAGACCACATAACAAAAAAAATATTTATAAGTATTCATAACAGATCATTTCTCGCAAGAAAGATAATGAGAGGCAGGTATGGGAATCAGTAAACAAGAGGCATTATCTTTCTCGCAAGCAAAATACTAAAAGAGAAAATTAATTCCAAAGTTGGTTGAACAATATTATTCGCAAGAAATAAGAAAGATGAAACTATTCAAGAAGATAGAACTAGATAAGAATCTCTTCGCCAATGTTCTCATTATCGCCAGTCTTTTCTTCATTTCGATTCTGATCTTCGCCAACAATAATTTCTTTGAGAGGGACTTCTTTTTCGCCACCATCTTGATTATCGCCAGCAATTACTTCTTTAGAAGGGATTTCTTTTTCACTTCCATCTTGATTAGCACCAGCAGTTGCTTCTTTAGAAAGGATCTCTTCTTCATATTCCAAAAGATCAATCTCTCCACCACATTCATAATCATAATCACTGTCAGAAGGACGAGGAATTTGATCATCATCTACTTCCAAATGCTCAATTGATGTAGGAGGAAGAGATTTGGACAATCAAATATCATTCACAAGAACTTCAGCCCGGAGATGAACTTGACGAAGAACTGCTCTCTGATGATTCCAATCTTGAATATCCTTAAAGTAAGCAAGATAATCAAGTCTTCTTTCTGCTCGGTCGCGAGAACCAGTAAGGACAGAGACGAGTAGTGCATTTATTTTTGCGAATTTTGGCATATTTATCCTCCAAAACAGAAATAGAGGAATGAAGATTTTTCTCAGACTCTGCGAAAAGTAGAATACAAAATTTCAGTAAGATGAAGAACTCAAAAAGATATGACAAAGAAAAGATAGTGAAGGCATTCAAACTATTATGACTACCTTCCTTTTGCGAAATAAGATGTTGAATCAAGGTCAGATAACTATTCTCCCAACGATCCATCGCATCATCAAATTTATCTCTAACTAAACCTTTAAGTCGAGACTGAAGAGCTTTCTCTTTAGAAATCAGAAAGGCATTTTTCTTCGCAAGTGAAGAATAAGATTCTTCTAATTTTGAATATTGTTCTTTAAGTTGGTTCGCCTTTACAATTAAAGCTATTCTACCTTGAATGAGTGAATCCCTTTTAGCGATGGATGACTCTGTTACTCCTCTAAGTTCATTTCTCAAAGAGCAAAGAGATTGTTCTTGGTCATCACATACTTTCTGAAGGATGCTAAGTTGTTGCGAAGATATCGCCATCTTGTTTAAACAAGTTCGCTTCTCTTGAGATAAAGTTTTATTCTTATCTGATAAAGTTTCCATCCCTAGATTAGCTTTAGTGAAAGAATAAGAAAGGCGAGATATTTCATTACTCAATAAATTTTGCCTCTGAACTATTTGGGTATTTTCATTGGTAAGATTATTTGTATGATCAACAGAATATGAATAGAGGTTATCTAATTGGTTATATTGATCCATCAAAATTTCTTTATCAACACGGGCTTCTTCAACAATAGATTCAAATTGATATCTCTCCATTATTCGTTTCTGGTTTAAGGCTTAACATGCGAAAAAGGGATTTCAAGGACAATTACATATGGAAAAGATAAAATCATTAGAAAGGAAAATTGAAGACACAGATAAGGAAATCATACCTCTCAGTTCATCATTCTTCTTGCGAAGATTGTCGCGATCCAACGAAATATTCGGGAGTTTTTGATTTTCGAGACGAAGAGCATTACACTCTAAAATCATCATCTGGAGATATTTATTCAAGAATTCAACCTCTTTTTCCAAAGTTGTTTGCGAAGCAGCTCTTTCAGGGCCAAAATACTTACTCAGAATTTCACACACACCAGACTTGACAGGAACAATGGGAGACTTCTTAACATCATCCAGAACCTCAGACAAAACTTTGAAAGCAATATTTAAAGGAAGAGGCTCAGGTAGAGAACTGGTAATGATAGAAGATTGGGAAACATTATCAATAGGAGGAGAAGAAGTTTCATTCACATAAGGATTAATAAGGGGAGTTTCAATCATTGAAAGGTCAGTTGAAGGGATGAAATCTGAGGAAACCTTTTCGCAAATTGGAGATAATGGTTTAACTTGCGAAGATGTCGCAGGAGATTTTGAAGGGATAAGTAAGTGAAAGGGAACAGAGGTTTCAACGGTTTTGAGGTGGAGAGATTTATTCAGAGGTTTGTTGGAACAATATGGAGATGAAGAAGAAATTAAAAAGATTGAAAGAAGAAAAAGTTGCAATAGCGGAATTTGCAGAAGAACGATGAAGTTGCAAAGAAAATAAAAAGAGAGAAAAAGAGAGTAAGAAAGAGTATATATAGAGGAAATTTTTTCTCGAGAAGATGAACACGATTAATGCGGAAAGATGTGAGCGGTTAAAAAACAGCAGTTACAAAAGACATGTCAAGAAACAGATGGGAGAAAGGATACGTGTGATAAATGCAGAATATGAAATGATGGATAACTGCGGCATTTCTCACATCACTCTCTACTTCGCAGAAAATATATGAGAAGAGGCAAGATGTAGGATCAGAATCTCGCAGCAATAATATTTCAGCGAAATTATTAACAACACAACACGACAGTGTCGCAGAATAACTTCAGAAATGACATAATAAACGACGTCAGCTAAATCATGAGAAAAGTGTGATGGTCCTGCAAATATTAGAGAGTTTGCGAGATTAACATTTGTAAGGTTGGGAGAATGTCGCAAGTCATGTCCGAAAATAAAGGACAGATTAGATGTCATCCACTATGTAAAACTCTATATAAAGAACCGACCAGCTGTAAGGAGAGGGGAGGGGGATTTTTTTTTATTGAGAAGAAACTAAATAGGAGAGAGAAAATCTAGAGCAGTGGTTATTCTTGATTCCTTTATCTTTTCTTGTAAGATTGTTCAAAGATTCATCAATAAAATTAAGATTGTTAATCTAAAATGAGTTGAATGTTAATGAATTCTTGTGAGGGTGTGGTGTAGGATTTCCTGCAACTACATTTGGTTCTGCGCTTTCCAACTTGATGAGTGCTACTAACTCCCTTTCTATCACAGACACCTCTAAGTTTGGTGAAAATCCTTTTCGCTCCTAGTTTCAACTACAACTGTTTCCTCGTATTTGGCTGTCCTTGCATCCCTATGTGATAAGGCTGCGATTACCTTTTATCATACCAAAATAACATTTGAATGTGAATAGAAAAACTAGGCAGTAAAGCATTTATAGATAACCTGGATAACATCAGAATCTAATTGTAAATTAGCTTACTAATGCGATTCTGTGAATTTCACTACTGCAATGCACCTTTACTACTGTCTAAAACATTAAATATCTGCCATTTTCTAGATACATTTCCGTTATAAAAATTCCTAAGGCTGAGAGTTATCCATCTACTAATATTCTTTACCTTATACCTTTCTTCAACTTAATTCCTAGGCTGCTTACTACCTTATATCTTTGATTTTGGTACTCTTTTCTTCCGGGACATTGTGGGGATCCCTCTCTTGCGCTCCATCATCTGTTGAGTCCTCCTCTTTCATCCAACAAGTAACCTCAATATAACCTTTGCTAGGGTCATGGAGTTCTTTGAGAGGCATGAATGATGGCCAATCCCACAGTCCAGTAGCTTTTTCAGGAAAATTCAGTTTCGGTTTTTCATAATTCAATAAGAAATCGTAAGTGAAACAAATGAAATTAAACAACAAAAGATCTAATTGCCTATCAAAATAAATCAAAGCATATACCAATCCTCACCGTGTTGATGGGGTCCATTCAAGTTCTTACAAGTTTCCGAGTATGCCTAATACAGATAAGACCATTTATTTTGTTGGGAGAGATTACAACTATAACTTGTACTCTAAACCAAAATGAAACAAACCAAGAAAACGCAAAGTACTCAAATCTCAAATCCGTCGACCCCTACCAGGATATGAAAGCACATATTTATTTTCTTCTAATAGTATCTGATTCGAATGGATTGAAACGAGTGTTGGTATCAAGTATGATTGGATTGGCCATGGGAACAATTACTCCAGGTCGTTCTGCCATATCAACTACTTCGCTACCATTACTGCCAACTAACTATCTTCCAATCTAAGCATTGGATTATAGCGGCCAATACTGTTGGACCTTCAAGTAAAGACAATCCAATTCCAGGGCACCCTCTCCTACCAGTACCAAATGGCAACAAATAGAAGTGTTGACCCCTGACATCCCTATTCATTCGGCTAGTTCTATCTTGATCACATTTACCATTAACACCTTCATGGAGAGCCGAATTATGCGTCATCGACATCAAAAACCTCTCAGGACGAAATTCTAAAGGGTCTTTCCAGTACCTGGGGTTCCTATTGATTGCCCATATATTGACAAACAGCGAAGTCTTGGATGGGATGTCATAGCCTGCTACCTTGCAATCTTTGGTGGACTCTCTTAAAAGCATGGGTACAGGAGGGTGAAGACGAAGCACTTCTTTGAAGATAGCTTGAATGTAAGGAAGATTTGGTAGATCAGATTCATCCACCAACCTGACATTCTTTCCCACAACAGAATCTATTTCTCCTCTTGCTTTCTCAAGCATGCATGGATGATTAATGAGCTCCCCTAGCGCCCATTCGACTGAACTAGCTGTTGTATCTATTCCACCGTCATGGTATCCTAATATAACCTCAAAATCAAATAAGAAAAAATAAGTAATAATATGCCACTTAAAGAAACAATCTTCAAGCCACCTAGACATATGACAACAAACTTGGATTAATTGATTTATGTAAACAAACTTGGATCAATTGTCAGATATGCATGCATTATTCTAAATAGCTCTGGAGGAAAGAAGGCGAGAGACTTACCAAGAGGAAGGCCTTGATATTATCTCTACTGAGTTTGATCTCTGAGATCATATCTTCAGACACATCAAGTAATATATCCAATAAATCTTTCGCCATATTACCATCAGTACCGACATCAACAGTCTTTTCTCTCCTAGTTCTAGCTTCTTCACGTTCATGCATGATTCTCTCAAGTAAAATATCATATCTGCGTCTAACATCAGTAGATTTTTTAAGGTACCCTTGCAAATCCTTGTTTCTTAGAATCCAAAAAGCATCCGAGAGATTGAACTGACCAAAAAATATTTGTAACCTCCCTAACAAGGGATAGAATCTCCTCCCCCTCTTTGCTTGTAGTTGCAGGAAATCCTACACTGCACCCCTCACAAGATTTCATTAGCATTCAACTCATTTTAGATTAACAATCTTAATTTTATTGATGAATCTTTAAGCAATCTTACAAGAAAAGATAAAGGAATCAAGAATAACTACTGCTCTAGATTTTCTCTCTCCTTCTCAATCAGAAAAGATCTCTCTTATTTACAGATGATCGGCTCTTTATATATAGAGTTTTACATAGTGGATGACAGCTAATCTAACTTTTATTTTCTGATATGGCTTGCAACATTCTCGCAACCTTACTAATGTTAATCTCGCAAACTCTCTAATTTTCGCAGGACCATCACATTTTTCTCACGATTTAGCTGACGTCGTTTATTATTTCGTTTCTGAAGTTATTCTGCGACGTTGCTGTGTTGTGTTGTTAATAATTTCGCCGAGGCATTATTGCTGCGAGATTCTGATCCTACATCTTGCCTCTTTTCATATCTTCTCTGCGAAGTAGAGAATGATGTGAGAAATGCCGCAACTGTTCATCTCTTCATAATCTGCATTTATCACACGTATTCTTTCTTCCATCTATTTCTTGACATGTTTTCTGTAACCGCTGCTTTTCAACCGCTCACGTCTTTTCGCCTTAATGGTGTTTATTTCTTCGAGTAAAAAAAATCTTCTTTATATATTCTTCTTACTCTTCTTTCCATTTTCTTTTTACTTTCTCTTCTCTTTTTATTCTCTCATCTCTGCAACTCTATTGTTCTTCCGTAAGTTCTGCTAGTGTAATTCTTCCCTCTTCAATCTTCTTACTTTTTATCCATTCCCATACTCTATATTCAGATATGCCTCCAAGTGGCCACAAACATGAGAAAAACTTAAAAGATGTCCAAAAAGATCTTGCTGAGAAAGGTTTCACACTTTCTACCATTCCTGGTGAAAGTGCCAAGTCAATTCTTTCTATCAAACTTTTCTCTGATCAACATTGTGATGATCAATCAATCATAATTTCGCTAGGTCAAATTCTCGCAGGTCTCCCCATTCCTATTTATGACCCAGATATTCCTCTGTTCTATGAAATTATCGCTCACTCGGGATTTTCGCGAGCTATCTTCCAATTGAGTGGGGATTGCATCCATCTGATGTTATAATTCGCTAATCGTGGTGCTGGTAAAGGATCTCTTTACTCCAAAGAACTTAGGGATCCTAAATTCGCAGACTTGGAGATAATTGCTGAAAAATATACAGTAGCGAGTTTCTTTGAAAATTATGAATTGATCTCCATGAAGAAAGAGAATACTCGCTGGGGTATTCGCTTGAAAAGGAAAGATTATATTGATGAAGATAAAATACTCATGCAAGACATTGATTGGCATTCTGGTAAGAACAAAACTCTTCGCCAATCCAAAGATGATAAATGGTGTGTTTTTCCCTTGATGTTGAAAGGACCTTACATTGCTGGGTCAAATGTCCTTACTGAGAATCTCGCTTCCTATCAACCTTGGGTATTTTCTTGGCCCGAGAAGGAGAAAGAGGTATGTCTCTTCCAGTGTTACCCACTTTATATTTCTTTATTTGTCTTTATTCTTTTATTCGCTGACTCTTGCGACATTCTACAGATCCAGAAACTGAAAGATAGCTATCACAGGACTAGGAAGGCCAGTACCTTGTTAGCTCTTCGCACATACACAGATGAGGTAAAAAATATTCTCTTATGATTTTAAACAGTATATTGTTGCTTCTATTTCTTATTTCTATCTGTGTGTGAAGATTATTGTTTAAATAGAAGAACCTGCCAATGTTGCGAGGACTGGTGATAAAGGCAAAGGCGCTCTTCGCAGGGAAAAACCAACTGCTCCTCCTTCAAAGAACAAAAAAACTCGTTCTTCCTCTCCTTCAAATATTCCTTCTCAAGAAAACTCTGCGAGTAATGAGGATGATGAGGATAATGATGACGTTGTTGTAAATGAAGATTCTCCATCTGAATCTTCTATGGCTAACCTCTGTGGCCTCTTTTCTGATTCTTGGCAAGGAATGAGAGATAATCAATTCGCTAATACCTGCAAAGCTCTCACTACAATTTGCGATGTTCCTTTAATGGATGGTGATAATTCTCTTTGCGGAGTTTCTAGATCAGTTACTCCCAACTTCCTGCATTCTCTTAATAGTCTGGTATGCTTTCGTCTTTTTATTTCTTCATTACTGTAACTCAAAATCTCTTTCTATTTTAATACTTTTTACATTTTCTCGCAGGCTGGAAAAGCTTCTTTCGCTGTTGCCTCAGATCTGGAGAGGAGACGCGAAATTCTTGAAAAGAAGAATTTTCAATTTCGTGCAAAGAATGAGGAATTGGAAATTGAAGTCAAAGATCTTCGCGAGAAGAACAAACAACTAGAAATTGATTCTTCTTCATACAAGAATAAAATCTCTAGTCTTCAGCAAGCTAATAATCAACTCTATGGTATGTTATTTTTCTCCTTTCCCTTCATTCATTCATCCTGTTGTTTTATCTTGTTTAATTGATCCTTTTTGCAGACATATATGGTCTTTCTGATGAAGCTATCATTCTTCTCTCATTTCCCAATGCCTTGCATAATGATACCCTTCTTGAGCGCCTTATTAAATATTTAAATAGTTTCTCAAATGATAAAATTTCATCTCTTTCTCTGAATGAACTGAGATCCAAATGTCGCCTCTTAGAGATTGACCATAGATCTAGGTTATGCTTACCCAATCGATTTAAGCGTATCTTTCTTAATTCTAAAGAGAAAATCAATGAGCTAAGAACCAAAATTAGCGGTCTCATAGATGAAAGGATCGCATCTCTGATCAAGGTGCTAAGGCTTTGGCGAAATTCCAAGAGATCCTTGTTGAAGTTCAACTTGATCGAGATGAAGCTAACCGCAAGAATACCGAGCTCTGCGAAAGAGAAAACCAAATTCGTACTCGTCTCCTTATAAATAATGAGGATGAATTCGGTTGGTCTGTGAAAATCTTAGATGATGTCAGAAAAGATTTAGGTGTAAATGTTAGTCTCCAAGTTGAGCATACAGCCTTGATTAGAGATATGATTTATGACAGATATAGGATCAGAATCTCGCAATGACAATATTTCAGCGAAATTATCAATGACACAGCACAACAGCGTCGCAGAACAATTTCAGAAATGATAAAATAGATGACGTCAGCTAAGATCACGAGAAAGATATGATAGTCTTGCGAAAATTAGAAAGTTTGCGAAAAAGTAACATTTGTAAGGTTGCGAGAATGTCGCATCCATACCCGAAAATAAAGGACAGATTAGCTGTCATCCACTATGTATTTTCTTATAAATAGTAGTTCGAGTTGTAAAGAGAGGGGGAGATCTTTTTTGAGTAAGAAACAAGCAAATAGGAGAGAGAAAGTCTAGAACAGAGATCATTCTTGATTTCTTTATCTTTTCTTGTAATAATATTCAAAGATTGATTAATAAATTAAGAGAGTAAACCTAAAATGAGTTGATTAATAATGAAATCATATGAGGGGTGTAGTGTGGGATTTCCTGCAACTACATAATGGCGCTAGAAACAGGGAATTGAAGATCGAAAGTTGAAGATTGTTGTTGAGAATATTCAAATCAATAAAGTGATTAAATAAATCAGTGAATCAGTTAGAAGAAAGATGAATAGAATTAATGAAGATAACAAAATATTGGAGTGTAATATAATAACAAAAACGATGATTAATGAATTCCATGAAAACATCAAAGGAAGAATACATAAACGAAATTTTGAAGGAAGGAAAGTTATGGCGGTAGAAAAGACATCATCCTTGAAAGGTTGGGAAAGCAAAAAATTACATTCATGGCGGCAGAAATACCAAAAGAAAATTTGAATCACACATCTCTGTTGGTTATCACAGTGCCTATTACGCGAAAAGAGAAGGAGACAACGACAAAATCCACAGGAGAATGGATATTAAAAAGAACTTTAATCGATATAGGAAGTTCAGTGGATATAATATTTTATCACGCATTCCAGGGAATGGGGTTTAAAGATGAAGAAATGTTCAGTTCAACATATTTTTTTCACGGCTTTGGAAAATCCACAACAAAACCTAAAGGAGAGATAGTGGTACGAATTCCACTTGGAAAAATCGAAACACATGTAACGTTGTGCGTGGTGGATATGGAATCCCCATATAATATGTTATTAGGAATACCATGGATACATGCGATAAAAGCTGTGGTATCAGCGTTGCATCAATGTATTAAATTCCCCACACCAAATGGAATAGGTGAAATCATAGGAGATGTTGACAATGCGAAATTATGTCATCAGATTGAAGTAAAGCATTATGAAGGACAAGCAAAAAAGAAACAATTTCGCAGAAAGTTGGCAAAGGAAGCAAAGAAAGAACAAGAATTTAGAGTATATATGATAAGGGGAAAAGAAGGCAAAGGAATACTCAGCGAAATTTCGGAAGAAGGAGAAGGACCTATGAAAACAATAAAAGAACCAACACCAATGGGAGAACCTAAACCTAGTTACACTGCCGCAGAACCAACCAAAGAAATAAACGTTGGGACTATAGAGGAACCTCTAATATTGAGAATTGGAACCAAAATGGATATGGAAGAAGAAGAAAGAACTGTTAACTTGTTGCGAGAATATAAAGATGTTTTCGCAGGAACCATGGATGAGATACCGGGAATAGATCCATCAATTGCATGCCACAAGTTGGAGATTAACAAAAATGTGAGACCATTTAAACAGAGAATAAGAAAAATTGCAACAACTTACCATTCCCAAATAGAAGAAGAACTACAGAAAATGCTTGACGCGGGAATTATAAGAGAAGCTAAATACCCAGAATGGATAGTGAATATGGTCATTGTACCAAAGAAAAACAAAGGATTCAGGATTTGCATAGATTTCACTGATTTAAACAAAGCTTGCCCCAAAGATAGTTTTCCGTTACCAGATATTCCTCAAATGGTGAAATCTGCAGCGGGAAATGATAGAGTATCATCTTTAGATGGGTACAAAGGGTATAACCAAATCCATCTCACTGACGAAGATCAAGAACATACTGCTTTCTTTGCTCCTAGAGTTTTATATTGTTACACGAAAATGTCATTTGGTATGCGAAATGCGGGAGCGACATAACAAAGAATGGTAGAGAAGGTGTTCGCAAAATGGATACACAAAACATTAGAAGTATACGTGGATGACATGTTAGTAAAGAGTAAAGAATCTAAAGACCATGTACAAGACCTGAGGGAGATTTTTGAACAAATGCAGCAGTATAACATTAAATTGAATCCTGAGAAGTGTACTATTGGAGTTGCATCGGGAAATTTTTTAGGCTACATTGTATCAAAAGAAGGAATACAGGTTGATCCAAAAAAATTGCAAGCAGTTCGTGACATGCCAACACCAGCAACAATAAAAGATGTACAGAAGTTGAATGGGCTTCTAGCTTCGCTGGGGAGATTCATTTCGCGATCATCAGACAAATGCAAATATTTTTTCGATATACTCAAGAAGGGTGCGAAATTTAAATGGACTGATGAATGTGAAAAAGCTTTTCAAGGAATCAAAGAACATCTTATGAATACAACTATTTTACAAAACAGAATCAGGAGAAGAATTATTGATCTATCTTGCGACGACGTCGCATGCATTAAGTGTTGTTATTGCGAGTAGACGCAGGAGTGGAGAAACCCATTTATTACATTAGCAAAACTTTTAATACTGCTGCCGAGAAGAATTACTCAAAGATTGAAAAGTTAATCTTAGCATTAGTTTATGCATCATTTAAGCTCCGCATATACTTTCAAGCACACAAGATAAAGGTATTAACAAAGTACCAATTGAATCAGTGATGAAGAATTCTAAAAGATCAGGAAGAGTGGAGAGATGGAATGCACAAGTAGGCCACTTTGATATTAAATATGAAATTTTGTCTTCACCAAAATCACAAGTTGTTGCAGATTTCTTGGCAGAATTTCCTTTAGAAGAAGATGAAGCAGTAGAAGAAATGATGGATGTAGAAGAAGAACATGGAGATCCAAAAGATTTATTAACAGAACCAAATAGATGGGATATTGGTAGATGGATCATCAAATGGAGAAGGAAATGGAGTTGGAATTGTTTTAATTTCGCCAGAAGGAATAAAATGGCTTTTTCATTCAGATTGGAATTTGCATCCACTAATAATGAAACAGAATATGAAGCTGTGATACATGCCTTAAAATTCGCAATAGAAATGAAACTAGAAAATGCCAGGATCACTAGTGATTCGCAGCTAGTTATTCGCCAAATAAAGGGAGAGTATACTACAAATGAACCATCCTTGAAGAAATACAAGAAGCTGGTTGAAGAATTGTCAGCGAAAATCCCAAAAATAAAATGGAGGCACATTTCAAGAAAGGATAACTCGCAGACGCTTTTGCTTTCATCTCAAGCATGATGACAGATCCAACTGCGAGATGCATAAAAATACAAACACTTCTGTCACCATCAATCAATAAAGAAGAAGAAGACGTGGACGTGATGATAATAGACAATGAAAAGAAGAACAAATGAACAATATCGCAGACTGGAGAATGGAACTTCATGCATATTTGGCGAAAGGAGAAACACCAAGAAATAGATTGGAAACACACAAGTTAAAAAGCCGTGCAACGAATTATGAATTAAGAGATGGGTTGCTATACCGAAAATCCTTTAATGGACCATCACTCAGATGTTTGACACGAGAGGAAGGAGAAAAGGTGCTAAAAATGTTACATAGTGGGGATGCTGGCAATCATAGTGGAGGAAGATCTTTGGCACATAGAGCAAAAATGCAAGGTTATTACTGGCCATACATGCATGAAGATGCAAAACAAATATCAAGACGTTGCGAAGATTGTCAGCGGCATGGAAAGAAAATACATGCACCTGGAGCACCATTGTCATCTTCAACCAGTGTTGGCCTTTTGGAAAGTGGGGCTTAGATATTGTGGGGCCATTTTTACCAGGATTGGACAAAGAAGATACTTAATAGTCGCAACAGATTATTTCACAAAATGGACAGAAGTGAAGGCAGTACAACATATTCGCGACAAAGATATCTTTACATTCATATTCGAAAATCATTTGCAGATTCGGAATTCCTGCACAGTTGGTATCTGATAATGGGAAACAATTTGAAGGACGAATATAGAAATGCTACTTAATGCATTCAAGATAAAATGTGGAAAGTCTACTCCTTTGTATCCACAAGCTAATGGGAAGTAGAAGCAACAAAAAAACAATTGCAGATATATTAAAGAAGAAATTGGAAGGACATCACAGAGCATGGTGCGAACAAGTACATAATGCAGTATGGGCTTATAATACAACTAGAAGAGAAGCTACTGGAATGTCACCTTTTTGTTTAACATACGGAGTTGAAGCGGTGTTACCAACAGAAGTTGTTATTCCGACAACAAAAGAGAAGCTTGGGAGAAAAATCTTAGTGCGGGCTTGATTTTAAATAAACTTGATGAATTAGAAGAAAGAAGAGAAAAAGCTTTACAACATATGGAGAATTATCAGCGAAGATTAGCCGAGAATATAATAAACGTGTCAAAATACGCGAATTTCAACCAGGAGATTTAGTTCTGCGAGAAACACCAATATATCAGCGAGAAAATGGTGGAAAATTAGCGAAAAAATGGGATGGACCTTACATCATTAAGGAGATAGTTGGAACAGAGCTTATAGATTAATGGATCCAGAAGGAAGAGATGTTGGTCATAGATTACAGACCATGGAACAGGTTGTACTTAAAAAGATATTATCCGTAAGAAGCTTTGAGAAGTTATGGATTCTGAAAGAATAATTGCAGATTACTCATATCAAAACAAGATCATGATGTGCGAAATTTTCGCAGAGAAAGATACACAGAACAATGACATAAAGAAAGGGCGAACCTTTATGGCGTACACCCTAGTTCGCGAATAAAATTCGCAAGAGGCAATAAGACCTAAGTACGTCAATGTT
The DNA here is from genome assembly GCF_003573695.1 of Papaver somniferum. Lineage (NCBI taxonomy): Eukaryota > Viridiplantae > Streptophyta > Magnoliopsida > Ranunculales > Papaveraceae > Papaver > Papaver somniferum. Next base: position 14,130,324 of record NC_039366.1, read on the forward strand.
CTGGGGTACCTATTGCATGACTCAGGGAAAGTATACACCGCCACTGGAACCTGAGTCATGGAGACTTGGGGTCAATAAAGCCCATCCGGGAGAGGCACCTTGGATTCTCAGCTTAAGCATATGACTTGGGTTGGGAGACTAAGGTAATAAGGACTCTCCCAAGGAGTGCAGATCTAATCAAGGCGCCGAGGTACACGGTTGAGTCAAGAGTGCCAGGGACGTTTGAAGCGTACCTTGCCATTCTTGACAAGTCTTGGATTATACTGCACTCGCCCTGAAGAAAACCCCACTTAGGGTGCAGTCTCGTAACCATAAGCCCTATAGGTAAAAGGGATAAGAGGATGCGAAAAAACTGGTTGTTGTTAAGACTGGATGGGAGGAGATAACCTTGTATGGTGGAAGTACGCCTCCTTGAAGGGGAAACCAGGGGGGAGATAAGGGCGACACCCTCCATTAGGGAGTTGATAAGTATCTTAAGACGCAAATGTCATGAGGATTTTTATTCGCAAGGATATTAAGGCTTGTCATATTTGTGCAACAATCCTGAAGAGGAAATAACACAAAATAAAAGGATAAGACGAGATCAATGGGTTTTCTCATGAAAGTGCGAAGACGTCCTGCGATTTCGTCGCAAGACGGCAATGTCATGGGACTTTATTTTCGCAAGAATATTTAGGCCTGTCATATTGTCACAACATTCCTGAAGAGGCCATAATACAAAAGAAAAAGTTAAGGCAAGATCAATGGGGTTTTGCATGAAAGTGCTAGGACGTCCTGCGATTTTATCGCAATGACAAGAGGTGGCATAATAAGACCTTTAATTAGGAAGGAAAAATAAGACCATATGATAAAAAAAAATATTTATAAATATTCGTAACAGATTATTTTTTGCAAGAAAGATAATGAGAGGCAAGTATGGGAATCAATACACAAGAAGCATTATTTTTCTCATCAACAAAATATTAAAAGGAAAAGTTGTCTCCAAAGTTGGTTGGATAATGTAACTCGCAAAAGTGATAAAAATAAGACAGTTCAAGAAGACAAAGCTAGATAAGAATCTCAATCTTCAGTATTAATTTCAGTAGCAGCAGATAACAGAAGTTCTTCGCCAATATTCTCGCAAGCCTCTCCTTCATTTCGGTTTTGATCTTCGCCTTGACTAGCATCTTGATTATCGCCAGCAATTACTTCTTCAGGAGAAATTTCTTTCTCATTCTGATTAACACCAGCAGATGCTCTTTTAGAAGGAATCTCTTCTTCATCTTCCAAGAAATTATCCTCTGCACTGCTTTCATAATCGTAATCACTATCAGCAGGACGAGGAACTTCATCATCATCTACTTCTAAAGGATCAATTGATGTAGGAGGAAGAGATTTGGACAATAAAATGTCATTTACAAGGATTTCAGCCCGGAGATGAACTTGGCGAAGAAGTGATCTCTGATGATTCCTATCTTGAATATCCTTAAAATAAGCAAGATAATCAAGTCTTATTTCTGCTCGGTCGCGAGAACAAGTAAGGGTAGAGACGAGCAATGCATTTTCTTTGCAAATTTTGGCATATTTAGCCTCCAAAACAGAAATGGGAGAATGAAGATTCTTCTCAGACTCTGCGAAAGATAGAATACAAAATTTCATTAAGATAAAGAATTCAAAGAGATATGACAAACAAAAGATAATTAAGGCTGTCAAACTATTATGACTACCTTCCTTTTGCGAAATAAGGTGTTGAATCAAGGAAAGACAACTATTCTCCCAACGATCCATTGCGTCATCAAATTTATCTCCAACTAAACCTTTAAGTCGAAACTGAAGATTTTTCTCTTTAGAAATAAGAAAGGCATTTTTCTTCGCAAGAGAAGAATAAGATTCTTCTAATTTGGAATATTGTTCTTTAAGCTGATTCACTTTTACACTTAAAGCTATTCTACCTTGAATGAGTATATCTCTTTCAGCAATAGATGACTCTGTTACTTCTTTAAGTTCATTTCTCAAAGAGCGAAGAGATTGCTCTTGGTCATCACATACTTTTTGAAGAATACTAAGTTGTTGCGAAGATATCGCCATCTTGTTTAAATAAGTTCTCTTCTCTTGGGATAAGGTTTTATTCTCATCTGATAAAGTTTTCATCCCTAAATTAGCTTTAGTTAAAGAATAAGAAAGACGAGATACTTCATTACTTAATAAATCTTGTCTTTGAATTAATTGGGTATTTTCATTGGTAAGATTATTTATATGATCAAGAGAATATGAATAGAGTTTATCTAATTGTTATATTGATCCATCAAGACACTAGTGGAAAACAGATGTTCCGCGACCGTCAGGACAAGTCATATATACGAGTTATACGACCATTTCCAACCGTCTCTGTTGGGGTCTCTGATAAAGCGCCGCTGTTTTGTACGACCCTTAGCCGTGGGTCTCAAATAACGACGGATTTTAAGGGTTACGAGGTACAGACCCTTAGCCGTGAGTCTCATATTTAAATTATAATATAAAAAAAATATAAATTCAGACTTGCTGAAATGCCTGAATGGCTAAATCTGAAATAATCTGACTGGAACTCAAAGTTAAGTCAAATGAAACTCAAAAATAGTCAAGTCAAAGTCAAGTAAAATGGAACTCAAATGAAATACAAATTTAAACTCAAACTTGAGAATTCCACATTCATTCACTTTATCCATTTGGTTTAGAATTACACAAAAAAGATGAAATTTTGGCTCAATACAAAACATGTCCAAGCTAGGTAGCTAATAAGTTCTAACAACAAGATGCTAAACTAATAGACAATAAGCTAAAAACAACATGTTAAACAACAAAACGATAAGCTCCTCCGATGACGATGAACTTAGCCAATACTTCATAAATGATATCAAGTAGAGCATCCATGTGTTGTGTCCCTGGTTCACATACGACAAAGAACGTCGTTCCTGCAACATACACCAACCACCAATACCATAAATGTAATGTTCAAGGTATAAGGATCATGTAAACAACAGTTGGCTCATTAGTCAAAATTAATATCTGTAGCTGACAGGGAAATCGAAGGCAGATACAAAGAAATGGGTTGAATCCTTTGGAAACTCATGTGTTTTTATTTTTTGTAAGTAACGACATCACAGGGGAACAATAGATCATTCTAAGGCAACAGATAAAACTCAAAATCAAATCACAAAAGGAGGTTCAAGTTTTGTTGTCAACTCACATGTGTGGGCAGGGGCAGCTACATTCCAATCTACCAGAAAGTAACACCAGCTACATTCCAATCTACCAGCTACATACATGCCGTCAAGATGTTCTTTGTAAATTCCATCATAAAGATGACAAATCTCCATAATCAGGTACAGTTTACCCTGCAAAAAACCACAAGTAAAAGACGACAAATCTCCATAACTGAGTGCATGTTTTCTCATAAGTGCATATTGAAGACTAAAGACAATAGGCTCTGAATTGAAGACTGAGATTTAAGGTAGACTTACTCCACCATCAAAAGCAACAGGCTTGCCAAAACGACTCAATTCCGCCTCTAGTTCAGCAATACTTTTATTAATTATCGACTGGAGGCCTGGGATGCGAGACTTGATTACAGTTCCCAAGTGCTGCAAAATCGACCATTATGCATCAGTTTGAGTATGAAATAAACCAAAGCTCATAGATAACCAAGTATAATTTTAGGAACAGCCAGACAACACGAGTTTTCGCATTGCCAATCTTTATAAATTGCAACCTAGGTCACATATAACAAACCCCTGATATTAAAAATGTACGTTAAGATGAGGATGGTCTAAATCTAGACAACGAGATTTACAAGTTAAATAGAGTATACACAATCGAAAGAGACACTCTGACATTTTAAATAAATTTGGGAGACAACCCATTTAACATGAAGAATTCCTAGCTTATCATCAGTACCCAATGAAATTTATTTTGTATTTGAAATAAAAACCATCCATCCCAAGCCGTAACAGCCATCATATTCTATGGAGACATTCGCAGTATTCCCCATTTTAAAGACAAACAAGGAACCAATCCACAAGCTACGATACTCCTACCCTATACCACTTGAATATCATTGCAGTAGTTTGCCAAAATAGGACTAATCAATCTACCATATAGAAATTTAAAAGATAATCCTAGCTACCAGTTTGGACTAGCTAGCCATACCACGTTCAATCTGGCACGATATCATTCTCAAATTCTAGTCTTCTAGTCGTTGATTATACATGAATCCCATAAACTAATTAATTCCAATTTATATATAAAAAAATGCATTTATAAGATATCATGTGGCAGTATAAATATAGACCCAATAGTTGGCAGAATACATGTTACCATATCCAGGACCGACATAGCCTTGGTTAGGATACATGTTAGGATCTTGAGCAGCTGAAACATATCCATAGCCTCCATTGTTTTTGTCCACTGTAAACCACAAAAGCACACAGGTTACATCGCCAACAATTCCAAACGAAGGCTTAACATGATCAATTAAAAACCCAATTTTAGCATCAACCCCTGACTACTATAACCCAATTTGAGCAACAATACCAAGATGCATGTTCTTGTCAAAAGACGGTTCTAACAACACAAAAGTAATGACAAGAAAACCACACATCAAGGATGTATCAGTACTTTGTATAATATGTAATATGTTGTGCCTGCTTCCTACTTTTACGAACCAAAACTCAAGAATCGTGACCCATCCCTAAAACCAAAACCGAATGCACTTAGGCAAGAAAGAGCATTTGATTACAGATATTAAACCAACAGACAAACATTCTTTGTTGAAAGTATACTTGTGCTCTGTTATAAGCATACGTTAGACTCCCAAAACACTAGCTATGGCAACTCCTGCAGTACCCTGTAAAAATATATTACAAAGTCAGATCAAAGATGAATTAAGGATCAAAGATACCAAAGCTAACACGAGGACACCCCCAACAGCTGCAGAACCAAACTCTATACAGGTGGTCCCCCAACATACTACTAATCCACTCAGGTTCTTTCCACATTTTGGAGTTTATTAGATGGAATCCCATGATTCACACCATATATACATCAACAAGGTTTATAAAATCTATACCCTGCAAAGTCACTTGCAAACCATAAATATCTGACAAAGCTCAGTAATATCAACAGACCCCAACAGAACCAAAGTGACCAATCACAGTTTGGAACAAGGTGGCCAACAAAAAACCCACCATTAACACTATGAATACTAGAACAAGGTGGAACATGTGTTTCGTAATTATTTACCTTTGTCGTGAGAACAGTTTGGACCATGCATATGCATTATAAAGTTGATAGTTCGAAACCCGGAACATCTCCGTCAGCTTGCCATAATAAATGACCATCACTTATGGCTTGGGAGTTTTCTTTACCATACACATCAAACCATGAATGTCTTACACAAAACGAAAAGCTTCCTGCACAAGATCAGATAACAAAATTCAGATAGAGAACCGAGGTAGTTTTTTCCACGCAAATACTTGGACTATGGAACTAATTATTCTCCACATACCTGCCAAAGTTCAATCTCAATTAGTCAGGTATGTCTTTCTGGTCCTTGTATTTGTTAAGATTTGCAAGATGGTTTCTGATTATGTCGCAAAGCCTACAGAATTCAGTTGTTCTCTTGTGCTTCTTACAAAACTGGAAGACTCGGTGTGCAGTCATCATTACAATAGAGAGAAATATTACATTCAAACTCATCAAGACTGAAAAATCAAAAATGCCTAAGAGATAAAAAGCGGTTGAAAGGAGGTAAACCTAATTAAAATATCAGATGGCTTACCGCGTAGAATGCTTCTAGTTTAGTGTTGTTACGGAGAATTTCAAGAACCATTCTGTAGGCCTCTAACCACAGAGTAACAAGCTCGCGGTCAGATATATCCTTTCCCTTCTCTACACCAATATAGCTCAGCATCAAGTCTTCAGGCCTCTTATCCGCTTCCAAGTCATCAATGTCTAGAGCTTCTTCTAAAGCCTCTGCCTGGGTCTTTGCATTCTCAACTTTCTCTGTTGAAAGATGCAAAAATGGTTTGATCACCTCTTCCAGAGAACCAACATTAACTTGTTGGCGTACAATCTGGTACTGAATCAGTCCGTTCTTTGCAAACCGACCTCTCCTCATATCATACTTGTCTACAAGAAAATTACTTTGAAAGATTAACAAAGTAACACAAAAACCTAGTCAACTTGGATTAAAAATCATCATTCTAAGTCATATTGGAACTAAGAATAACATCATACTAATCAAATACTAATATACGTACAACCACTGAAGTATTCATTTTATAACTATCATGTTGTTAAAACAGAAATCCCGTTACATTTGACATCAACCAAAACAAAATTACTTCGCAGAAAACAGAACGTGCTTGTACATTAACATCACCAAACCAGTAATCCTTTCACATGAATTGAGACAAAATCAGTTAAAATTAAACATATTACTTCATTACCTAGACCCTAATACATGATCAGTAGACTAAATCTAAACAAACAAACCCCAACTTCAGTATCATAAAAACAACTAACACCACCCAAATACCAAAATCAGATAAAACTTTTACCTGATGAAGATGTTCCTATAAGTTATCTGTCTGACTGAAATCAAACAACAAATACCTGAAATCAAACAAATACAAATAATGGTTAAAACCCAATGAAGACAGCCAACCAAAAAGAAAATCAAGTTGAAAGAAAAGAAAATAAAATAATTAAAACTCAAATGTTGTACCTGATCAAATTTGTAAAATCAAACCCTAATAACCGCACCAAATTGAGAAATCAACCTGAAATCAACCAATAATCGAAAAAAGCTTAAAACCCAACGAAGAGAATCAACCAAATCAACAAAAAATAAATAAATTAAAACTCAAATTTTGTACCTGTGAAGTTTGCAAAATCAATCCCTAATAATCGCAGCAAATTGAGAAATCAACCTGAAATCAACCAATAATCAAAAAATGATTAAAACCCAGTGTAGAGAATCAACCAAATCAACAAATAAAGTTATAAGAAAAGAAATAACGATAACTTGAATTGAAACCTAATTGTACCTGATGTTGTTTGAAAAACCAAACCCTAACTTCACTAATGGCCAACGGTCTAACTACAAGATCGATGTTGTTTTTGTGCTGAAGATCGGTGTTGGTGTTGTTCATGGATGTGGTAGATAGATGATTTCTTTGAAGGTAGTCGGTGGTGGTTGGAGGGAGAGGGAAAGACAAGCTGAGGAGTGAGGAGTGAGTGTGAAGAGGAGAAAAATGAGGCGTAGATAGAAGGAGAAGATATCTTTATCCTCGATAATAACGAGGTCTCTTCTTTCCGATCCAGCCATCCATCTCATCTCAATCAATGGCTCAAATCTTAAACATCTACAGCCGTTCATCAGACATCTAAAACAGTAACTGCAATGTACACCTGCGGGTCTCTGAATTGGAGTTCCAAGAGGGATACAAGGGTAAATAAATTTTGTTATTCTGAGACAGCTTATTAAGCTCTCGGATATGGTCCATTTTCTTATTATATCAGATACGGTTATTTATGGTCGGCGGTCCAACTACCATTAATGAGTGTCTCGGATGTGGGTAGTTAAACACCCATTTTCCACTAGTGAGATTTCCTTATCAACACGGGCTTCTTCAACAGCAGATTCAAATTGATATCTCTCCATTATTCGTTTCTGGTTTAAAGCTTAACATGCGAAAGAGGGATTCCAAGGATAATTAAATATGGAAAGGATAAAACCATTAAAAAGGCAAATTAAAGACAAAGATAAGAAAATCATACCTCTCAAATCATCATTCTTCTTGCGAAGATTATCACGATACAGTAAAACATTCTGAAGTTTCTGATTTTCGAGACGAAGAGCATTACATTCTTTTTCCAAAGCTGTCTGCGAAGCAGCTCTGTCAGAACCCAAACGCTTGCTCAGAATTTCGCAAACATTAGACTTGATAGGATCAATAGAAGATTTCTTGACATCATCCAGAACTTCAGATAAAACTTTGAAAGAAATATTTATCCCTTCCACAGTTTCTTTCGAAAGAGGAAGAGATTTAGGTAGAGAACTAGTAGAGATAGAAGGTTGAGAAATATTATCAATGGGAAGAAAAGAGGTTTCATTCACAGCAGGATCAACAAGGGGAGATTCAATCATTGAGAATTCAGCTGAAGATAGGAAGTCTGAGGCAGCGTTTTCGCGAATTGGAGATAAAGGTTTATCTTGCGAAGATGTCGCAGAAGATTTAGAATAGATGAGTAAGTGGAAGGGAACAGAAGTTGGAACAGTTTTAAGGTGGAGAGATTTCTTGAGAGGTTTATTAACATCTTTATCGCCCTGTGAATTACAATCCAGATAAGAAACAGAGGAAACAATATTGTTATTAGAAAAGGATAATGTTTCTTACTACCTTCTCATTCCCAGACTTTATCTTATGTGCAACAACCATATGCTGCGATTTGGGAATGTTAGGGTTCTGAAATGTAAATCTAGTGTTGGAAGCGCTTTTGCTGAAATAACAAGAGTATGGGAATCACATAAACAACATCAAATAAGGAAATAAACAAGATCAATTTCAGAAGAAAAAAGAAAACTAACCTTGATGAATCCATGGAAGACAATAGCAGGGAGATTGTTTCGAAGAAAATTACGAACTATGAACATCTGCAGAAGAAATAGTATGAAGATGAAGAAGAACTTAAAAAGATTGAAGAATAAAGAAGAAAAGTTGCAATAATGGAATTTGCAGAAGAACGATGAAGTTGCAGAGAAAATAAAAAGAAAGAAAAAAGATAGTGAGAAGGAATATATATATAAAGGGAATTTCTCCTCTAGAAAATAAACACGATTAATACGGAAAGATATAAGCGGTTAAAAAGCAACGGTTACAAAAGACGTGTCAAGAAATAAATGGAAGAAAGAATACGTGTGATAAATGCAGAAGATGAAGAGGAGAACATCTGCGACATTTCTCACATCATTCTCTACTTTGCAGAGAAGATATGAGAAGAGGCAAGATGTAGGATCAGAATCTCGCAATGACAATGTTTCAGCGAAATTATCAATGACACAGCACAACAGCGTCGCAGAACAATTTCAGAAATGATAAAATAGATGACGCCAGCTAAGATCACGAGAAAGATATGATAGTCCTGCGAAAATTAGAAATTTTACAAAATTAACATTTGTAAGGTTGCGAGAATGTCGCAGACCATACCCTAAAATAAAGGACAGATTAGCTGTCATCCACTATGTATTTTCTTATAAATAGTAGTTCGAGTTGTAAAGAGAGAGGGATATCTTTTTTGAGTAAGAAACAAGTAAATAGGATAGAGAAAGTCTAGACCACAGATCATTCTTGATTTCTTTATCTTTTCTTGTATGAATATTCAAAGACTGATTAATAAAATTAAGAGAGTAAACCTAAAATGAGTTGATTAATAATGAAATCATATGAGAGGTGTAGTGTGGGATTTCCTGCAACTACAACAGAGAAGGTTATTAACTGTTCTTCTTCACTAATCTTTTGTTTCTTATGAATTTTCATCAAGTTATTAATTGATTGCCTTTCGCTCACATATTCTGAAAGTATATATCACGAAAGAATTGAGGAACTTGAAGCTGAAAAAGAGGAACTCGCAAAGAATCTTTCTTCTCGCAACGATAAGTATTCTAGATTAAAGAATCAAATCAAGATCACTGTTGCGAACTTTAAGAACGATGATATGCATTTTCGCAATCAAACTATTCAAATGGTTTCTGATGACCATAGTATTCCTCATTCTGATTATCCTTGTCTCTTGGAGGAGATCCCAAAGAACATTCCTAGTCTGACTATTTCTGATAGCAAAGCTGATGATGAAAATCTGATGGTTATGAAGGTTCTGATGGAGATAAAAGTTCTGATGCAGGCGAAGAAGGTAACAAGTCTGAGGAAGATGATGAAGGATCAACTAAGAAGTAGTCTTTGTTTCTTTCTTTAATCTTATGTAATATTTGTACATTTATTCATCCTTTCTGTATATTTGCGAATTCTTTTGGTTCTCCATATTCCTTAATATATGAGTTTCTTTCATTTTGACTTGCATTCATTAAAACAATTCTTCCTTGCAATATGGTTGATCAATATAATCATTAATTTTTTAATTTTTGCGTAAATCTATCATGTGGAGACAAATAACATTTTCTAATTTCATTCATTCCCATACTTGCCTCTGTTATTTGTATCCAAATGGGAGATTTTGCATATTTTTCTTATTTTGTGCCTCAACTTCGCAGTTGTTTATGTATAATTTCGCAATCATATGCAAAATGAATTTTGATTCTTTTCAAAATCTCATCCCTATGTGGTCTTATTTTTCCTTCCTAGTTAAAGGTCTTATTATGCCACCTCTTGTCTTTGCGACAAAATCACAGGACGTCCTTGAACTTTCATGCAAAAACCCATTGATCTTGCCTTAACTATTCTCTTTTATGGCCTCTTCAGGAATGTTGCGACAATATAACAGGCCTAAATATTCTTGCGAAAATAAAGCCCCATTACATTGCCGTCTTGCGACGAAATCGCAGGACGTCTTCACACTTTCATGCGAAAACCCATTGATCTCGTCTTATCTTTTTCTTTAGTATTATTGCCTCTTTAGGATTGTTGCACAAATATGACAAGCCTTAATACCCTTGCGATTAAAAAGCCTCATGACATTTGCTTCTTAAGACACTTATCAGCTCCCTAATGGAGGGTGCCTCCCTTATCTCCCCCATGGTTGCCCCTTCAAGGAGGCGTACTTCTACCATACAAGGTTAGCTCCTCCCATCCAGTCTTAACAACAACCACTTGTTTTCGCAGCCTCTAATCCCCTTTACCTATAGGGTTTATGGTTACGAGACTGCACCCTAAGTGGGATTTTCTTCGGGACGAGTGCAGTATAAGCCAAGACTTGTCAAGAATGGCAAGGTACGCTCCAGACGCCCCTGGCACTCTTGACTCAACCGTGTACCTCGACGCCTTTATCAGATTCTGCACTCCTTGGGAGAATCCTTATTACCTTAGTCGCCCAACCTAAGTCATATGCTTAAGCTGAGAATCCAAGGTGCCTCTCCCGGATGGGATTTATTGACCCCAAATCTCCATGACTCAGGTTCCGGTGGCGGTGTAGCCTTTCCTGAGCCATGCAACAGGTACCCCCTTATATGACCTACTTTAGGTCTTACATTTGCCTCTTGCGAAATTGTATTCGCGAACTAGGGTGTACGCCATAAAGGTTCGCCCCTTTCTTTTTTGTCATTGTTCTCTGATTTTATTTTGTAGAATTCATTATCTCTGCGAGATTCTTGCACATCATCATTTAGTATTTTCATTTTGGAATCTCAATTTTGTCATTCAATAAAATGTATTTTTGAGAATTTTATTTATTGCGACAGTGTCGCAACAAATCGATCATTCATACATTACCTTTGCTATCCTTTGCTTCTTTGTTATTTTCTTCTACTGTTTCATTGGTTGTGGTATGTTCACCATTTTTTATTCTGAGCTAGCATTAGTTTCGCAACATCTCTTCTTCTTTTCTTTCGATTGCATCCACCATCAACCTCACACTTCTTTGTGTCTTTTTGATTTTGTGTCGCCAACTTTCCTTCTTGTTTGCTCTTCCTTCGCAGGATTCTACCGCAGTTTCGTAACACCTCTTTCCTTCAACCCAATCTCCCTTTATGATTCCTACACCGCTGGGGGGAGGGAATTTGATGCACTGGTGGAAAGTTGAAGCTACACCTAGAATCCCATGCAGCCAAGGTCTAACAATTAATGCATTGTAGGGTGATTCTACATCAACGACACAGAATAGGATTTCAGAAGATATTCCCTTCAATGGAATTCGCATAATAACCTCCCCTTTAGGCTTGTTGGCAGTACCATTAAAACCATATATCTTATATGTTGATGGTATAAGATCATCATCTCTTCCTCCCATAGTTTTATAAGTATGATAAAATAAGATGTTCACAGAGCTTCCAGTATCGATTAGGATCTTATTAATTGCTCATGAATCTTCAGCTTCATCATCCTCATCTTCTTTCGGTTTTGGATTAATTTCTAATTTTACTACCAATGGATTATCATGTACCTCTTCACCTTCGGGGATTTCTTCTGCGGTAAAAGAAATAATTTGTTTCTGCCATTCTTCTAGTGGCGAGATTTTCGCAATATTCATAATTTCTCTTCCATCATTATCTCTTGTGAACACTCTACTCAAATCATTGTCATGAAAATCTTCAATTGTCTTGTATGAATGTACGATAGAGTGACATAATAGATTCTTTGCTTTTGCACCAACTTCTATGAAGAATGTTTCCTTCTTTTTCATCGTGTTTACTTTGTGATGCTCTGGTAGTGGTGGCAATGGTTGAGATTGTGGGTGCCCTACCAAAAAGTGGTTTAGTTTTCCTTGATCTATCATTCTCAGAATAATTCTTTTTACATTTCTCCAATCATTTGTAGTATGTCCATGAAAATGATGATAAGAACAAAACTCATGACTTCTGTGGTTTGGATGTGGTTTCGTTCCCATGTTCCATGGTGTTGGTATATTCTCCATCAAAATTATAGCTTCCCATATTTTCTTCACACTTGCATTTAGAGGTGGCATCTTGATTTCTTCTCATACCACCTTGTGACCTCCTTGTCCTCTATTATAGTTTTTTCTTTGACCTCCATAAGTTTCTTGCGGCTGATCGAGTCTTTGAATTTTGTTATTTCCACCACGATTGTAGAAATTTCTTTCTCCTTCATACTCCTCTTGATCTCGGCTTCCCATAGCTACCAGTTTATGTTGATTGTTGCCCGTCACCTTTTCTTGTTGTACTTGCGAAGTGCTCGCCACTGTGTTTCACTAGTGGAAAATGGGTATTTAGCAACCCACATCAGAGACCCTCATTGACTGTAGTTAGATCGTTGACCAAAGATAGCCGTCTCTAGTTTGGTAAAAACACGGAAAAATTCCGAGAGCTTAATAAGCTGTCTCTGAATTAGAAATTTTATTTACTATTTTGCCATCATGGAACTACCGGTTCGACGACCCTCATCCAGCGATTTAAATCTGGTAGTTTCTGAGCCTATATATATCTCGTTATCTTTGTCTCTCTTCACTTTGTTCACTTCACCCAAACCCTATAGTCGCAACAGAAAACGCCTTTTCTATGAACACCACCATGAACCAGAGTCCACCATGAATTTGTTCATCTGAAAATCTAATAGATACTCGATAAACCTTCCACATCAATGAATCTTGTGAAGTTAGGGTTTGATTTTTCAAACAACATCAGGTACAGTTAGGTTTCAATTCAAGTTCTGTTTATTTTATTTTCTTATAACTTTATTTGTTGATTTGGTTGATTCTATTCACTGGGTTTTAATCATTTTTCAATTATTAGTTGATTTCAGGTTGATTTCTCAATTTGGTGCGGTTATTAGGGATTGATTTTGCAAACTTCACAGGTGCAGAATTTAAGTTTTAAAAAACAATTATTTTCTTTTTGTTGATTTGGTTGATTGTCTTCATTGGGTTTTAATCTTTTTTGATTATTTGTTGATTTCAGGTTGATTTCTCAATTTGGTGCGGTTATTAGGGTTTGATTTTACAAATTTGATCAGGTACAACATTTGAGTTTTAATTATTTTATTTTCTTTTCTTTCAACTTGATTTTCTTTTTGGTTGGCTGTCTTCATTGGGTTTTAACCATTATTTGTATTTGTTTGATTTCAGGTATTTGTTGTTTGATTTCAGTCAGACAGATAACTTATAGGAACATCTTCATCAGGTAAAAGTTTTATCTGATTTTGGTATTTGGGTGGTGTTAGTTGTTTTTATGATACTGAAGTTGGGGTTTGTTTGTTTAGATTTAGTCTACTGATCATATATTAGGGTCTAGGTAATGAAGTAATATGTTTAATTTTAATTGATTTTGACTCAATTCATGTGAAAGGATTACTGGTTTGGTGATGTTAATGTACAAGCACGTTCTGTTTTCTTCGAAGTAATTTTGTTTTGGTTGATGTCAAATGAAACGGGATTTCTGTTCTAACAACATGATAGTTATAAAATGAATACTTCAGTGGTTGTACGTATATTAGTATTGGATTATGTATGATGTTATTCTTAGTTCCAATATGACTTAGAATGATGATTTTTAATCCAAGTTGACTAGGTTTCTGTGTTACTTTGTTAATCTTTCAAAGTAATTTTCTTGTAGACAAGTATATGATATGAGGAGAGGTCGGTTTGGGGGTGTCCTCGTATTAGCTTTGGTATCTTTGATCCTTAATTCATCTTTGATCTGACTTTGTAATATATTTTTACAGGGTACTGCAGGAGTTGGCATAGCTAGTCTTTTTGGGGTCTCATGTATGCTTATAACAGAGCACAAGTATACTTTCAACAGAGAATGTTTGTATGTTGCTTTACTATCTTCAATATGCTGTAATCAAATGCTCTTTCTTGCCTAAGTACATTCGGTTTTGGTTTCAGGGATGGGTCACGATTCTAGAGTTTTGGTTCATCAAAGTAGGAAGCAGGCACAACAGTATTACAGATTATACAAGTACTAATACATCGTTGATGTGTGGTTTTCTTGTCATTACTTTTGTGTTGTTAGAACCGTCTTTTGACAAGAAAATGCATCTTATAGCATTTTGTGTTTTTCTCTTTCCTTCAAACACTAATTTCTACTTACCCTGTTTTAGTTACAGTACTTATGCAAATATTTTAACTTCATTGTATTCTGGTTGTGCGGGAACCAATATCTGTTACACAAATTGTCTGAGAAACTGCTGCTGTCATGCAAGAGTTTACTCAATCTGGGTAAGAAATTATTCAGAAACCTACTCAACTTTGTTAACTATTGGAGTTTTAAGTCAATTTAGATTTGAAGTTTGAAATCGCATAGAGCAATTGCTATAATGGATTACAGTATTTTTGACTAGCATAATGTATTTTTATGGTCTTATGGTTAATTGCGAAATTTTTTTACAAGCATCACGTGGATCCACGCCTTGCTAAGTTGTTTAAGTTTTCCTCTCATTGTAGGTATACTGATGATATGGAGCTTGAAGATGCTACTCACACGGCTATTTTGACTCTGAAAGAAGGGTATTCTTTTACTTATTTTTGTATATTTAGTCTAGGCAAGAAACTTGCATTTACTTGGTGAGTGCACCTGATTATTCACATGTTTACTCTACGCCTCTATCTGTATGCTTTGACTAAGTATCTTGTGTCTGGCTCTGCATCTAGAGAAAGTGTACGATGTAACATGAGTTCAGCTAAAGCTGCTCTAAAGAGTGACACTAGGGAAAGTGTTTTCTTATTAGCTAACTAGGACTTGTGTATTGTTCTGAACTCACGGATTCATATTGCAGTTTGAAAAAAAAAACTTGTCAATTACTAGATAGATAAATGTTTTTGTTTACTTCTTCGTGGGTGCTTGGAATTGATGATAGGGGCTTTACTACAAATGAGAATGAAGCTCCGTCAATTTTGACAACTGTTGGAGATGATGAGTATTGGAGTGGAGAAGCTCAGGTAAGGTTTCATTATATTTCTTCTTACATGTCTCTTCTAGTAGATTCCATATTTGTTATGTTAGATATTTTACTTTCTTTTTAATTTCATTTTCTACAATTGGTTATCTTTCCAAGGGAACGAGAAATGGGGATACACGTACGTGAATGAACTTGACCAACACCTTATAATTCAACTGGTGGAAATCATGTAGCTCCCCTGCACACATGTGAGTTGACAACAAACCTTGAACCTCTGATTTTGTGTTTTCCTGTGCATCTTAAAGGCATTGTATAGTCAGAACCTTGACAACTAGGTACTTATTTGGGTCAAATAGCATGCTGAATCTTACCTCACACGTGACCTAGATTAGGTTATGGTTATGTTTGTAGTTTAAAGTTATGGTTGAGTCACAGAGAATTTGTATGTATGGAAATGATGCAGGAAATAAGTTTTTAGTATTGTTAATGATGAGGTTGTTGAATCTGGTGGTAGTAGTTCAGGGAAATTGAGATAGCAGCTATGGGTGGATTGGAAAGTAAGCTGAGTTTATGATTGTATATCACAATGAGTTTTGCTTGGATTGTATAAGTTGTTCAATTGATCTGAATTATAGTTGTGGTCTTGATTATTCTGGTAGAATGGAAATGATTATGGTTTGATCCCTGCAATTAATGAGCCAATTGTTATCTACATAACCTATATGTCAAAATACCTCACACATGTGCTTTCAGCTACTACCCATTGCTAGAATGTCTGTCAAATTACCTCACACTGTTGTACATGACCTATATCTAGTAACTTATTTTGTTCTACCGTGTATTATGAACTGAACGAAGTCATTGTACTGTTGATTTTCTTTGAAGAAAGTCGCATGTGAACCAAGGACACAACACATGGATGCTCTGCTTGATATCATTTGTGAAGGATTGGCTAATTAAGTTCATTGTCATAGGAGGAGCTGAATTATCATTTTGTTTTTCATCAGTTGTCTATTAGTTTAGCATGTTGTTGTCAAAACATAGTTATCTTGGACATGTATTCTCTGAACTCAGTAGTTCATCTTTTTTGTTTAGTTTTACACCCAATGGATAAAATGAATGAATGTTAAAATTCTCAGTTTGATTATAAATTTCAGTTAAATTTGAAGTTGCACTTGAATATCAGTTAAATTTGAGTTGCATTTGAATTTCAATTAAATTTGAGGTTGCATTTGAATTTCAGTTTGATTTGACTTGACTGTCGTTTGACTTAACTTGACTTGACTGTTTGACTTAACATGACTTGACTGTTTGACTAAAATGCCAGTAAGATTAATTCAGATTCAGACATTTCAGCTGATCTGAATCTGTATTTTTTTTATATTATAATTCAAATATACGACCAGTATTGCGGGTCAACATCTAATTACTGTAAGAAACGGTCTCTGTTCAGAGACCCACACAATAAGGGTCGTGCAATTAAAAAATGCTTTATAAACGACCCATTCAGAGAACCCTAGAACAGGTCGTTTAACTCGTATATATGACGTGTCCTGGCGGTCGCCGAATTGTTGTTTTCCACTAGTGTTTATTAGTTTGGGTAATAAACTTGCATTCGCTGTTTGTGAACTGATGTTCGCAACCGGATATGATTCCATTTCATTTTTCCTTTCCCCTAGAGCAATATATTCTTCCTGAAGTTCTCGCAATTCAGTCATCGTGATTGTATTCTTGACTCTGAAAATTTGGATATACAATAGGTTGGTTGCAAAAATAGCATTGATAAATGATAAGATAAGATATCTCTCATCTACACGGCCAGCCATTTCTCTACACATAGTCCTCCATCTTTTAGTTATGTGCTTCAAACTTTCGCCAATTCTTTGTTTTAATCCAAAAACGTCTTCAATACCAGGTCACGAAGAATTATTACTTATATATGCCCCCAGGAATGTAGTCTGCAAATGATTGAAGGATGTTATTGTATTCTTTGGTAGACCTTCGAACCATTTTAACGCCTCCCCTGTTAAGATGGATGCGAAATACTGGCATAATACAACATCATGATTTTCCCATTGCAACATGCACCTCACGTAGGATTTAATGTGTTGAATTGCACAAGTTATTCCATCGAAAATGCTGGTTAATGGGGGCAAATTGCATTTCGGTGGTATTCCTCCTAGTTGTACTTCCCTTGTAAATGGAGTTTTCGCACCTTCTTCTATAGCTTCATCCAATTGTCTTCTGCCTACTTCTCCTCTATTATTTAGTATTCCTCTAATTTCTTCTAATTCTTTTAAGATTTGTTTATTTACACCTGAATTTTGATCCATTGGTCTTTTTAATTTCGTCTCCCTTCTTTTGCGATCATATCTTTCTTCTCTCGCGAAATTTTGCATTTCTTCTTCATCATCTTCATCTCGTCTTCTTCTGCGATTCTCTTCCTCATCTCTATCTTGAATTCGCATATGATGATGTCTCTCATTTTCCCCTCCATAATTTTGTTCATTTCTCATCAATTCCATTCGCTGTCTTTCAGCCATTCTCTGTACTCTATCATACTCTTCATTGATATTACTGTTATTCCGATTTTGTGTTCTTTCTCGATTGTCGTGATTGTTCTGGCGAATTGTTTCCTGAAGCTCTTGTTCTTCCATTTCTGCTCTCAATCTTTCACGTTCACAAATTAAACGTGTTTTTTCAGCATAATGTCTTTCAATTTCTTCTTCGATTGTTTGTTGATTTCTTTGAGCTTCTATCTCATGTAAAATTCTCCTTCCTTCCTCTTGATTCCCTTCGCCATCTTGATTATTTTGTCCCTGACGTTGTCCGTTCTCTTGATTTCTATCATCCTTCCTATCATCAAAAGTTTCATTTTGTGGAACGTAACGATCATCAGTCCTTTCTCTAGTTTTGCGATGTTCTTCATCAGGATTTGATATTTCTTCTTGAATATTATTTCCGGCATTAATTGTGGGTGAGTTTCGCCTCATCTGTCTTCTAGTCGATCTTGAATATGATTTTGTAATACTTCTCGATCTTCTACTCTGTAGTCTCATATTTTTCATCCTCAATTCGTGATTTTTCCTTGTTAAATTCGCACGTTCTTCTGCCTCAGCTCTTCTTTCTTCATGTGTTCTTCGTCTCAACGTTTCTAACGCTCCAATTTCCTCATCTCCATGAATTATTCCTTCATCTGCTTCTTGATTTCTCTCTACATGTCTATGGTTTCTGGTTTGTTGTTCTTCTTCTACTTCTTCTGCTGAATTTGATTGCCAAGTGTGTATACTCACCCTATCAGAATCTGTATTCCTTCGTTGTACTAGTGTTTGTTGAACTGGTGGTTGAATTTGATTTTCTCTATTATTTCTCATTCTAGTAGATTCTCCCATATCACTTCTTTCCCTTCCAGCAATTCTCTTGCTTCTTCTAACAGTAGTTGGTTGTTCTGATGTATTTCTTCTTCTAGCCATTTTTTCAATATTAATGAATTGCAAGAGATTATGTAAAATTATTAATCAATCACTCCAAATCTTCACAAATCTCAATATTAATCATCAATTTTTTCTAGAATAATCTTCAATCTTCAATTACCCCTCCCTGTTTCTAGCGCCATTATGTAGTTGCAGGAAATCCTACACTACACCCCTCACAAGATTTCATTAGCATTCAACTCATTTTAGATTAACAATCTTAATTTTATTGATGAATCTTTGAACAATTTTACAAGAAAAGATAAAGGAATCAAGAATAACCACTGCTCTGGATTTTCTCTCTCCTATTTACTTGCTTCTCAATCAGAAAAGATCTCTCTCTTCTTTACAGCTGATCGGCTCTTTATATATAGAATTTTACATAGTAGAAGACAACTAATCTAACTTTTATTTTTGGATATGGCTTGCGACATTCTCGCAACCTTACAAATGTTAATCTCGCAAACTCTCTAATTTTCGCAGGACCATCAAATTTTTTTTCTCATGATTTCGCTGACGTCGTTTATTAATTCGTTACTGAAGTTATTTTGCGACGTTGTTGTGTTGTGTTGTTAATAATTTCGCTGAGGCATTATTGCTGCGAGATTCTGATCCTACATTGCTACTTGTAGAAAACTTGACATTGCCGATCATTCGCATAATTATGTTATTTGAAAGATTCAGGAGTTCTCCTGAAACGGTTACTCTATCCCCATTGGTAGATTTCTTTATCAACAGCTGAACTAAGCTATGGATCTCATGTCTTCGGATGTGGTGATGTTTCACCAGAGCCTGGCCACCGAGTAACTTCGACATCAAAACCTTTTTCATGAAACTCCACAAGGTTCCTGAAGGAGCGAAAGCGAAGCCAGATGAGTTGTAATTGATGTAATTGACGGCTATGGTTACTGGGCGTGATGCAAAGTTTAGTTCGCTGGTTGTGAGAAATTCTTTTGCTAATTCAGGAGAAGAAACGACCATGCATGAAATGGAACCTAGGCCAAGATAGATCAATGAACCATATTGGATTGAGAGTTTGTGAAAAGATCGGTAAGGGACTGCAGAAATGAGATGCATATGACCAATGATTGGCAAGGATATGGGACTTGGTGGGAGTCTGCGCCCTACTCGTTTCTTGAAGTGAATACGATATCAAGCATAACCAACAGAGAAATGAAGAAGGCAATTGCACAAAAGAAGATGTTAACCGCCATTATCAATTCACAGCAAGAGTGGAGCATAAACTGCAAGTGATCAATAACTACACAGAACAGTCTAATGTGTATGGAGATAATTTCAATCAAATAACAAAGGCTATTTAGTTCCTGCTTTTAATGTGCAATAGCTACTTCCTAATTGCGAATAATGTAACAGGACCTCATTCAATTTGTCGCTGATATTTGTAAATGGTGATTTAAGAGCTAAGTTAACTGAGGCAATAGGTGTCTTGTCTCTAAACGGTGATTTAGAAGCTCCTCATATACTGGCAGCCGATGTGTTGCATAAATGAAGAACTTTGAGTTCGGAAGAATGCTTTAAGTTAAGATATACTTGAGCCGGCAACTCAAAATGTGAATTTGCCCGAATTCGCCCGCTTACTTGACAAATAAAAGTTGTTCCCCACCATAGTAGTACGATGATAATATTATTTGGCAAGTTGCTCATTTCCACATGGAGTTGTCTTCGTTTACCTGATTAAAGAGGATGCAAGTGGTCCAGCTTTAAATAAAAAGTAGGACCTCCAATATAAAATCATAGAAAACGTGAAATTGGTATTGGCGTGCGCATTAGGCTGACTGGCTGAGTTTATGCAATACGGGATTGGCCCTTAACTTAGATGCATTCTACAAGGCGGAGACTAAGCTTATTGAGGGACAACTTCGCCAACTAGTCATTTGCCTACTTCTAACTTTGACTAAAGTCATGGAAAGTTTATCTTTTATTTTTATTTACTTTTTTTTTGAATAGGAGAGAAAATACCATACATAATTACTAATTAACCTAAATTAATTGGCCATTAATTTAGTTTTATGAAGCACGAGTACTTCAATATTTCTGACGCATCCGTTTTTGTCAAGGGAATCATTGGAAATTCCCGGCGGGTCATGTTATTTCTTGCCATAATTCTCTCGATGTCAAGCGTAGGGAAACTTTTTCAATTCCCCGTTTTTGAATTTCAACTTTGTCATATCGCGTCTCAAATTCCTTATTTGCCTCAAACGGACCGATGTAGAAATTTCTTCTTGCTCATGCTCATTGTATTTAGACCTCATATATATATAAACCGTATACTGGAAAAATACTTGTTGCTCACATTCCAAATGGTAGGGAAATAGCTCAACACTTGGATTGCGATATTGAATGTCTTATATTTGTTTTAGAACCACATTTTTAAACAATCTATTTTTTTTATTCCATATCTTATCCAGATTCAACTTGTTTGAGTATGATTTCACAACTGAAACCTGTTTTCTCACATGTACACACGATACATGTTGACTTAGCCACCAATCCTAACCGTTTTTTTTCAAAGCGAATTTAATGATCGTGCAAACGAATAAATATGTACATCCAACGAATGAGAAAACTTGACTGAATCTCAAAAATCACAATATTGCAACCAATATTTTTGAATACACAAGTATGTGTATGTTAAAAAAAAAATGAAGTGAAATTATTCATATACAATCTGTCCATGAAGTATTGCAGACCGCCCTCTTCACCCACATGCAGAAACCTGATCTTTCCTTGTTTTTCCTCGCATCCCGTGAAATCAAATCACCACGAAGAAGTTGAGGTCTGCAAAATAGATAGACATAAAATTTCTGAAAAATCCATTATTCCAAGACATAAAATATGCAGGAAATAGCTAGTCCAAAATCCATTAAAATTAGTGTGTTAGTTGGTCCTGTTTTTAATAGTCGAAAGCATATTTAGTTAGTCGGGTCATAGCAGAAGAGAAAAGTGCCCACATATTTAGTTGGTCGTATCATATTATAGTGTGTTGGTTAGTCGAGTCACAGTAGTGTGTTTAATTAGTTAGATCATAGTAGTCGGGATCGGGATCGTTGGCAATTTCCAGTGTTTTATTGGTCGGGTCAAATTAGCCGGGGCCGGTTAAGCAATTTGTTTTGTTAGTCGGGTCAAATTAGCCGAAACCTACAGCCCGGCCGTGTCCGCTTAAGCAATTTCCAGTGTTTTATTAGTCAAATCAAATTAGCCGAGATCATCTAAATTCTTTTGGAAATTAACATTTAGCGTTAGGATTAACCGTTTTTAATTAGAAATTTAAGTTTGAATAAGAAATCTAATTATGCTAGGGTACTAATTAAATCTGAGACACTACATAATTAGTGTTGCAACCGTGCAAATCTAAGTTTCAACTGACTTCAGGAGTTCATAGAGCTCGTATGAGCTAATAACCATTTGCAAGCTATAACATGTGCTTGGAAGTAGCTTTGCTCCATGAGTTGCGGTATCTGCAGCAAGTTATGGCAACCAGACAGTTCAAACGTGTTACCGTAGTACCGAATGTCCAAAGTACAATGTAAACCACGTTGGACTTTGGATTATCTCATTATTGTCTTTGAAGTGGCAAATTATTGATGTGGGCAGCTGTTTCTTTTTTTTTTTCCAATGTGCACCACAACTGATTTGAGAATTTTTTGAGTTTGAGAGAGAGAGACAGAGAGGATATGATGGTTTAATCCTTCGGATAATAGAAGTGCGCAATGGTGTCTAAACTTTAAATGACCCCTTTTTTGTGTTAACTACCTAACTTTAAGTTTTCACGTAAGATGAATGTTGTTTTTAGCAGGTTTAATTTTGAGCTTAAACAATGGAATACTCTTGTGGGATCTTTTCAAACTGGAGTTTTGAAGATTACATGGAATGGCACTTGAACCATTGCTCTGTATCCTTGTATGTTAGTTGGGCACTATCCCGCATGTTATTGGGAAATACCCAAATTAGGTGGTAAGCGCTAACCTTTTGTTGGGGTATATATTTAAAAACATAGTTTTGTAATAATATGCCAAAGTTAGAGAGATAGTATGGTGGCATTGTTTTGAGCTCCCACACTATAGGCATGGGTTCAATTCCCACCCCACACAATTTCACTAGGGTATATACTATATATTATATTACATTAGTCCGGGAGCGGGGCCTTGGGGTCTTGGGAGGTCTGCTGATCCAGAAACAATTTTTTTGCTGTTTTTAACTTAAATTTTCAAAACGTATTAAGATAATTATATCATGATTAATTACAGTTAATGTTGAAATTTTAATACGGCCGTTTTTTTGCTGTTACAAAGAAATTTAATTGGCATTTAATCGAAAATTAATTTTCCATTAATTCCATTGATTCTTTTTGATTATAAAAAAAAAACTGGTTTCTGGAAAAAAAGATAGAACGTTATTTTTATTTCGTCAAGTTTTCTGAGCAAGTGTTGTTGAAAGAGTTATTATTGATTCGATTTCTCAGTGCAGAGAAATCGAAAGAGATAAGCTGTTTTATCCCATAGGGTTTCGACAAAAAACTGACTGCTAGCACAATCAAGAGGCAGAGTCGCGAAACACCTTAAAGATAGCGACCTAGTACGCGACTCAGCGGTTTCTTTGTGTTTGATTATAGTGCTTTGTTTCCAACAATTTTAAGGTGTTTTCTGCTATGGAGAATGAAAAGAAGCGCGTTGATGATACCAACAAGCCTTTCAAATTTGAAGGGTTGCATTTCAGAAGATGGAAGCTGAAGATGTTCTTTTATCTCAAACTGATGAAGCTGCATATGATTGTGTCGAGTGTTCATCCTGGAACCCTGGAACCTGCTGCTGATAAGACTGCTGCTGTTGCTGCTGCTGGTGCTGCGGTGGTGCTACAGATCCACCTCCTACCGGTGGTGTTGAAGAAGTTGTTTCTCAAACTCCCGAGGAAAAACAAAAGGCCATCGACAAATGGATCGATAATGACTTTGATTGCAAAAACTACATTCTTAATGCATTATCTGACGATTTATATGAGTATTATTCAACTTTTGAAACTGCTAAAGATGTATGGGATGCATTACAGAAAAAATATGACACCGAGGAAGCGGGTTCAAAGAAATATGCTGTGAGCCGGTATGTGAGATACCAAATGGTGGATGATAGATCAGTTGTTGCACAGGCTCATGAACTTCAAAAAATTTACCACGAAATTGTGGCCGAAGGTATGAAAACTGATGAACAATTTCAAGTTTCTGTAATGATTGACAAGTTACCACCTAGCTGGAAAGATTTTCGTAATACTTTGCGTCACAAGACTAAAGAATTTTCTCTTGAAAGTTTGATTGTTAAGCTCAGGGTTGAGGAAGAAGCTCGGAAACAAGATAAGAAGGAAGAGATTCTCATTGTTTCTAACAATAAGACTCATCCGAATTTAAAACCTAAGAAAAGGGATATGAAACCTAACCCGAACCAGAAGAAAGGAGGAAGGCCTAATCAAAACAAGAACCAACACCCATCGAAAAATGGACAGAATTCCAATTCTGAATTTCTTTGTTATATCTGTAATAAACCAAACCACATGGCTAGGAATTGCAGATTTAACAAGGAAAAGAATAACGCACAAGCTAATGCTGTGGGTGACGTTATAATTGCCATGGTCTCTGATCCAGAGTTCTACATGGTTGGTGGATCTGATGGGTGGTGGATAGACAGTGGTGCTTCGCGTCATTGTTGTTTTGATAGGTCCATGTTTAAGACTTATGCTGAAACCAAGGACAAGAAAGTGTTATTGGGAGACTCCCACAGCACTATGGTGAAAGGTTCTGGTACGGTAGAGTTGAAGTTTACTTCTGGGAAGACACTCATGCTGAAAGATGTCCTTCACACTCCAGAAATGAGAAAGAACCTTGTTTCCGGCTATCTTCTCAACAAGGCTGGGTTGTATCAAACTATTGGGTCTGATATTTACACTATAACTAAGAATAAGAATTTTGTAGGAAAGGGTTATGCTACTGATGGAATGTTTAAGCTTAATGTTGATGCTATGAATAAAATTGATTCTTCTGCTTATATGGTTTGCAATTTTAATGTTTGGCATGGAAGGCTTTGTCATGTGGGTAAAAAGTTAGTAAATAACATGAGTAAGTTAGGTGTCCTCCCTGAATTTTCTGAAAATGATTTTGAAAAATGTGAATACTGTAGTCAAGCAAAAATAACCAAGACTTCACATAAATCTGTTGTAAGAGAATCGAAACCACTAGACTTAATACATTCTGATTTGTGTGAATATGAAGGTATCCTAACTAGAAATGGCAAGAGGTATATCATGACGTTCATTGATGATTGTTCTAATTATACTTATGTTTATTTGTTGAGCCATAAGAACGAAGCTATTGAAAAGTTTAAGATTTTTATTGCTGAAATTGAAAATCAATTTGGTAGGAAAATTAAGAGATTTCGTAGTGATAGAGGCACTGAATATGATTCTTCTCCTTTTACTGAAATTTATCAAACTAATGGCATTATACATGAAAGAACTGCACCATATAATCCTCAAATGAATGGGAAAGCTGAAAGAAAGAATCGTACTCTTACTGAATTGACTGTTGCTTGTTTGCTTAGCTCTGGTGCTGCTTCTCATTGGTGGGGTGAATGTTTGCTGACTGTTTGCCATGTTTTGAACCGCATTCCTAATAATAAAACCATGATATCTCCTTATGAACTTTGGAGAAATAGAAAACCTAATGTCTCTTATTTTAGAGTTTGGGGTTGCTTAGCTTTTGTTAGAAAACCTGATCCTAAAAGACATAAGTTAGAAAGTAGAGCTTATGAATGTGTTTTTATTGGTTATGCTCAAAACAGTAAAGCTTATAGGTTCTTTGATATTAATAATAAGGTTATTATTGAATCTATTGATGTTGATTTCTTTGAAGAGAGATTTCCTTTTAAATCTAGAAATAGTGGGGGTAATAGTGGGGGTTCTTTATCTAGTGTTTTACCTAGCTGATTCTGAACATAGATTAGAAGAACCTAGAAGTGCAGAAACTAGGATCACTGAAGTTGAACCTAGAAGAAGTAAAAGAGCTAGGACTGACACAAGAGATCCTGATTTTGAATTTTATGCCGTAGAGGAAGAACCTTCTAATTTACAAGAGGCGTTCAGTTCTGCAGAGTCTAGTTTCTGGCAAGAAGCTGTAGATAATGAATGGGATTCTCATATGTCTAATGGAACTTGGCGTATAGTAGATTTACCTCCTGGTTGTAAGCCTATAGGTTGTAAATGGGTTTTGAAAAGGAAACTAAACCTGATGGAACAATAGAGAAGCACAAAGCTAGACTGGTTGCTAAAGGATTTAGGCAACGAGAGAACGTAGACTTCTTTGATACTTATTCTCCTGTTACTAGATTAACATCTATACGTGTTTTGATTGCTGTTGCCGCTGCTCATAATCTTGTTATTCACCAAATGGATGTTAAAACTGCCTTTTTGAATGGTGAACTAGAAGAGGAAATTTATATGGAACAACCTGAAGGTTTTGTAATTCCTGGACAAGAACAGAAAGTATGTAAGCTAGAAAAATCCCTTTATGGTTTAAAACAAGCTCCTAAACAGTGGCATGAGAAATTTGATAATTTAATGATTTCACATAACTTCAGAATAAACGAGGGTGACAAATGCATCTATTATAAATTTGAGAATGATGTGTGTGTGATTGTTTGCTTGTATGTGGATGATTTGCTGATATTTGGTTCCAATTTATCTGTTGTCAATGAAACTAAAGGTATGCTTAGTTCGAATTTTGACATGAAAGATTTGGGTGAAGCTAGTGTAATCTTGGGAATCAAAATAACTAGAACTAGTAGTGGTATTTGTTTGGATCAATCTCACTACATTGAAAAAATTCTGAGAAAGTATGAATATTTTGATTGTAAGCCTGCTTGTACTCCGTTTGATCCTAATGTGAAATTGTTTAAGAACACTGGAGAAAGTGTTAGACAATCTGAATATGCTAGTATAATTGGAAGTCTGCGTTATGCAACTGATTGTACAAGACCAGACATTGCATATGCAGTGGGAGTTCTGTGCAGGTTTACCAGTAATCCTAGTTTGGAACACTGGGATGCTATTGAGAGGGTTATGCGGTATCTGAAAAGAACCACAAACCTAGGATTACACTATAAGAGGCATCCCGCAGTCCTTGAAGGATTTAGCGATGCTAATTGGAATACTCTTTCAGATGATTCCAAGGCCACCAGTGGATATGTTTTTACTATTGCTGGGGGCGCTGTATCTTGGAGATCAAAGAAACAGACAATTATAGCCCAATCTACGATGGAGGCTGAATTGATGGCACTAGCAGCAGCTAGTGAAGAAGCAGGATGGCTGAAGAGTCTGTTATCAGACATTCCAGTATGGGAAAAACCGATACCAGCCACTTTGATCCACTGCGATAGTACCGCGGCTATCGGAGTAGTAGAGAACTGTTATAATAACAGTAAGAATCGACAGATACGTCGAAAGCACGACACAGTTAGAGAATTTCTCACAACTGGTGTTGTTAGAGTAGATCATGTAAGGTCTGAAGGAAATATAGCTGATACTTTGACGAAAGGATTAGCAAGAGAAAAGGTATGGAATATCTCTAAAAGTATGGGACTTTTGCCCGTGAGAAGTTGAGTCATTTGTAATGGATACCCAACCTAGAAATAGGTTCAAAGGGACTAGACGAAGTTACAAATAATATGATAGAGTCATGCATTCCCATAGCATGATATCCTGAAGTGGGAAACAGGTTGAGTGTTTAAACTCTTAATGATGTCTATAGCTCTTAAGTTAAGAGTGGGATATACAGGAGTATCCTTGATAGACTCACCTATACGAATGTGAAGGTGTGGCCGCCTTCTATGAGAACTTGGGCATTTCTCTAGATCGTTCGTTAAGAAAGGGATAAGCACATGGCCCTAATGTGCAAAATTAAGAACTTTACTCTAAGATATAGTTGTGTGTGTTGTATAATCTATTATTAGTTAGAGTTCAAGACGAGAGTCACTCTAGTTACCTGATACTTAGAAAGTTCAACACTATGTAGAGGTTCAAGTCGAAAGGCACCTTTGCTTATGCACAACTGTATAGCACTTGCTCAATGTTTTAAAATATAAGTGGGGGATTGTTGGGGTATATATTTAAAAACATAGTTTTGTAATAATATGCCAAAGTTAGAGAGATAGTATGGTGGCATTGTTTTGAGCTCCCACACTATAGGCATGGGTTCAATTCCCACCCCACACAATTTCACTAGGGTATACTATTTATACTATATATTATTACATTAGTCCGGGAGCGGGGCCTTGGGGGTCTTGGGAGGTCTGCTGATCCAGAAACAATTTTTTTGCTGTTTTTAACTTAAATTTTCAAAACGTATTAAGATAATTATATCATGATTAATTACAGTTAATGTTGAAATTTTAATACGGCCGTTTTTTTGCTGTTACAAAGAAATTTAATTGGCATTTAATCGAAAATTAATTTTCCATTAATTCCATTGATTCTTTTTGATTATAAAAAAAAAAACTGGTTTCTGGAAAAAAGATAGAACGTTATTTTTATTTCGTCAAGTTTTTCTGAGCAAGTGTTGTTGAAAGAGTTATTATTGATTCGATTTCTCAGTGCAGAGAAATCGAAAGAGATAAGCTGTTTTATCCCATAGGGTTTCGACAAAAAACTGACTGCTAGCACAATCAAGAGGCAGAGTCGCGAAACACCTTAAAGATAGCGACCTAGTACGCGACTCAGCGGTTTCTTTGTGTAATTTGATTATAGTGCTTTGTTTCCAACAATTTTAAGGTGCGTTTCTGCTATGGAGAATGAAAAGAAGCGCGTTGATGATACCAACAAGCCTTTCAAATTTGAAGGGTTGCATTTCAGAAGATGGAAGCTGAAGATGTTCTTTTATCTCAAACTGATGAAGCTGCATATGATTGTGTCGAGTGTTCATCCTGGAACCCTGGAACCTGCTGCTGATAAGACTGCTGTTGCTGCTGCTGTGCGGTGGTGCTGCTACAGATCCACCTCCTACCGGTGGTGTTGAAGAAGTTGTTTCTCAAACTCCCGAGGAAAAAAAAAGGCCATCGACAAATGGATCGATAATGACTTTGATTGCAAAAACTACATTCTTAATGCATTATCTGACGATTTATATGAGTATTATTCAACTTTTGAAACTGCTAAAGATGTATGGGATGCATTACAGAAAAAATATGACACCGAGGAAGCGGGTTCAAAGAAATATGCTGTGAGCCGGTATGTGAGATACCAAATGGTGGATGATAGATCAGTTGTTGCACAGGCTCATGAACTTCAAAAAATTTACCACGAAATTGTGGCCGAAGGTATGAAAACTGATGAACAATTTCAAGTTTCTGTAATGATTGACAAGTTACCACCTAGCTGGAAAGATTTTCGTAATACTTTGCGTCACAAGACTAAAGAATTTTCTCTTGAAAGTTTGATTGTTAAGCTCAGGGTTGAGGAAGAAGCTCGGAAACAAGATAAGAAGGAAGAGATTCTCATTGTTTCTAACAATAAGACTCATCCGAATTTAAAACCTAAGAAAAGGGATATGAAACCTAACCCGAACCAGAAGAAAGGAGGAAGGCCTAATCAAAACAAGAACCAACACCCATCGAAAAATGGACAGAATTCCAATTCTGAATTTCTTTGTTATATCTGTAATAAACCAAACCACATGGCTAGGAATTGCAGATTTAACAAGGAAAAGAATAACGCACAAGCTAATGCTGTGGGTGACGTTATAATTGCCATGGTCTCTGATCCAGAGTTCTACATGGTTGGTGGATCTGATGGGTGGTGGATAGACAGTGGTGCTTCGCGTCATTGTTGTTTTGATAGGTCCATGTTTAAGACTTATGCTGAAACCAAGGACAAGAAAGTGTTATTGGGAGACTCCCACAGCACTATGGTGAAAGGTTCTGGTACGGTAGAGTTGAAGTTTACTTCTGGGAAGACACTCATGCTGAAAGATGTCCTTCACACTCCAGAAATGAGAAAGAACCTTGTTTCCGGCTATCTTCTCAACAAGGCTGGGTTGTATCAAACTATTGGGTCTGATATTTACACTATAACTAAGAATAAGAATTTTGTAGGAAAGGGTTATGCTACTGATGGAATGTTTAAGCTTAATGTTGATGCTATGAATAAAATTGATTCTTCTGCTTATATGGTTTGCAATTTTAATGTTTGGCATGGAAGGCTTTGTCATGTGGGTAAAAAGTTAGTAAATAACATGAGTAAGTTAGGTGTCCTCCCTGAATTTTCTGAAAATGATTTTGAAAAATGTGAATACTGTAGTCAAGCAAAAATAACCAAGACTTCACATAAATCTGTTGTAAGAGAATCGAAACCACTAGACTTAATACATTCTGATTTGTGTGAATATGAAGGTATCCTAACTAGAAATGGCAAGAGGTATATCATGACGTTCATTGATGATTGTTCTAATTATACTTATGTTTATTTGTTGAGCCATAAGAACGAAGCTATTGAAAATTTAAGATTTTTATTGCTGAAATTGAAAATCAATTTGGTAGGAAAATTAAGAGATTTCGTAGTGATAGAGGCACTGAATATGATTCTTCTCCTTTTACTGAAATTTATCAAACTAATGGCATTATACATGAAAGAACTGCACCATATAATCCTCAAATGAATGGGAAAGCTGAAAGAAAGAATCGTACTCTTACTGAATTGACTGTTGCTTGTTTGCTTAGCTCTGGTGCTGCTTCTCATTGGTGGGGTGAATGTTTGCTGACTGTTTGCCATGTTTTGAACCGCATTCCTAATAATAAAACCATGATATCTCCTTATGAACTTTGGAGAAATAGAAAACCTAATGTCTCTTATTTTAGAGTTTGGGGTTGCTTAGCTTTTGTTAGAAAACCTGATCCTAAAAGACATAAGTTAGAAAGTAGAGCTTATGAATGTGTTTTTATTGGTTATGCTCAAAACAGTAAAGCTTATAGGTTCTTTGATATTAATAATAAGGTTATTATTGAATCTATTGATGTTGATTTCTTTGAAGAGAGATTTCCTTTTAAATCTAGAAATAGTGGGGGTAATAGTGGGGGTTCTTTATCTAGTGTTTTACCTAGTGCTGATTCTGAACATAGATTAGAAGAACCTAGAAGTGCAGAAACTAGGATCACTGAAGTTGAACCTAGAAGAAGTAAAAGAGCTAGGACTGACACAAGAGATCCTGATTTTGAATTTTATGCCGTAGAGGAAGAACCTTCTAATTTACAAGAGGCGTTCAGTTCTGCAGAGTCTAGTTTCTGGCAAGAAGCTGTAGATAATGAATGGGATTCTCATATGTCTAATGGAACTTGGCGTATAGTAGATTTACCTCCTGGTTGTAAGCCTATAGGTTGTAAATGGGTTTTGAAAAGGAAACTAAACCTGATGGAACAATAGAGAAGCACAAAGCTAGACTGGTTGCTAAAGGATTTAGGCAACGAGAGAACGTAGACTTCTTTGATACTTATTCTCCTGTTACTAGATTAACATCTATACGTGTTTTGATTGCTGTTGCCGCTGCTCATAATCTTGTTATTCACCAAATGGATGTTAAAACTGCCTTTTTGAATGGTGAACTAGAAGAGGAAATTTATATGGAACAACCTGAAGGTTTTGTAATTCCTGGACAAGAACAGAAAGTATGTAAGCTAGAAAAATCCCTTTATGGTTTAAAACAAGCTCCTAAACAGTGGCATGAGAAATTTGATAATTTAATGATTTCACATAACTTCAGAATAAACGAGGGTGACAAATGCATCTATTATAAATTTGAGAATGATGTGTGTGTGATTGTTTGCTTGTATGTGGATGATTTGCTGATATTTGGTTCCAATTTATCTGTTGTCAATGAAACTAAAGGTATGCTTAGTTCGAATTTTGACATGAAAGATTTGGGTGAAGCTAGTGTAATCTTGGGAATCAAAATAACTAGAACTAGTAGTGGTATTTGTTTGGATCAATCTCACTACATTGAAAAAATTCTGAGAAAGTGAATATTTTGATTGTAAGCCTGCTTGTACTCCGTTTGATCCTAATGTGAAATTGTTTAAGAACACTGGAGAAAGTGTTAGACAATCTGAATATGCTAGTATAATTGGAAGTCTGCGTTATGCAACTGATTGTACAAGACCAGACATTGCATATGCAGTGGGAGTTCTGTGCAGGTTTACCAGTAATCCTAGTTTGGAACACTGGGATGCTATTGAGAGGGTTATGCGGTATCTGAAAAGAACCACAAACCTAGGATTACACTATAAGAGGCATCCCGCAGTCCTTGAAGGATTTAGCGATGCTAATTGGAATACTCTTTCAGATGATTCCAAGGCCACCAGTGGATATGTTTTTACTATTGCTGGGGGCGCTGTATCTTGGAGATCAAAGAAATAGACAATTATAGCCCAATCTACGATGGAGGCTGAATTGATGGCACTAGCAGCAGCTAGTGAAGAAGCAGGATGGCTGAAGAGTCTGTTATCAGACATTCCAGTATGGGAAAAACCGATACCAGCCACTTTGATCCACTGCGATAGTACCGCGGCTATCGGAGTAGTAGAGAACTGTTATAATAACAGTAAGAATCGACAGATACGTCGAAAGCACGACACAGTTAGAGAATTTCTCACAACTGGTGTTGTTAGAGTAGATCATGTAAGGTCTGAAGGAAATATAGCTGATACTTTGACGAAAGGATTAGCAAGAGAAAAGGTATGGAATATCTCTAAAAGTATGGGACTTTTGCCCGTGAGAAGTTGAGTCATTTGTAATGGATACCCAACCTAGAAATAGGTTCAAAGGGACTAGACGAAGTTACAAATAATATGATAGAGTCATGCATTCCCATAGCATGATATCCTGAAGTAGGAAACAGGTTGAGTGTTTAAACTCTTAATGATGTCTATAGATCTTAAGTTAAGAGTGGGATATACAGGAGTATCCTTGATAGACTCACCTATACGAATGTGAAGGTGTGGCCGCCTTCTATGAGAACTTGGGCATTTCTCTAGATCGTTCGTTAAGAAAGGGATAAGCACATGGCCCTAATGTGCAAAATTAAGAACTTTACTCTAAGATATAGTTGTGTGTGTTGTATAATCTATTATTAGTTAGAGTTCAAGACGAGAGTCACTCTAGTTACCTGATACTTAGAAAGTTCAACACTATGTAGAGGTTCAAGTCGAAAGGCACCTTTGCTTATGCACAACTGTATAGCACTTGCTCAATGTTTTAAAATATAAGTGGGGGATTGTTGGGGTATATATTTAAAAACATAGTTTTGTAATAATATGCCAAAGTTAGAGAGATAGTATGGTGGCATTGTTTTGAGCTCCCACACTATAGGCATGGGTTCAATTCCCACCCCACACAATTTCACTAGGGTATATACTATATATTATATTACATTAGTCCGGGAGCGGGGCCTTGGGGCCTTGGGGGTCTTGGGAGGTCTGCTGATCCAGAAACAATTTTTTTGCTGTTTTTAACTTAAATTTTCAAAACGTATTAAGATAATTATATCATGATTAATTACAGTTAATGTTGAAATTTTAATACGGCCGTTTTTTTGCTGTTACAAAGAAATTTAATTGGCATTTAATCGAAAATTAATTTTCCATTAATTCCATTGATTCTTTTTGATTATAAAAAAAAAAAACTGGTTTCTGGAAAAAAAAAGATAGAACGTTATTTTTATTTCGTCAAGTTTTCTGAGCAAGTGTTGTTGAAAGAGTTATTATTGATTCGATTTCTCAGTGCAGAGAAATCGAAAGAGATAAGCTGTTTTATCCCATAGGGTTTCGACAAAAAACTGACTGCTAGCACAATCAAGAGGCAGAGTCGCGAAACACCTTAAAGATAGCGACCTAGTACGCGACTCAGCGGTTTCTTTGTGTGATTTGATTATAGTGCTTTGTTTCCAACACCTTTTACATGGAACACTCTCATCATGGGACTTCCTAATCATTCAAGTACGGGCCAAAATCTTCCAACCCTTCCAAACCCTCAAACGACAATCTCACAAATCCTACAGTTAAAGGTACACGGTTCTATCAATACTGCATTTTGTTTCCTTTTCTGGTCCTTGTGGATAGCTAGGAATGACTACATATATCGTCAAAAGCAACCAAACCCGAGAAACATAGCACATATATCTCTCAGTCTTCAACAAGAATTCTCTTGGCCACAAACGAACCTCCTTCCTGTGCTACCTGGAATGCCAGCTTATATGAACCTTGGAAATGTAACACGGGCCTCCACTACAATCATGGTAGGATGGACAAAACCTAATTTGGGTTGGATCAAGATCAACACGGATGGCACAACGAGAGGACATCCCGGAATAGCTGGAACAGGCTTCATATGCAGGGACTCATCTGCGAACACCCTGATAGCGGTAGAACAACCGCTGGGAATCACCACTGCGTTGATTGCCGAATCTTAGGTCATGCTCATAGCATCTAGAATAGCAAAAGAACGAAGTTGGGCACAAGTACATTTTGAAATCGACTCGGAAAATCTGCTTCAATTCCTATCTTCAGATGTTGATCCGTCTTGGTACATTTCAAGTATGATCTCGGAAACCAAGCTAACCATGGCCCACTACCGCAATGCATCATTAGACACATCTACACGGAAGGTAATCAAGCTGCAGACGGGATGGCGAACCTTACTGTCGACCGTAGTCACCTAGGAAACCTTTCAACCCTGGTTTGGGATCATGTAGTCCCATCTTGCATTAACCAAATTGTAATGGATGACTCTTTCGGTAAAAAATACCCTTGTGTAATTGCAGCTTAATCTTAATACAATCTCATGCTTCAAAAAAAAAATAAAAAACAGAGAAGATTGGGGTGTTCATTCTGCAACCATTAGGCCGGTGGAGCTAAAAATTTATTTATTTTTCAGAAACTTAGGCAATAACGATAGGGAAGGAACGACTACCCAAGGATTACCTAACGTTAGTGGGGCAGATGTCAAGACTACTAAGTGTAACTATAAAATAACAAAACAATGTCATAAATAAAGACCATCCACAATTATGGAGTATAAAAATTAATAAGCTGCTATACTTTCGTAGGCTTCTATTCTGTCGAGACAATGTAGGATCAAAATATCGCACATCACATTTGTTAGTGTGCAAGATACAATAACTTCCTAATGTGTGAGAATGTCGCATGGTGATCCCGAAAATAAGGGATACATGAGTTGTCATCCACTATGTAAATATCTATATAAAGAGAAAGACAGGAGAGAGAAAAGGAGGATACACTTTTAGGAAAGAGACACACTTTATATAAGGACACATTCTGTAGAGAGAGGAGGTAGAATTGGTATTAATATCTCCTTCTTCTTCCTTCATCAACCTAGAGCTCCAAATACTCATTAATGGAGTCTCAATTGTAATCCATATGTAATTTCTTCAACCATAGTGAAACCTAACCCCGTGGATGTAGATCATATTGATCGAACCACGTAAATTTTGTGTCCAATTTATAATTTTAGCACTTTAATCTTTATTTTGATTGTGAAATAGTTTTAGATCTAGGAATAGTTAATGGGGTGTGTTGTAGGATTTCCTACAACTACAGACAAAATATTACTCCCCCGTACGACCGTACCTATTATATATGCGGAATATTGTTTTTTCTTTGTATCATTAGATAGGAGGAATGGAAATTTCAAGATGGCTTTTAACTATTTTACCCGTATTTATGGTGCTTGGTTATCATCACACTTGGATTTATGTCTCTAACAAACGAAATATAACAAAGGGCAAAACAGGAAAAAATATGGATATTTGTAAAAATCAAATAAAGGTTTTGTTTGTACCCAAAATTACTTTTGGGCACGAAACACGATGTAATCGATGATTTGGTATGTATTTTGGGTTAGGAGACGAATTGAAGAACAAAGAATGAGACACAGGTTTTTACGTGGTTCGGCATGGTTTGCCTACATCCACGGGTGAATCCCCTTGGGGAGAATTGTTTTATTGATAATTTCATTACACTCTGTTTTTAAGTATGAGCTAGTCTCCTTTCTCCTCTCCCCCCCTTTTTCTCATTTCTGCTCCTCTCTATTTATACAGTTTGAATACATATGTAGGATCAGAAATTCTTAACAACGCATTACAAAAATGTCGCAGAGCACTTTGAGAAACGACACAATAGGTGATATTAGCTTAAACATAACAAAAATGTAATAACTTTGCGAAGATTGGAAGATCTACGAAATTAACATTTGTAAGCTTGCGATATCATCGCAAGCCAGATTCATAATTAGGGGAAATCTTAGTTGTATATGAGTTGTCATTCACTAGGTAGCATCCTATATAAAGAGAAAGGTAGGAGAGAGAAAAGTAATTGGTATTATTATTATCTTCTTATTCTTCCCCAAAAATCAGAGAGAGAGAGAGAGCTCCAAATACTCATTAATGGAGTCTCAATTGTAATTCATATGTAATTCAACAATCATAGTGAAGATCCCTAACCCCGTGGATGTAGATCACATTGATCAAACCATGTAAATCTTGTGTCTTATTTTCTATTTTCATTATCTTTATCTTTATTTTCATATCAAATAAGTTCAGATCGAGAAATCATAGTCATGATAATACAAGGGGTGTGTTGTAAGATTTTCTGCAATTACATTTTTGGCGCTAGAAACAGGGAGGAGTAAAGGATTTATCCTTTCTGTAACTTGTTGGTTCAAGAAATTTCCATGAAGATTAGCTACTGTTCATATTTTTCTAGATCTACAAAGTTTAGGTTCAAAAATGGAAATTTTATGGAAGAAATCACACTTTCAGGGAGTAAACATCATCAACAATTCAAAGACATGAAAACAATGAGAGAAAAAATTAGTTGTTGTGGTGAAATTTAAGAAAAAAAATGGAAGTTTCAGTGGAAGATTTTCATGTTCAGGATAAGAAGGCAAATGTGAAAGAAGTTAAGGAAGGACGAAGAAAAGATAAGAGGAAGATGCTGCAATTTCTATCACAAACAGAAATTCACACAGATGGTTCAAGGTTGAGCGAACAATAAATAGGTCACGGGTTCGAATTCGCAGAAACACATATTTTTCATTTTCTTCTCATTTGCATGGGAGAATAAAAGAATAAGGAAAAAAGTTATGCGTTAATTTCGCAGAGAGGTTCTTGCACATGATCACATTGATCGAACCACGTAAATCTTGTGTCTTATTTTCTATTTTCATTATCTTTATCTTTATTTTCATATCAAATAAGTTTAGATCTAGAAATCATAGTCATGATAATACAAGGGGTGTGTTGTAGGATTTCCTGCAACTACAACATAATTTCAATATAAACTTAAATGGTCATAACTGCTCATTCATGCCTCCCTATTTAATTCTGCATGAAACTGCACATTTATGCCTCCATGATGAATTCTGTATGAAACTGCACATTTGTGCCTCCATGATGAATTCTGCATGAAACTGTTCATTCATGCCTCCCTATTTAATTCTGCATGAAAATGCACATTTATGCCTCCACGATGAATTCTGCATGAAACTGCTCATTCATGCTTCCATGATAAATTCTGCATGTTGGCATACTGGATTGATGGTTGGCAGTGGCTGGCGGTGTGGATGGATGCTGGATAGCAGGCTGGAAATTGGTTAGCAGTATTGCTGGCAATATGACTGAAAATTTGTCTAGAAGTGTGATGTGCATCCTGACTTTGATCGTTGACCGGGTGTTGACTTTGATCGTTGACCGGGTGTTGACTTTGACCATTGATCGGTCATTCTAATACTGGGAAGGCTGGTGGGATGCTTTGGTTGACTGATTAGCGGGCTTGGATGATAGCATAATAGTGGCCTGTCAACATTCTGGCCCTATATGTGGCAAATTTACTCATGGTATAAACATCTCCCCCTCTTAACCCCCAACGAGTTGGGGGTTAAGAAAATTTCGTTCACCGTAGGACCGTAGTCAATGGAAAAACTCGCCCCCAAGTGTGGATTGTTGATGTTGAGGTGATTGGAAAAATTCCCTTGTTGTTTGCGGAAATCAAGACGCCCCCAAGAGTAAATTATTGTTGTTGAAGTGCATAGAAAAATGCCTTCGTCTATTGAGGAAATCGTAATCAAGTCTCCCCCAAGAGAGGCTATTGAAATTGGAAGATCGGCGGGAAATGGTTGAGTATGAACCATTGTCGTATGCAAAAACAGGACTGAAGTCTGAACTGGACTGCAACGGAAGCGTGATGTTGGACAGGAGTGGTGTTGAAAGTGAGCTGTAACTGTTGATGTAAAACAGAACCGTGGTAGTTGTATAACGAAGGGGTGTGACCCTTTAGTAGTTGAGATGATAACAAACTTTGTGTGTTGTTGGACCTTCAATGGTCTTGGCTGTGTTATTGGTTGTGACATCGATCTTTGATTCTTTATATGTCTTCAGTAGTTATACGAATCAGGATAGAAGCAACAATGTAAACTAGATCGCTAAGTTGTTTCGGGACTGGGATGCAATGATTCCGGTAAACTGGACTTCGAAGGACACAGAAAAACTGTCCTCTGCAGTAACGAGCAAAACTGGGTAGTAACAATATTGAGCAAAGTTGATTTGTAACAGCTGCGATCAGCTGGACTGCATGAGCTGCGAACAGAGGTGGAGTGCAGCAGCTTCGATCATATGGACTGCAGGAACTGCGAACATAGCTGGACTGCAGTAGCTGCGATCAGCTGGAATCCAGCAGCGACGAGCAAAGTTACACTACATCAGCTGCGATCAGTTGTACTGCAGGAGCTGCGAACATAGCTGGACTGCAGCAACTGCGATCAGCTGGAATGCAGCAGCGACGAGCAAAGTTACACTACAACAACTGCGATCAGCTAGACTGCAGGAACTACGAACATAGCTGGACTGCAGCAGTTGCGATCAGCTGGACTGCAGCAGCGACGAGCAAAGTTACACTACAGCAGCTACGATCAGCTAGACTGCAGGAACTACGAACATAACTGGACTGCAGCAGCTGCGATCAGCTGGACTGCAGCAGCGACGAGCAAAGTTACACTACAGCAGCTGCGATCAGCTGGACTGCAGGAACTACGAACATAGCTGGACTGCAGCAGCTGCGATTAGCTGGAATGCAGCAGCGACGAGCAAAGTTACACTACAGCAGCTGCGATCAGCTGGACTGCAGGAACTGCGAACATAGCTGTACTGCAGCAGCTGCGATCAGCTGGAATGCAGCAACGACGAGCAAAGTTACACTACAGCAGCTGCGATCAGCTGGACTGCAGGAACTTCGAACATCGTTGTACTGCAGTAGCTTCCATCGGCTGAACTGCAGCACCGACGGGCAAGACTGCACTACATCAGTTGGGGTCAGCTGGAATGCAACAGCGACGAAAAAAGATGGACTGCAGCAGCTTCGATCAGCTGGACTGCAGCAGCAACGATTTGCAGTAGCTTCGATCAGCTAGACTGCAACAGTTGATGAGGAACTGGATTAAAACAGTTTGATAAACCTGAGTGTAACTGTTACAAATAAAACAGACTGTATCAGTTGCGTCCAACTGAGTACAGAATTGATGAGCAAAACTGGACCGCACTAATTGCGTCCAATTGAGTGTAACAGTTTCTTAGGAATTGTATTACAACAGTTTGATATTACCGATTACAATAATTCCTCTCGACAATATATATCAGCAGTGATACACACACCGAAGGTGTGTACCGCACTGTGCACCGTGAAGAGATCTAAGGGCTGTTAGGGCAGCCCTTGGGGAGATTTGAAAGGGGTGGGGTAAAAAATGGGATCCACCAGCTTTTTTTTCTCTCACACCAAATTCACGGTGCAGATCACGATGTATTTTTGCGGTACACTAAACATTTCTGAATATATATATACGACTTTGCTACATACACAACGAAGTGTATGCGCCGAGAGGATCCAACGACAGAAAGGTCACCCTCTCTGCATTGGGATAGGGGTGAGGCATGAGTGGGCCCCAACCCCTCTCACACGCTGCATACACTTCCTTGTGTATAAATCATTTTCGATATATATACGGAGTGTTCTAGTATTTGGATGGATGCGTGGGACAGTGGGTCCAAGTCACTCTCTCCATCGTGGGAAATCTCGGGAGAGAGTATTTCCGAGATTTCCGATATATACGACTCCTACACTGCAAGAAAAACTAGATTAAGCAACCAGTCGATTTTGGTGGCAACATCCCGTTTTAGGTCTCTCAAGGGGTTTGACCAACTTAAAGTGGCTCTCGCCCGTTGTTGCAAGAGGTGGGATGTGTAGAGACTTGCAGCAGCTATGCACTCGCTTTAGTTATGTTTCAACTTCATGCAGCGACCAAATAAGGTCATTGGTCTAAAATTACTCCGACGATCCTTGAGCGAGTAATAAGGTCATTGGTCTAAATTTACTCCAACCATCCTTCAACGAGTAATAAGGCCACTGGTCTAAATTTACTCCAACCATCCTTCAACGAGTAATAAGGCCACTGGTTTAAATCTAGTCCGACTATCCGTAAGCGAGTCAACGAGTAATAAGGCCACTGGTCTAAATCTAGTCCAACTATCCTTAAGCGAGTAACATGTCCAGCTGCATCAGTTTTCGTATAAGTTTGAGCGTCTAATCTGCA
This sequence comes from Papaver somniferum, assembly GCF_003573695.1. Classification (NCBI taxonomy): domain Eukaryota; kingdom Viridiplantae; phylum Streptophyta; class Magnoliopsida; order Ranunculales; family Papaveraceae; genus Papaver; species Papaver somniferum. Next base: position 14,171,041 of record NC_039366.1, read on the forward strand.
GGTAGTTGCTCAAAATATTCCGGTACGGTAAATGTCTTTCCGATATCACCAAATTCAGATGAATAATAAAATGAAATTAAAACCAATACTGGTTATTATGAATAATAAAAATAAAACTGAATAAATCAATTAGTCAATTTTATTATTGTTAAATTCAATTTACATTATCATCTTTTTACAAGAAAACAAATCTCATTTTCACAAAAATAAAATACAATCTCCATTTCTTAAAAATAAAATAAAATTACAATCCCATCAAAATTCATCACTGTCCTTTAAAAATCACTGGACAAAGCTCATCCTGATCTGTATTTTAGCTCTGATTTTGAGATTAATGGTGTAATTATTCCAGATCCGGTTCCTCCAACAAAAATATGAATTTGGGTCCTGCATTTAGTTACAAAAAATACAAAGATCAGAGCTAACTCATAACATAAAATCAAACTGTCAACTTTTTAACAAATAAAATCCACGTCTAGCAAAAAAAAAAAAAAACACAATATATAAAATCTAAGCATTTCAGTGACAATTTTTTTTTCCATCATTTCAATTAAACTCTGCTAGAGTAAAAAAAGATTGATATAAGAAGAAGAAGAAGAAAAAGTATCGTGGTATTGACATCTACTTAAAGGAGACTCTGACCCTCGATCAAATGAGATCATCTTCAAATCATGAATAACTATTGGAAACAAATCATTTTCCTGTTCGTCTTCACTACTAACAATTACAACTTTCTCTTATCATTAATTCCTCTTCTGTCTTTTTTTTCAGTAATAATCTTCAAATCTAGAAAATACAAAAACAATAATATGAGATCATTGGAAAAAAAAAAGCTTACACCCTTGATGAACAAAATTAAGTTTCTCTCTTTGTGGAAGATAGGTAGTAGTGTTGGTAGTGATGGTCGACCGAGAGAGATTAAAGAGAGACAAAGGAGGCTGTGATCTAGATAAAGATGGGTGGTTAGCAGAGAGAGTATGAGGGAGAAAGGGAGGCGGAGAAGGGAATGGAAGAAGGATAAGGATAGGGTTAGGATTTTCCTTCTCTTTTGAGAAGAGCCATCGGACGTTCAACAAAGTATCGAATTTTTAGTGACGGTGCTACTTGGCTAGACGAATATTAACTCCAATGCTGGTTTGGATGGCTGATCACCATCTAATGTTTTAACTTTTTTACCACGTGTAAATGTCCAAGAATATCTAACGGTGCATATCGCTATTGCATCTTTATGCCTATTCTGTAGTTTTATGTCAATTTTCAGTGTTTTATTTTAATAACAAATTTACTTTTTCTTATTAAAAAGAGTTTTTTTATTTTTTTTCTTTTGATATAACCTTGTTTTAAGGGCTGCTACCACGGTATAGGTGTATAAGCATCCACATCTTAAGGATAATCCTTATAAATAAGGAGGATTAGAGACTTTTAAATATTTTCCTCTATATGGAAAATCTATATAGATAACCACAGATATACACCCACATTTTTTTTATCTATATTTTAGTCATAGTGAAAAATAAAAAGTAAATCATCCGGTTAAAAATCAACGTGATTAGTTTTCAAATTAAATTAAAAATTAAAAAGCATGTTACATCCGGTCAATCGATGACCGGACAAAGAAAAAAACTATATGTCCAGATGGCTGACCGGATGGACTACTCCAGAGAGAACCCCTCAAATACCTAGAGTATCATCCAAACTTTCAGATAGATGCAGATCTAATTCTCACCCATAATAGCAATTTTATCCATAAAATATGAACTATCACAAAGATACGGATAGTTTTTTTTTTTAATAGAGGAGTCTTCTGCGTGGAACTAAGTGAGTGTTATTTATAGCTGAAAAATTGATGTCTAAATAAACAAATTTATTTAATTTGGAATAAAATTATCTAAATCTTTAAGCAAATACAATGACATCAAATCTAGAATGGATATACTTTATTGGAATTGAATTATGTGAGCTTTGTTGGAATCGAATTATGTAGGCATGCCAATTAAATTGAAGAAACTTTAGAGTCGGATGAAGAGTAATAAACAGCTATAAAGGAATATTTACTGGTCTGAATGGAGTCTGTCCTAGCGAACTATGTCATAATGACTTGTTAAACGTATGTAAAATGGCATTTTGGATAATTGTTAATGTAACTCTAATAACTTGAGTAAGCATTGAATGGATAAATTGGAGAACATGGTATCTTGGTAATTTTCACGGACACATGAAAATTTGTTTCCCTTTTCAAGGCGAGTGTAATTTAGTCATGTGCACGGGCACCTAAAAATTTATTTATCTTTTTCGGTGAGGGTAATTTGGTCATATTCACGGACAACGAAAAATTTGTTGCCTCTTTTAGGATAGGATATTTGGTAATTTTCACGGGCACATGAAAGTTTGTTTCCCTTTCCGGTGACAGTAATTTGGTCATTTTCCCGAATGCATGAAAAATCCGCTGAGGGACCATCAATATATGATATCTTACTTCCAAAGCACATTTGAATGAGAACATATGGTCTATATCTAGTAATCTTGTAAACTGAGTATGAAACCCAGATGGCTGAATCCACTGAGGGACCATAAATATATGATATCTTGCTTCCGAAACTCATTTGGCCGGGAGTGGACTACTATAAGTCGGAAACTTCGTAAGAACGATAAATCCAATCATTCATATGTAAGATTCCATCGGAACTCTGAAACCTTAAACAAACCTTTTTTTTGTCGACTACGAGAAAGAAAGTGGCTCCAAGATGAAAACCTGACCAGGAGTAGGACTACTATAAATCGGGAAACTTCGTAAGAACGATGAATCTAACCATTTACTAGTAAGATTCTATCAGAATATTCTCTGAACCCTTAAACAAACCCTTTTTTGGCGACTACGAGAAAAAAAATGGCTCCGAGCTCGAAACCTGGCCGGGAGTGGGAAAACGAAAAAGCATACCACAGAAAAGAAAAAGCTAAAATATATATAAAAATCATTACACATGAAAATTGTACTACAAAAACCTAATAGCATTTCGTAGGGTTGTGAGACATCATATAACAACTCTTCATTCTTCTTGTCTGAAACAACATATGAAAACTCTTCCTTCTTCTAGTGTGAAACAACATATGACAACTCTTATTTCTTGTTGTGTGAAACAACATATGATAACTCTGTTTACCAGTAGCACTAAATTCTCTAACAACTCTTCATTAAAGTCAACAGTATGCATACCTATGATTCACGAATTCAAGCTCAAGGGGTATGCGTATCACTGTCAGCTCGTGAAAGTCATGTCCAAGGGGTATGCAAACCGTACCTTCCCATATTCTCGAAAATAAAACCAACTAAATGATCTTTGGAAATATGTATATAGAGTTTATATTTTTGTAGTTAAAGAGAGGATAAATTAGGATTTTATGATTTCTCAATGTGAGTTACAAGAGGTTGAGCACGAACATTCTTCGCCTAAACCACACACAAAGGTAGTTCAAAGGTATGCTTATCGGGTATGCATACCTCTGATTCACGAATGCAGGCTCAAGGGGTATGCATATAACTGACAGCTTGTGAAAGTCAAATCCAAGGGGTATGCGTACCTTCCCCAACTCAAACCCAAGGAGTATGCGTACCATTGGCAGCTCGTGAAAGCTGCTTGATTCCATAACAAAATTCACGTTTATTTAGAGCCATTCACTTTCCCTTTTTACCAGCCAAACATATTTTGAATTGTTGATTTATGGTAGCTTGAAGTAAATAGCTACTAACCTACTATTCTACTCGCTATGTACTACTCGGAAAAATGCTGGAGCAACCCACAAATTTGTTTACTTGCTACGATATAATGGAAACAGGTTAATAGCAGCCAAAGTGTTTGGTGATTGCAAACAAGTTTGCTTAACTGTAAAAGCGACCAAACTTTTGTGATTTTGCTGAGATTTTGGTCGCTTAAACCAAGTTTTCTTGTAGTGCTATAATCATTTCTCCACCAGTGATAAAATTATCTCTCTCAAACAAACTCTATTTATACTTCTGGGATAATCCCAATTTCGCGATTTTGGGGTTTCTTAGGGTTTCACTCTCGTCTTCGTTGTATCCTTGTAATCGAGGTTTCAGTTTTATCTATTTTGTTATTGATCGATATGGATAATAACAATTGGGAGCCTGCCAAAATCGAACCTAAATGGATGCTACTGATTGGAGAACACAACTTCAACTTGATTCTCGACAGAGAATTGTTACCAAGATGTAAGCTGATTACTGTTGTTTGGTTTTAACTTGTGAATTAGCCTGGGCAAAGTGGTCACGCTATTATTATTTTTTTTATAAATTTAGTAGTGATTATTTATTTCAAACTTGGATTGGACACTTTCACTTAAGCAGTAAAAGGGAGTTCTGATTTCGATTTATGATATGTGGGGAGTAATATTGCTGTAAGAGAAGAATTCTATATCGAGCGTTTATTTTGTGTAACATAGTTTTTTTGAATGAGAGATATTCTTGGTTTGATCCTTGGAAGTATCTCTACAAGAGATTTCTGTGTCATTTTTTTTCTTTGCTAATTGGAGGGCGTATATCATAATCTGACGCTTGATATGATCTTTGTTACCTGTTAGTTATCTTTCAATAACTTGCAGTTGGTTTGACTACTCTTCTTAGTTATAATTTTATCTTAAACTTACTGCGTTTCATTCTCGTAGAATGGAAACTCTAAAACGATGCGTTATAATTTCTGGGCCAGAGGGATTGGTGGAGCTTAATAAAATTGCTGTTAGATTCGAGGAAAAAATATTCACTGCTGCCACAAGTCAGGTATCATTATTCAATTTGGCATCGACATTGTAGTAATTGTATTGCTTTACTAGTTCTTCTATTCATGAGTGAGCATGATTTTCCTATTTTCAGCATGGATTCACCAAAATAAGCAGAATTTTGTCACTTTCTGTTGAGTAGAAATTAGAATTGTAGCATTTATTTGGTGTTTTAATTATTTAGATTTGTAACTGAATTCTGGGATTACATAAACTAAAAAAGAGTTGGGAACTGTAGGATTATTTGATAGAGGTATTCAAGATTCAAGCCATTCTTGTCGTAGTGATCTTTTATGATGCACTAATAACTGGATTTTTAATATGTTGTAGAAAATCTTCTGGTGTAATTCACACGTGACTGGCAAGTACCTGTAATATCTTGTCCAATTTGATATGATAACCTTTTACATAGAATAATCATGATACATATGGAGTGCACACGACATTTCGTGTACACATCTTGCTGAACTCGAGTTATTTCGTGAAATTTATATGTATTCTGCTGATGGGAAATTTTGTGTGAAACTTCAATTGCTTAGACCCACTTGTTTCTAGATTGGTGCTTAACGGGGTCTCAATTTCATCGAGTTCTCACTCCAGAATGTACTTTATTACCCGAAAGACCTGAGTAGCAGTAGCTTGGGGATTGCTTGCGGGAGTTTGCCCGATAAGCCAATGTTGAATATGCGTTCTGTGTGGTATGCCTTTCCCTGTTTTGTTAATCTTCTTGGAAAGATCCGACTGGAGATGGTCGATTTAAATGCTTTAGTATGATAGTCGAACTGAATTGTTACCCTTTTGGTATGTCCTTGTATTAATGGGTTATGATGAGTTCAAAGGACACACACTTAACCGTGTAATTCAGCACATCTTCACTGCTTTTCTGACTTTTGAGTAGTAATTCTTTTTTCCGTTACAGATGTGATTTAACTTTCTTTATGATACAATCTCCTTATCCATCTCTCCATCTCACTCCAAACCAGAATCTCCTTAGCTGAGGTTTGTAACAGAATAATGTCTATGTTGTTAGGAAGCTCCATGGTCTGTCACCCGGTCGATACTCGATAGGTTTAGATGCTTGCACAACATTGTTTTAGTTTCCATAAATAATTTTGAATCCCATTTGTGCACTCTTCTCTGTGTTATAGATGGTTGTTTTGTCACTTTACATTCTGTTAGGTATAAGTTCTAAGCAGTTTCAGGCTGTTAAGTTTTTTTCAGAGGAATAGAGGATGTACTGGCCTCTACATAGAAAAATGATTTGTCGTTGAGAACTGGGTAAAAATGAGTTACATCCCGTGTAAATCATCGTTACTGAAATCTGTTTATCATCTCTGCATCGATTATTATTTTTTGCCAGTACTCTGTGGTCGTATTATGCTCAACAATCTTTTCTTTATACATGCAGCACTCTTGGAATCTAACTCAATTAATTTTGTCAATTCAGACGGATTATCTACGAAAAATATCTTTGAAGATGCTAACAATGGAGACAAAATCTAAGACAAATGGAGTTGCTAATTCTTTGCCATTAAATACTGGTGGTGGTAGCCAAAATCCTCAAGATCCAGGTTAGAAAGATAGCCGGTGGAAAATATTTTATTGATGCTAAATTGAATCTTATAAGGAATTTTGGTAGTATGTACTGACTATGGTATAGTGTTAAAGATTTACACATGCATTAGTTATTATCAGTTGTTGTGATTTATTGGTCACCTGATTATTTTTTTTTCTTCCTGTCATTGTACCGAAATAGCGTGTCAGTGTGCAGTCCGAAGTGCGCAACCCAGGGCAGTCACAAATTCCTTTAGACAACCAGTCTCAAGCACGGCAGCAGCTGTTATCCCAGAATATTCAGAATAACATTGCAAATTCTGGGATCCAAGGACCTGTGGCATCGTCTTCTACATTGCCATCTGGGGCCAATCTCACTCAGTCCTTACACCGACTTCGTCTGTGAATCTAGGATCTAATAATTGACTGGCAACTAAAAACGTTCATATTTTGTTTTCATGTTTGGTGGTGATATGACAATTATTTATTCCTTTTATGGGAAGAAATCAACATTCCCCATAACTTTGTTTCTCAATTCGCTCTTCTTCTTCAGTTTTATCAGCCCGTTTTCTTTTTTTTATTAAATCAAACCACGAAGTGGCCCTTCAGACGCGTTTTGGGGCTGAGGCACAAGAAAATCGCGCCCTTTCTAAAACACTGGACATAATATAGAGAAAGCTGCAACCAAGCACACAAAGGGGAATGGCAACTCCCTGTGAGAGGTTCACGCAGCATAAACGCGTGCAGTACTCTGAAGCCTTTCCACTCCTGAATTCAACTATTTTCTCATATTTAGTTTTAAAACAATGTCTTACTATGCTTTTGTTGGATGTAAATCCAGGGATGATTTATACACAAAATTAGGATACATATAACAACTTTTAAGTTCTTACAAGCTGCGGAGTAAGCCTAATACAGATACACCATTTATTTTGTTGGAAGTACAATTATAACTTGTACTTTAAACCAAAATGCAGTAAACCAAGAAAACGCGTGCAGTACTCTGAAGTCTCAATTACGTCACTAGTACCAGAACTCTTGCAGAATATGAAAGCACATTCCGTCAGCATATTTATTTTCTTCCAGTATCTGATTCGAATGGATTGAAACGAGTGCTGATGGCAAGTATGATTGGATTGGCCATGGGTACAATTACTCCAGGTCGTTCGGTCATGTCAACTACTTTGCTTCCATTAATGCCGACTACCTTCCAATCTAAGCATTGGATTATAGCGGCCAATAATGTTGGACCTTCAAGTAAAGACAATCCAATTCCAGGGCATCCTCTCCTACCAGTACCAAATGGCAACAAATCGAAGTGTGGACCCCTGACATCCCTATTCATTCGGCTAGTGCTATCTTGATCACATTTACCATTAACACCTTCATGGAGAGCCGAATTCTGTGTCATCGACATCATAAACCTCTCAGGCCGAAATTCTAAAGGGTCTTTCCAGTAGCTGGGGTTCCTAGTGATGGACCATACATTGACAAACAGCCAAGTCTTGGCTGGGATGTCATAGCCTGCTACCGTGCAATCTTTGGCGGATTCTCTTAAAAGCATGGGTACAGGAGGGTGAAGACGAAGCACTTCTTTGAAGATAGCTTGAATGTAAGGAAGATTTGGTAGATCAGATTCATCCACCAACCTGACATTCTTTCCCACAACAGAATCTATTTCTCCTCTTGCTTTCTCAAGCATGCATTGATGATTAATGAGCTCCCCTAGCGCCCATTCGACTGAACTAGCTGTTGTATCTATTCCAGCCGTCATGATATCCTAATATAACCTCAAAATCAAATAAGAAAAAATAAGTAATAATATGCCTCTTAAAGAAACAATCTTCAAGCCACCTAGACATATGGCAACAAACTTGGATTAATTGATTTATGTAAACAAACTTGGATCAATTGTCAGATATGCATGCATTATTCTAAATAGCTCTGGAGGAAAGAAGGCGAGAGACTTACCAAGAGGAAGGCCTTGATATTAGCTCTAGTGAGTTTCATCTCTGAGTTCATATCTTCAGACACATCAAGTAATATATCCAATAAATCTTTCGCCATATTACAACCGGTACCGACGTTAACAGTCGTCCTTTCTTTCTTAGTTCTAGCTTCTTCACGTTCATGCATGATTCTGTCAAGTAAAATATCATATCTGCGTCTTATATCAGTAGATTTCTTAAGGTACCCTTGCAAATCCATGTTCCTTAGAAACCAAAAAGCATCCGAGAGATTGAACTGACCAAAAATCTTTGTAACCTCCCTAACAAGGGAGCGAATCTCCTCCCCTTCTTTGCTACTTGTAGAAAACTTGACACTGCCCATCATTCGCATAATTATGTTATTTGAAAGATTCAGGAGTTCTTCTGAAACGTTTACTCTATCCCCATTGGTAGAGTTTCTTATCAACAGCTGAACTAAGTTATGGATCTCATCTCTTCGGATGTGGCGATGTTTCACCAGAGCCTGGCCACCGAGTAACTCAGACATCAAAACCTTTTTCATGAATCTCCACACGGTTCCTGAAGGAGCAAAAGCGAAGCCAGCTGAGTTGTAATTGATGTAATTGACGGCTATGGTTACAGGGCGTGAAGCAAAGTTTAGTTCGTTGGTTGTGAGAAATTCTTTTGCTAATTCAGGAGAAGAAACGACCATGCATGAAATGGAACCTAGGCGAAGATAGATCAATGAACCATATTGGATTGAGAGTTTGTGAAAAGATCGGTAAGGGACTGCAGAAATGAGATGCATATGACCAATGATTGGCAAGGATATGGGACTTGGTGGGAGTCTGCGCCCTACTCGTTTCTTGAAGTGAAAGACGATATCAAGCATAACCAACAGACAAATGAAGAAGGCAATTGCACAAAAGAAGATGTTAACCGCCATTATCAATTCACAGCAAGAGTGGAGCATAAAGTAACTGCAAGTCAATAACTACACAGAACAGTCTAATGTGTATGGAGATAATTTCAATCAAATAACAAAGGCTATTTAGTTCCTGCTTTTAATGTGCAATAGCTACTTCCTAATTGCGAATAATGTAACAGAACCTCATTCAATTTGTCGCTGATATTTGTAAATGGTGATTTAAGAGCTAAGTTAACTGAGGCAATAGGTGTCTTGTCTCTAAACGGTGATTTAGAAGCTCCTCATATACTGGCAGCCGATGTGTTGCATAAATGAAGAACTTTGAGTTCGGAAGAATGCTTTAAGATAAGATATACTTGAGCCGGCAACTCAAAATGTGAATTTGCCCGTAATACGCCCGCTTACTTGACAAATAAAAGTTGTTCCCCACCATAGTAGTACGATGATAATATTATTTGGCAAGTTGCTCATTTCCACATGGAGTTGTCTTCGTTTACCTGATAAAAGAGGATGCAAGTGGTCCAGCTTTAAATAAAAAGTAGGACCTCCAAAATAAAATCATAGAAAACGTGAAATTGGTATTGGTGTGCGCATTAGGCTGACTGGCTGAGTTTATGCAATACGGGATTGGCCCTTACCTTAGATGCATTCTACAAGGCGGAGACTAAGCTTAGTGAGGGACAACTTCGCCAATAAGTCATTTGCCTAGTTCTAACTTTGACTAAAGTCATGGAAAGTTTTTTTTTTTTTCTTTTTTTTTTTTTTGAATAGGAGAGAAGATACCGTACATAATTAATAATTAACCTAGATTAATTGGCCGTTAATTTAGTTTTATGAAACACAGATACTTCAATATTGCTGACGTATCCGTTTTTATCTAGGGAATCATTGGAAATTCCCGGCGGGTCATGTTATTCCTTGCTATAATTCTCTCGATGTCAAGCTTAGGGAAAGTTTTTCAATTCCCCGTTTATGAATTTCAATTTTGTCGTATCGCGTCTCTTTCTTAGTATATAAGGAATATCTTGCGATTATATCTTCCAATTTTCCTCCCAAAATATATCAATTTAGTTATGTCACCTCACAGAAGAGCGACAACGTTAGAAACATCTCACGGAGGGAACTACCTGCAAAAATACGAAAAACATGACAAACTTTGTCGGGAACTCCGTATAAGTCAGTTCCCTAGCCTCCTCAAATTCATTATTTGCCTCAAACGGACCGATGCAGAAATTTCGTCCTGCTCACGCTCACTGTATTTAGACCTCATATATATATATAATCAGTATCCTTGAAAAATACTTGTTGCTCACATTCCAAATGGTAGGGAAATAACTCAACACTTGGATTGCGATATTGAATGTCTTATATTTGTTTTAGAACCACACTTTTAAACAATCTATTTTTTTTATTCCATGTCTTATCCCGATTCAACTTGTTTGAGTATGATTTAACAACTGAAACCTGTTTTCTCACATGTACACACGATACATGTTGACTTAGCCACCAATCCTAACCGGTTTTTTTATGGAAGGGGATTAGAGATTTCAAAGCGAATTTAATGATCGTGCAAACGAATAAATATGTACATCCAACAATTGAAAAAACTTGACTGAATCTCAAAAATCACAATATTGCAACCAATATTTTCGAATACACAACTATGTATATGTTAAAAAAAGAATGAAGTGAAATTATTCATATACAATCTGTCCATGAAGTATTGCAGACCGCCCTCTTCACCCACATGCAGAAACCTGATGTTTCCCTGTTTTCCTCGCATCCCGTGAAATCAAGTCACCACGAAGAAGTTGAGGTCTGCAAAATAGATAAACATAAAATTTCTGAAAAATCCATTATTCCAAGACATAAAATATGCAGGAAATAGCTGGTCCAAAATCCATTAAAATTAATGTGTTAGTTGGTCCTGTTTTTAATAGTCGAAAGTATATTTAGTTAGTCGGGTCATAACAGAAGAGAAAAGTACCCGCATATTTAGTTGGTCGTATCATATTATAGTGTGTTGGTTAGTCGAGTCACACTAGTGTGTTTAATTAGTTAGATCATAGTAGTCGGGATCGGGATCGTTAGCAATTTCCAGTGTTTTATTGGTCGGGTCAAATTAGTCGGGGCCGATTAAGCAATTTGTTTCGTTAGTCGGGTCAAATTAGTCGAAACCTACAGCCCCGGCCGTATCGGCTTAGGCAATTTCCAGTGTTTTATTAGTCAAATCAAATTAGCCGAGATCACCTAAATTCTTTTGGAAATTAACATTTAGCGTTAGGATTAACCGTTTTTAATTAGGAATTTAAATTTGAATAAGAAATCTAATTATGCTAGGGTAATAATTAAATCTGAGACACTACATAATTAATGTTGCAACCGTGCAAATCTAAGTTTCAACTGACTTCAGGAGTTCATAGAGCTCGTATGAGCTAATAACCATTTGCAAGCTATAACATGTGCTCGGAAGTAGCTTTGCTCCATGAGTTGCGGTAGCTGCAGCAAGTTATGGTGCACTAATAATCGGATTTTTAATATGTTATACCTTCTTCAAATCATACTCTACTGCCTTTCCTCTTTGATTTCGGTACGCTTCCCCTGAGTGGCCCCTTGTGGTTGTGGATCGCTGCTTTGATTCGCTGTTAAATTATCCCCAAGGCTACTTGCTGCATCCTCATCATCATCATCATCCGAGTCCTCCTCTTTCGACCAGCAAGTAACCTCAACTGTGATAATACAAGTATCATCCACAATATAGCCTTTATAAGGGTCATGGAGTTCATTAAGAGGCATGAATTCTGGCCAACCCCAAGCTGCAGTACTTCCTTCAAGAAAATTCTGCTTTCCTTCTGCAGTATCGAAGAAGTCATAAGTGAAATCGAATGTAAACAAATCTTATTCAATAGTAGATAGATACATACCCTTTCTGACTGCGGTGTTGGGATCAATTTGACTAGCAATCGCAAAACTGATCTCCGTGCTGACGGTTTTTGGCAATTCGACCGGGACTAGGAAGATTGATAAGTGGTAATACACTTTCTCCCTTCCCTTTGGATAAATACATGCTTTCCTAATAAGAGAAGATTCAAATTAATCAAAAGTTGTAGAAACGTTGCAGAAGAAGAAGAAATGATTCATAAACTAGTTAAAGATTAGGTTCAGAAGATTTGTACCATTTAAAACAACCAACAGAGAAAACATCACTCTCAGATAACATCTGTGTAGTTTTTGAAAAGTTTTTGATCTTCCAATTGAATTTTATTGTTGAAGATGAAGATGAAGAGATCTTTTCTATTTCGGATGCTAATGCCATTTGAGTAAACACTGGATGAAACAAGGTCTTTGAATTTTCTTACAACATTTTGGATTATAAACAGATGTACTCCTATATTTATATCCGACTTAAAAATGTACCCCCGTTTTTTTCCTATTTACAAATATAGGCCTTTGGATGTTTTCCATCCAAAAACGTTAATAAAGTCAATTTCTCGGTCATATGGTCAATTTATCCTTGAGTGAGATGAGAAAATGAAGTGTAAGATTACACGTATACCCTCCGGTGGAATTGTAACCATTGATTGAAAATGAAAGACTGAATCTCATCCTTTCGTCTATACCTAATACTTATCTTTGCCCAAAATAGAAAACATCTTTCTTCTTATGTTCTTCAGTTCTTCCCCGAGCAGCAAAACCTTCGGTCTCCTTCTTCTTTAATTCCTCCTCGAGAAGCAACACGCAAACACCTGCAATCGTTGTTACAAATACAACAGCTACCAGCACGGCAACACCGTATTTCTCTTTTTCCTTTTCACCTCAATCCCAAGCACTCATGTACTAATTCGTTTCCCTAATTTGAAATATCTGTTTGTATAGACTTATTTGATAATGGGTTTTCATATTTATGTGCTATTATGATTCTAAGAATGTTTAATTTGGTGAATTGATCTTTAAATTTTCTGCTGCTGTTTGATTTTCTGTAACCCTAACAATTAAAATGGATTCATGTTTTCATTTATTTGGTATAATTTGCCTTAATCTATTGATACTGGATTCGATTTTTCCTGGGGTATATTTAGTTGATTGATATTGGATTCATTGTTTAATTAACTATTTTGGTTTCACAGTTCTACTTTGCCCTAATCGAGTGATACTGGGTTTACTTTTGAATTCGTTCCTTTCTCCCTAATTAATTTTGTGCATTGATATTCGATTTCATTTCTTACTGTTATAGTTATACTGAGGAGAGGGATTTATATTTGTTTGATTGTTTTGATTTGAGATTTCTTAAAATAGAATTTTTGAATTTATATATATTCCAAAAACACCAAAGAATAATGCTTCTCTGGTCCATTTTATTAATAGAAACTAGTGCTTACTAGAGTTTTGATACTTCGATTCTATATTTATATGAACATATGGCCTCCATAGCTGTAGAGAAAACAAGTGTTGCATAGTTGCGTGTGAAGTTTTTTGGGATTTTGGTGGTTAAAATGTTAATATGTGGGTGTTTTGTAGTGCGGAGTGGCTTCACACGGACTCAAGAAGAACAACTGTAGGAGTGGATATAGACCTTGAGAAAGTTGAATGGAGCTCAAGGAATAATGTTGATGAAAATGGGGTTGATGGTACTATTTAATAGGGATGTACTGAAACTTAAGGATGCTAGGCTCCATATGCTCCACAGTAGAACAAGGGATAAGCCTCCACTATAATATCTGGAAGCAGCAACTCAAGATTCTTCGGGGGCTTGAGGTAGTTCATCTTCTTCTTCTTTTCCTGTTTCAATTAATTTTGATTACTATTAAGTAATTCGGGGGTGTGCTTCTAATAGTTTCTAATTTAGGAGTTAGATGTTTTTTTTTTTCATTTTGATTTTCTGTTCAATTGGGATTTGTTTCAAGAAGATACTTGGTTATGAGATCTGGGTTTTAAACCAAGTTAATTTTCTTTTTTTGGGTTGTTTAGTAAAGTTTTTTTGCTGTATTTGTTAGGGACAGTGGCAAAATGAAAAATGATCTTCTCTGTTTGTTTCGGTTACGATTTATGTAACTACAGTTTGCAACTTGAGAACCTTAGTAAGCTTAGATTTTTGTCTTTCATTTTGTCCCTGATATTGGGTGTCTTTTATATATGTACTCATTTTTGTTGTAGGAATCTACTATATGTTAACTGGAGCGGGAATTGTTTATGTTTAGACTCAGTTTACTTCATGGGTGTGGTTTGGGAATGTTTTGCTTACTCTTTGCCATGACTAACCATGACTCTCATGGTTGTTTGTGGATATTCAGTGAATGGTTTTACAAGCCAGTAAGGAGAGGAAACAATGGTTGCAGTTGTGATAGTTGCACAATGAGTGTTCACGTCGAGAAAAGTTAGGGAAGAACCCATTAAGCAAAGGAATAGTAATGATGATGCTTCTCTGGATTACTTGTAGGAGTTTTGTTATATTTTTTTCATCTCTAAAGCTATTAGTGATTCAGCAGTGCTTCTTCTATTTGTGGCAGATATTTTGGTGCTGCGGGCTGTGAGTTGGTCCCTTATGAGCTCGGATGTGTCATGTGAATGTGTTGTTGTAGTTTATATCAATATGAGCTGATATTTGTTTGAAGATGAAAAGGAGAAAGCTGGACGTTCAAGGAGAAGTTTGAGTTTCTTTGCAAGGTGTTTAAGGAAGCATTCAGAGTTGAGAGAGTTGTTTTGTATTGGTTACTAGAGAGTTGGCTAGATTGCTAACATGGAGAGCATCATGAAGGAACAAGCTTTGAGAGATGGAGATCAACTCTGAAATCATTATGCAGGCAATGAGAAAAATATTATAAGTTGCATTGTACTAATTTTTCAGTCTATGTAATTTTTAGGATCGCAAATACATTCTTATTACGCGTTCCATGCTCATCTTTTGAATTCATTTTAATTTTAGCGTTCTCTTTTGAAAAAAAAATAGGGTACAGATGAACTATCTGACCGAACTGATTTAACCAGAAAACTCAGTGATTTGAAGGACTGAAATGTCTTTTTAAGTGGGAAAATGTAGACAGCTGGCAAATAACTGCAGCTAACTTTCTGTTTACCGTTTTTTCAAAAAAAACAGTCAAAACAGGGGTACATTTGCAAAGTTTAAAAAAATGGGGGTACATCTGTTTAGGCATAAAAAAACAGGGGTACATCTGTATGTCACCCCCATAATTTTGTAAGGAAAGACTGTATTATTATTGTCTTTGGAAACAAAACAGCATATAAAGATGGAGTTGGCTATTCAAAAACAAACACGTTGTGACTTGTGAGAGTACATCTGACAAGGTACGGCTTAAAGATGGAGTTGAATTTTGAATTCTCAAAACATTGTGTGAATTCTAATTTCGACCCCAAATTGTGTTAACCTATGGGCACCCACCACCCAATGCTGCCCAAGTGGAATTGCGCTCACCCTCTCTCCTACCAGTACCAATGGTAACAACTCCAAATAATGACCCCTGAATTACAGCCATATTCATTTGGCTCGTGTTCAGATATGTTCAGTTGTTGCACACACTAAATTCAGGTGCTTTCAACTAATGTGTTGATGCTGCTCGGCCATGGCGCCTTGGCCCTTGTCAAAATTTACAATTTCTGAAATCATTCATTCTGGTTAAAGATGTTTGTGATATTTTAATAGCTCCTAGTGTTCTTTACAAGCCAAGTCAGCTGCTTTTTGTCAAATAGCCCTGCTTATCTTCAATTTCAAGTGCCTGAGATTGGAAATTAGATAGAAAATCAAGTCCCTCCTAAGCTATGGATTAGACTTTGCTATATTTGAGAGGCATGGTGATGATCGGGGTGAAAATATAGTCAGTTGGCACTTCTGTTTGCGGTGAGAACAGAATTTCATATAGGCTCCACAAGCGGGGCCGTTATGATACCCGGTGGCATCATTGGAGCGGCAGTCAAAGTACATCATAAGGATGAGCAAGCCCAACACATTGGACAAGTTAATGATGCGAAGTTGTTCTTTCTCCGACCCCATGAGTTGCTCAAAAATAAAAGATAGGAAGGATTTTGATTGGGTGTTTTAAGTCATGGAATCCAAAACTAAACACTAAAGCATTCGTATATAACCTTGATAATATCCGTATCCCATTCTAAATTAGCCACACTTATAATAATGTCTATGTGAATTGAAGTACTGAAATAACTTTCTACAACATTTCTTTGATCACTAAATATTCACCTATTTCGAGATACATTTCCATTGAAGTATTTCGTGAGAGTATTTACTTTCCAAATCATCCTCTATTCCTCTACTGACTGTTCTCTATGGTTTTGCTACGCTTCGCCTCTGGAACCTTGTGTGGATCTCCACTCTCTTTTACTCCATCATCTGATGAGTCCTCCTCTTTCATTGTCCAACAAGTAACCTCAATTGAGATAACACAAGTATCATCCACAATATAGCCTTTACTCGGATCATGGAGTTCACTTAGAGGCATGAATGATGTCCAGCCCCACCCTCTAGTAGTCTCTTCAAGAAATTTCTGTTTTTGTTCTGCAGAATCAAATGAACCAAAATGTAATTAAGTAAGAACAAATAAAAATATATTCTATTCTTGTAGTACTGCAACATATATACATACCCTTTCTCACTTTGTTGTTGCGATCCGTCTGACTAGTAATGGCAAAGCAATACTCCGTGTTCACCGATTTGGTCAGATCAACTGGGACTAGGTAGAGTGATAAGTGATCATACACTTTCCCCATTCCCTTTGGATAGATACATGCTCTCCTGATAATTACCAAGACAAAACTTCGGTATGGATTAAACTATCCAAAAGCAGCAGCAGAAGAAGAAATTAATGATTAATAAACTAATTAAAGGTTAGTTAGATTACCATTTAAAACTACCAGCAGTGAAAACATCACTGTATGTATACATTGTTGTAAATTCTGAAAAGTTTTTGATCTTCCAATTGAATTTAGAAGATGAAATTGAAAAGGAACCAATCTCTTCGATTTCAGTTGAGGCCATTTGAGTAAGTAAACAGTGAAAAAAGCTCTAAGAGTTTCCTTTCAATTTCTCCTTTACATCTGCTTCTTCTGAAGAGTATAATAATATTTTCTTAGTATTGGATTCCGGGTAGAAAGAGTGAAGGACTGTACAGTCTTGTCCTGGAACCAGGACAGCAAATAAAGATGGAGGTGGCTACTCACAAAGAAACGCGTGGCGAGAGTACATCTGACAGTACGGTTTAATTTGAATTTTGAATTTTCAAAAGCTTTTGTGTGGGAAACAAGTTTTGAGTTTTGTTTTGTTTTAACCTGTGGCCTGTAATCACATTTGTTAATGTCGTTTTGTTTGCCATATAACACGGATGTACAATTTATTTATTTTTTGACACCAAAGAAAAATACATTCATTAAACAGAATTAAAATTATTTGGTATTGGTCTAATTATCATCAATATTAAACTTCCTTTCCCCAATATTATCAATATTAAAGAGGTTGCGAAATGTTAATTCCATCATAAATATATTTTTTCACACCAAAGAAAAATACATTCACTCTAGGGGGAAGGAGGTTGCCAAATGTGAATACTGGCCAAAGGAGAACTAAGATGATGATTCTGGCGATGATTTGCAAAACTGTGAAGACATTGATGAAACATATATTTAATATTGTTTCTTCAAGATGTTTGGTTTTCTATTGCAAAAAAACCTTGTTGCACCTATTCTTCTAAATTTGCCATAGTAATCATGACAGTGACTATCCAAACATTCCATGAGTCTTGATGCATGGTCGTGGAATCTAAGAACCAACTCTTAATCCAAGAGGCTAGGGATGGGTGAGCGGACTGAATGTTAATAACATTCATATTCATTGAAAACCAGACTGATTTGGTATCACATCCTTTGGTTAGATGTTTTAGGGTTTTAGGACCTTGATTACGCAGTGGGCAAAGAGTGTTAATTCCATCTTTATAGAAACTTAGTTTCACCATTATCGGAACAATGTTTCGAAGGCACTTCCTGATAAAAAAATTTGTCTCTGTGTGGCGAATTAGATTTCCAGATATGTTTCCAGACTTCCTTTGGGACAAGATGAGATTGTAACTTCCTATGCTGAGAATTTAATGGATAATATGTGGATTTAACAAAGAAGATACCTTTTTTGTTTGGTTACCGTATAATAGCGTCTTGGCCGTATTGGAATAGATGCATTAGCAGAATGATTTTAGCTATGTCATCTTGGAAAACTACTTTAAATAGAGGGATATTCCACCTTCTAGGATTCTAAAGCATGAGATCACAGACATACACTATTCTTGCCGGTTCAGCATAGTTACTATTTGGAACTGGTGAATGGTCCAAACCCTTTACCCATTTGTTATACCAGACTAGAGTTTTTGTACCACACCTAACATCCTATCTGTGAAATTTCCTCACAATTTCCAGAACTTCTTTTATGCCTTTCCAAATCCAAGAGGAATTAGATGCTCAGTTTGAAGATGAAGAAAATCACAGTAAGGGGAGTATTTTGGCTTTAGAATTTTGACCCAAAGTTGATCTGATTCTGTGCAAAGCCGCCATGCTAGTTTAGTAATTAGAGTCATGTTAAACTGCTCTAATTTTCTGAAAGCTAGACCTACTCTGCTTTTGGGTTACATAGAGAATTCCAGCCAGTGAAGTTTATTCCTTTATTATTCTTATATCCCCACCAGAATTTCCTTTGTATTGCCTCAAGCTGTTTTAATGTGTGCTTGGGTAACTTAAAGAAACTCATGTAATAAGCTGGTATAGAGTTTAACATTGACTTAACAATAGTGGTTCTAGCTGAGTGATTAAGAATTTTTGAATTCCATCCACTGAGCCTATTTTCAGAAGCATCATTGATAGACTTAAAAGAGAGTGTTTTAGATTGACCTAATAAAGTTGGTAGTCCCAGATATTTGTCAGAATCACACATCTGTTTAACTCCCAGTTTCTCCACTATTTCCATTTTATGCTGATGTGACAAATCTCCTGTAATAAAGGCATCTGGCTTAGAGAAGTTAATCATCTGTCCTGATGGATTACCAAAGTTTTTAAGGATATCTAGGATAGATGATAAACTTTTTGATCAGCTTGGAAGAAGAGCAAACAATCATATTTGAATAATAGATGATTAATTGATGGAGCTTCTTTTGTCACTTTGATGTGTCTAACAAGTTGGTTATTTTCAGCTATGAATAAAGCTCGTGAAAGGTAGTCAATTTCTATGATAAAGAGATAGGGGGATAAAGGATCCACCTTATGTAATCCTCTTGTAGGAGTGTACTTTTCATAGGAACTTCCATTGAGTCTGATATAAATTTGTGTTGTCGAGATACACTGGTAGATCAGTTCTCTCTATTCTGAACAAAACCTAGAGATAAAAGCATTTTATCCAAAAATTTCCATTCCAGGCGATCAAAAACCTTGGATATATCGAGTTTTAGAGCTATATTCCCTTCTTTTTCCTTTGATCTCTTCATAGTGTGAATCAACTCATGAGATATTATAATATTATCATTGAGATACCTTTGAGGAACATAAGCTACCTGAGTCCGAGAAATAATTTTGTCCATAAAGTTTTTCATCTTCTTAACCATTAACTTGGAGATGATGTTGTAAGTACTATTACAAAGACTTATTGGTCTGTAATCATTTGGGGTAGCTGGAAATTGAGATTTTGGGATTAAGCAAATTGAGGTGTGATTTAGGTAAAAAGGTAGTTTTCTTGTTAAGAAGAAATCTTGCACCATTGTTGAAAAGACGAGGGTACCTAAATATACCTCAATCTAAAACTTTTCCACCTATAAGTCCTTTCTCTGAAAGTGATTGTCTATGGACTGAGTCGAGACAATACAACTAATCGGTTCACACTTCGTGTGATCGTGTATGGATACGAGATCGATATAATACGGCAACAAGATAACTTATGTGATTGACTATGGATACAAGATCGATACATGAAACAACGAAGTATGTTTACTTGATAAATGGTTCGGACTTAAGCAAACACAATAGGATTGCTATCAAGTAAATAAGAATTAACGTTTGTGTATTTTACTTTTAATTATAATAAAAGAAATTATAATTGCGGAAATAGAAAAGTAAAAGACATAGTAAGACTTTGTTAACGAGGAAACCGCAAATGCAGAAAAACCCCGGGACCTTGTCCAGAATTGAATACTCTCAGGATTAAGCCGCTATACAAAATCAAACCCACTTCGTATAGTTGAGACCAAACAACTAAACCTATAGTTCACCTATTTCCGTCTGTATTCCCACGCCTCCAAATTGTAATAATCCACCTACTTGGAACAATTACTTTGGTTCGTATTCCAAACAGTAAAGGAACAACAAATTTGTTTGGTAACAATTCTTTTCAACCAAGTGATATGAGTTCGACAAAAGGCTCTTCCGTTTATCCCAATAACCTCATTTCTCAGGTCCTTAGATCTATCTAATAACAACTACCAAAGTAATTTTCAAGATTTTGCAATCAATACTTTGAATCACAAAGAATTGTATTGATGTCGATCTACTCAACTAATCAATCCAATCTACCACAAGGATAAACCGATTATAGTTGGATCCTCTTTAACCGAAACAAGAATTGTGCACACCAAAGATTATGAACCCAAATCAGAAATCTTCAAAGTCTTCTTTGTCTTCAAATCTTCTTAGATCTTCAATAAACACCTGCACACAATCAACTTGAATCTCTTGTAATCAATCACGCACAGAACATAGTTTGTTAACAATGGATTATCACAAGACGTCTTTAGATATAAAAACAATCCAAAGATCCCTTCGAACCTTCGATTTAGTTTGAGTGAATCTTATATCAGAAGAGAAGATTCTCAAGCATAAACAAGCTAGGTGCAATCAAAGTTCAACAACCGTTAGTCAATCAAATCAATCGAAAACTAATAGTTAACCGCAATTATCTAGTTTCCCACCAACAGTACTAATAGAGCTTCCCAATCCCAGAGAAGTCTTTAAACCGAGCGGCCGTAAGAGATGTCACCTAATTAGGTTATCCTCTCCGAATAGGCGGCTCCACCAGTAATAACACATCTAGGTAGTTTTGCTGGCTCTGAGGATTAGTTTGCTCGAAATGCAAACTTTGATATTTATAGACCAAGGAAGTTTGGACACCAAGGAATTTCCAAAACCGAAAATATTCTCAAGATATGCAATATATTCCAAATTTGGTTTCCATAATTCCTGGAATTTCTTTGTCCGAACATTGACCGAAAATTTGTTAGAAAATCTCTAACTAGTAAATGCACATTACTAATTTTCCATTTTCCAAAAATAAAATTAAAAACCTTAATTAAAAGATTCTCAACTTATTTTTTCGATCCGGGATTTTATTTTAGCTATTAAGGAATATCTTTGAACAATAAAAGATAAGCGTTACTGCACATGTTCAAAGTATGTTGACATCTTAACTTTGTAAGTCCTCTTTAATACTTACAATCTTGAAACCGATTTTCCACACTTCCAAATTAGTTTAGAATTGTTTCATCTTACTTTCAAGAACTATGTGATTGATTAAGAACGCTCAATCACCAAACATGAGTTTCACGGTTCTACCTCCATGTGAGTACTGGATTTAGTCACACTAGCTTTGCAAAAATTCGGTTGACTAGGTACTAGGATTGGTTCCCACATATATATGTTATCTTACTAGTATTTGTTGCACATGTCCATAGGATCGGTTCCCAATATCTAAAAATGTGTTGCACATGTTAATAGGATCAGTTCCCAATATCTAGAAACGTGTTGCACCTCTTACAAGGATCGATTTCCCTCTTGTGATCGGTTGCACCTATTACTAGGATCGGTTCCCCTTTGCCTAGAGTTGTTCATACCAATAACACTAAATCGATCATACCATCTCAGGTGATTACTTAAGATCGGTTTTACTAACAAAAGTCATACCATTACAAAAGTCAGGCCTTGTGAATAATTTTACCAAGAACATAAACAAGTCATGAGCGGTTATACTAATCACACATATTGGTAGTTCAAAAGATATGCAATGAATAACAATAATAAGCCTAGCGAGTTCCTTTTCGATTCACAAAACAAGTTCATGATTTTACTTCCTTTAAACGAATGTAAAACATTGTTTCCTATGATGAAATCTTCACCTCATACCCATACATAATCACAATAGCATTCAAAAGATTATGCCGATGTCTTATGTACGAAGTTCAAAAGATAAGCATTATATTCCTTAATACTACGTCTAACTAGAGTATAATAATTCATGCTTCGCAGCTATGTTTTCAATATGAACGACTTGAAAGATATATTAGGGAATGAAACAGATCAAGTCAAATATCACTAACCTCAAGTGGAAGGATGATGTTGTCGTTGTAGCTCCTTACTTCTTCACTTCTTCAAGTCTTCGTAATACTTGTAATGTCTCATATCCTAATACTTTCAAGCTAACCTATACGAAGTTGACTCTAGTACATAATCAAACGACTCTTTAAATGAGTTTTTGTTCACTAAAATATGACAACCAAACTTGACATACCAACGCTTGGTGGGTTCAACCGAGCTATGCTCTAACAATCTCCCCCTTTGTCAATTTTACTGACAACACTCTTACATCATGTGGATAAACAAATTAAAAGAATTCATTACACATACGCTTGATTCTCGAATTCAACAACACAATAACCTGTATACATTCAATCCATAAATGTCGTTGTTGACATTATAATAACAAATCTAATACTCCCCCTAAAGGTAAGATAGGTAGATTTTATCAATCTGCACGTCTTTGTTATTTTTTTGCAGTCCATATAACTACAAGTATCATATGATATGCTACTCCCCCTTAGTTTCTGTTTTACTCTTTCGTTAGATAAACGTTTAAGAACCAATGTCCTTTACCTTAGTGATACCAATCAATACAAATCAATATCAGTATCACTTGTTTACTCCATATATTTCTCCCCTTTTTTGTCACAAAATGACAAAGGTACGAGCAATAAAGGACACGCCGAGAGGATCTTACAAATCTCACAAGACTTGTAACCTTTAGAGTTAAGAACGAGGGTTCCACACACCATTTTTGATAACCAATAACAAAACCGAAACTACAAAGTAATTTTGTTTCGGTATGTTACCAAGGAAACAATTTCCCGAAGAAATTTTACCTAATAGTTTAGCAAACCAAAAAATCGACTAAGCACCTTAGTTCATTTGCTAAACCGATTGTACAAATACAATCGCTTGTTCGATAATACCAAAATAAAGATAACTCTATTTTTCTCATCAGGTTCCAATTATCCATATAACTTATACCTTTCACTTTTAAACAAGACAAGTGCTAGGTTAGTTAACTAGCATTTCTTGTTAAGGCATTCGATTAGACTTGAATAACTGAAACCTCCACTTTGATAAGTCTAACTAAGATCAGAATTAACTTAGTTTCTCTTATCCGGAATCGAATTGGACTAAACAATTCATCCTGAAAACCTTTCCTTTCTTTAAGACATAAACCATTCATACAACCCAAATAAATCAACTTGCATAATTATTCACCTCAACCGGAAGCAATTGAAACAACATAGACATTAAAGCACCGCAATTGCACCGATATTTTGCAAGCCTAAACAATTGAAACCAAACAATAAAACAAGATAACAATAGTTTTATTAACCAGAAACAATTGAATCACACGCACATCCATACACAAATAATGGAATAAAATATCAACTGTAACGAAATTTTGTTAAGCAAAAGAAATAAATATGCGCAATAAACTCAGGCTTTTCTTAAATAGGAAAACGATTAACTAACAGGAAAACGATTAACTAACAAGTTCATGAATTTACTTCCTTTAAACTAATGTAAAACATTGTTTCCTAGGATGCAATCTTCACCTCATACTACATAATCACAATAGCATTCAAACGATTATGTCGATGTCTTATATACGAAGTTCAAAAGATAAGCGTTATAATTCGTATTGTATTGTATTCTTTAATACTACGTCTAACTAGAGTATAATCATTCATGCTTCGCAGTTATGTTTTCAATATGCATGAATTGAAAGATAAATTAGGGAATGAAACATTTCAATTCAAATATCAGTAACCTCAAGTGGAAGGATGATATTGTCGTTGTAGCTCCTTACTTCTTGACTTCTTCAAGTCTTCGTAATACTTGTAATGTCTCATATCCTAATACTTTCAAGCTAACCTATACGAAGTTGACTCTAGTACATAATAAAGCGACTCTTTAAATGATTTTTGGTTCATTAAAATATGACAACCAAACTTGACATACCAACGCTTGGTGGGTTCAACCGAGCTATGCTCTAATAATTGTGATTAAATCCTCTCCCACCCTATCCCATTTAGATTTAAAGAAGCCTGTCGGGAAGCCATCAGGTCCAGGGAATTCTAGCTAGGTAAACTTTTGACCACATCATAGATTTCATCTTGTAGGAAATCTACTTAAAATGAATAAAATATTGATTATTAGTTTCCCACAACCAATATACTGGTAATTAACTCAGCTGGTCATCTCTGCTCTTCAAAGATTTGATGCGCTCCAGGAGTTCCCAGGTTCAAGTATCTGATGGCGCAATATTACATAATTTTACATGGAAGGTAGAGTTAGCTTGCTCCTCTTAAGACATATATAATCCGCCCCAATACGCTTCGGTCCCTTGGATGTTTCCTTATGAGGATCTCTGGTAGGCTAACACGGAAACCTGTTCATCTAATGTAGCAGTACGTTGTTGGAACTTAGCTTGTTAGTGAAAAGTCGGGCTCTAACAACCTTACCCAATATTTCTTTTAGGTAATCTATATGGAAAAACTCCAATATAATTCTAAGAGCACCAACTAATAAAGCGATCTTAATCAAGATATATCCAAGAGTTATATCTTTGTTTCACAATGTAATCATCAAATCAAATAGATAGAAATCCGCGAGTTTGATTATTATTTGAAACAACTGGAATGTAGTTGAGCCCTAACCAATCTCACACTGATCAAGGTACAGTCGCGTTCCTTACGCCTCTGAATCCCAGCAAGACCCTGCGCACTTGATTCCCTTAGATGATCTCACCCACAACTAAGTGTTGCTACGACCCAAAGTCGAAGACTTAATAAACCAATATGTCTCACACATAAAAGTATATTTAATAGATAAATATTTCTCCCAAATAAATACCTTTGAGTTTTGTTCCGTCTTTTCATAAATCAAGGTGAACATGAACTAATTGATATACACGTCTTATATTCCCGAAGAACATCCTAGTAATATCAATCACCTCACAATAATCTTAATCATATGGTAGCGAAACAAGATATTGTGGAATCACAAATGATGAGAGGAAGATGGTTGTGACTACTTTTTATCTTGTCTATCGGAGATTAAATCTCGAGCAAATCTTAGAGAAGATAGTACTCAATACGATAGAAAACAACAAGATCAGAACACGCAACTACAGAGAAAATAGTTGGTTATGGCTTCACAATACCAATGAAGTCTTCAAGTCGTTAACCTACAGGGTTTTGGAAAAACCTAAGGTTAAAGGAGAATCGACTCTAGTCGCAACTAGTATCACACAAGAGGTGTGGGGATTAGGTTTCCCAGTTTCTAGAGTTCTCCCTTATATAGTCTTCAAATCAGGGTTTGAAATCAATGCTACCTTGGTAACAAAGCATTCAATATTCACCGTTAGATGAAAACCTGATTAGACTCAAGCTAATATCTTTCAACCGTTAGATCGAACTTAGCTTGTTACACACAAATGAAAAGTGACTTAACTTAGATATAAGTTACTACAAAAAATCTGAGCATTAGCAACGATACTAGTTTAGTTGCCTAATACTAGTTTTGAGTTCCCAAACAAAGGAAACTAATGGTAGTTGCGAGGCCTTAGTTGCCGTATGGGTTGTTTCCAAATGCAAAGGAAACTACTAAAAATTTCTAGTTGCTATGCGCACTTTTGGATACTTAGTTTGTAATATCCAAATACATTCTTTGTTAAATGCAATAGCTTATTTTCTCATATTCTGCATTTATCACACGTATTCTTTCTTCCATTTATTTCTCGACACGTCTTTTGTAACCGTTTAAATCTTTCCGTATTAACCACATTTATTTTCTCGCGGAAAAATTCCCTCTATATATATTTCTTTTCATCCTCTTCTTCTTTCTTTTTATTCTCTCTGCAACTTCATCGTTCTTCTGCAAACTCCATCGTTGCAACTTTTGTTCTTTCTTCTTCAATGTTTTTAAATTCTTCTTCATCTTCAAATTAGATCTTCATAGTTCGTGATCTTCTTCTATCATCTTTCATGGATTCATCAAGGTTAGTCTTCTTTTTTCTTCCTTATAGATTTTGCTGAAATTGATATATTTGAAATTGATCTTGTTTATTGTCTTATGTGATGTTGTTTATGTGATTCCCATACTCTTGTTATTTCAGCAAAAGCGGCTCCAACACCAAATTTTCAGTTCAGAATCCTAATAATCCCAAATCACAGCATAAAGTTGTCGTTCATAAAAGGAAGTCTGCGAATGAGAAGGTAGTAAGAAACACTATCTTTTTCTAATAACAATATTGTTGCCTCTGTTTCTTATCTAGATTGTAATTCGCAGGGTGATAAAGATCTTCATAGACCTCACAAGAAATCTCGCCACCTCAAGGCTATTCCAACTATTGTTCCCTTCCATCTACTCATTTCTTCCAAATCTCCTGCGACATCTTCGCAAGATAAACCTTTATCTCCAATTCACGAAGACGCTGCCTCTGACTTCATTTCTTCCAAATCTCCTGCGATATATTCGCAAGATAAACCTTTATCTCCAACTCGCGAGAATGCTTCCTCTGATTTAATTTCTCCAGTTGATCTTCATATGACTGAAACTCCCCTTGTGGTTCCTTTTGCGAATGAAGCCTCTTCTCTTCCCATTGAGAATGTTTCTCAACCTCCTGTCTCTACCAGTTCTCTTCCTAAGTCTCCTCCTTTGTCGAAAGAGAGCGTGGAAGGGATAAATATTGCTTTCAAGGTTTTATCTGAGATTCTAGATGATGGCAAGAAGTATTCCACTGATCCCATCAAGTCTAATGTTTGCGAAATTCTGAGCAAGCATTTGGGTTCTGACAAAGCTGCTTCGCAGACAACTTTAGAAAAAGAACGTAATGCTCTTCGTCTTGAAAATCAGAAACTTCAGAACGTTTTGTTGGATCGTGATAATCTTCGCAAGAAGAATGATGAGTTAAGAGGTATGATTTCCTCATCTATGTCTTTAATTTGCTTTTTCGATGGTTTTATCCTTCCCCCGCTTAATTATCCTTTAAATCCCTCTTTCGCATGTTAAGCATTAAATCAGAAACGAGTAATGGAGAGATATCAGTTTGAATCTGCTATTGAAGAAGCCCGTGTTGATAAAAAAGTCTTAATGGATCAGTATAACCAATTAGATAATCTCTATTCATATTCTCTTGATCAAATAAATAACCTTACCAATGAAAATACCCAATTAGTTGAAAAACAAGATCTATTAAGTAATGAAGTATCTCGTCTTTCTTATTCTTTAACCAAAGCTAATTTAAGGATGGAAACTTTATCAGATGAGAATAAAACCTTGTCTCAAGAGAAGCGAGTTTATTTAAACAAGATGGCGATATCTTCGCAACAATTTAATATTCTCCAAAAAGTATGTGCTGACCAAGAAAAATCTTTTCGCTCTTTAATAAATGAACTTAAAGAAGTAACATAATCATCTATCACTGAAAGAGATTCACTCATTCAAAGTAGAATAGCTTTAAGTGTGAAGGAAAACCAGCTTAAACATCAATATTCCAAATTAGAAGAATCTTATTCTTCTCTTGCGAAGAAAAATGCCTTCCTTGTTTCTAAAGAGAAAAACCTTCAGTCTCGACTTAAAGGTTTAGTTGGAGATAAATTTGATGACGCAATGGATCATTGGTAGAATAGTTGTCTATCCTTGGTTCAACATCTTATTTCGCAAAAGGAAGGTAGTCATAGTAGTTTGACTGCCTTATTTATCTTTCCTTTGTCATATCTCTCTAAATTCCTTATCTTAATAAAATTTTGTATTCTATTTTTCGCAGAGTCTGAGAAGAATCTTCATTCTTATATTTCTGATTTAGAGGCTAAATATGCTAAAATTCGCAAAAAGAATGCATTACTTTTCTCTATTCTTACTGGTTCTAGCGACCGGGCAGAAAGAAGACTTGAATATCTTGCTTATTTTAAGGATATTCAAGATAGGAATCATCAAAGAGCACTTCTTCGCCAAGTTCATCTCCGGGATGAAGTCCTTGTAAACGACATTTTATTGTCCAACTCTCTTCCTCCTACATCAATTGATCCTTTAGAAGTAGATGATGATGAAGTTCCTTGTCCTGCTGATAGTGATTACGATTATGAAAGCGGTGCAGAGGATAATTTCCCGGAAGATGAAGAAGAAGTTCCTTCTAAAGAAGTATCTGCTGGTGTTAATCAGAATGAGAAAGAAATTTCTCCCGAAGAAGTAGTTGCTGGCGATACTCAAGATGCTAATCAAGTAATTGCTGGTGATAATCAAAATTCTAGTCATGACAAAGATCAAAGCCGAAATGAAGGAGAAGCTTGCGAGAATGTTGGCGAAGAACTTCTGTCATCTCTTGCTACTGATATTGATATTGAAGATTGAGTTTCTTTTCTAGCTTTGTTTTCTTGAGCTGTCTTATTTTTATTACTTTTGAGAGCTGCATTTTTCAATCGACTTTGGAGTCAACTATTTCTTTTAATATTTTGTTGATAAGAAAGATGATGCTTCTTATATATCGGTTCTCATACTTGCCTCTCATTATTTTTCTTGCGAAAAATATTCTGTTATAAATGCTTATAATTAGTTTGTTTTATTATATGGTCTTATTTTGCCTTCCTAATTAAAGGTCTTATTATGCCATCTCTTGCCATTGCGACAAAATCGCAGGACGTCCTTGCACTTTCATACAAAAACCCATTGATCTTGTCTTAATTTTTTCTTTTGTATTATGGCCTCTCCAGAAGTGTTGCGACAATATGACAGGACTAAATATTCTTGCGAAAATAAAGCCCCATGATATTGCCGTCTTGCGATGAAATCGCAGGACGTCTTCGCACTTTCATGCGAAAATCCATTGATCTCATCTTAACTTTTTCTTTTGTAGTGTTGCCTCTTCAGGAATGTTGCACAAATATGACAAGCCTTAATTATCTTTACGAATAATAAGCCTCATGACATTTGCGTCTTAAGACACTTATCAGCTCCCTAATGGAGGGTGCCGCCCTTATCTTCCCCCTGGTTCCCCTTCAAGGAGGCGTACTTCTACCATACAAGGTTAGCTCCTCCCATCCAGTCTTAACAACAACCAGTTGTTTTCGCAGCCTCTTATCCCTTTTACCTATAGGGCTTATGGTTACGAGACTGCACCCTAAGTGGGGTTTTCTTCAGGCCGAGTGCAGTATAAGCCAAGACTTGTCAAGAATGGCAAGGACGCTTCAAACGCCCTCGGCACTCTTGACTCAACCGTGTACCTCGGCGCCTTGATCAGATCTGCACTCCTTGGGAGAGTCCTTATTACCTTAGTCGCCCAACCTAAGTCATATGCTTAAGTTGAGAATCCAAGGTGCCTCTCCCGGATGGGTTTTATTGACCCCAAATCTCCATGACTCAGGTTCCGGTGGCGGTATAGCCTTTCCCTGAGTCATGTAACAGGTACCCCCTAATATGACGTACTTTAGGTCTTACATTTGCCTCTTGCGAAATTTTATTCGCGAACTAGGGTGTACGCCATAAAGGTTCCCCTTTCTTTTATGTCATTGTTCTCTGCGAAAATTTCGCACATCATGATCTTGTTTTGTCATGAATAATCCTGCAATTATTCTTTCAGAATTCATAACTTCTCAAAGCTTCTTACGGATAATATCTTTTCAAGTACAATCTGTTCCATGGTCTATCTAATCTATGACCAACATCTTTCCTTCTGGGTCCATTAATCTATAAGCTCCTGTTCCAACTATCTCCTTTATGATGTAAGGTCCATCCCATTTTTTCGCTAATTTTCCACCATTTTCTCGCTGATATATTGGTGTTTCTCGCAGAACTAAATCTCCTGGTTGAAATTCACGTATCTTGACACGTTTATTATATTCTCGAGCCAATCTTCGCTGATAATTCTCCATATGTTGTAAAGCTTTTTCTCTTTTTCTTCTAATTCATCAAGTTTGTTTAGAATTAAACCCGCACTAAGATTTTTCTCCCAATTCTTTTTTGTTGTCGGAATAACAACTTCTGTTGGTAACACCGCTTCAACTCCATATGTTAAACAAAAAGGTGACATTCCAGTAGCTTCTCTTCTAGTTGTATTATAAGCCCATACTGCATTATGTACTTGTTCACACCATGATCTGTGATGTCCTTCTAATTTCTTCTTTAATATATCTGCAATTGTTTTATTTGTTGCTTCTACTTGCCCATTAGCTTGTGGATATAAAGGAGTGGACTTTCCACATTTTATCTTGAATGCATTGAGTAACATTTCTATGTTCTGCCCCTCAAACTGTTTCCCATTATCAGATACCAACTGTGCAGGAATTCCAAATCTGCAAATGATATTTTCGAATATGAATGTAAAGATATCTTTGTCGCGAATATGTTGTACTGCCTTCACTTCTGTCCATTTTGTGAAATAATCTGTTGCGACTATTAAGTATCTTCTTTGTCCAGTTCCTGGTAAAAATGGCCCCACAATATCTAAGCCCCATTTTCCAAAGGGCCACACACTGGTTGAAGATGACAATGGTGCTCCTGGTGCATGTATCTTCTTTCCATGCCGCTGACAATCTTCGCAACGTCTTGATATTTTTTTTTGCATCTTCATGCATGTATGGCCAGTAATAACCTTGCATTTTTGCTCTATGTGCCAAAGATCTTCCTCCACTATGATTGCCAGCGTCTCCACTATGTAACATTTTCAGCACCTTTTCTCCTTCCTCTCGTGTCAAACATCTGAGTGATGGTCCACTAAAAGATTTTCGGTATAACAACCCATCTCTTAATTCATAATTCGTTGCTCGGCTTTTTAACTTGTGTGTTTCCAATCTATTTCTTGGTGTTTCTCCTTTCGCCAAATATGCGTGAAGCTCCATTCTCCAGTCTGCGACATTATTTATTTGTTCTTCTTTTTCATTATCTATGACCATCACATCCACATCTTCCTCTTCTTTATTGACGATGGTGACAGAAGTGTTTGTATTTTTATGCATCTCGCAGTTGGATCTGTCATCATACTTGAGATGAAAGCAAAAGCGTCTGCGAGTCTATTATCCTTTCTTGAAATGTGCCTCCATTTTATTTTTGGGATTTTCGCTGACAATTCCTCAACCAGCTTCTTGTATTTCTTCAGGGATGGTTCATTTGTAGTATACTCTCCTTTTATTTGGCGAATAACTAGCTGCGAATCACTAGTGATCCTGGCGTTTTCTAGTTTCATTTCTATTGCGAATTTTAATGCATGTATCACAGCTTCATATTCTGTTTCATTATTAGTGGATTCAAATTCCAACCTGAATGAAAAAGCCATCTTTATTCCTTCTGGCGAAATTAAAACAATTCCAACTCCATTTCCTTCTCCATTTGATGATCCATCTACCAGTATTTCCCATCTATTTGGTTCTGTTAATAAATTTTGGATCTCCATGTTCGTCTTCTACATCCATCATTTCTTCTACTGCTTCATCTTCTTCTAAAGGAAATTCTGCCAAGAAATCCGCAACAACTTGTGATTTTGGTGAAGATAAAACTTCATATTTAATATCAAAATGGCCTACTTGTGCATTCCATCTCTCTACCCTTCCTGATCTTTTAGAATTCTTCATCACTGATTCAATTGGTACTTTTGTTAATACCCTTATCTTGTGTGCTTGAAAATATATGCGGAGCTTAAATGATGCATAAACTAATGCTAAGATCAACTTTTCAATTTTTGAGTAATTCTTCTCTGCGGTATTAAAAGTTTTGCTAATGTAATAAATGGGTTTCTCCCTTGCGTCTACTCGCAATAATACAACACTTAATGCATGCGACGTTGTCGCAAGGTAAATCAATAATTCTTCTGCCTTTTTGTAAGATAGTTGTATTCATAAGATGTTCTTTGATTCCTTGAAAAGCCTTTTCACATTCATCACTCCATTTAAATTTCGCACCCTTCTTGAGTATATCGAAAAAATATTTGCATTTGTCTGATGATCGCGAAATGAATCTCCCCAGCGAAGCTAGAAGCCCATTCAACTTCTATACATCTTTTATTGTTGCTGGTGTTGGCATGTCACGAACTGCTTGCACTTTTTCCGGATCAACCTGTATTCCTTCCTTTGATACAATGTAGCCTAATTTTTTTCCCGATGCAACTCCAATAGTACACTTCTCGGGATTCAATTTAATGTTATACTGTCGCATTTGTTCAAAAATCTCCCTCAAGTCTTGTACATGGTCCTTAGCTTACTTACTATTTACCAACATGTCATCCACGTATACTTCTACTGTTTTATGTATCCATTTTGGGAACACCTTATCTACCATTCTTTGATATGTTTCTCCCGCATTTCGCAAACCAAACGGCATTTTCGTATAACAATATAAACCTCTAGGAGCAAAGAAAGCAGTATGTTCTTGATCTTCTTCAGCGAGAGGAATTCGGTTATACCCTTTGTACCCATCTAAAGATGATACCCTATCATTTCCTGCTGCAGATTCCACCATTTGAGGAATATCGGGTAACAAAAAACTATCTTTAGGGCAAGCTTTGTTCAAATCAGTGAAATCTATGCAAATCCTGTTTTCCTTGTTTTTCTTTGGGACAATGACCATATTCGCTATCCATTCTGGGTATTTAGCTTCTCTTATAATTCCTGCCTCCAGCATTTTCTGTAATTCTTCTTCTATTTGGGAATGGTAAGTTGTTGCGATTTTTCTTATTCTCTGTTTAAATGGTCTCACATTTTTGTTAATCTCCAGTCTGTGGCAAGCAATTGTTGGATCTATTCCTGGTATCTCATCCATGTTTCCTGCGAAAATATCTTTATATTCTCGCAGTAAATTGACAATTCTTTATTCTTCTTCTATATCCATTTTGGTTCCAATTCTCAACACTAGAGGCTCCTCTTCAGTCCCAACATTTATTTCTTTTGTCGGTTCTACGGCAATGTAACTGGGTTTAGGTTCTCCCATTGGTGTGGGTTCTTTAATTTCTTTTATGGATCCTTCTCCTTCTTCCAAAATTTCGCTGGGTATTCCTTTACCTTCTTTCGCCCTTATCGTATATACTCTAAATTCTTCTTCCTTCTTTGCTTCCTTTACCAATTTTCTACAAAATTGTTTCCTTTTTACTTGGTCTCCATAATGCCTTACTTCAGTTTGATGATATAATTTCGCATTATCAACATCTCCTCTGATTTCACCTATTCCACTTGGAGTGGGGAATCTAATACATTGATGCAACGTTGATACCACAACTTTTATCGCATGTATCCATGATCTTCCTAATAACATATTATATGGCGATTCCATATCTACCACGCACAATGTCACATATGTTTCGATTTCTCCAAATGGAATTTGTACCACTATTTCTCCTTTAGGTTTTGTTGTGGATTTTCCAAAGCCGTGAATAAAATATGTTGAATTGGACATTTCTTCATCTTTAAATCCCATTCCCCGAAATGCATGATAAAACATTATATCAACTGAACTTCTTGCATCAATTAAAGTTTTGTTCAACATCCATTCTCCTGTGGATTTTATTGTTGTATCATTCTCTTTTCGTGTAATAGGCATTGTGACAACCAATGGAGATGTATGATTCAAATTTTCTTTTGGTATTTCTTCTGCCATGAACACAATTATTTGCTTTTCCCAATCTTTCAAAGGTGAAGTTTTTTCTACCGCCATAATTTTCTTTCCTTCAAAATTTTGTTTATGTATTCTTCCTTTGATGTTTTCATGGAATTCATTAACCAAGATTTTTGTTATCATATTACATTCCAATTTTTTGTCATTTTCATTAATTCTATTCATCTTTCCTCTAACTGATTCGCTGATTTGTTTTATCACTTTCTTGGTGTGAATTTTCTCAATTATCAATCTTCAACTTTCGATCTTCAATCTCCCTGTTTCTAGCGCCATTATGTAGTTGCAGGAAATCCTACAATACACCCCTCGTATGATTTTATCGTTGATCAGCCTATTTTTAGGTTTACACTCTTAATTTTATTGATTAATTTCTGAATATTCTTACAAGGAAAATAAAGAAATCAAGAATGATCTCTGCTCTCAACTTTCTCTCTCCTATGTACTTATCTCTCACTCAAAAAAGATCTCCCTCTCCTTTACAATTCAAATGACTATTTATAAGGGAAATACTTAATGGATGACAACTAATCTATCCTTTATTTTCGGATATGGTTTGCGACATTCTCGCAACCTTACAAATGTATTATTCGCAAGCTTTCTAATTTTCGCAAGACTGTCACACCTTTCTCATGATCCTTGCTGATGTCGTTTATGAAATTGTTCTGCGACGCTTTTGTGCAATACCATTGTTAACTTCGCTGAAACATAACTGTTGCGAGATTCTGTTCCTACACTTCCGTCACGAATATAAGTTGAACTTGGTTAAAGAGAAAGCTTACCAACACATATTTCGAGAAATATGTAAGCGAGTTAAACTCGGATCGAAATATCAAATGTGTATAGTCAAAATCTGTATATATAGTCGTACGAAATTTTTCTGAAATAGGAGATAAAGTAGATAGACTTCTGATTGATAGATGATTTCAAGTCTTCACATACCTTTTGTTGATGAAGTTCCACAAGCTCCCCTTAGTACTTCTTCGTCTTCAATCGATGAACGCCGTGAAGTCTGATGCTCAACTGCATTTACTCTCCTAATCCGAGACTTAGTTATAAGTAGACTAGAAATCAAGACTTATAGTTTTGGAAACTAAACTTGACAAACAAGCTTGAGATAGCAATGCTTGCGAGTTCGACCGAGCAATGCTCTAACAGTTAGACTTCCAACTAGTTTCTTGTAATAATAATATTTATCCAATAATTAAATTATAAAAGAAAATAAGAACAAATATGTATATAATATATCCATTAATTAAGTTATAAAAAAGATCATAATGAATATAATAGCATGTCAGACCATGTTGTACCAATAGCGGGTCTCAAGCAGAATATTGGACCCCGCCAGTTTAGATCCATTCTGCAGTATCCCTTGGGCATACCTCTGTTTGAGGAAGACAGTGTTTGTTCTTGTTGTGGAGGATTATGACATATGCAGAGACCACACCCTTCACTGCGCGAGCGACCTTGGTCTCAAATTCAGGTATGATTTGGTTCCACATATGCTATCATAAATGTGTTATAAGGACGGTGTCGCGTCTAGGAAAGAGGCCAAGTTGGGTTTTCTATCAGATAGATCATCTCTAAGACCTGCATACATACTCGTTTACAATTGGAAAAATGGGAAAGATACGTGCTTCGATGTCACAGTGGTTTCTACTTTTACAACCAACGGTAACTTTATACCTAGGCAAGCTATCTCTGCAGCCGTAACCTGTAAGCGCAACAGGTTTTTAACTAAATGTATGACTCACGGGTATGAGTTTGGTGTTTTGGTCGCCTCCGCTTTAGGAGAACAAGGGGAGGATGTGATTCTTTTTCTAAAAAGGTTGAAGAACTGCCTTGTAAGTCATGATGTAAACAACAAAATAGGTGGTTCTCTTTTTCATAGGCTCAGTCTTATTATTCAAAAAGGCGTGGGTGCTCAGCTTGTAGCTAGACTCCCTGTCGTTCCTACTCCTGTATAATACGTTTTTCATCTTAATAAAAGCCCTTGGTGGTAATATTTTGTTATATAATATATATAATATATAAAAAAAGGTGTGGATAAAATAAAGTTAGAATGCAAAATTAAAAGTTGTGGATAAAATAAAGTTATAATGTAAAATATCATATAAAGTTAGGTAACATGAATAAATCATATCTGGAAAATATAAATGAGGACGCTGTAGAAGAGTCGTAGACAGTCAGATATAATTGCTAGTGGTTGAAGAAGATCCAGACGACGCATGGAAAAGTGTTCGACTTATTTCTTTATCGTCCTTTTTCAAATTTGTTCATCCCATAATGGGAGAAAAATGGGACAATCCCCAGAAATTGTTGTGGGATACTAAAAATTAAGAGAAAAGAAAACAAGGGGCATTAATTAACAAAAATGAGTAAACAACGAATATACATCTTCGGTGCCATTTATTTTGGTGTAAGATATGGAAATAAATGATTGGCGGGAAAAAAAATAAAGAAAAAAAAGAAAAAAAAAACTGGAAATGAACCAAGAATTCTGTTATAGGGATTCCAAGCATTTGCTTTTGAAGGTGCACAAGCTGACAAAATCGGATCATCAAATATGTATCAACAAAACTCTTTATTCTACTAGTTCTATCAATGGCCGAAATGTCGTCGATCAATTAGTGTTAAAAATTAGATTAACTAAGAGAATTCCCAATGGACCAAGACAATTTCCCATGTTCATGGCCACATAGGTTTTATCAGTTTTTTACCGAAAAATATTCTCTAACAGAGATATGATATTGAATGTGTAGATGAGTTGTCCTATAGGTGTAAAACATGCCGGACCATTACCAACCATTAAGAGGAGAGATCGCCGTGGTATGTGTCTTGTCTAAAACTAGGCATGTTGTGTTGTGTCATGTTGGGGGGGCGTGATCTTCCATGTGGTGTTGTGTCTGGCACATTTATTTTGCATTTTTCAAAGTAATTTTTTTCTACATATTTATATTTGTTGTTATTGAAATAATTTGACATCATGAAGATAAAATGTCAAAAAAATGTATAGATAAACACTTTTTGTGAAATATACAAAAAAAAAAGTGTTGTATTGTATCGTACCGTGCTTTGTTAGCGTGTTGTGCCACGTCCCATCACATCATATAAAGGTAACGTGATGTGCCGTGCTGGGCTAACTCATGTGGTGGGCTGGGTTGTGCCCGTGCTGGTCTGACCAAATTTACACCTCTAAGTTGGCGTGTTAGTTATTCTCACATGCTTTAACCTATCCTTTACTTTTAGAGGTTTTCTTAGAGAAAGGGGTATGGAATGAGGCTCTCATTCAATATAAATGAGTATTATCTAAAAACACCAAATTAGGTGCTACCATGGAATGAAAACACTCACTCATACCTCAATAATCATTCATACTCTCATTGGATCGAAGGAGTGGGGGATAATTGATACTAAATCAGTCGCTTGGAAAAAAAAACACCTTAAGTGGTTAAAGATCTATCTTTCAAACATATTTTTAGAGTTTTATTAATTTAAAACTCATTTAAAACTGTTGGATACTGGATTAACAATTAGGTTTTATTATTAAAAAAGAAAAGAATAATGATATGCGGAAGCATATAATTCAGCCGCTAGGAGATAATTTTTCTCCCCAAACGGATAATCATTAGCTGTTTAACCTGTTAAATTGGCTTCTGGTAAAAAAAAAACACTTGTTGAGCTAGCCTCTTGTTGGTTTTGGTAGCGAATGAACGCTTTAGACACTCATTCCAAATTCCTTGCTCTTAAAGGATGTAAAAATGCCTAACCACCATATTTTACGGAAAAGTAACCGTGAAAAAAATAATATATATAATTATTTGGATAAATACAGTTAGATTACATTAGTAATCGGAATATTCTCATTCTAGCCCCACAGGACGCACACCACATTCCGTGCTTTAAGCTAAGTAATATTAGTGATTAGGTTAGACAAGTATTTGATTCATAATTAGTGTTTGAAAATTAAAAATCAAGATATTTCAGTTATTGTTATTTATTTATTTTTGAAAATTCAACTTACGGTGAGGTTTTCCAACCATAAATACAAAATACGGTCGAGAGTTCATATTTTTCGAATCAAAGAGAAAGTCAAATTAAATTACAATTGGGAATTTTTTTTATTTTTGATATTTCAACACATAAGGTTGGGTTTTCAAACCGTAAACACTATACACGGTTGGGAATTCATATCTGATTACGGTTGAGAATTTATATTTTTCTAACCGTAATTCAGTTCGGAAACTAATTTATAAATCCTTCGTTTAATCAAATCTAACCTATTCATGCAACCACAAACATAAAAAGAATGGTTGGTTTATTCATTCTTACCCGGTTGAAGACATTACGGTTGAGATAATCGTCATTGAAGAAAAAAATGGAAGAAGAGAAAAAAGAGGCGATGGTGGAGAAAAGAGAGGTAAAAGCGTGTTTTTTTTCTTCCCGATTTAGATTTAGTTTTTTATTTTGATTTTAATAAGACTTACGTGATTAGGTCCCCTCGTGCACTTTCAGGACATTTGAATTCCTAGAAGCAATCAAAACCAAATTACTTTCAAGACGTTTGAATCCCTAAAAGCCCTCAAAACCAAATCTTTGGAGCCTCTATTTAAAAGGGAATTAATTTCTGATAATATTCTGGAAAACAACCACAGCCCCGAAAAGCATAAACATATACACTTTTCATGTTTTATTAAATTTAAAACACTCGTAAATCAGGTGAACTGTTGATTTTGGGATGAACACTAGGAGGGTTAAGCCCGGCTGTCAGAGCCAACAAATCCATTGCACTCCCTGTGTAACGATTGAATGGCCAATACCAAGCTCAGTGACGGAACTGGGGATGGCTTCGAGGTGCTCGAGCCACCCCCAAATATCTAAACATCACCCGAAGTTCAATTTTTTGTGTGTAATTTTGGCCATAAAAATTAATAGCCTAGAACTCTAATGTTCAGCTCACAATGTTATTTTAGCCCATATAGACCTTCAATTTTGCTTCCGCTGCTGACCAAGCTAACCGATTCATTTGTTGAGATTGCGATACTAGGATGTTTAGTTTACTCAAATGTCTTATAGTTCGACAATCACTTATCCAAATAATAAAAATATGAAGAGCTCGCCTTGATCAATGAATAAAATGGAAAGTTTGGCCTTTTAAATATTTTGGACAACTTTTGTATTTTCTCCAGTAATTTCGAATATTTTAGTTAGCATTATATAAGAGCATTCCAAAATGGTCCTGTAGTCACCCAAATAGGGGAGATAAAACGCATGATACGAGAGATAACTTCGTATGCTTGGAACTAATTACATGATCCGTTCATTTGTCGTAAAGGTACATGAAAATAAGCAATTACAGTTACGTTTGACCCATGAAGCATCCTAACATATTCATCCATATCTTCTTATGGCATGTGAACACAAGAATTACGAGGGCATCCATGTGTTCACAAACAATGCTCGTATGCAGTTAACAATATGAAATATGTTTGGTAAATACAAGGGATGGTGATTGTATTGATTCATTGATTCATCGACTCAAAGGCTTCGGGCTCATCCTTGTCTTATCATTAATACCATTGATGAGATTTATATAACAAGATAAACAAATATCAAAGCCTACGAGAAGAGCACATAATGTAAAGTGCGGGATATAAAGAACAACAAGTAATGAGACGATGATTTACGTGGTTCGGCACTAAGGCCTACATCCACGGAGTTGGTGTTTCACTATGTATTGAGATGTTACAAGAATAGTCAAATGACTTTAAGATATACATTGAGTCTGCGGGGTAAGGACTTTACTTACTCTTCCTAGTTTTCTCTCTCCTATTCTCCTCTAGTTGTTCTGGATTAGTTGTCCTCCCCTCTCATAGTGAAGGGAGGGGTGGGGGTGGGGGTGTTTATAGGGTTATCTCGTGGGATCCACCTCTGAAGACCGTTGAAACCTTATTGTCTTGTGTTTTGTGTCAATCTCGCAGATATCTTCGTATTCTTCGATGCCCCCAGCGTTCCATGCTTGATACCGAAGAGTTACCGTCGTCTCTTCCACAGGTTGGTTAACACGTGCCTATCTTAGGGTGTTTAATGCGGGTGGTTGGGTTGTCTGCATGCGGCAAAGAGTTGTCTACTGTCTATGTCCTGTCCATGTCAGTCGGACTAACCCTATCCGCTGATCTATGATATTTCTTGGGATGGGATAAAGTGACTTCACGGATCTGCTTCAGTGCTTTGCGGTAGCCCTTATCTTCAGTACTTCCTGGTTCTTGGTCGTCGGATGCGCCAGATGATGGACCTGTGTTGAGGGGGCACGTTTCTGGACTACTCATGTGTGGCATCATATCTTGATGTCTTTGGATACATGTCTTCCACGTGTTTCTTGGCGGACACATGGCGAGAGATGAAACGTGTACTTACAATTTGCCCCTTTTCTTCCGACTAAGACGTCAGTTAAAGTTGGAGGAAAATCGTATCGTTTTCTTCATCTCTCTTCCTTAACTTCCCCTAGATT
Source organism: Papaver somniferum (assembly GCF_003573695.1). Lineage (NCBI taxonomy): Eukaryota > Viridiplantae > Streptophyta > Magnoliopsida > Ranunculales > Papaveraceae > Papaver > Papaver somniferum. Next base: position 14,211,725 of record NC_039366.1, read on the forward strand.
TTAGGGCACGTTCCCCACTTCTTGCATTAACTTCTCCTAGGGTGATGAGACGGTTTCTCTCTCTTTTAATGCTTATAAGTAGGAGAGAGAGAGTCGAAATTTTGAAATAAATTTCATTATTCTCCGTCAGTTCTTCATTCCTTTTCTCTGTCGGTTCTCATTCATTTTTTGTTCTTCATTCTTGTTCTTTAGCCATTAACTGCTACCGCCTTTGTTCTGAGCCTGATTTGGTATCGATTCTCTGTTGTTCGTTGTCTCCTCATCATACGTCTCTACTTACATAAATCTCTTGATATAGGTATGAGATTTCACTCTTGATTTTAACCTATGATTGATTTTTTGTTGCTGGTGTTCTTGATTATGTGATGAAGAACAAATATATAAAATGCATATACTTTCCCCTGTTCTTCGTCATAGGGCTTACATACTGATATCTGCAGACTCCATGGTAGTGGTTTTCGCCTCTTTTTCTTCTGACTGAGACGTCAGTCGAGGATGGGGTTAGTTTTAGGCTTTTCGTCAGATTTTTGTGATGAACTGATAGAGGTTTTGGTGATTTCTCGGATTTTGATCTTTATTTACTCTTTTGCTGATGTTATTGTCTCGCTTTTATGCTTTCTCGCGGACATGGCTGATCGGCGAGTTCCTTATCAGACCCACCGTATATTCCGTGTAGGTCCCCCCCCCCCCCCCCCCCCCACACATAGATATCATGACATATATCCTCCAGGAGGTGGTTCAACCAAGTCTTCGAAAGTAGATCCTCGTTCTCAAAAGGCCTCTTCTTCTTCTGGTCAAAGAGTTTCATCCACAGAAAGGGGAGATCCTCCGAAGGATCCACCTGGCTCTAGATATGCAGTTGGTCGCAATCCTTCTTCTCGTCCGCGTGGTGATCCAAGGGACACGCATCCTCCTCCTCCTCCTCGTGGAGAAGAACTAAATGTCTCGCCTCTTCGTTCTGTGGTTCCATATTCGGTTCCCCAGCGGGATTCTCTGCCTCCTCCTCCCCCGGTTCCTTCCAAAGGGAAATCTTCCAAGGGTACCGTTACAAAGACTGATTCTCCGAAAAATATTCCTAGTAAAAGGAAGGCTTCAGATATGAGTCCTCCGAAGGATTCTACACCCGATCCTGTTGAGGAAGAGGACGTTATCCCAGAAATACGAAGCGTCTCAGCTGGTAGAAAGAAAGTCACGTTCAAGCATATTGATCTTGATTACTTTAAGAAGAAGCATGATCTTCAAGCTTTTGATGTCCGCTTTTACGCTGCCGAAGATGATATTACTTATGATCTCATCTCGAATTATCAGTTTGATGCGTATCATTTGCTGACGACCGTGGGGGCCTTCGAGGCGGGTCTCATGTTACCTCTGTACAAATCAGGTGATTATTTTTACTATGATGTATTGGCTGGTCGCGAGGGTTCTTCTACAAATACCCACTGTCGCTCCGTGTCACAGTTGACTGGGAATTATCTCCGCGCTTTGAAGGAATGTTATATTCGGAGTAAGGGAGAGACGACGATGACTTGCTATGTCTCCGATCCTGCCGAGAGAGAGTTGTACACTCCCCAGAATTTCAATGCTTCCTTCGGGGATTATGTTAATAGGAAGAACCGCAAGCCATGGAGCGTTGGTCTTCGTAATATCTTTGTTTCTCATGGTGAGATTCGTCTCCTGAGTGAAGAGAGCGATACCAAGCTGAAATTTGTCCGTGGTACGAAAGGATATTCGAATAAGAAGATCTTTCCTCCTCGTGAGAAGATCAAGCGTGATCACGATTATGAGTGGCATGCTACCGTGATCGAGGTTGTAGGCCCTTGGGCTTATGGTTGGATCCCCGGTCCTCGCGGCGGATGGCGTTCCATTGCTGATAGCCAACCTCGTGAAACTCCTCCTTCTCGTTATGGGAATTTCTGTCCCTGGCGTTTTAATTTCGAAGGCATTAACTTTCCTTATGCCCTAGATGTTGTTGATAGAGACGAAGAGGAGAGTTCCGATGCTACCCTTCCTCCAAAGAGTGCTGCGACTGCCAGGGTATGACTTCTTCTTATACTTTCCCCTTTTCTCCTTAGGTTGAAGGGTTCGACTCCTTTGAACGAAGGAGGAAATATTCTTGAATGAAATTCCTTGTGGTTCTGTAAGTACATAAGAAGAGGAAAATTGGTGCTAAGAAATCTTCTACCATTGTGACTGACAAAGCAGAGGTTCATGAAGAGGTTACCAGCCCTGTGAACGAAGATTTTGTTGAGGATGAGGACGATTCCGACGGGGAAGAGCGTATCGAAACTTCTCCCCCCAACCATGAAGATGGTAGCGGTTTTGCTGAGGAGGAGATTGGTACTGGTGGGAAAAGAGGTGTTCCAGACGGCGAAGATGTTGGTGAAGAAAATGTGACCGCAGGTAGTGACGGTTTTGGTGAAGAAAATATAACCGCAGGTGGTGACAATACCAGTGATACCCCTCCTTTCGTCCAAGAGTTTTCCTTCGGCAGGATTTACTCTGCGGGAGAGAACTTTGATATGGACGCTGCCATGGGTCTTTCTTCTGAGTTTTCACTGCTTTCTCCAAACGATGATTATGATGTGCTCGGTAACTCTGTCAAGGGGGATGATGAAGGTCAAAAGACTGTTGACGTAGATGATAGTTCTGTAGGTGGGAATTCCAAAACCCTTGCGCACAAAGAGGTGGAGGAAAGCAAGAAATCAGTGGTCGGGAAAGATGCTGTCGTTGGAGACGCTTATGCTGAGTCTTTCCTGGAAGATTTCCCGTAGTCTTTGATGCATGAGGGTGATGACGCTATTCTGACTTGGCTCAAGAAGAAGAATTTGATGTTCGTCCCAAATCCTGCTCCGGTGATTGACATTGAGAAGAAGTCCGACGCCTATACTCGTCGGATGATGCAATTGTCCGCCGAAGACCAGGTTTCAGAGGTATGGGATAAGAATCTGAGGGGCTTGGAAGCTAACCTTGTGGTCGACCCTCCCTCCACGATTGTTGATATGATGGTCGTGGCAGATGGGTACCAGTATGGCTTCCCTCAGCAGCGGATGCTAGAGGTCAGTTGTAATTTCAATATGCTTATTTCTTTTTAGAAACTTCGCGGAATCTTGATTTGACAATGTTATTTTTCGGGCCGTAGATGATGAGGAATGGACATTGTAATCACACCTTATACCAATTTTTCAATGTTAAGTCTCTCAAATTAGAGGCCAAGCTCCGTCACAGATAGGAGGAGTTATCTGCTGCTGAAGCTATCATCTCTGCTAGAGGCAAAGAGATAAGTGAATTGAAGAGTCGTCTCAAGGGGAAGGAACAACTAGGCAACCAAGAGGAAAAGCTTCGTCTGGAGATTGCTGTGGTCTATAGTGAAATGGAGGAGGCTCGTAAAAATGCTTCGTCTTTTACATGTTTGTTCTTCTTCTCTATTTAGCTCGTCGTCGCTCTTTTCTAGCACTTAGTGTTCTGTCTGACTCTCCCCACCCTATCTTCAGTAGGTGGAGTCCCAGAGCTGATATGGCTACGAAACGAAAGGAAGCGTCAAAAGTCCCGGATCAAGGATTTAGTAGAACAAATAAAGAGAGAGGACGATAAATGGAATTCAAAGGCTGAGGTGTGGCGTGTGAAGCATACTCTGATGGTTGATATGCAGAATAAGTACAACGCTGATCGTCATCAGTTTTATGGAGCTCTGCAATGGACGCGTGATAACCTTCGTGAGGCTCGAGAGCATGCTTCGGATTTGGAAACCTAAATATCCCTTATAGAAGGAGAGTTACGGCAAGATCGTTCTTCTCAAGATTCCGAAGTAAGAGATTATATACAGCGTCTTGCTAAGGAAAGAGACGATGTTAGGGCTGAGGATGGCGCCCTTAGCAAAGCCTTAGCTGCGTCTCGGGCCGACGTTGCCCATTTAGTTGAGTCTGAGAGGAATCTTGAGGTGAATATGTACAGACTTAACAAGGGGATATAAGGAATGAATAACGAAGTCAATCATCTTCGTCATATGGATTCCATGAAGCAGGTAGAGTTAGATGCTTGTCAATTTTCCCTTACAAATCTTCAGGCCGATTATAAGAAAATATCCGATGAGTATGACTTTCTTGATGAATCCCGAGATGTCGTTGTTGATGAGTATGAAATAGCTTCGGATAGGGTTGAAGGTATATATTTTCTCCGTCGAGTGGGACTCTTTATCTTCATTATTCTAACCCCTTTTCTCTTTCTTTTCTTCGCAAAGCTCGAGGGACAGCTTCGCACTGCAAATGAAAAATTTGAAAACGCTCAGACTTCCTTAGTGCAGCAGGAGGGTCAAACCAACTACTACAAGGGTCTGGCTGTGTCTCGTAGTGAAGCAGCGGATGCAGCCTCCAAGGAAGTAAGAAGTCTATCCTACTTGTTATCAAAGTCCGAGATGAAATGTGCCATGATTCGGTACAAGGCTCGCCTCCAGTTAGTAGAAGAGACTAACAAGATTCTGGATAAGATCGAACATGACCTTAAGGCGGAGCATGGCATCGTCAAGGAGTGTCCTCGTCGTCCTAAACTCGCGCTCTTGAATAGTTCCTCGGGGCCTTCCTCTGGCGGGAGCGTGCCTTCGTCTCGAAGAAAAGATTTAGTTGATCAGGCTGCGTTATCCAAGTATCTATAGGGCTTTATCGATTATAGAAAGTTGATCTTTGTTTATTATGGGGCTTCGTGCCATTTTTTTGATATATTTCTTGTTTGTTTTGCCGAACTTGTAATCAACTTTCATGGAATGGATCATCGTTTTGGTGTACCTGCGTTGTTTGTTCTTAAATATTTTATATATTGCGTTACATTAAATTGGAAATAAGTTAGTATTAAAAAGATGGAAGTGTTTGAGTGCGATGCCGAAGGTATGTACCTTTGTGATCATCTTGAGACCTGTCACCCCGCTGGCTAATCCTGGGCCAGAAGATTCCCAGACGGTGGAGGTCGAGGCAGCGTTCTAGGATATGGGATGTTTATTCAGAATATTTACATACATCCATTCCGTTGACCCGCTGCCTTAAGGTTGGTCGGATATCTCTTTCTATTGGATGCCTTCCACATGGTCCTACACTCATAGACACTGATAGGGGAGTCCCGAGAGATCGTAGGTAACTACTTTATCCAATAGTGAAAACTTGTTGTATATACATGCACAGTGTTCTTGTGATGCGTCGTATTTACAAGTGTTCTGAAATATGGATTTATGCCAAAAGTTTGTTTATTGATAAGTTGTGGTCCGTTATGCCTCACCCAGAGATAGAAACATGTTGAACAGATGTGTCATCTTCTTCTTCTGGTATTCTTCATGCAGATGCAGAGCTGTGTTGCTTTCTATGGATAATATGGCTTGAGATATTTTGCATTCCATGGGTGTCTGAGGACTTCCCTTTTTAGGTTGCGCATGTAATAAAATCCATTTCCTGCGATGTCATGTATAACAAAAGGTCCCCCCCATGTTGGTGCTAATTTGCCCCATTTATTTTCTCGTTGGTATTGGGGTATAGTTCTCAGCACATACTGTCCTTCTACAAGATTTTTAAGTTTAATGTACTCTCTTGCTAATCTTCGTTGATAATTCTCCATTTTTTGTAGTGATGCTTTTCTCCTTTCTTCGAGATCATCTAGTCTTTCCAACATCATATCTGTTGTGAGGTTCTTTTCCCATGATTCAGTCTTCGTAGTTGGCATGATGATCTCTGTAGGGATGACTGCTTCGACTCCGTAAGTGAGTAGGAACGAAGATTCTTCGGTGGCTGATCTTCGGGTTGTTCTGTACGACCATAAAGTATTGTGTAATTGCTCACACCATCGTCCCTTATGTTCGTCAAGCTGCTTCTTGAGAGTTAGAGCAAGTGTTTTGTTCGTGGCCTCTGCTTGGCCGTTTCTTTGAGGGTATATGGGCGTTGACTTGTTCTTTCGGATTTTGAAGGTATCGAAGAGCATGTCAATGTTTTTTCCTTGTAGTTGCTTGCCATTGTCGGAGACAATCTCTGCTGGGATGCCAAACCTGCAAATGATGTTTTCAAAGATGGATGTGAAGACATATGCGTCGCGGATCCTTGCTAGAGCCTTAGTTTCTACCCATTTCCTAAAATAGTCTGTGGCTACAATTAAAAATCTTTTTTTCCCCGATCCTTCGATCATAGGTCCCACGATATCTATGCCCCATTTTGAAGAATGGCCACGGACTATCCACAGAGTTCAATGTCGTTGCTGGTGCGTGGATTCTTTTGGCAAAACGCTGACATTCTTCACATCTTCTCGCCATTCTTGTTGCGTATCGTATCATTGTTGGCCAGTAGTACCCTTGGGTTTTTTCTTTGTCTGCTAGGGATCTCATCCCGCTGTGGTTCCCCGCGTCCCCGCGGTGTATATCTTTCAGAATCAGGTGGCCTTCAGATCTAGACAAGCATCGTAACAAAGGTCCCAGGCAAGATTTCTTGTACAAGATTCTCTCTCTTAGGTCGTACCTCCCTGCTTTTGACTGTATTTTCCTAGCCTGCTTCAGATCAGTAGGCAACGTCCCTTCTTCGAGAAAAAGGTGAATCTTAGACCTCCAATCTTCTTCCTTGCTGAAATCTTCATCTTCGTTAGCTCTGATCATGATATCGTCTTCCTTAAAATCCTCGACAATGTCCTCTCCTACATCGTCATCAGGAATATCTTCTCCTACATTATCATCTTGATTGGCTACAGAGATCTCTTGATGATCTATAGAGGGATCGTACACTCTGGTTATCTTGATTGCCTTGATATCTTCGTTCACGAGCATGAAGGATATGTGGGCCAAGGAATCCTCATGTCTGAGTTCTTTCCTGCACAAGTGTCGGAACTTGATGTTCGGTATTTGGGATGCCAGTGTCTGGACTAGGTCCATGTACGCCATCAAAGTGGCATCGTAAACATTGTATTCAAACCCTATTTGTCGTATGACCAGCTGTGAATCACTTGTCAAGCGCACGTCGGTTATGCTCATCTTTATTATCAGACGAAGGGCGTGTACCACAGCTTCGTATTCGACAATTTTGTTGGTGTTCCCCTTGAATTCCAACCTGAATGCGTGCACGATCGTATCCCCTGTGGGAGTGGTGATTACAACGCCAATTCCCGCACCTTCTCTATTTTTTGACCCATCAACGAAGACTTCCCATTTTCTTGGGTCGGCTGGCTCGAGCATATTGTCTGGATATTTACCTTTGTCGATCACCGGCATCCCCGTGGCTTTTAATCCTTCTATGAGGATTTCTTCGCCATTATCCAGTGGTAGGTCAGCCAGGAAATCTGCTAGGACTTGCGACTTCTGGGAGTGTTGGAGTTCATGGATAATGTTAAACTGGTCGAGGTCTGTGCTCCACTTCGTAATTATTCATACTTTCCATGTACTTTTAAGAATGGCTTCCAACAGGGCTCTTCATGGGACGCGGATATAGTGTGTCAAGAAGTAGGTCCTTAATTTTAAGTAGGCCCATACTAAGGCCAAGATGAGTTGCTCAATTTTTGTATAGTTTCTCTCTTCTGTGTTGAGAGTTTTGTTGATGTAGTAGATGGGTTGCTCTATCTTCGTGTTTGCCTTGACCAGCACTGCGCTGACAACATCTTCAGTTGCTTCTATGTATAGGGCCAGGACCTCGTCGAGGTCAGGTTTTTGCAAGATCGGGATCTCGCCAAGATATTCCTTGATGCTTTGAAAAGCTTCCTCACATTCTGCTGTCGATTCGAATTTTCTCCCTTTCTTGAGTATGTTGAAGAAATGCTTACATCTATCCGATGATATGGATATGAATCTTCATAGCGCTGTTAGGGATCCATTAAGCTTCTGAACTTCCTTCAGATTCCTTGGGGATGACATACCTACAATGGCTTGGATCTTCGCAGGGTCCACTTCAATACCCATCTTTGTTACCAAGTATCCGAGGAACTTTCCAGAAGTGACGCGGAAAGTACACTTCTCTGGATTTACTTTCATGTTATGTTTCCTCATTGATTCGAAGATATCCCTTAGATCTCGATGGTGATCTTTGCGCGGCTTGATTTTGACGAGCATGTCATCGACGTAGACTTCCAAAGTATTCCCAATCCATGGTTTAAATATGGCATCAACCATTCTTTGGTATGTTGCCCTCGCGTTTCGAAGTCCAAAGGGAATCCTTACATAGAAGTAGAGGCCATGTGGGGTATAGAATTTCGTGTGCTGTTGATCTTATTCTTCTAGGAATAATTGGTTGTATCCGGAATATCCATCCATGAATAATAGTTCCTCGTATCCTTCTACCGCTTCAACCAATTGGTCGACGCTGGGTAGCGGGTAGATATCCTAATGACACGCTTTGTTGAGGTTGGTGAAGTCGGTGCATATTCTAACCCCTCTGTTCTTTTTTGGCACGATTACCATGTTCGAGATCCATGTTGGATACTTGACTTCCTTGATGAACCCCGCTTCCAGCAGCTTGTGCAGCTCTATTTCGACGGCTTTGTGATAGTCAGTGGCTACCTTCCGTACTTTTTGCCTCACGGGTGGCCTGCCGGGATTTATACGAAGCTCGTGCTAGATTATCTGTGGATCGATTCCTGGCATGTCAGACAGTTTCTATGCGAAGATGTATGCGTACTCCTTGAGTAGTTTACTAACGATGCCTCCCTTTCTTTGTCCATCAAAGTTCCTATCTTGATCATCCTTGGGTTTTCTTCGGTCCCTATGTTAACTTATTTTACAGGTTCCAAGGAGGTTAACGTGGGCTTTAGCTCCCCAAGGAGGGGAGCATTCTTTAATTTCTATTTTGTAGGCTCCACAGCTTCTGTATTTAAAGTATTTGCCTCCGTATTTTCAATGACATTTTCCTTCGAAAGGATCCTCCCAGAGATCTCCTCTAGATAAGTATTGATGGCTTTTCCCTTCACGACTTCTTTGTTTCGAGATCTTCGGGATTTTTGCTGCTCGTCTTGCTCGTTGTTGAGATGGTTCTGTAAAGCTTGGCATTCTCGTGCAGTGACTTGATATCCTTTTATTTCCATTATCCCTTCGGGAGTAGGAAACCTGAGGTATTGGTGATAAGTAGCTGCCACTCCTTTGAGCTTGTGCACCCATCTTCGGCCAATTATGGCGTTGTAGGGTGATGGTGCATCTACCACACTAAATCGTGTATCGACTTTCATTGGCCCTACGTCCACTTGCAAGACAATGTCTCCAAGTGGCTTCGTGGCTGCCCCATTGAACCCGTAGATAGTATGATACGAAGATAACAGCTGTTCGTCGTTGAGTTCCATTCGTTTGAATGTATCATAGAACAGAACATTGACCGAGCTCCCTCTATCGATGAGGATTTTCTTCATGGCACCCGGCTACTGGTAATGTAAGGACTAAAGGATCGTTGTGATCCTCCATATCTTCTTCGACATCCTCAGCATCTAAAACCATGGGCGCGTCCATCCACTGTTCGTGTTCATCTACCTCTTCCCCATCGATCTTGTATAACTCACAATAGTCTTCGAATTGCTTTCTCAATCTTTTCCTTATTTGGGCAGTTAGAGATGGCCTCTTTTCTCAAAACATGAGATGGTGTTAAGTGTGTGGTTACCCTCGGGTAGTTGAACTTGCTTGCTTCTTTTTTCCCTTCCTTCGGCATCATTCTTCTGCACATAATGTTTAAGATCCCCTGCGTCAATTAGATTTTGAATCATTATTTTGATATTTTTGCATTTATCTGTTTGGTGGCCATTGAAACAGTGATATTGACAGTATTCTCTAGACTTTTCTGATCTAGGGGGATGCTCTCCCTTGGACCATGGCCAATCAAGGTTTTCCCGACCCTTGATCTCCTTCAATATGCGCGAGTAGCTGGCATTTAGTTTCGTGTAGACTTGGTCTTCGAACTTTCGATCATCCCTTCTGCGGTCATCTCTTCGTTCCCTTCTATCTTCGTTGGGTCATTCATCTAAGTTGATCCTTTTGGAACCGCTTGCCTGCTCTACGAAGTTTGTCCGTGGAGGTCGTTGAGCCTGAGCTCTGGGGTTCTCTCGTTGAATTTCCTCTAGTCTTGCATGATTTTCTATGATTACTCGAAGATCTCATTCCGTGGAAGGGATGGTACCGTGAATATCAACAAACAAGGGGCTCATCCTGTCCATCCCCTATTTGTAACAGTTGATACTTACTACTGGATCAACATTCCCTACGGCTTGACATATCATGTGCCACCTATCAGTGTACTCCCTGATGGTCTCCTTGTATTTTATTGCAAATGAGAAGATCTTGTTCATTCCTGTGTTGACGACCTTGTTGTACATGTAAGTGGCCAGGAACTTCTCAATAAGATGGTCATATGAATCGATAGAATCTGGTGTTAGGTTGTCGAACCAAGACAGCGCGGATCCTTTCATACTTGAAGGGAAGTATCTGCAAAGTATGGCATCTTCGTAACCTAACCATCATTCGATTATAATACCACAGGTGGGCTGCGGGATCGCTGGATCCATCGTAACAATCGAAGGATGGGACCGAAAATTTCTGGGGAATGAGAGCTTCTGCTAATCGTTGCGTCAAGGGAGTAGTATTTGCTTCCTTCATAACTTGCTCCAATCTCCTGCCCCCTTGTCTAGCCTTTAGCTTCTTGATTTTCGTCATCATTTCTGCACGAAGATTATCCATTGCACGCTGATGTTCTTCGTGAATAGCAGGTCCTCCGGGCCTAGTAGTGTCATCATCAAAGTAGTCTGATCCATCTGGGTTATAGTCTGGATCGGATCTTCGATTTTCCCTGGCCTCTCTTCGGTTTAAAGGCGCTGGGTTGTCAGCAACTACCATTCTTCGGTCTGGATTTGGTATTGGCGCCCTAGAGTTGGCTTCGTCGTGCAGATTTTCCACCTCTACGCTAAAGGCGATTCTTTCTCTGAGTTGTTGTTTTTCCTGAGATAGCAGAGCTACATCATCGGCGTACGTCTTTTGGTTCTTTCTCAATTCCTGCAGTTCGGCCATCATCTGAGCAGAGTGGTTCGATCCTTAATTTGGCGTTCCTGCATGCACCTGACCTCCGGATGCTACCATATGGCCTTCATCAATGATTTGTATCACGGGTTCTGGTGGGTTTTGGAACTCTGCCTGTTGCTGTGCAGGCTGCCTTGCCATTAGAAGTGGTCGATCAACTTGAAGTGGCAGATTCTGCTCATTGGTGAGCGACATTCCGTAAATAGGTTGATGTATTACAGACTCTGCCACACCTTCGGGTTGTTCATGCGGTCGGGAGGCAGTTGCTTCTTTTGAAACCCCAATCCCAAGAGTTACAGTCTTTGAGGTTCCGGCTTTAGCAGCAGCGACCTTTAGTGCATCCTCTGCAATAGCGCCGGCAGCTAAAGGCATCGTGCTCTCAGCTCCGTTTGGATTCTTATCAGTTGCTTTGAGATTTTCACCTTTCTGCTTGCTCCTTGTCATAACTGGCATGGTACTGGGTGCTTCTTTTGATGAAGCCTTCATTTTTCCTGCATCCTTGTCCTTTTCCATCTCTGATATCGTCTGCAAAAGAAACATCGAGTAGACAAAAAGAAGAGGGGTCCGTGGAGGATCTGTTAGCAGAGTTTTGAAATCCATACACTGAAGGAAAAAAGAGATTATCCGGCTATTATTCATTTCTTCAAAGGTATCGGATCTCTTGAATATCCAGGCCTGTTTTAAAAGTTGACAGTAATAAGACTATTTTTCAAAGGGTGGAGTAAATCCATCTGTGGGTTTTAACTTTCAAAGCCAATAATTCGAGCATTATTCCGAAAACTTAGACCTATTGGGAAGTACATGGGTCGGTCCCTTAAATTCTCATTTTCAAGGGCAAAAACTTAAAAATCTTCGGCTGTGGAGCAGATCCACTGGAAAGATACATATAACTGTAAGTAATTCTTTATTTTCGAAGATAAAAGCTTGAAAAGGACGTAGATCCGTTCGTGAACTTTGAAAAAGATACATATCCGTTTGTAAACTTTGCAAAAGACAAAGATCTGTTCGGAAATTTCGAAAAAGACACAAATTTGTTCGTAAACAATGGATGTTGAAACATAAAAGCATCCTAAGCATCGTTATTTTCAAAGAGTGGTGCTAAGAAAAAAAGATACGTATAAATATCACAGGATAAGATAAATCTTTTACCGGGACAAAGTCCCTGTTTCTAGCGCCAGATTGTTAACACAATAATCACGAGGGCATCCACGTGTTCACAAAAAATGCTCGTATGCAGTTAACAATATGAAACATGTTTGGTAAATACAAGGGATGGTGATTGTATTGATTCATCAACTCATAGCCTTCGGGCTCATCCTTGTCTTATCGTTACTACCATTGATGAGATTTATATAACAAGATAAACAAAGACCTAAGCCTGCGAGAAGAGTACATAATGTAAAGTGCGGGATATAAAGAACAGAAAGTAATGAGACGGTGATTTACGTGGTTCGGCACTAAGGCCTACGTCCATGAAGTTGGTGTTTCACTATGTATTGAGGTGTTACAAGAATAGTCGAATGACTTTAAGATATACATCGAGTCTGCGGGTTAAGGACTTTTCTTACTCTTCCTAGTTTTCTCTCTCATATTCTCCTCTAGTTGTTCTGGATTAGTTGTCCTCCCCTCTCATAGTGAAGGGGGGGGGGGGGGTATTTATAGGGTTATCTCGTGGGATCCACCTCTGAAGACCGTTGAAACCTTATCGTCTTGTGTTTTGTGCCAATCCCGCAGATATCTTCGTATTCTTCGATGCCCCCACCGTTCCATGCTTGATCCCGAAGAGTTACCGTCGTCTCTTCCACAGGTTGGTCGACACGTGCCTATCTTAGGGTGTTTAATGCGGGTGATTGGGTCGTCTGCATGCGGCGGACAGTTGTTTACTGTCTCTGTCCTATCCATGTCAGTCGGACTAACCCTAGCCGCTGATCTAGGATCTTTCTTGGGATGGAATAAAGTGACTTCACGGATCTGCTTCATTGCCTTGCGGTAGCCCTTATCTTCAGTGCTCCCTGGTTCTTGGTCGTCGGATGCGCCAGATGATGGACCTGTGTTGAGGGGGCACGTTTCTGGGCTACTCCTGCGTGGCATCATATCTTGATGTCTTTGGATACATGTCTTCCACGTGTTTCTTGGCGGACACATAGGGAGAGATGAAACGTGTACTTACATGGCACATGGCAGTGCATTGGTGGTTTAAACAACTTACTCAAAGCATAGTTACAAGTGAAATTATTGTCCGCCAATCTTAGGGCATATACACCAATCCTACAGAAACCTGGCTAAATTCGGGCATATATGACTTAATTGGGGCCTATATCTAGATGACAAAAAAAATCAATAGAAATCACTTCACACCACCCCTTATCAAAATAATTACCAAACTACATATTTTATCCCTGATTAATTAGCACTAATTAATCATATTAGGGTTTAATTTTGTTTTGGATGTGATATTAACTAATGTTAGAGAGTTCATCAAAACATCAACATTTTGAATTTTTTTCGTAAAAGTTACACATAATCGGTTTATGTTCATCCACTTGTAAACCGATTCTGGATTGGTGTTTATAATTACCAGAGGACATCCAGAATCGGTTTACTTTGACATGATTTATAATGCGATTATGAAAATAGGTTTTTTCTTATCACACACATAAACCGATTGTTTCTTTTCATTACCGAATTTTCATTTATCGCATTATTATTGTAGGATGCATTTAGCACATGCATCAAGCCTTTAAACCCCTAGGCGACCCTAGTGGACGAGTTATAGTCTCGTGAGGGTTTACATAGAGATCTACCTACAAAACCTACACTAAAACTTTTAAAGCCATCAATATTCCTCCGAAGAAGACGATACATCATCCAAGTAGTGCGTGTTATCCACCGGGATTCTATCTTCCAAGAAATGATAGCTTGCATCGAACACGAATAACAAGTAGCCCGTTTTCACGGATTCGTGCTTCAAAAACACAAAAACAAACTTACATTTGTTAGTGGTGTTTCATTGGAAGATAAAACAACATGGGTTATGTAAAAAAAAACCAAAATATTACTCACAAATTGCATAATGGACAAGGTGAAGGGCCGAGTGTTAAAAATCCGAGGTTGGAGAGCTAAAAAATCAAGTATCGCGTTTTCGATGACAAGGTGCCTATCGTGCACTTGTTGAACACTTCTTGCGTTAGGATTTCCAAACTCTTGGATAAATTTGTTGTGTACCCTAGCCCAAAAGTTTGTGGAATCCACCCTTTCGGAGGATTGACGTCTAAGTCGTTTTTCCGCATACCAAGCTTTGGTGATTGCCAAATCTTCATTTGAATGAAATGAAGTCATTCTTGTGTGTGGATGTATGAAATGAGTAGTTGTGGAGTATATGGAGTGAGGGGGAGTAAAATGATCAATTTTGGGGCAAATGGGGTCCAAGGGTGAGGTCTCCATTTATATAGAAAGTCCCAAACGGCTATTTTTTTGAAAAACGTGAAATAATTTGAAATAATCGGTCTTTTAGAAGGATTGTAAACACCGATTGTGTTTGCATGGAACTAGGAATCAGACTTTCTTGATACCAATATAAACCGATTAAAGACAGTTAAAACTTTGAATTTTCACCGACATCAATCGGTTTATATATTTCCATATGTGATCCGATTCTAAAACATCCAGAAAGATTGGCCTGCATAATCGGTTTTTATATTTCCATATGTGATCTGATTTTGTAACATCCAGAAAGCTTGGCCTGCACAATCGGTTTTTAAAGCCATATCGAGTAAACCGATTGTTGGCATGTCAGGCTAGAATCAATTTAAACATTAAGTTCAACACAAGATCATCCAAAATAAAAAAATAAACCACACAAATATCATCCAAAATACAAACATCAACCATCCCAAAAGACTTAAAACAACCAGAAGTCTTATAAACTTAAAGTTTTAGAACTTAAAAGTGAAACTTAAAAACATAAGGAGCATCAGGAGCATTTGCAGCAGCAACAGCATCAGGAGCAGCTGCAGCACCACCAGCAGCAACATCATCATCAAGAGCATAAACTTATGCATCATCCATGGACATAAATTCAACCATTTCTTCAAACATACCTTCCAATTCTTGATGGGCATTCCTACCAGCTGAAATAATGTTTCTCCTCATCCTGGAAAACGTCATGACCTCAACAAGCTCTTAAAGCATATCAATCAATGCAAGGGCTTGTTCAAGACGGGTCTCAGCTCCGTAAGCAAACTTATATAGGCTTCTCACTGGAACTCTTTGTGATTTCCTCGTAATATCCTCCAAGGTTAACTCTTGATTGTAAAATGGTAGGTGTCCGAAGTCCATTCTACACAAAAAATAAACAAAAATCAAGTTAACAATTGGTTAATAGAGAATTATATGTAAACCGATTATGAAGAAACAACCAAAATCGGATTATACATATTACATATATAAACCGATTCTGGCTATGTATTTTCATATTTCATTTCTAAGCCGAGTGTTGTGCATGCTCTTCATGGTCGGGAAAAAAAATCAAGAATCGGTTTATTCGATAGGTCAATAAAAACCGATTCTGGATTGAATCAGAGTTTTGATTTGTCAAAAATGATTATTTAAAGATGTAAATCAATAATATAAGAAGATGGGTTGATGGAGATTACCTTCTTCTTGGTTGGATTGAAGATCGTCGGAGTAGAGGATGAAAAAAATAAAATTGGTTTGGGTTTTGAGAATCTGGAAAGTTTATGATAGAAATGGAAAGATTTTTTAGGTTTAGCTTCTTTTGATTTTGGATTTACTAAAAATAAAAAGATTAGAATATATACGAGTGATATTTAGAAATTAATGTGGGAATAAATTAGTATTTTTGATAAGATTTGGATGCCTAGAGCAATGTGGGGTGTGAGAAGGAAAAACCTATAGGACCCAATTAAGTCATATAGGCCACAATTTAGCCAGGTATAGAAAGATGCTAATTGATTATTGATTGACGAACTTTCATACGGGAGGTCACCAGGTGGTACGCCCCATATGCAGCGTAACTTCTATATCTTTCCGATATCAGATGAAGATTTTATTTACACCACATTCAGGCATTTAAGTGTACGTCCGTCTGTCTATGGGACGGAGATAAAATGTACGCTTCATTTATGGCGGACATTAAAACTTCGCCTCACTATAATTTTGCTCCACACCGTTGTGTTGAAACACTCCCAAACCCATTTTTTTTTTAGTTTTTGGTCTTTTTTTTGGTTTTAGTATGGTCGTTCCATTGTGGACGCTCTTATGGGCACCCGAAGGCCGAAACTAAAGAAATAAGATTATCCACTGGTGGTTAAAAATCGTTCCTCATGTTTCACCATCGTGAGAAAGTAAATGGACAAAGAACAATTAAAAAAATGGCATTAATTTCGGTGCCATTTATGGTGGTGTAAAAGACCCTAGCGAGATTGGGGTATACTCAAACTAATTGGGGTATACCCAAATTTAACTGTACATGTGCCCTTATTAAGGAGAGGTCAAAACAGGATGAAATAATTTTAGTACCCGTGCAGTATTTAACCTAAAATTAAACCTTAAACTTAAAAACTAAAAAACGTTTAATCTTCTTCTAATCTATCTTCTCTAATCCCTCTCCTCTTCTCCTTCCTTCATCTTATTCCATCAACCAAAAATCAACCAAAAATTTTAATTTTGATATTCTACCAAAAATGGTTCGACCAGTAGCAAGAGAGATTCAACAGGTAACATGATAAGATCCAAATCAGAGGGAAAAGGTAAGGAAAGAGTTGGAACTAGCAAACCCGAAAATCCAATCCCTGAGAATGTTGGAAAAAAAAAACCCACCGGTGAAAAGAAGATTGTAAGTGATTTCTAAACTCAATCCATTATTCTGATGTGTTGTATGATTGTTATATTAGGTTAGATTATCAAAAATTATGATTTCAGAGTTTTTGGTCGGCAAGGTCGATAATTTAAAATCATGCCGACTGTTGTTGCTTTGTAAGCGCCGGCATGGTATCAGGATGAATAACCTGCCGAATTTTCATAGCAGTCATGGCGACTGTTAGACAATAACCAGGGTCGGCAGGGTATATTAACAAACCCTGCCGATTTGAATCTAGTCGACGTTGTCTTAGACTTGTACCATGCCGACTTTAGGTCACACAAACTTGAATTTCATTAGTTAATTGTCGGCATCTTTCTTGAATAATACCATGCCGACTTTTTATTAGTCGGCATGCTATATGGTTACAACCCCTCCGACCATTGGTTGGTCGGCAGTGTTTAGATTCTAGACCCTGCTGGTTGTACTACCAGAACCATGTTTCAATGCTTAGAATTTTCATATATCTTATTTTTGTATTGTTTAGGTTCCAGAGGCAAAAATAAAAGATACCCCTTGTCTTGTTAACAATGCAGAAGAGTTATTAAAATTTATTGACGCAATTTATCCCAATTTAGAAGATCCTAAAGATGAAATTGAAAAGAATTGTCCTGTAAGAAAGTTACTTATGATGGCTAAGGAAGATACTGAAGAATTTCTAAGGTTTATGGATAGTCTTAAAATCCCCTCAACTATGAAGAACACACATCATCAGAGGAGGAAGAAGAGGAGGTTGATCCGAGGACTTTTTTCAGGGCATGTGACTTTTCTGGAGTGAACCCCTATTACAATGAGGCCGGTGACTACATAGGTCCAGATAAGAGAAAAACAAAAGCTGATGCTGGTGCAAAAGCTAGTGATGGGGAGGAAGATAACAACAATGAGAAGGATCCATGAAATTCTTAAACTTTATTATGTTTCACTTGGTTTAGAAACTTATATTGTGGTTTGAACTCTTACATTATGTTTTTTTTGAACTCTTAGATTGTGGTTTTAGACTTGTTAAACTTATGTTAATTTTCAGTTTCAGTTGCTTTAGAACTTTTTTTTTTTTGAGCAGTTTTAGAAAATATTAGAGTTTTACTGAGTCGGCATGGTCTGTAACTCAACCTTGCCGACCATACTAGGCTTTATATGCCACAATGCTGTCAGGGAGTGGTAGTCGGCATGGTTTGAAATCTCGACCTTGCCGACTTAAATGTTAGGTGCACTTTTTAGGTACAAAGTACAACCCATTGAATGCTCAACGGCTAGAAATTTCAAAATCAAGATATTAGGTGTGTTGGTATTATAAAAGCATTGTCAACTTCATCTTCAACCTTGGATAAATAATGGAAGTTTCAAGTGCAACACAACCAAATATTTGTAGTCTTTGTACACTAAGTGGTCATTTTGCAAACGATTGTTCCTTTAAAGAAAGCAAATGCACTATTGAAGGTTGTAAGGGATTATTATTTCTCATGAAAGCTTCTAGGAGATGTATATCATCTGTATGCTTCAAAATGCACTTGTTGTGGGTTTTTCTATTGGATAGATGAGCGCCTAGCTCCGTATGAAGATGAAGTTGCTAAAATCAACCTTCTACCATACACAGATCCATGTTGCGACGGTAAGATGAAGATAATTACCTCTCCTAAGCAATTGTGTAGCGGAAAAAGATACTATCTATGTCCCAAATGTGTTACGGTTAAGTTTTTAACGTTTGTATGCTTTAATTAAGGTTTGTCTGCTCTAATTAAGTTTTTAAGGTTTGTATTCGATGTACAGTCGGCATTGTACTAAATTAAAAGCGTGTCAGCTGCTTAACAGTCGACACTTAACAGTTTACAAACCCTGCCGGTGAATATATAGTCGGCAGGTTTCTCCTAATACACCCTGCCAACTATGATGTATGAGAACATCCATAAACATGTTTATTTTTTATGTTATGATCGGCATGGTTATCCACACAAACCCTGCCGGCCACAGAAATGCCTGCAACCTGACGAAACCAAGACCCTTCCGACCATGTGTTCATCGGAACTGTATGAGGGAAAAAACCTTGCCGACCGTCCCATGCATTTTTTCCTGTGCTTTCATGCAGTGCAGCCGACAGCCTGAAGAATTTATAACATGCCGACCCTATTGCGGTCGGCAGGTCATGTAGCACATACAATGCCGAACAAAGGAGTATAAACAAAAAAAATCACATCCATTTCATTCATTTGTAGTACGCCAAAGTACATTATACAAAACACGAATGCGATTATAAAAGTACTCCAAAAAGATTCTTTATTTCCTAATCATAATCACTCATCACTCAAATCTATGGTAGGGAGTTCATTCAAATCTATTGAACCTCCTTTATCCAAATCTATGGGACATTCCCTAGACTCACCTAAAACATTCCAAAGGTTTATGTTGTCCTTATAAAAGTTTCACCCATTCCTTGCTCTTGTTGTTTATGAACTTCTCCCAAAAACTAAACCCACAAAGAGGAGGTAATGTACATTCCTAGTTGAGTTGTAGACCAATAAAATGACTTTATCCACCAAAGCCATAACAATTCTTCTATGCTTGAGTTGCTCCACACAAACCCCATGTTTCGGTGCAAATTCTATATATAGTCCTTTACTAAAACAATGTACCACGCATGACCACATATCCACTAATATATTGACACACTCCGGAATTCTCATCCAATGCTCCCATTTGATCGGTGCATTTCCCTCCAGGACTTTAACACTAGTAAGCAATTCTTTAAAAGTCGCTTCTTTGTCCTCCATCGAGCCTTCTAGCATCATTGAGATATGAAACTCCTTGTCTTTTTCTAGTGGGGCGGCCATCTTCTTTCTTATGTTTTGGCATTGGGTGATATTCTCCTCAACCTCTCCACTTAGGTGTCCCAATTGTTGTGAGACAACGTGAAACCCACAATTTCCATCCTTTGGGACGTCTTTGGTACCAATAACGAACTCTTGAATAATTTGAGGGAGTTGTAAGCAATACTCTTGCAATACCGGTTGTACTGCCTTACTTGGGCGACCTCTTTTCTTCGCAACATCCCCTTGGCTTGCTTGACTCTGAAGAGGTATAGTGCCATTTGGATTCAAGTTGAGACCTTTGGTGTAATTGAATCATTCCTTGGCCGACCCCTTTTATTTCCAACAAATTCCAAACTTGCTGGACTATCAAGAAGTGGAGTGCTATTTGGATTCAAGTTTGAAACCGTTGGTGTAGTTGTCTCTTTCCTCGGACGACCTCTTTTCTTTATAGCCGGCTCCTCCTTGTATTGCGCCTCGGTATAAACATGTCTGGATGGATCTCATTTTGTACTCAAATACTCTTTAATTTGTTACGTTTATTTTGTCCTCGTCTTTGTGGTAGGTGGTCTATCACAAGGATCTTGTTTCGCCGGTTCTTGAAGTTCTTCCATAAAAGGGTAAACAATCGGCATCAACTTGCTTCATAGTTTGTTGTCCAACCTATTTAACTTGTGATACTTTTCGAGGATTATTCTCCCAAGTTCCATGTCTCCAAACTCTTCGCCGGGATCTTCTCTTGGAGCCGGTTTGAAAGATAGTTGCTTCCGATAAGGATCGATATCTTCAAGAGGAATGGGAGTTTTATACCTACCAAGCATATGACGACATGGAAGTCCGATATCCTTCATTATCCTACACTTACAAGTAGTGCTCGGGTCATCATACTTTTGATACAACTTAAGATGTTTCATCATGAAACGTATTTCCCAATGCGAGACGTTTCTATGTATACCAACAAGAAACCAATCATCCTCCTTAAACTCCTTCAACTTACGGAAGCTACTTTCTTGGAATTGCTTTTTATCTTGTCAATATCATTATTAGTGTACTCATGGATAGCATGTTGCACCGTCACAATCCCATTTTGACTTGTGAAAAGTAGACCTTTTAGTCTCCCATGAGCTTGCTCTACCATAATTGTGGATTCAAGTTTGAAATGTTTATAGTCGTAAGTAAAAGCATGCACAAACCTCTCTTTGTGTGGCCTCAACCATTGTTTCTTGAAATATTCCACTACTTTGGGGTAATTAGTCCCCCACTCATCCTCGAACTCCTTCAAGTTTATCTCATATCTTGCAACACTCATGGACCAAACCACCTTATCCCACGCTTTCATGAATAACCCAAACTTGATCTCATCTTCTTTCCATTATTTGTCTTCTTTCTTTTTCTCTTTCTCCCTCTCCTCTTTAGTTAGTTTACTAAGACGTTCATCTTCCTCCTTTTCACATTTAGTGCCTTTCTTTTCCTTTGGATTTTGGATATGATTCCTCCAATTCTTTCTAAGATTGCATTGTATATGCCAAGTACAAATAAAATTTTGTGCATTTGGAAAAACTATCCTCACGGTGTTCATTATTGCTTGCTCATTGTCGGTCACTATAACCCCGGGAGTCTCATCTTCGTGGTAGAGAAGCTTCAAAGTTTCCAATGCCCAAATATAACTATCATCCTTCTCACAATCCATAAAACACCATGCCACGGTGAACGAATGTTTATCCGAGGTTTTTCCAACAATGTTCAATAAAGGCATGTTGTACCTATTCGTCTTATAAGTACAATCCATGAACAAAACTTGGTAAAAGCAACGCGCCAATTGAATCATATCGGGATGCGCAAGAAAAATACGATCCAACTTCCCTTCCGATGACTCATGGTGTCTCACCGTGTAATTGTATTTGTGTACTAACC
This sequence comes from Papaver somniferum, assembly GCF_003573695.1. Taxonomy (NCBI): domain Eukaryota; kingdom Viridiplantae; phylum Streptophyta; class Magnoliopsida; order Ranunculales; family Papaveraceae; genus Papaver; species Papaver somniferum. The sequence continues at coordinate 14,233,314 of NC_039366.1, forward strand.
ATTGTGATTCTTCCATCACCTTTCATCCATCCCATTCAATTCTTTTGATATTTTCCTTGGCCGCATAAATTGTAGACAATGAAGAGAGGTTATTCTTGTCATCCCTCGTGAACTTACTAAGGATCTTGCTTGGTTTAATTCCCAAACTTGTTCTTACTTGTTCGAACTCGTGCGGTTTCAACTTGGTAACTTGAAAATGCCCAACAAGAGTTTCCAGATCTTTATGGTTATGCCAACCAACATCAACTCTATTCATTCTCCACACGTTATCGGTTTCTTTGTTCCTCTAAAATATAATCTTGAATAGGAATCTACACTTCTTTGACTTCGTCTTGTACACCCTAATCGTCTTCTTATCATACACATAATCTATCTGTTGTAATTATACTTCTCAATTTGTTTTAGGATGTGATGCACGTTGCTGAACTCGTCAAGGCACGCCAGGAGAAGAAAGTGGTTGCTAAGAAGACTCCTTCTGAACAGGTATCATTTTCGTCCATTTGCTAACGATTTTGTGATGATTTGCCTATCCTGATGTCGTTCCTCTTTGTAGGGTGGATTACCTACTTCTGGGGTACCCAAGGGCCACAAGAAACGTTCTAACCCTACTCCTCATCCTTCTTCTCAGGTACCATCCTTATTGCCTTTTGTTTGTAAATTTTAGCCCTTTTGGTTTCTAACCTTTGACTTCGCAGACAAATGCTCCTTCGTCTGGGGAATCCAAGAGGCCGCGAAAGACCTTTGATGTGGATTCCTTAGCTGCAATACAACCATCCGCTCTCCTTGGTCGTCCCGTTCGCACTAAGCAACAACCCCCTTCAGTTATTGCTTCTGCTCCTCCGAAAGAAGCTGATTATGTCATTCATTCCAAGGTCGTGGATTCCCCTATTCATCCAGGGGGTGAATATCCTAAGAGTTCTTCGGGTGTGCCTTTCTCTGGCGAGAAGGGAAAGCAATCTGTCCGGCTTTCAATGTTAAATACCCTTTTCGACCCTGACATGCAATTCCTTCGAGATATTTACCAAAAGGCCCAAGAAGATCCTGCTATGAGATCTCGCGCTTTGGAGTCTTTGTCTGCCCTTGTTTCTGATTACTTCCTCTCTCAAGACTCGTCAGCGATCTTGAATGCTTCAATGAATCTGTCTCAGCAGCAGGACCCTGCCTTGATGAACCAGGTGATTTCTTTGTACCTTTTCCGCTATTTTTCCTTTTCGGCTCCGAGATCTATTTTTTGAGTTCAAGCTTTGCTTCGCAGGAAGTCTACCGTCACATGGCCACCCTTGTGGAAATTCTGCTCGTTCACGAGATGGCTAGGAAAGATGAGGCTAAAATAAAATCTTTATCGGAGGACCTTCAGAAAGAAAAAGATCATTCCCGCCAGCAAGATCAAAAGATAGAGAAGCTTTTGAGTGAGTTCTTTTTTCTTTAACGTCCCTCTATTGTTGTTGCCTTTGCTTCCATTATTTTCTTATTCTAAGTTTCGTCAAGCTCGATGCATGCAATGTCAAATGAGCGTCGACGAAGCTTCCTCTTCGCTGGAAGATATTCGTGCTGAGATGGTGAATCTTACAACTCAGAATGATATTTATGTTTCGGAGAACTCCATCCTTAATGAAAAGGCCGAGACCCTTTGCTTGCAAGTGGACCGTCTGTCAGTTGAATGCTCTCGTAACGAGGAACTGAACCTCCACCTCCACAATGACAACCTGCGCCTTAAGTCAGAGCTTCAATGGGTCTCTAATTCTCTTACTACCTCGCGACGCCTCTATTCTTCGTCGATAGCCAACTATAAGAAACTGGAGGAAGATTACGATCGAGTGATCAAAAGAAAAACCGAGCTCGCATCTACTCTTCGTAGGTCTCGGAACACTGTGGATGGTCTAAATGAGGAGGTTGATTGTCTGAAGAAAAAGGTGGAACTCTAGCAAGCTAAATTAGCCACTTCCTCTCGTCCAAAACCGGCGAAATCCTCTCGTCCAATCAAGACTGGAAGTCTTCGTGGAAAAGGCGTTCTCGCCATTCAATATGACAAGAGCACTTTGAAATCCCCTCACGGTGAAGGATGGGATAGAATGTATCATGAGTTATGCGTTCAGCTTGAAGATTCCAACCTCAAAGTAGCCATGCTTGATCATCTATACTCTGATGTTCAGAGTACTTTAAATACTACTATCCTTCAGGCGGAAGGTAGTTTTTAGGTGTACTATTATCTTTGATTGTCCCAGCTTACTTCCTTGTTTCTAATGTAATTCTGCTTACCTTCGCAAAATCAGATGAGCGTCATAAGAGTCAGGTCCTTCGTATCACCAGAGAGAGAGATGAAGCTCGTGGTGATGTTTCTCGTCTTAATGAGGAGGTTGAAAGCCTAAATGATAATATGGACGAGAACATCGAATCTTCCAAGGAGTTAGCCAAGAAAGCCCGCAAGAATACTCAGAGCTATTTGGTTCCGCTCTTCAATGACTACTTCTCCGAGCATGGCATTCCTCCTCTTTCTTTTCTTTTAGAGGTTTTTTACGATGATGAGAAGCCCCAGGATGAAGTTGCTGATCCTACCAACGAGGAAGCATCTTTTTATGACGAAGAGGATCCAAAAGATGACACCACGAAGGACAACAAGGGGTTCAAGGGATCTCTACTATAATTACCGGGGCAGGTGGTGAGGTCCCTGAGTCTGTCATCATCAACGAAGCCATCCCTCAGTAGAAATTTTAGTTTTGTCTTTTCTCGTCTCAGATCATTGTTTTACAACTAACAATTTTTATGGGCGCTCCCAAGCTTGGGGGAAAAACACTTTATTTTGGGAATCATCACATTTTATGATATTATGATTTTGTTTTACCAAGCGTGTGTTTATTTGATATTCGTCATAAGAGTCGGGTCCTTCGTATCACCAGAGAGAGAGATGAGGCTCGTGGTGACGTTTCTCGTCTTAATAAGAAGGTTGAAAGCCTAAATGATAATATGGACGAGATCATTGAATCCTCCAAGAAGGTAGCAAAGACATCCCACAAGAATAATCAGAGCTATTTGGTTCCGCTCTTCAATAACTACTGCGCCGAGCATGGCATTCCTCCTCCTTCTTTTCTTTTAAAGGTTTTTTACGATGATGAAAAGCCTCAGGATGAAGCTGCTAATCCTACCAATGAGGAAGCATCTTTTGATGAAGATGAGGAGCCAAAAGGTGACACCGCGAAGGACAACAAGGGGCCCAAGGGAGATTCTACTAGCATTGACGTTGCATGTGGTGAAGTCCCTGAGTCTGCAATCATCGATGAAGCCATCCCTCAGTAGAAATTTTAGTTTTGTGTTCTCTCGTCTTGGATCATTGTTTTACAACTAACAATTTTTATGGGCGCTCCCAAGCTTGGGGGGCAAACACTTTATTTTGGGAATAATCACATTTAACGATATTATGATTTTGTTTTATCAAGCGTGTGTTTATTTGATATCTGCCATTTGCCTCAAGTATATACTGACCATGAAAACTCTTAAAAGAATAATGAAGCCTTTAAGTATATACTTGCCTTTTATTCTTTTGCGAGTTTTCATCTTTATTTCTTCCCTCGCTTCTCAAGTTATCCTTAGTTTCGGCTTTCCTTCTTCACTCATCCCTGCTTCCTTTTGATTTTCGGCGAGTTAGGAATGCTAATTTTAAAAGAACGAGGAGCACTGATTGCTACAGTATGCTCCCGATCTCAGTTTTCTGCCTCGGGTTCCTTCTCTTAGATTGGATAATGCTAAGAGAACAAAAAATATAAAAGTATATACTTGCCTCTTGTTCTTGTTGGCATCATCCGATCGAGATGGTTCTGAGAATGCTCTTTGTAACTTTTTTGTTTTAGTAGCTGTATTCATTTTTTGCTTATCTCCTTGGTTTTCTTGTTTATGAGGTATTAATGCGCCTCCTAACTAAGGTCTTATTGCGCGTCACGCTATTATAAAGGGTATTACTTCGGCGAAGTCTCGGGCGCTTGCTATTTTTGCGAATAGCAATCCATCAACCTCGCCTTAACATATTTGTTAAGTTTTATTTTTGCGACAATATGACAGCCTACCTATTCCCATGAATAGCAGTCCCATGACATTGTCGTCTTTTTTGGTCACACATCTCCGTAATATGAAGGGTGTCATCCCTTTATATTCCCCCTGAGTTCCCCTTCAAGGAGGTTAACCCTAACATGCATGTTGGTCTCCTCCCATCCGGTTATTATGACACTCAGTTGTTTTCGCTACTTCTTATCCTCCTCGCCGATGAGGCTTGGAGTTACGAAGTCACACCCTAAGTGGGTTTTCTTTGGGATCGAGTGCATCGTAGGCAAGACTTGCCAGACGGACATGGCCGGTAACGCTCCAGACGTCCCAGGCACCCGCAGCTCAACCGAATACGTCGACGCCTTGGTCATATTTCTGCACTCCTTACCGAAGGCCATCATAAAAGGGGTCCCCAGCGGATAGGTCTTGTCATTGCCCCTAGCTTTATGTCTGAGTTGTCCACGACATGTGTTAGGTATTTTCCTCTTGCATTTTCATGCGAACTAGGGTGCATGCCGTGGGTTACCATCCTTCCTAGGCGAAGGTTTTAAGTTTCCCTGGAAACTTTTATTTCATATTCATTATTTGCATCCTAATCTTGAGGTCTTACTGTCTTTGGCTACTCAACGAATATTTATTTCATCAAAATTTTATCAAATTTTTATTGATACGCTCTTTGAAAATTGAGTACAAAGATCGTTTCATTTTTATCATATAAATAAAGCGAATACACTTATCTTATCTCGTCTACTCTTCTTCCGTAGGAATGTGCTCGGCTTGGTATTCTTTCAACTCCTTCATTCGTACTGCATTTCTTATCTTGAATAGTGCCGAAAATAACGGTTTCCTAGTTGACAAAGCATAAATGAATGATCGCACCAACTCCTCTTCCGAGATTCTTCCCTTCAATTCTATGCATATTGCTTCCCATCTTGCAACGAGGCTTCGCAAACTCTCATTCTCCCTTTGCATTAACGAGAAGAGTGTTGCTATCTCTGGCTTGCATGGATCGCTCCTTGAACATATGTTCATCATTTGAAAATCTCTTTCTCTCATTTCCCTAGGAATATTGTTTCTTCTTTGAGTAACCGCTATTGATTATTGCATTTGATACTCTCTTTCCCTGAATTCTCTTCTGCTGCTTTCGATGGCTTTCTTCAAGTCTTCTCGCTCCTTTTGCTCACCTTGCCCTAGACCTTCTCGTTTTCGTGCGTAATGTTTTTCTTCAGTTCGTGATCTTCCCATAGCATATCTCTCCTCCTGTATATCACTATCTGCCTGCTTCCTTTTTAAATGATTATTTCTGATAATCAACTTCTCATTTTCCATTTCCAACCTTATTCGTTCCCTGACCAGATCTTCTTACCTTCGCCTCTCTTCGTAAAGTTCCTCCTTTAGCTGGGCCATCTCCTCGTCTTCGCGACTGTCTTTAAATTTATTCTGCAAATTTTGTATTTCAATGCTTTCCTCTGCCTCTTGTCCTTGCACCCTTTTTCCTCTTGACCGGTTCATCTTCCCTCCTTCTCGTGGAATTTGTTTCTCCTTTGTCGTGGGAGTTTCCCTTTTGTTCTTTGTCATTTCATTTCCTTCAACAACCTTCCCCTTCTTGGACTTTCCCCTTGTCTTTTGATTGACCTGGCCTCCTTCCTCTTGAATTGCGTTGTTATGTTCCTCAATATGAACTTTTGTTTCATTGATTTCCTCCTCATCCTCCTACGTTACGCTAATTTCTTTGCTAGACTCTATCGTAAATACCATCAGCTGCTCGGATCTTCTTTCTTAGTTGACTTTCTTCCTTTGCTTCATCTTCTTTCTTATATTCTCCTCATAGTTATGCACGTTTGCATCCCTCGGATCTCACTTTATCTCGCCGATTCTACTTGGAATCGGGAACCATATTTCCTGGTGATATGTCAACGCAACTCCCTTTATTTCATGTATCCAAGGCCGCCCTATGAGAGCATTGTAGGGAGAATCGACATCTACGACAAAGACTGTGACCTTCGTCTCTAGTTCTCCATCTAGAATCTTCACGGTCAACTCCCTTTCGGCTTAGACGCTACCTTATTGAACCCATATATGTTATATGTAGAAGGTACAAGATCCGAGTCCTTGTATTCCATGGTCATAAAGGATGATAAAATAGGATATCGAATGAACTCCCAGTATCAACTAAGATTACGTCTATTTCCCAAATTCTCCTTTCCTCAGTTTGTTCGTCCTTCCATCTGGAATATTTTTCGAATCCCAAGGTCACGACCAGATGACTTGTGTGCGAAACAGGTGCATCCTTCGCCGAGAAGGTTATCTCCCTTTTCTGCCATTCCTCTAGCGGCTCTTTCGTCATGACGCTGAATATTTCGTTTCCCTCGAAATCCCTCTTGTGCACTCTTTTAAGCACATTGTCATGAAATTCCTGGATACCTTTTGTCGCGTGAACTATCGAGTTACAGTTTAATTGTTGTTTTCCTCGATCTATCTCGATCCGGTATACTGGATGATTCTCACGAGGTGGCGGGGGTGGCATATAACTTTCTAGGAAATGCGCAAGTTTCCCTTGGTCTATCAAGCGAATTTTAATTCGCCGAACGTTCCTTCAATCGCCTGTGTGGTGTCCATGGAAGCGATGATACTTACAGAATTCATGACTTCGTGACCCTGAAGGGGGCTCTCTCCCGAAATTTGGTGGGGGAGGGACTTCCTCCGTCAGCACTATTGCCTCCCACGCCTTTTCCACAGTTGTGTTAAGTCGTGGGAGTTTCACATCTTCAAAGATCGGTCCATTGGGCCTTCTTTCGCCGTATCTGGGTCCCTGATTATTCCTAGGTTGGTATCCCGAATTTTAGATTCGTGGCTCATTATTTTTTTGTTTTGACTCCTCATACCTTTGTTGATCAATCCACTCCTGATCTCCGCTCGAGACGGATACGAGGTTTGCTGGGAATGAAACTGTAGGCTCTCCCTTCCTTGCCTAGGTTCATCCTCTGTTGCGTGGACCATTCTTGGTAACAACCTAGAATTCCCTTCTTTTGTCGGGGCCAGCGTCATTTCGCTGACTTGCCTCTGCTTTTCTTCCAACGCTACATATTCCTCCTGGTATTCCCCCAGCTCATTCATCGTTATCGAGTTCCGGATAATGAATATCTGTGTGTACAGAAGGTCCGTTGGGATCAAAGCGTTTACTAAGGATAAGATGGAGTTTCGTTCATCAACTCTCCCTGCTAGCTCGCTGCATACTGTTCTCCATCTCGTGACCGACCCCCGCAAGCTTTCCGTTGGCCTTCTTCTTAGGCTGAACAGTGTCTTTATCCCTGGCCTCAACAAGTTGTTTCTTATATACGTCGTTAAGAATATCCTCTGAAAATATTTGAAAGATGATATCGACCTTTCCGGGAGTCCATCAAACTAGGTTAATGCTTCCCCTGCTAAGCTCGCAGGGAAATATCGGCAAAGTACTGCATCATTTCGTCCCCATTGCATCAGTGAAAGAGTATATTGCTTCAAGTGTTGCACTTCACTTTCCGATCCACTGAATATGCCTGCAAGCGTTGGTAACACGCATTTCTCCGGAATGTATGCATGCATGATCTCGTAGGTGAATGGCGATTTATCTGCTTCCTCTATCGCTTCCGCTAACTATACTCTTCCACCTCTTCGTGAGTTATTTATTAAAGCCTTCATGTCTCTCAGCTCGTTTAAAACTTCTTGGTTCAAGTTTCCTCCATCCTCCTCATGGTGACGGCCTCTCATCACGTTATGCCTCCCTTCATCTGGTCGTCGTCTTTCCTCCTCGTCTCGGATAAGGTTCACCTGATGTTGTAGTTCGTCCTCCCGTCTCTGTTCCTCCTCATGTATTCTCCTTTGATCTTCTCATTGTGAGATCTCAAGTGCTTTTCTAAATTCTTTTTCTTCGTCTTCATTCATTCTTCGTCTTCTTCGTCATCCTTCGTCTTCCTCGTGCTCATATCTCCTTCGCCGCAACTCATCTTCCTCCGAAGATACAGTGTTTCCTTCCGAATCTATGGCATCCTCCACGTTTTCGTTAAGTTATCGGTTTTGTTGCCTCAACCTAGCGTTATGCCTTTCCAACTGCATCTGTTGTTCCGCCAAGTCCCGTTCACGTTCACGATGGAGCGTCTCCCTTAGCTGGTCCAACGTCATGTTTTCTTCTCCGATATTCTCCTCCATCTCCTCACGAGTCATTTCATCCTCGACAACGGTGTCTGTATCGGACGTGTGCACCGATCCTTCCCTAAGGCCATCCTCTTTCATCCGTCGTTGGTTCTCTTCTCGTCTGCCTCCTGCAGCTGATGTTCCGGCCCGTTCCATCCTTCCCCTTTTATCCACCAATCGTTTTCTTTTCCTTACTGCTATTACATGCGCTGCTCGATTTGGTACTCTAGCCATTAACCTATCCTTATTTCAGTATCAGCTGAACTTTTTCAACCCTAATTACCTAGATCTCCTATTTTCACAACCTCGCCTTTCTTCTAACTCTTAGATGAGGATTGACCCCCAATCTAAGTTCCCTGTTTCTGGGCGCCAAAATGTGATTACTGGAAATCCAGCAACACACCCAAATGGAACGTAAATGAGATCTAAGACATGATAAGCGCAAGAACAAAAGATTATTTATTAATCTCCAGCGAAATACGAGTTATACTCGTGGATTATCGAGAAATCCTAATCCCCTCTCCAAGCCTATGGATTACAAGGAAGCCCTAACTCTCCCTCTCTCCTCTCCTCTCTAGATCCCCCCCCCCCCCCCCCCCCCCCCCCCCCCCTTAACATTGCTCAAAGGTCTCTATTTATAGGCCTAAGCAACCATAGTGGTATACATCTCATATCATCTCGCCGAGATTACTTTATGCTTCGCCTGGAGCATATTCCATAAAGCTTTCCCCCACCTTTCGCTGTCTTCACGTGGTCTTGTCGGGACACCTGTCCTTTTCTTGTGCCCTACTACTCCTACTTCGCGATTTGTCTTCTTTGCCAAGAAATCTTTTTGTGGCTTCGCCTTAGCATCTTAATGGTCCTTATGTTTTTTTTCGGGGTGGGGAGTTACCTCGCGTTTGGGATCTGTGTCTCGCCTTCTGATGTTGACTGATTTGATAGTTTACTGACACGGATCTTTGACTAGGATTTCATTACCTTACTTGGTATGACACGTGGCAATTCTATTTCGTGTACCTACATAAAGAGTAAATACGAAGTATTTAGCTGTTGCATTGCATACAATCTAACTTCATTTGCTCAGTCTAGTTTCCACTAGTGCATTGCGCTGCCTTGTCTAACAATTACAGTTCGTAGAATCACCTCTCCTTGTTGAAGTTGTCCTGTTTTCTTCAAGTACTTGAGAATGGAATTTAGCTAGAAAATCAAGTCCCTCAAGAGCTCTATATTCCATCGAAAATTGCTTTGTTTATTTATTTAGCGAAATTCCTGCAGTGTTTCCAATATCGTTTGCTTTCCATCTTGACAAGTGCTAGCTTTTCTGATCCCCCTTTCTATTTGAGACATCCTTTGTTCTTTGTTAAGTTAATTTTATGATTCATTACGAACCCTTTCCAATTCTAAATTTCAACCCTTTGCAACTCTGTTCACTCCAGATTTCAAATCTTTTCTCGTATTTGACCTTCCTTGTATCTCTATTTGAAAGTTGGCAATTGACATTTTATAACCTGGTCTTTGACACCTTTTCTCTTTTTGGAAGCCTGGGACACTGACCACACACACCAGCTTATCTTGTCTGAGAGACCAAAACGGTATTACATCCAAGAATAAATGGTTGAAAACAATACCCTCAATGGAAATAACTCCCAATAGGATTCTAGAATATCATTTCAATCAAAGTCTTCTGGACTTTTGTATTGGAATTGCTCTCATGCGATGTGATGCCTAAAATCTAAAATCTCTTGTGCGATATTTGCCATAAGATTGTTGCTCATGAATAAGAGACGTCTACAATAAGCAGTTTTGCGTCATGGAATTCAATAGAAACACTAAACATTAAAACGTTCATATATCATCAGAGAAGCATCCATATTTCATTATAAACTAGCATTACTAACTTTGATCATTTCAATTTCACTACCAAAATAAAACTTTACCACTGTTTAAGACATTTCATCGAACACAAAATATTCACCTTTTTCTAGATACATAAGCAATTCTTGAGAGTAATCATCCCTTTCAGTGACTTAAAACTTTCTTCAACTCATACCCTAGGCTACTTACTGTCTTTCATCTTTGATTTTGGTACGCTTTGCCTCTGGGACCTCAGCTGGATCGTTCTCTTTCAATGTTGTGTCCTCCTCCTCTTTCATCCAGCAAGTAACCTCGACTGTGATAATACAAGTATCATCCACGATATAGCCCTTAGTAGGGTCATGGAGTTCACTAAGAGGCATGAATTCTGGCCAACCCCACCCTTCACCACTATTTTCAAGAAAAATGTCTTTTCCCTCTGCAGAATCAAAGAAATCAAAAGTAAAACGAACTTAGTTAAATTTTATATATGAATATCAATGGCAGAATTGAAGGTATACACATATACCCAATTTCACTGTGTTGTTGCGATCCGTTTGACTAGTAATCGCAAAACTGGACTCCACGTTCATGGTTTTTGTCAACTCGCCGGCAGGGAGGAGGAAGAGTGATAAGTGGTCATACACTTTCCCTTTTCCCTTTGGATAAATCCTTGCTTTCCTAAAAAATTAAGAAAAAAACTTTGTGGATTATTGAATAAAACTAGTCGAAAGAACAAGAATCTAAAAAGATGAACTAATTAAATTCGAGAATGTATAAATAGGAATTACCAACAGAGAAAACATCACTGTCAGTAGCTATCGTTGGAAAATTTGAAACGTTTTTGATCTTCCAATTGAATTTACCGAAAATGGGCAAATATTTTAAATCACGGTTTAAATATGGACGAGGAAAAAATAATTTGGATGAAATGTCAAAAAAAAATAAAATAATAAATTAACAAATCTTAAATTTTTTAAAAAATAGCAAGAATCTTAAATTAAAAAATCTTAAATTTTAAATTATGGAACAAGAATTTTAAATTTAAAAATAGTAATGATGAAAATGGATACATCCTGTGTAAATTAAAAATATAAAAAAATATTTGAAAATGGGCCCGATGAAACTGGTTACATCCTGTCTATTTTTACTTTTTTTTTTCATTTAAACAGTATCAAAATCTAACTGTCCATTTCACTCAGGAATGGTTGATTTTGGTCTTTTTAACCAATTTTGTCTTTTTAACCATTGCCATTTGATACGACGATATTGCTCTTCTTGTTCTACTTGTCTTCCACTGAATAGTGATATTGGATTTGGGAAAGAAAGACTTGTCTTTTGTCTTGGGAAAAATGAACACCATATAAAGACGCAGTTCGCAATTCACAAAGATACACGTGGTGAGAGTACGTCTGACAAGGTACGGCTAAATTTGAATTTTGAATTTCTTAACAGTTTGGGAGGAAGCAAATTTTGTTGGTATGTGAATTCCAATTTCAACCTCAAATTGTTTACACCATTGGTACCCAAAAGTAATAAAAAAAAGAAAAATAACTGTTTTCAAATGGATCTAACATGAAAAATGCCAGTGGCCACTTCTTGCACATGTTGAAATGTGGTGTGTTTCCAACCCTTGGCTGTTCACAATCATGTAGAGGTGTGCAATGCGAATGCACCAAAATGCTCACGCGCCCTATCATGGTGCATCTAACATATGTTTTCACCAAAATTGCTTGGCTAGTTTATTAGGAATTCTGCACTGTTTCCATTTATTGTTATGTTTGTTGTGCAGTTTCCATCTTGAAAAGTGCTAGCTTTTACTAATTTCCTTATCTATTCATGAAAAAGCCTTTTAACTTCTAATTTCAACTCTTTTCTTGAAATTGGTTGTCCTTGCAATTCTACTTGAGAGCGCGCGATTACCTTCTACTGTTCAAAAATAACTTTTGAATGAAACACAATCTGGTCATTGACATTTTTTTTTTTTTTGAAGTCCAGGATACTGATCCTTGATCCTAATATATCATGACTAACACATAAGACAGTGTAACACACCCAAGAATAAATGATTCAAATCAATACCAGAAGTGTAATGTAGATAGCTCCAAAAAGATTTTGCAGTATTATCCAATCAAGTATCGGGAATTCTCTCATTTGAAACCGAGGTAAACTTTTAGTTACTGGTATGATAAATGTTGCTCAAGAATAAGAGGCAGAAAAATTTGCAACTAGCTGCGGAATCGAATAGGGAAACTAAACGCATCAAAACCTTTGAATATATGAGCTGAATATCAGTACCTCTATTTCACTGTAAATTAGCTAGCTTACTAATGTGATTCCGAGAATAGAAGATCTGCTGAAATAAACCTTTATATAACTGTCTAAAACATTTCTTGGAACACAAAATATTCATCCATCTCCAGATACATTTCCTATATATGATTCTTTAGAGTAATACTTACTGCCTTTCATCCTTGGAGTGCTCTCTTTCAGTACCGTTGAGCCCTCCTTCTCTTTTATCCAGCAAGTAACCTCAACTGTGATCATACTATTGTCATGACACTAGATCGAGTCTGTTTTAGTAGAAGTTGTATGGACAAGAATAGTCCACATGTAACTCTTCCCTTGGGTCTTGTAGTTGCAGGAAATCCTACACTACACCCCTCATATGATTTCATTATTAATCAACTCATTTTTAGGTTTACACTCTTAATTTTATTGATCAATCTTTGAATGTTCTTACAAGAAAAGATAAAGAATTCAAGAATGATCTCTGCTCTAGATTTTTCTCTCTCCTATTTACTTGTTTCTTATTCAAAAAAGATCTCTCCCTTCTTTACAATTTGAACGACTATTTATAAGGAAATACATAGTGGATGACAGCTAATCTGTCCTTTATTTTCGGGTATGGTCTGCGACATTCTCGCAACCTTACAAATGTTAACTTCGCAAGCTCTCTAATTTTCGTAGGACTATCATATCTTTCTCGTGATCTTAGCTGACGTCGTTTATTTTATTCTTCCTGAAATTGTTCTGCGACGCTGTTGTATTATGTTGTTGATAATTTCGCCGAAATATTATTGTTGCGAGATTATGATCCTACATCTTGCCTCTTCTCATATCTTCTCTGCAAAGTAGAGAATGATGTGAGAAATGCCGTAGTTGTTCATCTTTTCACATTCTGCATTTATCACACGTATTCTTTCTTCCATTTGTTTCTTGACACGTCTTCTGTAACCGATGTTGTTCAGCCACTCACGTCTTTTCGTCTTAATGGTATTTATTTCTTCGAGTAAAAAAAATCTCCTTTATATACTCTTCTTTCCACTTTTCTTTTTACTTTCTCTTCTATTTTTATTTTCTCATCTCTGCAACTCTGTTATTCTTCTGCAAGTTCTGCTGTTGTAATTTTTTCCCCTTTCAATCCTCTTACTTTTTATTCATTCCCATAATCTATATTCAAATATGGCTCCAAGTGATCATAGACATGAGAAGAGTTTAAAAGATGTCCAAAAAGATCTTGCTGATAAAGGTTTCACACTCTCCACCATTCCTGGTGAAAATGCCAAATCAATTCTTTCTGTCAAACTTTTCTCTGATCAGTATTGTGATGATCAATCAATCATAATTTCGCTAGGTCAGATTCTCGCGAGTCTCCCTATTCCTCTTTATAACCCATATCTTCCTTTATTTTATGAAATTCTCGCTCACTTGGGATTTTCACGAGCTATCTTCCAACTGAGTGGGGACTGCATCCGTCTGATGCTAGAATTCGCTACCCGTGGTGCTGGTAAAGGATATCTATGCTCCAAAGAACTTAGGGATCATAAATTCGCAGACTTAGAGATAATTGCTGAGAAATACACAGTAGCGAGTTTCTTTGAGAACTATGAACTGATCTCCATGAAGAAAGAGAATACTCGCTGGGGTATTCGCTTAAAAAAGAAAGATAACATTGACGAAACCAAAATTCTCATGCAAGATATTGACTGGCATTATGGTAAAAACACAACTCCTTGCCAATCCAAAGATGATAAATGGTGTGTTTTTCTTTTAATGCTAAAAGGACCCTACATTGCTGGGTCAAATGTTCTTCCGGCGGATCTCGCTGCTTATCAACCTTGGGTTTTCTCTTGGCCCGAAAAGGATAAAGAGGTATGTTTCTTCCCATTTAACTCACTTTATATTTCTTTATTGATTTTTATAATTATGTTCGCTAACTCTTGCGACATTCCGCAGATCCAAAAACTGAAAGATAGTTATAACAGGACTGGGAAAGCTAGTACTTTGTTAGCTCTTCGCTCATACACAGATGAGGTAAGAAATTTTCTCTTATGATTTTAAATAGTATATTGTTGCTTCCATGTTTCCATTTATTAATTTTATCTGTGTGTGAAGATTATTGTTGAAGTAGAAGAATCTGTCGATGTTGCGAAGACTGGTGATAAAGGTAAAGGTGCTCTTCGCAGGGAAAAATCAACTGGTCCTCCTCCAAAGAAAAGGAAAGTTCGTTATTCTTCTCCTTCAAATATCCCTCCTCACGAAAATTCCGAAAGTGACAAGGGTGATGAGGACAATGATGATCTTGCTACAAGTGAAGATTCTCTACCTGAATCTTCTATGGCTAAGCTCTCTGGCCTCTTTTCTGATTCTCTACAAGGAATGGGAGATAGCCAATTCGCAAATACCTGCAAAGCTCTCTCTACCCTTTGCGATGTCCCCTTACTGGATGGTGATAGCTCTGTTCTTGGAGTTTCTAGATCAGTGACTCCCGACTTCTTGCATTCTCTCAATAGTCTGGTATATTTTTATCCTTTTACTTCTTCATTGTTATAACTCAAAATTTCTTTCTATATTAATTTTTTTTTTATATTTTCTCGCAGGATGGAAAAGCTTCTTTTGTTGTTGCCTTAGATCTAGAGAGAAGACACGAAAATCTTGAGAAGAAGAATCTTCAATTTCGCAAAAAGAATGAAGAATTGGAAGCTGAAGTTAAAGGTCTTCGCGAGAAAAATAGACAATTAGAAACTGATTCTTCCTCGTATAATAACAAAAGCTCTAGTCTTCAGCAAGCTAATAATCAGCTTTACGGTATGTTACTTTTCTCTTTTCCCTTTATTCATTCATCCTGTTGTTTTATCTTATTTAAATGATCCTTTTTGCAGACATTTATGGTCTTTCTGATGAAGCTACCCTTCTTCGTTCATTTCATAATGCCTTGGATGAAAAGACGTGAGCGGTTGAAAAGCAGCGGTTACAGAAGACGTGTCAAGAAACAAATGGATGAAAGAATACGTGTGATAAATGCGGAATATGAAGAGATGAACAACTGCGGCATTTCTCACATCATTATCTACTTTGCAGAGAAGATATGAGAAGAGGCAAAATGTAGGATCAGAATCTCGCAGCAATAATGGCTCAGCGAAATTATCAAAAACACAACACAACAACGTCGCAGAACAATTCCAGAAATGACATAATAAATGACATCAGCTAAAATCATGAGAAAAATGTGATGATTCTGCGAAAATAAGAGAGTTTGCGAGATTAACATTCGTAAGGTTGCGAGAATGTCGCAAGCCATATCCGCAAATAAAGGACAGATTAGCTGTCATTCACTATGTATTTCCCTATAAATAGTCGTTCAGTTGTAAAAGAAAGGGAGGGATCTTTTTTTGATCAAAAAGCAAGTAAATAGGAGAAAGAAAATATAGAGTAGTGGTTATTCTTGATTCCTTTATCTTTCCTTGTAAGATTGTTCAAAGATTCATCAATAAAATTAAGATTGTTGATCTAAAATGAGTTGAATGTTAATGAAATCTTGTGAGGGGTGTAGTGTAGGATTTCCTGCAACTACAAAAAAGACTCAACATTCAAAAACTATAATAAGTTGCTACATCCCTAAATTGGATATTTCAAATAAGATCCCACACTTGAATCAATTTTACACAAGCCATATATTTCATGTTACCATTAAACGAAATTTGACACCAAAGCTGCCAAATATAATCAATCACGGAAGTGGGTTTGACATAATAACCGGTATTCTTAACAATTCATCATCCATGATCTCGATTTTGTAAATAAAGATCCATTTGAAGTTCGAAAGAGGAGAAGCATGAAGTCTTGTGTTGTTTACGCAGTGATACTCGATCCATATAGGATCAAACTTAGTGCTTCGATCAGTTTATCATTGGTAAACTACTTTTACTCTATAAGTTTCTATTTATCTTCACTGCATGAATTTCTCCATTTCTTTTTCTTCTTCTATCGGTTTCTCATCTTCTCCATAAACATTTGTTATTAAAGTGTGGGTATATCACTAAAAAAATTAGAGAGTTTGACTAGTCAGACTGAAGTATTGACTATTTAACTGAGTTTTTGGATGAATGGGATGGATTTCTTAAATTTTTCCGTTATGGGACAGATCTCCAACTCAATTAGTGAAAACGGGACATATTTCCAATTTTCCCTATCCTTTATTAGGATCATGGAGTATGCTAAGAGGCATGAATGATGGCCAACCCCACCCTTCATTACCCTATTCAAAAAAATTCACTTTTTGTTCTGCAGAATTGAAAGAAATCATAAATGAAATTAAAATCGCAAGAAATCTGTATATCAATGGTTGTACTGTAAAATATATTCCATACCAAGTCTCACTGTGTTGTTGGATCAGTCTGACTATTAATCGCAAAACTGAATTCCGTCTTGACGGTTTTTGTCAAGTCGACAGTTAAAACTACCAACAGACAAAATATCACTCTCAGAATATATCGTTGAAAAGTTTGAGAAGTTTTTGATTTTCCAACTGATTTTAGAAGATGATAATGAAGAAATCTCTTCGACTTCAGATACCAGTGCCATTTGAGTAACAGTGAAACAAGCTAGCTCTTAGAATTCCTTCCAATTTCAAGTACTGAATGTTGGGAAGGAAAACTAGTCTCGTCTTGGAAACAGAAGAACAGCATATAAAGATGGAAATGGCTATTCACCAAGATACACGTGGAGGGAGTATTCTGACAATGTTAAGGCTTAATTTTAATTTTGAATTCTCAATACAAAATTAGTTGAATGTGAATTCCAATTTCACAAGCCAAAGTTGTCAAACATGCATACACTTTTCACTTCGAATGAACTCATTTGAGTAGATAAGGTTTTCAGGACTAGTTGCCACCACAATGGTGGCAGGATTCTAAACGGACATTAACATCTCTGTGGACTGTGGCTCTAACATTTGCTCATCGAATTCTTGACTGCACACACAGCCTTCATCCTAACGGTATTAGATCCTACAATTTTCAAGTTCTGCAAACACAAGTCTAGAAGGGTCAAGGTCTCAGGCTTCCTATATCCATCTCAATATCTAATGAGCCCATGACTATCCACACTACCTCGGCTTGCATATCTACTACACCAAGCTGCTCCTCCAATTTCAGTCAAAAGGCCTTCTTTTACTGTGTACACGTAAATCCATGTACCTATGTCCAGGATCTTATCTCTAACTAAATTTTTCATTTGAAAATTCAAAATTCCATTTTCAGACAACATTTTCATTTCGACAAAGTTTCACACTTGATAATTGTCGGAGGAGAGACAACAGCTTGGCCAATTGCTGCACTTATGTGAATTTCACTACCAAAATAAAACTTCACTACGGTTAAAACATTTCTTCGAACACAAATTATTCATCAATTTCCATATATGTAATTCTTAAATAGCAATTCCTTTCTGTGATTTATACCTTATGCTTATGTTACTTACTGCCTTTCATCTTTAACTTTGGTACGCTTCGCCTGCGGGCCCTTGTCTGGATCCCTCATTGTTAAGTCCTCCTCTTTCATCCAGCAAGTAACATCGATTGAGATGATACAAGTATCTATTTTCACTTTAGCATTGATTTATTTCTAGCTTCCACTTGTGCATGGATGCCGCATTGGGCCTTGTCTTAAACTTAAAATTCTTAGAATCATCTCTTCTAGTACGTGAACGTGACAGTCTAGTACTTTCCCTGCGAAAAAATCTTAACCTGGTTGGCCGTGTCTTGAACTTAAAATTCTTAACCCTGCTTTCTTCAAGTGCTTAGGAATGGAATTTAGCTAGAAAATCAACTCCCTCAAGAGCTCTAGATTGTCCATCGGGACATTGCTTTGCTTTTTTACCAGAGTTTCTGCAGTGTTTCCAATATTGTTAGCTTTGCTCCGTGCTTTCAATCCTGACAAGTGTTAGCTTTATCAGAATAACATCAATTCTTCTTAAGTCCTACTATTCAGGAGCAAGCCTTTCAACACTTGAGCTTTCAACATTTACATTACATCTGATTTCAAGACTTCTCTTGTATTTGGTTGTCCTTCCAACTCTATTTGAGAGGCCACGATATGGTCATTGTTTCAAAATAACGTTTGAATTTCTAAACGAAACACGATATGGTCATTGTTTTTGAAGTCCAGGACACTGATCCTTCATCCTGCATACCAGCTTATCAAGATTGAGACACATAAACACTATTGCATCCAAGAATAAATGGTTTAAAAAAATGCCCTTAATGTAACTGGCTTCAAATAGATTCTAGAATATTATTCAATCAAATAGTTCTAAATTTTTGTATTAGAATTTGTCTCATTTGATGCCTAAAACAAGCAGTTTAACGTCGTGGAATCGAATAGAAAAACCAAACACTAAAACATTTACGTGTATATATATATATATATATATATATAAGCTGAATACCATCCACATTTCATTGTTAATTAGAGTTACCAACTTGATTCTATGAATTTCACTACTAAATTTAAAACTTGACTTTGTGAAACATTTCCTCGAACACAAAATATTCACCTCTTTCTAGATAGATTTCCATTTAGTACGTAATCCGTTTATGTGACTTATAACTTCTTCAAATCATACTCAACTTCCTTACGTCTTTGATTTTGGCACGCTTTGCCTCTGGGAGCTTGTGTGGATCGCTCTCTTTCAGTGTTGAATCCTCCTGTTTCATCCAGCAAGTAACCTCAATTGAGATGACACAACTATCATCCACAATATAGCCGTTATTCGGGTCATGAAGTTTGTGAAGAGGCATGAAATATGTCCAACCAAACCCTTGGACACTCGTTTCAACATAAATCACTTTTCGTTCTGCAGAATCAAAGAAAAAATCATAAGTGAAACGATTCTAATCAAACAACAACAATTATCAATATATATATATGTTGAATTGGTAGATATATACTCTTTCTCACTGTGTTGTTGCGATCAGTTTGACTGGTAACGGCAAAAGTGAACTCCGTGTCGACGTTTTCTGTCAAGTCTACGGCGAGTAGGTAGAGTGATAAGTGGTCAAACACTGTCCCAAATCCCTCTGGATAAATCCTTGCTTTCCTGATGATAATATATAAATAAGAGAAAACTTTGTGGATTAATGAAATTAATAGAAAGCACAAGAAACCATCAAGAAACTAATTAAAATTTAAACTCAATAATGTATGCTACTCTCACCACTTAGTAGCGCCAATAGAGAAAACATCAGTGTCAGTAAAAATTGCTCCAGAAGTTGAAATTTTTTTGATCTTCCAGTTGAATTTAACACCTGAAGATGAATAAATCTCTTCCATTTCAGTCGCCAGAGCCATTTGATAAATCTGATGATGCCCTTTGAGTAAATAGTGAAACGAGATCCTGAATTTGTTTCCTTTTGGATTTTGGAGTGGAGGACTATTTTTGTCTTGGAAGCCGTACAACAAAATAAAGATGGAGTTGGCTATTCATTAAGGCACACGTGGCGAGAGTGTATGGATTATTCTGAATTTTGAGCGGGAAATGAATTTAGAAGCGGGAAACAAACTTTATTTGCATGTGAATTCCATTTTCAGCCCTAAATTGTCCGAACTAGGAACAACACCCAAACGTAAAAAGAAGAGAACAAAATATCTCCAAAACTGATTTAACAAAAAAAAATACAAAACAAAACAAACTCGACTTGTAAAAACATCATTCCGGGACCGTCTTATCGATTTGGGTGCTCTAGACGAACTTAAAATATGAGCCTTTTTATAGGTCACCAAATCAGAGACAGAATTATATTTTTAGTTTAAAAGGAGATACATCCATATATTTACCGCGTTAACTTAGCTTTTTGGTTGCATTTTGGGGTTTAAGCTCGTAACTTAGCATAAAATACGCTTAAAATGGAATATTGATTCAAAAACTAAAACATTAGTAATGGTTGTATACCTGTTTCAAAACATTTAACTATTATAATTGTCACATTATTTCTAATATTTTAAATAACTGTACAAAACAGTCTCGTAACACTTATAACTATCACATGCTATCTATAACAACAAAAAGGAAAAGATTTTGGGCCCCCAATATTTTGGGGCTCTAGGGAGCCGCCTATACAGCCTAGTGCCTAAGACGGCCCTGTTCGTTTCATGTCTAATTTATAGATAAAATAAGCTTATTCTTTTTAAACAGAGGTAATATTTTCTGACTCATCAGATTAAGGCATCGAACCAGGGGCATGGGCTTGCATCAAAACATGAGTACACCGTATCACGGTTCATCTAAAATCTTCCTCAATGATCATGGAGGAGATGCAATAAAACTAAAGAAAGAAATTCTAATGGGCCATTTGCATCAATACATTTGTCATGGGCCTATCACTTTCCTTTCTCATTATATTTCCGACGTTTCCTCGGATGGACCTAGGGGTGAGTATGGGCCAGTTTTCACCTCATCCACATCCAATCCAACATCTAATGGATGCACACATTGACGGGTTGGATGCGACAATCCGATGGATTTGTTTTATAATTAAAATATATATTAGAGAAATGAAAGCAACAAGTTCATGGGTCGTTTTCAAAATAAGACTACATCATTTAAGTGTATAAAACTGGATTTTACTATAATGTTTTGAAGTTATACCGAAGAGAACAAGATACCCGACCCCTTTAAAATAAGATGTTTTTGGCGTACTTGGGATAAAGTATGGCCACCTGTGCATATATTGGTCTAGTATCTTTCAACTTATCAAAGAATGACATAAAAGGAATACCTAATTTGTCAAAAAAAAATTTATTTGTTAGAGAATTGCTCGGTCGAACTCGCATGCGTTGCTATCTCAAGCATGTTTGTCAATGTTAGTGATCAAAACTATAAGTCTTGATTTCTAGCCTATTTATAGATGTCTAGGACTAGGATATAAATAGTGTAGTTGAGCTTAGATCTCTCGACGTTCATCTCTTGAAAGCGAAGAACTACTAAGGGGAGCTTGTGGAACTTCTTCGAAAAAAATGTATGTGGAGACTTGAACTCATCTATCACTTGGAAACTCTATTGCTACTATCTCCTATATTGAGACATAAGTCGTGTTACGATATAATTTTATCTATATACATTTGAGATTTCGAACTAAGTATATCTCGCTTACATATTTCCTGAGATATGTGTTGGTAAGCTTTCGCTTCGACCAAGTTCATCTTATATCATGAGAAAATTTCCAAGTAACATCTTACATGTTTGTGTGATACAATCATTTGATGTAGTTTTGGAATGTTTCGATAATATTATTTCAATATCTTGAAAATGGATTTGATGCTAATAGTGTGTGAAAACGACTATTGTCATTATAGAAGAATGTTTCAATGATTGAAATAAAGAGTTGAGGATGTAACCATCTTTGGATATAAGCATATATAGCGTGTTCGCACATTAGTGTATAAATCCATAAACTGGGAACCAAGAGTATGCATATGTGTGTATACGAAATTGGTGAAGGAGAGAAGATAAGTATGCGTACCTTTACATTTAAATCTGGTTGCCTAAGTACGCATACCCGTACGCATACTTAAGATGGTTACTTTGTCAAATCGGTCAGTTCATGAACTTAAACATTTAAATCATAAGGAATGCAATCTTTGCAAACCGTGGTTATAATGTTCATGATTGATTCAAGTGAGTCAAACTGATTTGGTTTCGATTGTGTTTTCTATATAATTGAACAACTCTTTAACTAGTTTCATTTGAGTCATTTGAACTAGTTATGGTTAATATGAATAAGGTTGATATGAGAGTAATCATACGGCTAACCTCGGTTAACTATTTTCTAACCAACCCGGTGTACACGTTTACATACGGTTACATAAACCTAAATGTGGGTACATTTCATTTGTGTGTAACAAGCTACGTTCGGTCTAACAGTTGAAAGATATTAGCTTGCTTGAATCAGGTTTTTCATCTAATGGTGAATATTGAATGATTTGTTACCAAGGTAACTTGGATTGCAAACCCTGATTTGAAAATTATATAAAGGAGAAATCTAGCAAATGGGAAACCTAATCCCCACACCTCCTGCGTGTTAATGGTTGCATAACTAGAGTCTATTCTCCTTTAACCTTAGGTTTCTTCTCGAGACCCTGTAGGTTAACGACTTGAAGACTTCATTGGGATTGTGAAGCCAGACCCAACTACTATCTTTGTAGTTGCGTGATCTGATCTTGCTGTTTCTATCAAGTTGAGTCCAATTGAAATAATTGGCTCGATATTTTATATCTCCGATAGGCAAGATAGAAAATTAATCACAAACACTTCGTCTCATCGTTTGTGATTCCATAATAACTTGTTTCGATAGTCGATTAAGTTTATTGTGAGGTGATTGATAATTTTAGGCTGTTCTTCGGGAATATAAGTCCGGGTTATCAATTGGTTCCTGTTCACCTTGATATATCAAAAGACAGAACAAAAACTCTTGGGTATTTCTGTGGGAGACAGATGTATTCAATCCTATAGAATTTTCTGTGAGACAGATTTGGCTATCAAGTCTTCGACTTTGGGTCGTAGCAACTCTTGGTTGTGGGTGAGATCAGCTAAGGGAATCAAGTGCGTAGTATCCTGCTGGGATCAGAGACATAAGGAGCGCAACTGTACCTTGAATTAGTGTGAGATTGATTAGGGTTCAACTACAGTCCGGTCTGAAGTTAATTGGTAGTAGGCTAGTGTCTGTAGCGGCTTAATACAGTGTGGTGTTCAATATGGACTAGGTCCCGGGGTTTTTCTGCATTTTTGGTTTCCTCGTTAACAAAATTATAGTGTCTGTGTTATTTCTATTTCGCATTATGTTTTGTTATATAATTGAAATATCACAGGTTGTGCGTTAAGATCAATCAATTAGAATATCCAACCTTGGGTTGTTGATTTAGATTAATTGACACTTGAACATTGGTCTTTGGTACCGTTCAAGTTACTCCAATTATTCAATCGGGCTCGCAGATTTCTATTTTTGCTGATTGCGGATTGAATTAAGAGTTAGAGATATTAAAATCTTTGATATACTTCATTCTAGATTGATTCTGACTGTCTAGTTGATTCTCTAGAAAGTGTACTGGAGTAAGTCCTCTTAGATTGCCAAACGAATTGTTGGGTGTGGTTGTTAGACCCCCGCATTTTCAATTGGTATCAGATTCGGCAAACACATTAAAGACCTAATAAGTCTGTGTTTGTAGCGATATGATGATGGACAATATTGTCTCTAAACACGCATCACCAGTTTAGTAGTGCTTGGCTAAAAAGCCCAATACACCTGAGAAATCAGTCACTTCTTCTTCATCGTCTAAACCCACTCTTGAGTGGGAAGCTCATCTTGACGAACAATTAGATAATCTCTCTGATGGGACCGATTTAGAAGAAGTACAAGATGTTGACGAAGAAGTTTCACAGTACGTCCTCCTCTTTGATCGTTTTCTAAAGAAAAAGAAGTCAACATTCTGCTTGGCTGAATTTCTAACTCCTCTCTACATTGAAAACAGAAAATTGAGAAAACTCTTTAAGAGTTATGATAGCCTATTACAAGCTACTCTTAAAGATCGTAATGAAGATATATGTTCAAAAATGTTTGAATGTGATGATCTTCGTCAGATTCTCGTTGTGTTGACAGAAACACTAGCAGAAATTGATGCAAAGTATGTCTATCGACAAGAATGTGTCAACGTCATAGAAAAGGCCGGCTTTTCTCACACGGGAAAAACAATTGGAGACTGATCTTAGTACGGCTCTTAAAAGGATGAAGGCATTAGAAGAGAATTTGAAAAAGTTCAATTCTAGCTCTACAAAACTATCTTCTACGCTTGGAGCTTGCAAAGAACATCGTGATACATGTGGTCTTGGCTATAAAGGTATAGAAGCTCCAGGTACAGGTAAGATAAGTTTTGTTAAAGAAAAAAATCCTTCTACTACCGTAGATGTATCTGATAGAAAAGTTTGTGAGCCTACAAGAATGACTCAGTTGAGGAAAAATAAAAACTCTCATGTCAACTGCTATTATTGCGGAAAGAAAGGTCATGTTGAAAGAAAATTTCAGCTTCTTATACGGAATGAAAAACTTCACAATATTCTTATTTGGATGTCGAAAGAAGTTGTTAAACATGTTCCTTAGTGTCCAGTTAAAAACTCATTCCACAATCATGAAAAAGGCTACATCGAGGCTTTTTATGATTATGACCACAACATTTCTTCTACTTACAACTGTAAAAGGAACAATGTTGTGTGGATGACTGATAATTCCAAAAGACCTGTAAGAAAAAAAAAGGTGTCAAAGAGAGAAAAATTCTTCAAACTTCTCTCTTTCCCTCAATAAGGATCTTGCTCATATTCTTGATTACATTCACATCAATAATCATATCTCGGAACTCAAGACCAGTATCAACGCTCTCAAGCGCAAGATCAAGAAGGCAAGGAAAGAAGTTGATCCAGGTAACTCTTGTCATTCTCCTAATAATTCTAGTATAGGGGAGGAGAGTAAAAAAAGAGTGTGTCAACACCAATGATGAACTTCATTGTCATCAATATACAACTTGATTATTCTTTTATGTGTATCCTCTCTATGGACCAATGAGAAGATACACATAACCCTCAACGGAGATTTTCTTCTTGACAAATGGTCTGTGTTGTATTGTGATGAAAGTGTTGTCTTTTCTTGTAGTTTTCTCCAAAATGTTTGTTTTTAAATTTTTTTACCTTTTACCTTCTTAAGATATACTACTTTATCTTCCTAGAATAACAGTCGAGTCACCTTGTATCAGAGAATCCTGTCATCTTCTCAACCTTTTTTCTCCATCCATTAATAGACCTTGGCTTGAGTCATAATCTTGTATCTGTGCACACTGTCCTGTTACCAAACGTTTACAAGAAACCCTGGTTTTTCTAGTGGGATTTTTTCCTTTAAACATATACTAGTTCGGTAACATATACTAGTTCGGTAACGCTAAGAGCTTTTCTGAGATTGATTGAGCACGATGGAGGGAAGCAAAAAGGAAGACAACTTTTATGAAGTAACCTTTGAACTTGACGATGATCCCATTCTCGTTATTTGCTCTAAAGAAATTGATCATGAAAAACATCTTCCAATCCAGATGTTTGTCCAATTGGTTGGAAATCTTCTTCAAGGTTTTGAGGTCGTGCGTGAACATCTCGAGATTGCATCAAAGAATCTAGTGTTTTTGAAGGATGAGCTAAAGAAAGCAACTGATGAACTTGCCCTTGTCCGTTCCATGGTTGCTAATCTCGTCTGAGTTTATTTGTATAGTAAATCTTCTTTTTATGTTTTTTTGAAGAATAACTAGGGTTTGGAATAGCCATTATTGTGAGTACACATAGCTATGTCCAACGATTCTCATCTTCATGTTTATAGATTTACTTATTTAAATTCTAAGTTTTTGGAAGATGATTTTTGAAATTTTAATCTTTATGATTTTATATATTGCAAATTGATATGGGATATGTTGTTTACGTCCGTGAACCTGTGACTATCCCATACCTTTTCAAAAGTTATCTTTATTATGTCAGTATGAATGTATTGATGGAATATAGAATGAACTTTTGACATTACAAAAGTTAAAGCCTTTTATGTCATTATTTGATGGAAGAAAGTATAAAACTTTTGTGTACAAGGATTAAGCCTACTGTATGTCATTGTGCAAATAATGATGGAAAATATGATGAATCCTTATTTATTCCGCAGTATTTGGTCGATCTCTGATCCACATCTTTGTGCATATACTGTGTTGCTCCGTAAGGTTCCTTATGTTTGAGCATGACCAATTGAATTGATCGTTCTCTTTTGGTTAGTTTAGTTGTTGCTCCGTAAGATCTCTTATGTCGAGCATGACCAATTGAATTGATCACGTTGCATTAATTATGAGTTTTCTTGTGATTAATTTAATTGTGCATTTCGATTGGATTAATCATGAATTCTCTTGTGGATAATTCAATTGAATACTTTGGATTCAAATCTATGTTTTTCATGTGATTTGATTTTGTCCAAAGAAATCCTTCTTTTCTTATGAAAGTAAGGTCGCCTTTGTTGTTCCATCGGGGATGACATTTTATGGGGGAGAATTCATATTGAACTTGTGCTTAATCGCCAAATCTTTGTGTGGAGTGCGGCTGTGGAATTTTAGGGGTTATCTTGTATCTTTATTAACTCCTTGATGAATGCATTTAGCTTCGGCTTTATGATGGCATCTAAATAAGTTGGTATGGTATTCTCTTTTAGTCATGAAGTATCTCCGTGGAAATTTCATGAGGATCACACTAGTTTTCGTACCTTTGCCAATTTATATTGACAAAAATGGGGAGAATTAATGTGTAGTGTCATACTACAAATACATATGGTTTACGGATCATTATGTACGGGGGAGTGGTTTTCATGTTGATATAAAGTATTGGACTTTGATGTTGTGTAATAATACTATGACACGGTATAACAATGATTGAGAGCATTTTGTTTTCTCATTGTTATATCTACGGATCTTCAACAACTATGATGCTGAACTCACAACCTTTAGGATCATGGAGTACTTGTAAGTGACTAAGATTTCAAATCGCGTTGAAGATGCCAAGGAGATAAGGGATGTGGATGGGAAGCTACAATTTTTATCTATTTTGTAATCCATATGTATTGATAGTTTTTCACTAAAATTGACAAAGGGGGAGATTGTTAGAGCATTGCTCGGTCGAACTCGCATACGTTGCTATCTCAAGCATGTTTGTCAATGTTGGTAATCAAAACTATATGTCTTGATTTCTATTCTATTTATAGGTGTCTCGGACTAGGATATAGATGGTGTAGTTGAGCTTAGATCTCTCGACGTTCATCTCTTGAAGACCAAGAACTACTAAGGGGAGCTTGTGGAACTTCTTTGAAAAAAAGGTATGTAGAGACTTGAACTCATCTATCACTTGTAAAGTATATTTCTACTATCTCCTATGTTGATACATAAGTCATGTTATGATATATATAGTTTTCTCTATACACATTTGAAATTTCGAGCTGAGTATATCTCGGATACATATTTCTCGAAATATGTGTTGGTAAGCTTTCGCTTCGACCAAGTTCATCTTATATAATGAGAAAATTTCCGAGTAACATCTTACATGGTTTATGTGATACAATCATTTGATGTAGGCTTTGAATGTTTCGATAATGATTATTTCAATATCTTGAAAATGGCTTTTATGCTAATAGTGTGTGAAAACGGCTATTGTCATTATAAAAGAATGTTTCAATGATTGAAATAAAGAGTTTAGGATGTAACCATCTTTGGATATAAGCATATATAGTGTGTTCGCACATTAATGCATAAATCCATAAACCGGGAACCAAGAGTATGCATATGTGTGTATACGAAATTGGTGAAAGATACAAGATAAGTATGCTTACCCCTACGCATACTGGTAGAAGTTTTCGAACCGAAAGTTTGGAAACTTAACAAACTCAATATTCGGTTGCTTAAGTACGCATACACGTACGCATACTTAAGCTGGTTACTTTGTCAAATCGGTCAGTTCATGAACTTAAACATTTAAATCATAAGGAATGCAATCTTTGCAAACCGTGGCTATAATGCTCATGATTGATTCAAGTGAATCAAACCAATTTGGTTTTGATTCTGTTTTCTATACAATTGAACAACTCTTTAACTAGTTTCATTTGAGTCATTTGAACTATTTATGGTTAAGATGAATAACGTTGATATGAGAGTAATCATATGGCTAACCTCGGTTAACTATTTGTGAACCAACCCGGTGTACACGTGTAGGTACGGTTACATAAACCTAAATGAGGGTACATTTCATTTGTGTGTAACAAGCTAAGTTCGATCTAACGGTTGAAAGATATTATCTTGGTTGAATTAGGTTTTTCATCTAAAAATATTGAATGCTTTGTTACCAAGGTAACTTGGATTGCAAACCCTGATTTAAAACCTATATAAAGGAGAAATCCAGCAACTGAGAAAGGTAATCCCCACACCTCCTGTGTGTTACTAGTTGCATAACTAGAGTCGATTCTCCTTTAACCTTAGGTTTCTTCTCGAGACCCTGTAGGTAACGACTTGAACACTTCATTGGGATTGTGAAGCCAGACCCAACTATTATCTTTGTAGTTGCGTGATCTGATCTTGCTATTTCGATCGTGTTGAGTTCAATTGAAATAATCGGCTCGAGATTTTATATTTCCGATAGGCAAGATAGAAAAGTAATCAAAAAAAAACTTCGTCGCATTGTTTGTGATTCCGCAATAACTTGTTTCGCTAATCGATTAAGTTTATTGTGAGGTGATTGATAATACTAGGATGTTCTTCGGGAATATAAGTCTAGTTTATCAATTGGTTCCTGTTCACCTTGATTTATCAAAAGACGGAACAAAAACTCTTGGGTATTTCTGTGGGAGAAAGATTTATTCAATCCTATATACTTTTCTGTGTGAGACAGATTTTTCCATCAAGTCTTCGACTTTGGGTCGTAGCAACTCTTGGTTGTGGGTGAGATCAACTAAGGGAATCAAGTGCGTAGTATCCTACTGGGATCAGAGACGTAAGGAGCGCACCTATACCTTGAATCAGTGTGAGAGTGATTAGGGTTCAACTACAGTCCAGTCCGAAGTTGATTGGTAGTAGGCTAGTGTTTGTACCGGCTTAATACAGTGTGGTGTTCAATATGGACTAGGTCCCGGGGTTTTTCTGCATTTGCGGTTTCCTCGTTAACAAAATTCCGGTGTATGTTTTATTTCTTTTCCGCATTATATTTTGTTATATAACTAGAAATAACCCGTGCCGTAATGGCACGGAATGAGGTTAACAGTGTGTTCTAATAAATATCTAGAGATAATGCGTGCCGTAACGACACTGCTTTAGTATGTTATCTGACTGGTGTAATTTTTCTTTTTTTCCGGACTTTAAATTAAATCGTGTTCCTTTGCAAGATAGTTTTCTATTTTGTTTTAAACAAAAATGTCTATAAGTACATTGTAAAATTATTCATATACATTATCCAAAAACGAACACAAAATCATTTAAGTAATAGTGTGTATGCATATATCACTTATGAGTTGTGAATAAAAATAAACAAATAAATCTCATTTCCCGTTAGATTCATCATGCCACCACTAAATCCAATTAATGCATGTACGATATATTATGATTTCATATAATGTTTGTTTGAATATCTTGAGTTAAGAGGTGATGCAATAATTAAAGATTAATAAATTTTGATTCATAATAGGAGGGGTTACAACAACGACGATCGTCGAATGTCTTTCGCTGGGATGACACTGAGATGGTCGGATGCAACGTTTGTCTCTCAAAATGTTATCCGAGCGTCCAAGCTCAAAAACTCATCGTGTTTTGTATTACAGATTGAAATATCACAGGTTGTGCGTTAAGATCAACCAATTAGAATATCCAGCCTTGGATTGTTGATTTACATTGACCGACACTTGAACATTGGTCTTTGGTACCGTTCAAGTTACTCCTCTTGTTCAATCGGGCTCGCAGATTTCTATTTGCTGATTGCGGATTGAATTAAGAGTTAGAGATATTAAACTCTTTGATATACTTCATTCTAGATTGAGTCTGACTGTCTAGTTGATTCTTTAGAAAGTGTATTGGAGTAAGTCCTCTAAGATTTCCAAACGAATTGTTGGGTGTGGTTGTTAGACCCCTGCATTTTCACTATTAACTTATGTATTTGTATTGAAGAACTTTGATTAAAAAAAAATGTACAACGGTATATTTAGTAACAACAAATTCATGGGTATGGATGTTCGACGGATTTTCAAAGTTATATTCGAGCCCATTCCATTATCCTTTGGATTTCAAAAAGGGAAAAAAACGGTTTAGTCCAAAAACGCGTCAAAAAGTACGGGCTAGTCCATCTCGAGTTAACTAGGTACAATTTAGTCCAAAAGCTATTCAAAATATGGAAAATACACATATAACCTTCCTGATTTACAATTTAGTCCAAATATTGGTAGTTTAGTCCAAAGTGACTCATGATGATGTCAGCAATTTTAAATAATAAAAAATAATAAAAACACTTTATCTTTCAAACCGTTTGTCCAAAATTCACAAACCTTATACATTCGGAATCCAACATACATACCCACAAAAAAAGGGCATAAAATCGTGAGAGAAGATAATGGTGTACAACTATGTACAAACTTACAAAAATTCAGCATTTATACAAAACATGCATATATTATTGAGATAGCACAGTGTTGTACAACTATGTAAACACCTATAAAACATGCATATATTACTGAGATTGTACAATGGTATGCAACTATATACCTATAAAACCCAAACAAATCTAACGTACATACCAAAAAAAAAAAAACCATAAAATCGTGAGAGAGCACAATGATGTATAACTATGTACATACTTACAAAAATCCATCATTTATACCCAAAACATGCATATATTATTGAGATAGCACAATTACGTAGAACTATGTACACACCCATAAAAAATTCTAACAAACCCACATCCATATCGACAAAATAGGTCATACATGTCGACAAAATAGGTCATACAATGGTGTACAACCATATGGTGCCTATGTATGATGTACCTTAATAACTCTTCGTAGAATATGAAAGAGAATAACAAAGTTCAATTGCAAAAAAGTCTGGGAAGAGATCAGATGGATTTAAAGGAATATGAATCAGATGGAAAAGTAAATTCATACAAACAAAATAAAGACACACCTTAAGTTCAATAAAAGAGCTCAGGTTCTGGACTTCTCAGAAAATTCATCTTTGCTCTCGAACATCACATGGTCAAAGAAGTGACATAAGGCCCTGCAGTTACCATAAAAGTATAAGAAAGGATCAACAAGTGTATAATTATAAAGGATCAACATGTGTACAATTATGTGCACATTAAAAATTAGTGTGTGTACGATTATGTACACATTAAAAATCAACAGGTGTACAATTATGTGCACGTTAATAATTCAATAACAAAATATGCACAAAGTATGAACCAGGTTTCACCTCATCCACATCCAATCCAATCCATTACGGATTTTAAATTTGGCATTCACATCCATTCCGACATCCAATGGACGCAAAAATTGACGGATTGGATGCGATAATTCGTTGGATTTGTTTTATAATTAAAATTTATATTAGAGAAATGAAAACAACAAGTTCATGGGTGGTTTTAAAAATAAGACTACATCCTTTGAGGATATAACACTGGATTTACTGTAATGCTTTGAAGTTATTCTGAAGAGAACAAGAAACCCGACCTCTTTAAAATAAGATGTTTTTGGTGTACTTGGGATAAAGTATGGCCACATGTGCATATATTGGTCCAGTATCTATTAACTCATCAAAGAATGACATAAAAAAATACATAATTTCTCAAAAACAAATCTATTAACTTTGTATTTGTATTGAAGATCTTTGATAAAAAAAAATGTACAACCGTATATTTAGTAACAACAAATTTATGGGTATGGACGGATTTTTAAAATTGTATCCGAGCCCATTCCGTTGTCTTTTGGATTTTAAAAAACTTATCCACATCTAATCCATTAACGAACTGATGGCACGTCTAAATCCGCGAGTTCTGAGACAAATGCTCACCCCTAGATGGATTTCACTGAATCTTTGACAATGTTATCCAAAAAA